>NC_090442.1:272588913-273213913 GCF_031143425.1 Pleurodeles waltl
CGACCCCTGAAAAGCCTCCAGGGGACTACCTGCATCACTGAGGACCAAGAAACTCCAGAGGACAACGAACCTGTCCATAAAGAAGATCAAGAATCCAACTTTAAAGGGACTCTCACTTCACTCCAGAAGCATGCGTCCAACTACTCTGCACCCAACACCCTTGGCCCATGTCCAGAGAAACCAACTATCCAGAGGGGACTCCGACGACGTGTCCACCCTGGGCTGACCTCTCTGCACCCCCATGACGACCCCTGCAGAGGGAATCCCGAGGAGCCCCCGACCGTGACTGCCCGGGTCGAAGATATCCGACGCCTGGATAAGCACTGCAACTGCAGCCCCCAGGGCCGTGAGAAACCTACCACCGGTGCAGCAATGACCAGTAGGCGGCCCTCACCCTTGCCCAGTCCCTGGCTTGCCCGAGAGGCCCCCCTGTGCCCTGCCTGCAGTTCCTAAGTGACTCCCGGGTCCCTCCATAGACTTCTATTGAGAACCTGACGCCCTGTTTGCACACTGCACCGGGCCGCCCCCGTGCTGCTGACAGTGTGGTTTTTGGGCCTACGTGGGGCCCCTCCAGTACTCCTCCAAAACCCCCTGGTCTGTCCTCCGACAGCACGGGTACTGACCTGCAAGCAGACTGGAACTGGAGTACACCCTGTCTCCATAGGGTCCACGTTTTTTTGGCTCCTGTTTGACATCTGCACCTGACCAGCCCTGTGTTGTTGGTGCTGGGTGTTTGGGGTTGCCTTGAACCCCCAACGGTGGGCTACCTATGCCCCGGAGACTGAACCTGTAAGTATGGTACTTACCTTAGAAACTGTACTTTACTTACCTCCCCCAGGAACTTTTGAAAATTGCATTGTCCACTTTTAAAATAGCTTTTTGCCATTTTTGAAGAAAACTGTGTACAATATTGATTCTATTCAAAGTCCTAAGTATTACTATTCATTCATTCATTACCTTTCATTTGATGTACTTACCTGCTGAATGAATCTTGTGGTTCCAAGAATAAATTAACAAAAGAATATTGTTCTATATAAATTATCTATTTTGCCTCTGTCAAGCCTCTTGGAGAACCCCTGGACGCTGAGCACACTATGGCCCTCATTACAACCCTGGCAGTGGGTGATAAAGTGGCGATAATACCGCCAACAGACTGGCGGTAATTACCGCCAAATCATCACCATGGCGGTTATATCTCCCATAGACAGCCAATGTACCACACCGACCGCCAGGGCGGAAACAATACTCACCACGGCGGTAGCCACCTACAGCCAGGCGGAAGACAAAGGGGGTCATTTTTACCTTGGTGGTCTTTTTGCCAGACCGCCGAGGGACCGCTGTGCGGAAGACCGCCTTTTACGGACGGAGAGCCGCCAACAGCCATACTGGCGGGCGGCGGGGAAGTGGAGTTTGCTCCACCTCCACCGCCACGCCAACAGAACACCGCCCAGCGAATCACGCCCTGTGATTCGGCGTGGCGGTGTTCTGCTGGCAGTGTGGTGTCGGCGGAGCTGCCCCCATGGCTCCCGTTTCCTCCCGGAGGATCGTCAGACCAGGTAAGTCGATCGTCCGTGAGGGGAGGGGGTGGGGGGTGTTGTGTTTGTGCATGGGGGTGTGCGTGTGTGTATGTAGAGGGGGTGTGTGAGTGCGTGTATGCTTGCGGGGGTGTTGTGTGTTTGGGAATGAGTGTGTGTATGTCTGTAGGTATGTCTGTATGGATGTGTGCATGTATGTTTGAATGTGGATGTGCGTGTCTGACTGTGTGTGTGGATGCTGGCATGTATGTCGGTGTGTGTGCGTGTATGTGTGTTGGTGGTGCCTGCGTGCGTGTTGTGTGTGTTTGAGTGTTGTTATGTTGGGGTCGGGGTGGGGAGGGGGGTCCTGCTACCTTTGAGGGGTGGGAGGGGGGGTGGGGTTTGTAGGGGAGGGAGTCGGGGGGTTAGTGGGGGGGTGGGGGAGACCCCTATCAGTGCCAGGGAAGGAATTCCCTGGCCCTGATAGTGCTTACCGCCATGGATTTCACAGCGGTTTCAAACCGCAAGAATTCCATGGTGGTCAGCCGGATCCAAATACCGCCAGCAGTATAGTGACGCCCGCCGGGCTGGAGACCCTGGTCTGCAGCCCTGCGGGCGGAATGAAGAACCGGCGGATGACCATGGCGGTAACCGCCATGGTCATAATACGCTGAGGAAAGACCGCCAGCCTGTTGGCGGTCTTACCGCCGCTTCTCCACCTTCCGCCAGGGTCATAATGACCCCCAAAGTACTGCCCATCATATCTTGACAGACAAATCCACCACCTTTTCCGGGGCGGTACCAACACCATCAAAAGCCTGGTGGAAACAGAGCACAAAAGTCAAGTGACTCACCATTGGAGACACAGGGAAGAACCACGCCGCCATGGAACCCGAACTGCAAGTCTTTCCGATGATCTTCTACGTTATGCTCTACCTGGAACACCAAGGCCGGCGAAGACGATCACGGTGGGTACAGCCACCTAGCACACAGGGGAGGGAGGGAGGAAAACGAGAGTGACACACACACGCACCACACACACCCGATTTACACACGCCATACACAAAACCATATGCATTACAAAAACAATTTGACCACGAAAATCTGCAGAATAATGCAAGGACAACAGGAATTTACAAAAGTGATTGTAATCAGTCCAACAATAAAATCAACAATCCGATTTGGCCATGAGACAGATATGTGCAATTGTAAAAAAAAAGGGGCACTGCCCAGTTCATAGTTCAAAGGGCCCACATGGCCACAGGGCACAGTCCAAGGCCCCACTTGAATCCATCAGCTGGCAAATAGGCAGGCACCTCGGGGGGCACCTCAGCCGGATGTGGGAAGAAGCCCACTGGTTCTGGAGGGGACAACATGCCCTGTGCTTTGTCCTGGGGAGTGCAAGGCCACAGTCTCTCAGGTGGGTGACTTGCCACTGGTTCTGGAGGGGGCAACATGCCCTGTGCTTTGTCTTGGGGAGCGCAAGGCCACAGTCTCTCAGGTGGGTGACTTGCCCACTGGTTCTGGAGGGGACAACATGCCCTGTGCTTTGTCCTGGGGAGTGCAAGGCCACAGTCTCTCAGGTGGGTGACTTGCCCACTGGTTCTATAAGGGGAAAACATGCCCTATGCTTTATCCTGGGGAGTGCAAGACCACAGTCTCTCAGGTGGGTAAATACCCCACTGGTTCTGGTTGGGGCAGGCCGCACAGCAGCCTTTGGAGGCTGGACTATATGGCATCTGCCGGCAGTGATGGCTGCACTGTGGTGGTGGTTGTGGGAGGCTCCTGCTCATCCCCTGCACCCTCTGATGGCTACACTGTGGTGGTGGTTGGGGGAGGCTCCTGCTCAGCCCCTGCACCCTCTGATGGCTGCACTGTGGTGGTGGTTGTGGGAGGCTCCTGCTCAGCCCCTGCACCCTCTGATGGCTGCACTGTGGTGTTGGCTGTGGGAGGCTCCTGCTTAGCACCTGCACACTCTGATGGCTGCACTGTGGTGGTGGTTGTGGGGGGCTCCTGCTCAGCCCCTGCACAATCTAATGGCTGCACTGTGGTGGTGGTTGTGGGAGGCTCCTGCTCAGCCCCCGCACTCTTTGATAGCTGCACAGCCACGGCTGGCAGTGGGGGCCCTGTGACAGCTGATGGTGGTGGCGGTGTTTGGCTGGCGCAGCTTCCGCTGGTGTAGATTGCCTCCTCCCCTCCTGGTCATGGGTTGGGGATCCCTTACCCTTCCTGGCACTGGTCGATGGGCTCTTACCCCCTCTGCCTGCTGGTGCAGACTCCTTCCCCTTTTTTGCAGCTGGTGCAGACTCCTTCCGCTTCTTTACAGCTTCTGCAGGCTCCTTCCCATTCTTTCCAGTTGGTGCAGGCTCCTTTCCCTTCTTTGCAGCTGGTGCAGGATCCTTCCCCTTCTTTCCAGCTGGTGCAGGCTCCTCCCCCTTCTTTGCAGCTGGTGCAGGCTCCTTCCCCTTCAGTATTGTTGGTCTGGAATCCCTACCACCACAAGTAGGTGGTGCTACCACTGGGCCCATAGACTGTTTGGCTGAGGTGCTGGGCTGGGTCCTTGCTACCCTGCCCATATGTGCAGGATGAGGGGGAGGGGTAGGGAAGGGGTCAATTGTGGAAAGGAAAAGCTTTTTAGGGGCGGGAAGACGGAGGAGTAATGGGAGTGGAGGATGAGGGAGTGCTTGTTGGAGGTGTTTGTCTGTTGGATTTGGGTGCAGGTGCATGGGCTGTATGCTGTTGTGAGGTGGATGGCTGTTGGGTGTTTGAGTGCTTGCGTTTGTGTACTTTAGGAGGGGGCGACAGACACGGTGGGAGAGGACCCAGGGGACGCGTGCATGGATGTTGTGGAGGTGTCTGCCAGTGAGGTGTGTGTTCTGCTTGCTGTGGTGATGATGCTGGTAGTGGATATTGATGTTGTGCATGCAGGTTTGAGTGTAGACGTAACTGGGTGGGAGGTGGAGGAGGAGGGGGAGACGGTGTAGATGGTGGATGTTGTCATGTCTGCAAATGAATGGTGTTTGTGTGAGTGCCGGTGGGATGAAGTGTGGTGCTTGTGTTTGCCTGTGACACTCTTGGGTGTTGTCTTGTGTGCATGCTCGTCTTGCTGTGTGCTTGGAATGGGTTGGGGTTGAGGAGAATGGGACTGGGAAGTGGAAGTTGGAGGGGGGACAGTTGAAACAGGGACAATGACTGCCATCAGAGAGGAGGCCAGAGCCTGAATCAATCTCTGTTGGGCCACCAATCTACTGTGAATGCCCTCCAGGAATGCATTTGATTGCTGCATCTGGGCTGGCAGCCCCTGTAGGGCATTCGCAATGGTTGTTTGCCCTACAGAGATGGATCTCAGGAGGTCAATAACCTACTCACTCAGGGCAGCAGGCCTAAGGTGCCTGGGGCAAAGGAGATGCCCACCCTCCTGGATGAGCGGGCACGGGCAACTCGATGAGGGGCTACTGGGAGGGCGGTGCTGGTACGGGGTAGTGGCTGTACCTGCAGCTGGGGTGTTCACAAAGGTGTCCGCCACCACCAGAGAGCTCCCATCGTAGGAGGTATCAGTCTGTGTTGTCCCCTCCAGTCCCTGCCGTGGTGCTCCTCTCACCCTCCGTCCCACTGGTGCCCTCAGCGTCGGTGGACTCTGCCTCCAGGGTCCTGTGGGATGCAGCTCCCTCTGTCGCCGGTACCTCTGCGCCTCTGCCAGATGATGCTAATGCACATAAGGACAGGATGACAAAACAAGAAAGGGGGAGAGAGACAAAGGATACACAGGCTCAATGACTGCACCAACACCACCGTTGGCATACACAGCACCCTCACACACAGGGCCTACGCACTATACATGGCACTACCAGTGAAATGGCTAGTCAGCAAGGAATGAGGAGGGGCACACACTGCCAACTGCAGTACACCTGGGACCCACGGAGCCCTGCCCAGGAGTGAATACTAACAAGCTAGGTAAGAAGTATTTCACATTCAAACCCTTAGCCACCAGAGGATCTACGCTTCTATGTCTGGCCTGGCCTAGGGGCAGCAATGACACACAACCACCACCCGGATACCACCCCACCAGCTGTAAGTTGTAATGATAGCCACTGTACTCACCCCCTTGTGGCTGCTCAGGGTAGGCCACCGCCAGTATGCGGGCCATCAGTTGGGTCAGGGTCTGACGGGTACCCCTTCCTCGTTGGGAGGCCATCCCCAGCTGGGCCCCCACGGTCTTCTGTGCCCAGCGTCTCAGGTCCTCCCACTGTTTCCGACCCTGCCATAGTCCCCCAGGGTCTACACGTCCTTGGCGATGGCACGCCATATTCCCTTCTTTTGATGGGCGCTTACCTGCAGAGGCAATACAGACAGGGTAACACCATTAGACAAACTGTCCAGCCTGTCACACAAATGGTCCACCATACCCGTTTGCATCACCATTGGCACACACATAGCCCAGCCCACAACATGTACACTGCCAAGAGAACATCCACCCACTCCCCTTACACAAGGCGTTCACACACAACTCCAAGCATTCATGCCACATGCATCGTGCCCACAGTGTACTCACCTGTTAGTCTGGAGTCCCACACAGCAGTCCGTACTGGGTTAGGACCCCCTCCACCAGTCACTCCAACTCCTCAGAAGTGAAGGCTACGGCCCTTTCCCCGGTCACACAGGCCATGGAAGGTTCCAGACACAGGTCACAGCAGCACATGCAGTGTAGGTCCTCTCCTACCGAAGGTCAGGAAACAAGTGTGGAATCAGGAAGAACATGGCGGTCACGTTTGTGGCAGTGCATACCATCACCGCCAGCGTAGATCACCATTGGCCACTGTACCCCATAGAGCTCAATATTAACCAATGAGGAATTGCACAGCGATTCACTACCACCACCGCGCACAACATCAGCAGCATTACCTCACTTCCACCTGTCCCTACACACAGGACAGGCGGTCGCCATTTCGGGGGGGGGGGGGGAGGTGAACAGGCCTATTGGATATTGCTGTGTCACAGGATAAATAGGAACATACTTCAATAATTACACTGTCCCATAACATATTTGCACATTGCAGACTGTTGTTGTGGCTCCACAGTTCAGTTTGTGACAGCCTACTCACTGTGTACAGACCCCTGGTGGACTTGGCTAGACTGGAGGACAGGCACATAATACTCACCTATAGACTGGACAGGGCAACAATCACAGAGCTGTGTATCTAATTGGAGCCTGACCTGATATCTGCTATCTGTCATCCCACTGGGATCCCCCCTCTTGTGCAAGTGCTATCTGTGCTCCATTTCCTGGCAACTGCTTCTTTCCAAGTGATAGTGGGCTTGGCAGCAGGAATGTCACAGTTAATGTTCTCAAACGTGCTTACAAGAGTGTTGTCTGCCCTGATAAAACACATGTGCAGCTACAATTGCTTTCCCCCAGGTTGAGGATTTGGCCACTGTGAAGGCTGGATTCTATGCAATGGGACATATCCCCAATATAATTGGTGTGATGGACGGAACACATATTGCATTTGTCCCCCCCGCCAGAATGAACAGGTGTTCAGGAATCATAAGAGTTTCCACTTAATGAACGTGCAGATGATGTGCTTGGGGGACCAGTACATCTCCCACATCAGTGCTAAGTATCCTGGGTCGGTGCATGATGCCTTTGTCCTGAGGAATAGCAGCATCCCAAATGTGATGGCCCAACTACAGAGGCACGGGGTGTGGCTAATAGGTGAGCCCTGGTTCCCACCCAGTATCTGTTGGTGCATGCCTATGGTGTTGGCCATATAGGATAGTGTGTGGCTAAAAGTCATCCCTCAATATTTGCAGGTGACTCTGGTTACCCAAACCTATCATGGCTGCTGACCCCTGTGAGGAATGCCAGGACAAGGGCAGAAGAACATTATAATGAGGCATATGGGCGAACCAGAAGAATCACTGAAAGGACCTTTGGCATCCTGAAGGCCAGGTTCAGGTGCCTCCATCTGACAGGTGGATCCCTGTGCTATTCACCCAAGAAGGTCTGCCAGATAGTAGTGGCATGCTGCATGTTGCACAATCTGGCACTCAGACTCCATGTACCTTTTCTGCAGGAGGAGGAGACTGGAGATGCTCCTGTGGCAGCAGTGGACCGTGAGGACAGTGAGGATGAGGAGGCAGAGGATGAGGATACGGACAACAGAACATCAGTGATACGTCAGTACTTCCAATGACACACAGGTGAGACACTGCAACCTCACATTTCTATGACTATTGGTGAATTCTGTGTGGCATTGCCATGCTGGCATTACCCACTTCTTTTCCCTACTTACTGTTACCTCTGGATATTCATTTTGCAGATGTTGGTGATATCACACATTCTCCTGGTGTGATCACAACAGCCAGCTACAGGTCATTAATTCTATGCTCATTCTATGTACAGTACATTTGCAGTGGTTGTAGCTGTTTCAATCAACACAAATTTACAATACATGAAATACTAGTAGTCAATTTTTATCCAAGGGTGTTTATTGTAATGCCAAAATATAGAGGGGAAAGTGCAATGGAATGGGATGATGATGGAGGATAGTCAAGGGTATTGTTCCAGTCTGTTTGTAGCACAGGTGCATTGTCCATGGGGACATAGGAAGAGAAGCAATGGCAGTTCAAGTTGGACAAGGTGACTGAGTGGGACACAAGGGGGACAATCAGGAGAGTATCATATCCTGGAGGTGGTCTTGGCAAGTGTCTCTGGCTTCTGTCTGGGTCGCAGGGAACGTTTACAGGGGGTTCCCCTTCTGCAGGGAGAGGGGTGCTGGTGGCCTGTTGGTCCTGTGGCTGAGCCTCCTGGCCACTAACGGCAGTGGAAGTGGATGGCTGTTCAGATGACTGGCTAGTGGTAGGAGCCTGCTGGCGTGACACTGCCTCCCTCATGATGTTGGCCATGTCTGCCAGCACCCCTGCTATGGAGACCAGTGTGGTGTTAATTGCCTGCAAGTCCTCCCTGATCCCCTGATACTGTCCCTTCTGCAGCCGCCTATTCTCAAGCATATTGTCTAGGATCTGGCCCATCACGTCCTGGGAATAGTGGTAGGCTCCCAGGATCTTGGAGAGTGCCTCCTGGAGAGTCGGTTCCCTGGTCCTGTGCTCTCCCTGGCGCACAGCATCCTCCCAGTGTCATTGTTGGCCTGTGCCTCTGTCCCCTGAACGGTGTGTCCACTGCCACTGACCCTAGGTCTCTGATTGTCTTGTGTGCGAGGTGTGGCCTGGGGTCCCTATACAGGTGGGCACGCTGCTGATTGACGTGTCCTGGGGACAGAGGTGTGGGTATGCTGAGTGAGGGCTGTGGTGTAGGATTCTGATGGGGGAGGCTCTGTGGTGGTCTGAGACTGGGCTTAGGTGACCGACTGTCCAGTGGTCCCTGATGGGCAAGGTAGATCATCCAGATCCTAAAGTCCAGAGTTACTGTCATCACTGAGGGCCTCTTCTGTTGGGGGACTGGATAGTGGTGGCATCTCCTCTCCAGTGACATTGGCTGGAGTACCTGTGGGGATGTAAATGATGTGTTATTCTTCAAGTGTATGACATTTGTACTTCTGTAGCTTCCCCTCTATGGTTGTTGTACCCCTGCCAGCTTTTGCTTGTGTATTTTGGTGTATAGTGGTAATCATAGTTTCCCTATGCTGTGCATGCTTTGGTGATGAGTGTCCATGCAGGGCTGTGAGGGGTGTCAATGCATTGGTACAGCATGCAGGGCATGCCTTTGGGATTAGTGAGATGTGATTGTGGAGTGTGTGGGATGGAGTAGAGTGATGGGAGTGAGGGTGTAGGTGTGTGATGGCATGCAGGTATGGAGGGTGATAGTTGTTAAAAGTTGACTTACCAGTGTCTAGTTCTTCTCCAACTCCTGCCAGACCCTCAGGATGCAGTAATGCCAAGACTTGCTCCTCCCATGCTGTGAGTTTTGGGGGAGGAGGTGGGAGTCCACCGCCAGTCCTCTGTATAGCGAGCTGGTGTTGTGCTGCGATGGAACGTACCATCCCCCGTAGGTTGTTCCACCTCTTCCTGATGTCATCCCTTGTTCTTGGGTGCTGTCCCACGGCACTGACCCTGTCCACGATTCTCCGCCATAGCTCCATCTTCCTTGCTATTGATATCTGCTGCACCTGTGCTCCAAATAGCTGTGGATCTACCCTGACGATTTCATCCACCATGACCCTTAACTCCTTCTCAGTGCCTTTGTGGTGCCATGGGTGTTGTGTGATGTGTGTTGGTGAGGGTGTGTTGGGTAATGTGTTGGGGTGTGTGATGTGGAGTGCGTGAGAAGTGTATTGGTGTGAGGTGTGTGTGTGTGTCTAGTTTACTTTGTGCTATTCTTCTCAGTCTCGAGGTGGCAATAGTTGTTGGTAAAGGGTTGTGGGTAATGTGTGTGTGTGTTTTATAGTGGTGGGTGTGTAGGTGTGGTGTGTGTATGGGTGTCAGGTGTGTGTTGTTTGAATTGGCCAATGAGGTGTTGTTTTGTCTGTGAGTGTCCATTCTGAGCGCGGCGGTATGTGCCGCCAATGGTTTACAACCGTTGAATGTCCGCAATGGTGATTCGTGGGTCGTAATGTGATGGGTGTTGTTCTGTTGGCATAATAGTGTGGGTTTTGGGACCGACACTTTATCACTGACCTTTAGGCTGACGGATTTGTGTATGTGGCTGTATTCTGTCGGACTGGTGTGTGTGTCATAATATGGTGAACGAATATTCACCAGCGTGGCGGTAAGTTGGCGGCCGTCAGCACGGCGTCAAGCGGCTAATACTACCAATATCATAATGAGGGCCTATATCTCATTTTGATATTATATGTACAGAGCCAGCTTCCTACAGCGGCACTGCCCAGAGGGCTCCCGTGCTTGACAGCTGGACGCTGGGGTGCCCTGGGACTGGAGTGACATTGGTGTCTGCCCGGGCCCCACTTGCTGGGCCGACCACCGACGCTGGCATGAAGCGGCGGTGCTGGACCCTTACCTGCAGGGATGAGCAGCGGAACACACGGCCGGCCGTGGAGACCCTGGCGACATCTGCCCGAGAGGAACGCCTGCCCGAGACTGCTGGTGGCGGCGCAGTGAGTTCGGACAATCCAAGGCAGCTGTATTCTGGTCTGGAGGGCTCTGGCTCATGTGGAGGGCTGACCCGCCTTCCCCCTGCCTAACTTTGCAACCAGAGGGCCGGAGAGTGACACAGAGGAGGGGTTGCCTCCCTGGGCGGCCTGAGTGGAGCTGCTGCTGATCCCCTTGGTGGTTCTTGTGGCACGGAGGGACAGAGCAGCCCGCTCCACTGGTGCGGCCCAGGCCCAGGCCACGACAAAGGCATGCAACACACGACTGGACCTGAACCCCCACCTGGGCTTCTCACGGTCCAGATGCACATGGGGAGACGGGGACCCCCTGTTGGTGCTGGGCACAGGTGAGCCGCTTGGTTAGGGGCACTGGGACACTCAGGACGTAGGGGGACCCCCTGGCGGCCTATGGGCCCAGTCATGGGAGACAGACTGACCCTTCGCCTGATGGGACATTCCAAGTCCTGAAGAAATGCAAGAGAAGAGCTGCTCAACACATGTCCGGCTTGCCTGTTGGACCTCGCCGGCTGGTGGCCCGCTTCCCGGGATCCGATGGACGCACAGCCTTCAGAGACCATACACTACAGAACCGAGACTCTTTGGGGCCTGGTGAGTGTGGACTGGGCCCTGAACTAGCTAAACCTGTCACATATTTGTCCTCAGCACTATGGGGAAGCCATCCTCCTCCCAAACTCGTATAGATAAGTTTACGACTCCAGCTGGAGACCTGGAAGGTGACGCCATGGGGACCTGGCAGAGGAGAACAAGGGGGACACCAACAAGATCCTACGAGCCATGCAGACCTCCCAGGCAGTGGTCGATAACAAAATCGGGGAGGTGGGAGTAGAACTGGCTCTGCTGCAACAAGACCTTAAAAATGCCCTGCATTGTCTCACTGAGACAGAAATACGTGTGACAACAGGGAAGGACGAGGTTTGAGATCCTAAGACCAAGGTGTCCTGCCTCCTAACTCATACCCACACGCTACAGCAATGTGCAAAAGATGCCAAAAACTGTTCAAGACGGAATAACCTGCGTTTTTTGGGATTCCCAGAGATGACCGATGGCTCCGGCCCCATCGAATTTCCGGAGACGTGGCTTAAATCATGGATGCCCCCTGATAGACTGTCCACATGGTTCGCCATTAAGCGAGCACATAGAGCTCTCTTTGCCAGACCCCTGCATGGCATCTATTGCCCACTTCCTCAATTTCCGAGACTGGGACGCCATCCTACGTGAGGCCCGATCTCAGTCATAGCTCTGCTTTCATAACTCGAAGATCTTGATCTTCCGGGACTACTCCCGGTAGGTCCAGGCCAAACGGCACTCATACGAGCAGGTAAAATGAAAACTGAAGGTGCTACATCCAAAATATATGCTCCTCTTCCCAGCTCGCCTTAAGGTGCTGTATGCCAGTAAGACACACTTTTTTGATACGCCAGAGGCAGCATGGGAGTGGCGACAAAGGAGCAACCACTCCAAGGAGGTACTGTCAGGATCACCCTCTCCCTCCAGGCAGGTGCCAGCCGGTGACTCTGGGATGGCCATGAGGGAATCTGGTTGTCCTGGGTGCTCCAGCGCTGGCTCCCGTCGCAGAAGACGCCAGTCCCGGCGGGCTTTGCTGTCTCCTGGGGTGGGGCCACCCTCACCATCGCCCCAGGGCGGGAGGAGACCTCCCATGAATCGGCACCTTGGGGGCAGGCGCCCCCAGAAGAAAGAGAAAGACTGAGTCAAACCCCACTTATTTGACTATACTGCAAGACGGCAACGGGCTCTGCATGGGTCTACCAGTAAAGCGCGCATGAGATCCGACTCACTGGAGGGGTCCACCACTCCACACCACCAGAGGTTTACCTTACCTTTCCTTTGGTTTTGTTGGGGCTTTTATGGGGCGACAAAGGCTTCTTCAAGTTGGGAGGGGAAGTATAGGGAGGGGGGAGTTGGAAGGTGTTTACCAGTGTATGGTTGAATTCCTCTAATGTTGTTGGTTTTATACCTTTTACAACTTGATGTCACAAATGGAACAATGCACTCAAGTCGCTCAGACACTATACATGTGCAGGTTCCACCCCTCACAATGGCCCACCCAGACAAACGTCCTGTATCCCCAGCTGCACGAGTTGCATTGGGAAATTCCTTTCTCGACACCGTACGGCGCTCACCACTGTAGTCTTGTGGAATGTTAACGGACTCCTTGACAAAATTAAAAGGATGGTAGTGCTGCGTTACGTGCAGTGCCTCCGCCCCTCTGTCCTACTTCTCCAGGAAACACAGTTAACGGGGTCCACATGCCTGTTCTTGGCCCGATACGGCTTTGACTGGGTCTATTACTCAGGGTATGCACGGGGAGGCAGAGGGGTGGCAATACTGCTACACCGCTACTACCCCTTGGTGATACAGCAGACATGGATGGACCCACAGGGGAGGTTGGTAGCCCTGCCAGGCCGGATAGACGGGCACAGTATCAATCTACTCAGCATATACACCCCACCCCCTGCAGAGCTCGACAAGTTTTTCTATGTATCTATTAGGGTGGAGAGGTCTCTCACCCCCAAGGGGGTTTGAAGATGGTGACGGGGGAAATGCAACCTTTTAGTTATGCTCCCTTTTGTGCTGAACCAATGTAAATACAGCTCTTGGAAGTTGCCTGCCCGGTGGGAGATGTTGGAGCAAGTGGCATTACTGCTTCCCTCCAAAGGACAAAGAAAAGGAGGAGTTCTTAGTTCCAACAATGTGTGATGATGCCCAGCAGCTGGAGATCAAGTGTGGGTCCCAAACATGTGGTGATGTTGACTGGGAGAGCAAATAAGTGAATTATAGCCCTTTTGTCGACCTAGGGCCTTATTACGAGTTTGGTGGTCGGACCGCGAGACTCTCATGTTGGCGGCCCTAAAAAGACCAGCATGTAGGTGGTCTTTCAGACCGCCCTTTTACGAGTTATACAGGCAGGAACGCCAAAGGCCAACCAAAAAAGTAAATAGGCGGTCCGACCTCCAGCACCGTCAGCACCACGACCAACCACTGACCTTATTACAAGCACACAGTCACCATAACAGCCCCCATGGCAGTCAGCTGATGGCGGTCCGAACAACAGCGGTCAGTGGTCACCAAAGTAATACACAACTGCACATTGGATGAATTTGAAAACAACACAGCTGACACACATTGTACACTGGACACACCTGCAAAAGACACTATAAAACACACCCCTTCACAGACCACAATCCTTTGCATTTCCACTCAGAGCCAAAGAACCACGACCAGCACATATTGATTACTACACAGATTAGGCACCCCTTTTTTCACCATCCCATTGAACACCCTGCACACACCTTTGATCATTCACACCCTATTGCACTTCCCCTGTTATGTAAGTTGCTGTCATCCTTTTTTTGTTCCACCATAACACATTCCAAAAATCTCAGTTTTTCTGAGGATGAGTTAAGAGTCATGTTGTATGAAACCGTAAGAGTAGAGCCACAATTGTTTGGAGCACAAGTCCAGCATACTCCTCTCAGTAGCAAAATGGAAATGTGGGATAGGATACAACAGTCCCGGATCACAGGCCCATCATAATCCAATGACCATGCAGCTGGTTGTATGAGACAAACATATGTCAGTGTTGTGGCACAGGCACTGTGGCCTGCAATGATTAACCATATCTACAGCTGCATACAGGTCATACAAGAATATCGTTAAGTCAATGTGAAGGGTGAATGACTTGGTCGCAATTGACGACTACATATTTCATGCCCACATGATGACACACATGATGCAATCAGCCCAACACTGCACACAAAACTAATCCAGTGTGCACTTCTGACCTTCCACCCAAACACTGTGCAAGTAAATCTGGCCTTAGGGGGCCCACTCCACTACATGCCGTGTTCTTCCATGGGCCTCATTGAAGCGGACTTCCCCTCGCATAGTTGGATTCCTTAGGGACATCAAGAACCAAGGATGGTTTGGATATGTGAAGTCTTCTGTTAAGGAATGGGATTTATATGCAACGATGAGTCACTCACTTCATGATTGTAGCACCTGACATGGCACACACACAAACAAGACAGATGTGAATTACCAACCAGCCAGGGTACAGTGTGACATCCGCTGGGGTATGGTGTTGTTCTGCATTATAAAGGAATCCTGGGCTGAACCCCGATAACGGGCACACACATGTGAAATGTAGAGATCTGCCAAACAGCCAACTTGCACATTGATGGAATGGAAGTTATTTCTGTTTCAATAAACTTGTTCATTGGCCTGCAGTGGGACCAAGCCAACATGCGTGCCATCAATGGCCCCCACCACATGTGGGATGCATGCAAAATCATAGAAGTCAGCCTTCACATGGGCTAAATTCTCCCGTGAGGGAAACTAGATATAGCTATCAGGGTGTTTCAACATCGTTGAGGACATCTTTCAACACCAGACTGAACATAGGTTGGGACATACCAGCAGATAGGGCCACTGTATGTTGGAAGGACCTTGTGGCTAGGAAGTGCAATACTGATATGACTTGTACAATATGTGGTATGCTGGCTGGATAACTAATAGCTGGCATCAGATCTGGCTCCAACTGAAGACATAAGTCAACAATTGTTTGGTTATCCAGGTGGTAATACATTATTATGCACCTCTGCTCATGGTCTGAAGGTCTGGCAGTGGACGGTAGAAAGGAGGGTGTCACATCCTCCCTCTCCTTGGGTACCTATGTATGACAAGACATGATTTCTAACATTAGTTAGTGTGTCTACAGCAACATACATGACGCATGGCAATGATATCATGTGACAAGGCATTTCTGAATGGATAGACATGACACCCAGTGCACATCGTAACTGCAAATATCACAAGGGTCACATGTGTCCCCATGGTTTTCCACATGTGTCCACAACATGGGTATGGACCACACTCAAAGATGTGCAACACAATTGCCCCTCAAAATGTGACTGTATATTCCGACAGCCAAAATGAACGTCGGCAGTGGTGGACTATGCCCCACTGTTAATGCCTTCTGCCCTGCAACATACTACAATGGTGCTTGACTAGTAGGACCTACATGACAAGACAGGATAAGGATGTTTGTGAGGTCAAAAATCCCTTTTTGCAGGTGTGACACAGTTTCTAAAGCCCAATATAGCATGTCAGGCGGGCAAAATGGCGGCTGACTGACATACTTCACTGGACATTAAGAACCACCCGCAACCGCCAGAGGAAATTGTGATGGCAGTAGGCGATTGCAACCATGGAGGACACAGCCGGTGGTGACGACTGCGTATGTGGTAGACGTGACAGACATGATTTGCAGATTCACTCACTTGACTCCTGACACTGCTACCAGCAACACCTCCACAGCCTGAGCTGCTGTGTGCCACCTCTGGGAGCAATAATGCCACTTCCAGCGGATGACAGGGCCACTGCCTTCTCACCAGAAGAGCTGGAGAGGCTGGTCACTGAGGTCCTACCTCAGGATGAACAGCTCTATGGCTCACCAGAGGTGCAGGTAAGTACCTCATGTGCACAATTTTCTCTGTACTTCACCATCCTTTCATTCCTCAGAGGCTAGAGTGTGCCCATGTTTGCCAGTTAGACTACTTGTGTGCCTGCAGTTGCAGTCTGTTTGTGATCAGTTCCATATGTTAAGTTCAGTGACATTGTGTTGTGTGAAGTTTCTGGGGTCCTAGATCATCCTTGTGTTGGATGCACTTAACTAGATAAAGAGACATTACTGCCATCCACTGACATCTCTTTCCTCATGATTGTTATAAATGTCAGACAATATGCATGGCATGACAGCATGAGCTGTGCATACATGTTGTATGAGTCATTTGAGAGTCATGTGAGCAATGTGTATAGTGCCACAGATCTTTCAAACCACATCTGGCCTTGCTAAACTGTTGTGCGGAAGGCATATCATGAGTCACTCTGCCCTTCAGGTTGCCACAAACACCACATGGCAAATTGCTGTTGGCTACATGATGTACTGTCATGCATGGAAGTGGTAGGAGTGGAGTGTCATGTAAGTTCTGTCTGTCAAGCCTGCAGAGATCAGGGCCTGTCAAATGTATCTCCCAGTATGGGACCTAGGGGGTCATTCTGACCCTGGCGGTCCATGACCGCCATGGCGGAGGGCGGCGGAAGCACCGCCAACAGGCTGGCGGTGCTTCCTGGGCGATTCTGGCCGCGGCGGTAAAGCCGTGGTCAGAAAAGGGGAGCCGGCGGTTTCCCGCCGGTTTCCCGCTGGCCCAGGGTATCCGCCATGGCGGCGCTGCTTGCAGCACCGCCATGGGGATTCCGACCGCCTTCCCGCCAGCCTGTTTCTGGCGGTGTCCACCGCCAGAACCAGGATGGCGGGAACGGGTGCCGTGGGGCCCCTGGGGGCCCCTGCACTGCCCATGCCACTGGCATGGGCAGTGCAGGGGCCCCCTAACAGGGCCCCACAAAGATTTTCACTGTCTGCTTTGCAGACAGTGAACATCACGACGGGTGCCACTGCACCCGTCGCACCCCTGCAACTCCGCCGGCTCCATTCCGAGCCGGCTTCATTGTTGTAGGGGCTTTCCCGCTGGGCCGGCCGGCGGTCTTCTGGCGGTCGCCCGCCGGCCCCGCGGGAAAGCCAGAATGGCTGCCGCGGTCTTTTGACCGCGGAGCGGTCTTTCGGCGGGAACCGCTTGGCGGGCGGCGACCGCCGCGGTCAGAATGACCGCCCTAGTCTAGGCTGTGGAAGAGTCATTGTTGCTATGCCACTGTGGCACTGTGCCCACTCCCTATGCCCCAGTAAATCCTGTTATGTGGCCAATATGGGGCAAAACCTGTCCTGAATGCCTCATTCCTAGACTAGATTAGGAATGGATACAGAGGTAAATCATTGCTCTAGTCCATATGTGCATTTAGCATCATTGCCAATGTGTGTCTAAGACTCATGACATGTCCCTTACCCGGCAGCTCTGTTGTCACCTTCACACAGGTCATATTTGTCCTGTATAGGCGTATTACATAACTGACAATCCCACGGTGCAGGTAGTGTGTTGATTCCTGGGAGGCCATGGTATGTGACTCAGTAGCTTAGTCACATAGCAGAATCTGTACAATGCATGTCTTAGTTTGTTGGATGCCATCTCTGTAGGATAGACACATATGTCCAAAGGAGTGTTCTGTGGTACAGGTACATACCACAGAACCCCACCCACTGAAGTGGCATGAGTCTGCATTTGTTATTCTACATGTCCACATATGGACAAGGAAGACCCTTTCTGCACTCACAGTGGCAGACCCTTGATTGTTACTCATGTGTAATGTTGACGTTGGTACTCTGGCAGTAGGGACTGTATGCAGTGAGTAATTTTCACAGAGTGTGAATGTGTTGCCCCACTCATGCCTAAAGAGTTTACCATTAAGAAACCACATAGTTGTGTAGTGTTTCATTGTGACTCACATCACAGTACAGGTTGCTAGAGCATGAGCTACCTGATGTCAGTAAGCTTGCTTAGTCTTTGTAGGCCATGGGCATGGTAGTGGGTTAGTCTGCAGATGCATATACATATGTCTATAGTCAGGTCCTCTGACTTATTGACTTGTGTATTTCACACTTAGAGAGTATTAACAAATAGAAAAATCCTAGCTTGGTGTCACTGACATGTATCTGACTCAACCACTTGTGATAAAATGGGTGATTATATCCTCTTGATTTGTCTTTTGCATCCATGCAGGTCAACGCTCATCAGAAAAAGGAACTGTAGAGAGACAACACCTGGGGTCCACAGCCGACGGAGCGCCCACTGTCGGAAGAGGTGGGAAAACCTGAGACGCTGGGCCTGGAAAATTACAGAAGTCGAGCTGGGAGTGTCCTCCCAACATGGGCGGGGTGCCCTAAATACCATGACCCTGCTAATAGCCTGCATTCTGGCGGTGGCCTACCCAGATCTTGTTTTGCATTTGAGGACAGTACAGCAGCTACGAAGGGGTGAGTACAGGGCATATCCCTGCGTGTCACATTGACAAGTGAATGTGTTAGGTTCGGACAGCTACCCATGACGATTAGGGATGAGCCATGTATAACACAGTAGATGAGTGATTGTTTGTGTAGACATGTCATGTCTTGTATACTGATGGGCCTTGACTATTGGCCTAGGGACCTAGGACACAACTGTGTACAATCCACAAACAACTTGCTCTCCAGGGATCAATCAAGTACTGTTTGTAGGAGGCTGGCTCTCTATGTAGTGTACAAAGCTAGGCACACTATGCAGAGAGTCCAGGCAGCCACACATTGGTTTACAGAGGTAAAAACCAGACCACCTAATGCTCTAATTTTTATGATAGCTTGGTTGAGCAGTTAGGCTAATCTTGGAGAAGTGCAAAGCATCTGTTGTACTCACAGAATCAATAAATGAAGACACACACACATAACTTGAGACCAATTTACAAAAATACATCAGATTTTTATAAACGTTTTAAGACCTTAATCATCAAAATCGGTTAAGTACTTTTTAAGTTCTGAATTTTTGAAGTTTAATAAAAATAATCTATTTGTGCATTATTACTCACCATAGGAATCAATAGAGAAATACTTTAAAAATACATATACAATCAGACAATGCATTTACCAATGTCTCCCTTTGCAGGTATGTTGAGTTTGTCAGTGACACAATGGACCAGTTGGAAAAGTTCAGGTGACTCCTGGTTTTGGAAGGAGCAGATGTAAAAATTAATTGGAGCTGCTGCCAGGCCACTGTGGGGGTTTACTAGCAAAAGCACTGCACAGCTGGACTTAAAGGTAAGTCCAGTGGGTCCCCTTGGAGGGTCAAGGACACAAGGAGAGGGGGACCCATAGGGCACAGTTGGACCTTTGGTGCAGGGCAAAGGGCGGCTGGGTGCAGAGCGAATCGGTGAGCCAGCAGCTGTGCACAAAGGTTCCCTTGGAAGCAGGAGGTAAGTCACTTTGAGGGCCGCTTGAAGATCAGAAAGGGTACTCTGGTGGGAGATCCTTGCGGTTTCTGAAGTCCCCCGACTGGGGTTTCCTCCTGGTCCTTTTGCAGTCCAGAATGGACTGTCCTTCTGGTTGTCAGACATTAGGTGAACAGTACCTAGGGCCATTGCATGGATTGGCCACTGGAGAGGGCAGTGTCACCAAATGTGGCACATTTTCAGGATTTGTACTCACGGTCTGTTAGTTGGAGTTTGGTCCAGCTGCGGCATCTGGTTCCTTAATCAGCAGCTGGTCAGTGAATTAGCCTTCACTGGGTCTTTGGTCTTGGGCTGCAGGACAGTAATGCATTCACTTTGGAGGGAGATTGTTGGCAATATACGAAGTGTGGAGGTTCTCTTGGGTTTTTTAGAGTCAGTCCAACTTCCAAGCAACCCCTCAGTGGCAATTTTCAGGTCCTAGGTGCAGCAGGAAGGTTTTGGTGCATTCTTCTTGTGCAGCACAACTCTAGGTTTTGAGCCTTGGGTCTTCCATGTTGCAGGCCTTCTTTTGTCCTTGGAATCTGATTTCTTGGTCCAGGGATGCCCACAAAATACTGTATTTAGTGGGCATTTAGGGAAGTACCTAGTAGTGACAAATGGGTCATCTACCTTAGGGTGGCTACACCCACTAAGTGACAACTTCCTGTGGACAGATTTCACTTCCCTACACCTGACTGGCTATTTTCCTTCCAGGCAAGAGGGAGGAAAATTAAAGGGAGGGGTCACTTTGCATGCAACACTTTGGGGGTGGTGCAACATCGGGCTCACCACTCCTCCTGTCCTTTGTGTGGTTTTCCCGTTGTTGCTCCCGCCAGAAGTGGAGGTTTGCAACGGGGCGGCCATCTGCTGCTACCAGCAGGCTTGGGGTTTGAGTTTCAAGGGCAGTAAGCCCTTTGAAGCTTTCTAGCAGGGCAGTGCACATTCCTGAGGGAGGGGGCTTTGTTCTGGGACCCAGAGAGCAGGATTTCTCACTCTAATGTTCCAGAATCTTGTCTGGTGGTGGCAGGCTTGTTGTGATCGGACAGCAACCATGCCAGGGTAGTTCGCTTTTGCAGTGGTCACCTCTAATGTGACTGCTGGGTACATTTTCTAATACATCCAATACTGGTACCAGTTTAGAGTTATTGTTCTGAGTTGTTTGATACCAAACAACCCAGAGTACAGAGTAGCCATCATGTAGCTGTGAAACTCGTACTGACCAGTGTCCAGCACATGTATTAAAATGGCTGCTCTGTTCACTTACTATGTCCCAGGTTTGGCAGGGACACAGTAGTGGCATGTTGCTTACATACAGTATAGTGCACCCTGCCTTAGGCCTGGAAGGCCTGCCACAGGGGTGACTTACCTATAGTACATGCAGTGTGCAGTGGAAAGGGCACACATCCTGTGTGCCAAGTTGAGTCCATCTTTTTTGGATTGCATCAGAACACACCCTGCATGGCCCTAGAGGGTGGCACAATCTGTGCTGCTGCCCTCAGAGGCCTGCCCTTAGTACCCCATGCCCTGGGTACCTAAGTACCATTTACTATGGATTTATAGTGGCAGCTAAAGGTGTTGGCAATTGTGCCAATGCATCACAACAGTTTACAACAGTTTTAGGGAAAGGGATCTGCCCCAGGAAACCTGGTTAGCAGTAGCCCTAGGCACAAACAACTTTGAGACTACATCAAATACCAGGCAAAAGGTGGGGACTAACCATGACAAAAAAGGCCTTTCCTGACACGGTTTGTTGTTATAGTGAGTGTGAATTCTAGGCAACAGACCAATACTCATCAGTGTTACAAGCCAAAGGTATGGAAGTGATGGATCACCGTCCTCAGCCATGTGTCTGGTTAGCTGAGTATTTTGGCATCTGCCCCCCAGAGGCTAGTTGCCTTCAGCATATGACAGGTGTTGGTGCCTCTCTACAGTCTGTAATGTGAAGATGGCCATTATACATGTGACAGAGTATACATTGTTTTTTGGGTGCAGCTACCAATCAATATTTTCCGTTGGTAAGTGGGGAATGTCCATTGACATAATTTAGGTGCCATCACGGTTGCCAACATTGTGCTTACATATCATGTGTCCCTTTCTCATTAGCAAAACATTTGTAGGCTGCTGTTTCAAGCATGGTATACTTGTGGTGATGGGATGATGTCTGTATTCCCTCACATATATGTGCATGGCAACCTGTTAGTGGAATAAGACATTCACACTGGGGAAACATTTCATGTTGTGCCACATACAGGAGTGTGTCACCATTGTTTATTGGCTGAGGCATACCCTCATGCATCATAGCATGCCAGTTGGCATGTAAAAAAGCAGTAGCAATGAGGGACACGACAGGTAGGCCTCAGGGTTTTTTGCCACAATGTGAATATCTATGCCACTGATATAGAATCATGTAGCAAAGTGCTTAGCACATGTGAAATGGGTAAGGTTTGTATCCTGAATGTTGGCATGCATCGTGGGGTGACTCGTAGTTATGTTGAAATCACATGTGTTTTGGTACAAGCATTCATCCACGGACATCTGGGTTTGCATGACCATAATGGAGACAATGATGCAGCTTCCGAATGGGCAACGTGTTGAGGGCCTTCAAGAAGTACTTGCAAATCTCTGGGCCTCTCCAACATCCAAAGGACTAATGGCATCTACTGATGTGCTCAAAGTATGCCATTGTAGGGGGTGCCAGACATCAGTGGTGATTTCCCTGAGGCTTCCTGATTCCTTGTGTTGTGGGGTTTAGAGACATCTCTCCATGACATATTGAACATGTTTAGAGTGTCCATTTCCATGCCAAATGTGTGGCCTATCTAAGCAACATTTGTACTACCTCCATGGCTCCATTCGGACAAATATAATTCAGTGATGTGTGCATTGTGGAACTGCTTTCAGTGAGTATTTCCATGTCACCTTCTCCAAGCTATCGTACTTTTGTCAGCAACATGGCAGGATTTTGGAGTATCATTTCTTATTGTTGGGCCATTATGTTTGTGACAAATAGATGTATGCATGACCGTCTGTGGGATCTGTGGGAATTGGCCTACTATTGTATGAGAACAGGTAACTGAGGTATGCTCCATGGGGCAAAGCATTGAGGGTGATGCGCTCTGCCCCACCCCGATACCTCTGCTGCCCTCTGTGAGGCGGCTATTGACCTCCTAAGGAGTATCTCTGTTGGTCAGACAGCTATTGTGAATGCCATCCAGGAATTTGCAACCCAACTGCAGAAGACCAAAGCATTCCTGGAGGACATTCATGGTGCAATGTCTGGCCTATAGAGATCTTTTCAGGCTCTAGCCTCCACACTGATAGCAGCCAATCATCCCCACCTTCTGCTCCCCTCAACCCCTCTCTTCCCAGTCCAAATACCCCACCCCCCTACCTATCCCAAGCACACGGACGGATCCGCACGCACCCACCTCAACACCCAAGAGCAGCACACATAGACAGAAGCACAGCAAAACACACCGGCACGCAAGAAAACAGACACCCACAGACACAACATCAGTCACCACTTGCCCAGACACCCCCACCATAACACACACGACATCAAGCATATCACATGCGCCACCACAACAGTCAGAGAAATACCCACCACACCCAGCATACCCACAGACACCACCCCAAAAGACACACAGAGGTCCACCACAACCACCATACCTGCAGACACCACCCAAACAGATGCTCAGACATCCACCACTACCGGCATACCCACAGACCCCACCCCAACAGACACACACACATCCACCACACACATCCACCACTCCATCACCCAGCATCTCCACATCCCAGACCCCCAAGACATGCAAATACCCACACTCACCCACGCAACAGACACCACCCAAACACAAACATACATGCACACACCAAGACATCCAAGGTACAGCAGACAACCACTCCATCGACCTCCAAATACCTACACCCTTCTGCTGACCATCCACGTGTTCCTAAGCCCCGACTCACCTCCCAACCCATCTCTTCTACCTCAGGTCCTCCCCCCTCACACCTGCCCCCCCTGTAAGCACCCATACCCCTCCCTCCCAAGAAGAACCTCACCTCTCCTAAGAAGCAGTCCACCCCTCCCAAACCCACCCATCCCAAATCCAAGCCTCCCTCCCCCAAAGATGATCCCTGAGATGCCTGTCTACTCACTTAATGCCCCTTCCTATGGAGGTTCCCTGGCATGTAGGAGTCAAGTGACAGCACAGTGATGTGTCTATGCATTTCAAAATGGACTGGCCAATGGCCTTGGACTTTCCAAGTTTCAATCTAAATAAACCCAAACAGTTGTTTTTTGCATACACACTTGTCCTGCAATTCTTTTTCATGTTGTTCCTGAGTAACCTGTGTTGTCTGCCTACCGTTATGTGTGTTTCAGCCTGCTTGCTGATCAATTTGCTGTTGTTTGCAGTATCTGACTTTGTGGGCAGTGCTGGTGTCCCACAAGACAAGGGTATATGTTGACAGTATGGATATGTGGGTGTAAATGCAATGGTGGTGTCATAGCATTGTGTACTGTTTGGTATGGTAAGTATTTCATCTTGTGTTGTCCAATGTGAGCAGGTATGGAGTTAGACTTGTCCCTCTGATATGGATTATGGAGTCATCTAATGTGTGGCAGCTTGAGTTTTGTTTGTGCAGACACGAAGTGAGTTCAATAGTCCTAGCTTCCTTTTCATTTCACTGTGCATGTGTCCATTTAGCTGTCTGTACCTTGCAGCTAGTTCATGTAAAGGAATGTCCTATGCAGTTGGAGTTGTATGTGCTTTGTTGACTTGCACTTTGTGCAGATAGGCATGTCATTTGGGTCTAGTATTCTTCGTCCCAGAGATACATGTAGGGCCAGTTCCTGTACAAATGTTGTTTAAGGGGCCTGTCCAAAGTGATATGTGCCCAGTGCAGCCTCCTTCCTGGAGTGCTTCTGATGTCCCCATCCCTATTGTGCAGGTATTGTTTGCATAGTGAGCTTTGTATGTGTGTCTCTCTGTCTGTTGTGCATCCCATTGTTCTTCCATTGTGTTGCAATGTGGGTGATGTGTGTGTTCATAGCAGGGCTGTCTAATGGGAGTGGTGTCTGTGTTCCATTCCACATCCATACATATGTGTACTGAGTGTGAGGACAGTTAAAGGCATGTGTGCAATGTGAGTGTGTGAGTTGTATTTGTAGACGTGATGTTGCTGTGTTGTTTGTGTTGTTTGACACAATGTTGTGTACACTTCACTGTCTCTGTGCCTGAGATGAGCAGACATGTGTTCTTGTGTAGTGTTGAAGTGCAGCGTGAATGACCTGTCCCAAAAAGGGTGCATTGTGACTGTGAATATGTCCTTATTTGTGTATGATTCAGACACAGGACACAATGAAAAGGGTACTTGGTGCCCACAGTGTGACCTCCACAAGGTGTCGCTGATGGCGCGCTGATTTTTTGTTGAGCAGAACAACACAGGTAGGTGTATGTACTTACGGTCAGTTGTGTCCACAGTAGTGTGCACCTTCGATGATCATCAGCAGTGGCTGTGTGTGATGGGCTCCAGGGTGGTACCGGACGTGTAAGGCTGCCTGCAGGTGAGTGTCTCCCTTTATAAACTCTGGCCCTCATGACGAGTGTGGCGGTCCAACCGCCACATTACAAATGCCAGCACCGCCAGGTTGCCCGCAGTCAACAGCCTGGTGGTCTCGGCGGTCGCAATCCGCCAGAGCAGCGCTGCTCTGAATTACGAGTCCCCTTTCCACCGGTTGGACCGCCATGCAAAGGGTTGCAAAAAGGGGGCATCAGGGGCCCCTACACTGCCCATTCACTTGCCATGCCACCCAACGCACTGCAACATTTCCGCCGGATCGATTACGGGACTTTGGCGGGTGGCAGAGTCGGAATGAGCCCCTCTGTTTCCGCCTGCTGAGACGTGGTGGTTGGACCGCCACAATCACATTAGCAGTGTGCAACCTCATAATGTGTCTGGTAGAAACACAGGCTCGCCGGCCTGTTTGTGCAGCATGGTGACAGAGGTGGTCTGTGCTGCCTGGCGGTGCTGTCGGGACAGCAACGATCTTTGCTCCATAGGACCACAATATGGCGGTCCGACTGCCAACCCGACAGCAGTCAGAGCGCTAATGCTGCCATGGCAGTTCACGGATCGCCAAACGTGTAATGAGGCCCCTAGTCACCAGCACAGGTCCCTTACTCTAAAATGTTTCTCAGTCCATTATCTCCTTTGATAAAGAGTTGGTTGTAGAGTGCCCCAATCCCAATTGTGAGTCTGCTGGACAAGGTTTGGGGGGCTTCGTCCTGTCAACTCTCTCAAACCTAACAGAGGGTATCATGGCCAGAGTGGGAAGGTGCTTAGGAGCCAGACCCACATAATCCTCATCTTGCCAATTAGCCATGAGGGATGCTGGGTCTGGCATACTTTTGACCGAACCACCATGCAGTGCGCAAATTAAACAAATACCTTGTACTGATTACGAAGATGATCTGTTGTTGGATCAATGAGGGGGCCCATGGATGACAATCAGGATCTAAAAACGAGATCAGTTCCATTGTGAAATGCTTCTGACTTTGCCAAGGCTATGTCAATGTTGAACCCTCGTTCCTTAATGCAAGTTACTTTTCAGGCAACATTAAAGGCGCTAGTCTTGAATAACATCCAAAACGTTAAGCTTATCCAACTGCTTGAAAATATTAGTAAGTCATTAAAAGATGGATCTAGGGATGTGGACCAGGGTGGAGGGTCAAAAGGGACTACTTTTGATTGTAATCTATCCTCTGCCCCTCAAAACCGGCTTCATGCAACTACTTGTGCTGTAAATAATGGAACTTTTGGTTCAAGATATCCCTGCTTAGTCCCTAAAAGTGGGAGTATTTTGGGGATAAAAGGGTACTTTCTAAATGTAGTCTCACCATGTTGTCAGGGTTGGAGAGGAGTAAGAGAATCAAAGAAGGGAAAGCAGGCCACAGGGAGGTTAAGGAAACCTGCAGGTAAAGGGAGAGGGGAACTTGTATATTGTTTGTTTCTGAGGAGAAGAAGAACCTGGTAGAAGCTGCTAGTTGAGTCTGGAGGCAAATTACATCAGCCTCTGAATGGGAAATAAGGTAATGCTGGAAACTGTTGGTAAGCCAGGAGAGGAAAATTGCTCCTTTTCAAACTCATTTTTACATGAACATGGGAGGGTTTAAACATAATCAAGTTTGTCTTGCCAGACCCCTGGGCGTAGGGCAGAGACAGCGAAAGGAGCTGGTGGGAATGGGACGGGTCACAAGAAAGAATAGCTATTGTAACGTTCCATAATGATAGAGCCCAACACTTGAAGAACCAAAATGGGCCCCATCCCCCGGAGGTAGATGAGATTACAAGAAAAAGAGCCAACAATCATCTGGCAATGGAGGGACACTCTCTCAGAAATATATGTGACTGTTATATTTCTCCTTGGAGTGGTGGAGGTGCAGAGGAAATTGATTGGTATGAGTTAGGGCATCTACTGCCAGGCTGTATCCTGGTATGGAACGTACATGGCTTTAAACCGTTCATAGAAATGGGAAATTGTAAACAGGTCTTAACAGATTTTCCTGTACTGTTCCTCCAGGAAACCTGGTTGTTGGAGTGCCCTGTTGTGGAGGGGTGTATTACTATAGCCCAAAATACCAAACCCTCTTTAAGAGGAAGAACAGTAATCTGATTGCTAATATTGGTATCTATCCGCTTTGGGAGGAAGGTAACAAATCTTCAAACTTCTTGTGTATGAGTCATTGCTTGTCTAATTGATTTGCTTGTTTACGTTGAGGGGTTTAACCTGTATGGTGCCTTGGGCAAGGTGGCCTCGTCCTTGCACACGGTTCCCACGGGGGGAGCGCTGGCTTCCATCCCCAATGTCCCCCAGTGACGTCTGACCTTATTAGAGGTCACTTACGATCCGGTCCGGACGAGAAATGCAAAAGTATTTCTCTTCCGACTGGGAGGTGGGGCGGGAGAGGCATGAAAGGAAAGGCCTTTCCTTTCCTTTCATGTCTTCTCAGCATTTCTGCTGCCCGATCGCAAAGTGATCGGGCAGCAGAAATGCCCACTAGACACCAGGGATTTTCTTTTTTAAATATATTTCAATAAGGGGAGCGACCTCTTGGGCAAGCGTTGCTCCCTAAGGGGGCTTTTTTGTTAAGGGCCTTTTCTGCCCCCACTGGGGGCAGAGCGGCCTATTGTTATTAGGCCGATCTGCCCCCGGGTGCGGGGGCAGAAACCTCTAGAGGCCAGGGATTTTTTTTTTGCTAGAGAGGAGCGACCCCTTAGGCAAGGGTTGCTCCCCTGGGGGGGTAATTTATTTTTGGGCCATTTCTGCTCCCCTTGGGGGATCCCACTATGCACCAGGGATTTTAATTTTTTTACAGAGGGGTCGCTCTCCTGGGGGAAAAAATCTTTTTAGGCCATTTCAGCCCCCATTAGGGGCAGATCGGTCTATTTGTATTAGGCCAATCTGCCCCCAAGGAGGGCAGAAACCACTAGGCACCAGGGATTTTGTTTTTGCGCCAATTTAACACAAGGGGAGTGACCCCTTAAGCAAGCGATGGTCCCTTCGGGGGGAGGGGAATTTATTTTAGGCCATTTCCCTTGGGGGCAGATCAGCCTATTTCTATTAGGTGGGCCGATGGGGCAATTACCACAGATCCACTCCCCGGTGGGGCAGAAAGCCTACTAGATGCCAGGGAATTAAAAAAAAAATAGTGGGGTGGTGGCCACCAACCAGTATGGGCATGGTTATGCCCCCACTCCAACTGAAGGGGGTAACAGTCTTTCAGCTCTCCCCCGCACACTAAAACATCTTATCCCACGGCAAGCAAGGGAACATTTGATTATTTTCGGTTTTGGTTTTACATTTGGGCCATGAGAGCTTTGTCTAACTCTCAAAATTGCCCCACTTGGAAAGGTGAGGGCTGCACTTTTTGTACTTTGGGACGCTGCCATGTAGTAAAATCCACAAGACCTAGACACATCTGAAAACTAAACATCTGTGTCAGTCCAGGGTGGTGTGCTTCACATGCAACCCGCACCATTTTCTTACCCACAATGCCCTGCAAACCTCCAACATTGCTGGAAATCACTCATTTTTCCCACATTTTTGTGCTGGAACCTTCCAGATCTACAGGAATCCACAAAATTCCTACCACCCAGCATTGTCACATCTATACCAATAGAAATTCTGCCCCACTTGTCAGCCTAAAAAAGTTTTTTTTCAAACTGCCCTTTTGGTCCCTCTCAATTTCGACATGTTTTTGGCTCTTCCCTGTCACAGGCACTTGGCCCACTTACACAAGTGAGGAATCATTTTTACCGGGAGACTGAGGGGAACGTTGGGTGGTAGGAAATTTGTCCCGGTTCAGTGATCACACATAGAAATGTAGGCAAAATTTGATTTTTTAGGTAGATTTGAGGTTTGCTGAGGATTCTGGGTAAGAAAACACTGGGGGATCCACGCAAGTCACCCCGCCCTGGACTTCCTGGGGTGTCTAGTTTTCAGAAATGTTTGGGTTTGGTAGGTTTCCCTATATGGCTGCTGAGCCCAGGACCAAGAACGCAGGTGCCCCCACAAAAACAGGTAGTTTTGTATTTGATAATTTTGATGTGTCCACATAGTCTTTTGGGACATTTCCTTTTGCGGGCATAAGGCCTACCCACACAAGTGAGGTACCATTTTTATCGGGAGACTTGGGGGAGCGCTGGGTGGAAATTTGTGGCTCCTCTAAGATTCCAGAACTTATTGTCTCAGAAATGTGAGGAAAAAGTGGGTTTTTTTGGCCACATTTTGAGGTTTGCAAAGGATTCTGGGTAACAGAACCTAGTGAGAGCCCCACAAGTCACCCCATCTTGGATTCCCCTAGGTGTCGAGTTTTCAAACATGCACAGGTTTGGTAGGTTTCCCTAGGTGCCGGCTGAGTTAGAGATCAAAATCCACAGCTTGGCACTTTCCAAAAAAGACATCAGTTTTCAATGCAAAAATGTGATGTGTCCATGTTGCGTTTCAAGTGAGGTACCATTTTTATCAGGAGACTTGGCGGAACACAAAATAGCAGAACAAGTGTTATTGCCCCTTGTCTTTCTCTACATTTTTTCCTTTCAAATGTAAGACAGTGTGTAAAAAACACATCTATTTGAGAAATGCCCTGTAATTCACATGCTAGTATGGGCACCCCGGAATTCAGAGATGTGCAAATAACCACTGTTTCTCAACACCTTATCTTGTGCCCATTTCGGAAATACAAAGGTTTCCTTAATACCTATTTTTCACTCTTTATATTTCACCAAATAAATTGCTGTATACCAGGTATACAAGGAAAACCCATTCCAAGGTGCAGCTCCCTTATTGGCTCTGGGAACCTAGGGTTCTTGATGAACCTACAAGCCCAATATATCCCCGCAACCAGAAGAGTCCAGCAGACATAATGGTATATTACTTTTGAAAATCTGACATCGCAAGAAAAGGTTACAGAGTAAAACGTGGAGATAAATTGAATTCTTTTACCTCAATTTCAATTTTTTTTTATTTCAGCTGTTATCTCCTGTAGGAAAACATTGTAGGATCTACACAAATGACCCCTTCGTGAATTCAGAAGTTTGACTTCAGAAAGGTTTAGCTTTCCGGGATTCAGCATTGGTTTCACACCCATTCCTGTCACTAACTGGAAGGAGGCTAAAAGTACAAAAAATAGTAAAAATGGGGTATGTCTCAGTAAAATGCCAAAATTGTGTTGAAAAATGTGGTTTTCTGCAAGTCTGCCTGTTCCTTAAAGCTGAGAAGATGGTGATTTTAGCACCACAAATGCTTTGTTGATGCCATTTTCAGGGAAAAAACCGCATGCCTTCTTCTGCAGCCTTTTTTCCCATTTTTATTTTTTTTTAACACACTTTTTGCTGTATTTAGGCTAATTTCTTGGTCTCCTCCAGGGGAAACCACAAACTCTGGGTACCTCTTGGATCCCCAGGATTTTGGAAAAAAAGGATACGAATTTGGCGTGGGTAGCTTATGTGGACAAAAAGTTATGAGGGCCTAAGCGCGAACTGCTCCAAATAGCCAAAAAAAGGCCTGGCACCTGAGGAGGAAAAGGCCTGGCAGGAAAGGGGTTAAGCAACTGATCTGTCTAAATGTACATGTTCCTCCAATTCATCCCCTGCCACAGTGTAAACTATTGAATTTGGTCAATGCAGTGGAAAAACTGATACATGATTATCCGAATCCTTTGTTGGTGGTTGGGGAAATTTTAATACAAAATCAGCTTTTGAAGAGTTTACTGTAGCTATGAAGAATCTGCGACTGGCATTGAATGTTCCTGATGGTATTTTTTTCTGAAAGCCCTAAGGACGGAGAAGAGAAGGTACTGCCCCTTTAGTCCAACTGAATTTGATCAATGTGAACAGCCAGTGTAATGATGATATTCCTGCCGCAAGAACCTTTAAATATGGTAACATCAATTTGCCCATTATGTTTTGGTCCCAATAAGACCAGTTCAATCATGTGAAAAAGTTTAGAGTGCTTGATATGGGACCAAGTGACCAATTTGCTCTAAGTCTAGAGTTTAGAGATGCCATTTCGTCTTGTCCAAGTGCCACCCTTTTTCTCGAGGTAGTCTATCACAAGAGAATTAGATTGCGAAATACTGATGATGTACTGCAGGCACATTTTAAGTGGCAAAGACAGCTCCCACCCTTCTAGAGATTAAGTGAATTCCTGGTTTGATAATGACTACCGGGAGGGCAAGAGAACAGTAAACCAGAGTTGCCAGTGCTCTCGGATAAACCCTAGTGTTGTTGGCTTAGGAACCTTAATGGTGCCTTCGAAACTTGCCTATTAAAACCTATGTGCCTACAAAAAGAGAGAGTTTTACAGCATAAACTGGGAGTTAATGGTGGTTTTCATTACTGATAGGAATAGTAAGCGCCAATAAGCAAGGAAGATTGGTATACCTTTATACACTCCCTATACAGTGGTAGAAATTCTGAGAATTTGCCACTGCCCCAGGCCACCTCTGAAGTGGAGGCAGAAGATATTGCTGCTTCTCAGATGGCAGTACTGCAGTCTGAAATAATCAGAAACATGAAAGCCTCTAGGGCTGGCAGCCTGGATGGTCTTCCATTGGTGATATTAAGGAAAGATCCCAGGAAGTGGGCATTCATTTTGAGTAGGTTCTTTCAGTGAGTAACGTATACAGGCATCCTCCCAGATTCATGGAAAGGAGCTATAGTGACGCCTATTGAGAAAAAGGTAAAATGAATCAGTCTCCTAATTATAGCCTGCTTTCCCTCCTTGATATTATCTTTAAACTCTATGCTCAGCCATTAATAAAACACCTAGCTACTTGGGCCCTTGATACTGGATTGATTCCAATTGAGCAAGGAGGTTTCAGATCAGGGCATTCAACGATGGACCACTGTCTTGCACTGTGGGGGGAGGGGTCGCAAGGAAGTCAATTTGTGTTGATAGGTGGCCACTGCTGCTGCTTCGTTGACTTCTGGGCGGCATTCAACAGGGTGGACAGAGGAACACTGTGACGAAAACTCCAACAGTGGCATATTTCTGCTGCCCTGTTAGGCCTTGTGATGAAGCTTCATATTGACAACTGGGTCCAAGTCGATTTGGATGGGTTGGGTAATCTATCAAGGAAAATCTTGGTAAAGAACGGGCTATGGCAGGCATGTGTTTTAGCACCTCTGCTATTTAGTCTGTTCATTACGGACCTCCCCCAGACGTTAAGTGGTACGCATGGCTACTCTCCAAAGTTTGGGGGTAAGCATATCAGCTGCCTTATGTACACAAATGATCTTGTGGTGATGGATCTCATGCCCATAGGGCTCCAACAGAAATTAAATGCCCTAAACGCTTACTGTCTTAAAAATAAACTAACGATAAATGTTGACAAGACAAAAACCTTGCTTTTTGCTAGCAAGAAAAATACATTTACTTAGGTCTTAGAAAATACATGGCTGCATTAGGTTACATAACATAAGTATCTGGGCATGACTTTCTCAGATGATCTGAGGTGGGATAAACATGGTTTGCCGGAGATGGGTACTACATCAGAGGTGAATGGCCTAAAAAGGTTTGATCATGAATATGGCAGTTATACCTTTGACCCTATGAGTAAAGTCATACAGGGCAAATTAGCTCCCCAGACCCTTTATGGAGCAGAGGTGTTGGCGGTGGATCGACGAGTCCCATGGGAAGGTCTTGAAGGTAATATTTTGAAGTCGCTTCTTGATCTATCAAAAAATGTGATGATTCAAGCTGTAAGGCAGGAGATGGGCTCTATAGCATGGAGTGTGCTGACGGATGCCAGAGCCTTATGTTCCTATTTTATCATCAAAAATGGGGCCCCTGGGGATAAACTATTTATGTTATTTTTATCTGAGATATTGTCAACTTTCCCCAGTAAGGGGTATCCTGTGGCAATAATGTTAAAGCATGTGGGAGTCCTCAACATGCACGTGGAAGGTGGTGAGGTGGCCAAAGTGAGCTATATAAAGAGGACGCTCAGGAAATGTGCTATTGAAACCTACTGGAGGAAGGACCTTCAGTATCTCAAGGCCAGAAGTTCAGTTGCCCCCTTTTTAGCCTCTCATGAAAGCAAGGAATTCTTTCTGTATTGATATTCTTGATAGGTTTCTTCTAAATTAAATTCTGCGCCTGAGGGTGGGCATTGCTCCAGGCTGGCGTATACTTTAGTTAAAATCCTAAATAGTTGAGAACCTTGGTCAATGCATCTGTAGGCAGGGTGGGAAATACTGAGTAAGCCACTCGTGGTGGACTGTGTATTCTTTGTTGAGGAAAGGAAGACGATTCTTGTGCCTGTCTTAAAAAGTATGAGGTATGGTTGGGAAAAATGAGTTTAAGCTTCATTTGTGGCCTCAGACATCGGGATGATGCCACTGCTATTGGTCAATACCTGCGTAAAATCATAACATCCTGTGCTAGGGGCCGTTCCTTTAAGTAATGCATGTTTAGGTTGGTACCTCCCCCCGGTCGGTAGTGATGGGTTGCCATATGTAAGCATTTGCTGACCATATTTGACGGGTTGTGGTGAGAATATGGTAAATTAGGAATTTTCAGCAAGGTCTACTAAGTGTGTCCCTTGTGAATATGTTATGCTGCTGTGCACACTGCACTTTATAATGACCCAGTCAAGCAGAACGTGCTGTATGCTGCCAGTCAACCTGTCATTCTTTCTTTTTTTAGTGCTTTTAGAATATGTGGGTGATAAGGAGAGGCTTCACTCCTGGCAAGTTGCTTTGACGTATATTTATTTCAGATTAAGATTCCCACTTCCAGCAGGGCAGCTACCAGATCAGCAACTGCCTAAACCCCCAAACATTCTACATCCCGAACCTTCTAAATTCCATCCCCATAGTTGCAAATGCACAAGCCATAAACAACACATCTTCCCCCTTCAGAAAATTGATTTTAAAAAACTCACAGAAAAGAAACGAAAGGAAAACAAAGAAATAAAATAAAAATAAAAAATACAGAATACATTGTGAAGAAGAAGAAATACATTTGTTTACATAACTATGTGGCATGAAATTACAAAATACATTGTGAAGAAGAAAAAACTAATTTCTTTACATAACTATATGGCATACCAACTACTCAACATACTCCTGCAACCACGCAGATTTCTTTTTTTCCCTTCCTGATCTTCTGCACTCCACCCACTGACTAGCCATTTTCTTCTGCCCTCTACTCCATTTCCATCAACCAGTCTTGAAACACCTTCCTCATTCCTTTGAATGGCTAATCTCTCCTTATTCCACCACTTTCCATCCTCCAATTTGACTACCCACCTTTTCACACATACTACCCTTTTTGGATCAGAAAATTTGGAACTCCCTTTTACAATAATTCTCGGTAATCTGATACGAAACCAATCTCCTACCTCAACATCTCTCCTCCTGCTCTTCCTAACATCCACACATTTATTTTGAGCACATTCCCGCCTCTTTGTCAGATATTGTTTTTTCTCTTCCAATGACTCCACATCAATCATCCATTGTCGCACCAACTTGTTTGCTGCCTCCCCACCTTTGAGTGAAGCAAATGGTGACACCCCTATGACAGCATTAGGCATTGTACGTAAAGCCCATTTTAGTTCCTCCAATTCTTTCTTCCATTCCAACCCATTCACCACAGACAACTGTATGTTATCCTTTACAACTCGTTTACATCTCTCTACCAAACCATTACTTCTTGGATGATATAAAGACGTTGTCACATGCTTCACTCCCCAGTTCCTCATAAATTCCTTAAATTCCTTAGACACAAATTGTACACTATTATCGTTAACAATTTCAAACAGAACCCCTTCCCTCATGAACAAATCCCTCAAAAATGTTGTCACTTCCGTAGTGTTTGGCGTTCTAACCCATTTAACTTCAGGCCACCGTGAATAGTAATCTACTAATACTATCCCAAATCTGTGATTTTCTCCCAACATATTCATGGTCCCAATTATATCCATTCATAACTTATGCCAAGGTTTTTCTAGGAATGATACAGCCTCAACTGGACTAAGCGTTGTTACTTGCGACTTGTCACTCAAAGCACATGACACACATTCTCTCACCCAATGCTCGACCTGCCTGTCTACCCCTGGCCACCAAAATGTTCCCCTTATTCTTCTTTTCATTGCACTCATCCCTACATGCCCCTCATGCGCCAAATGTAATACATTCCTACGCATTCCCTGTCATCACAAATCTCCTCTTCATCACCTTCATCCACAGGTAAACGCAATAAACAATCTGCAAAAATATTTTTAACACCAACAATATAATCCAACTTGAAATGAAACTCTTGTAACCTATAATGGCATTTAGCAATCCCAGGTGGCGCCTTGTATGCACTGTTCATAGAAAAAAAATTAACCAAAGGTTTATGATTTGTCCTCACCATGAATTCAGTTCCCCACAAATACTTTCTAAAATAATTCACTCCCCACCAACATGCCAAAGCCTCTTTCTCAATGACCAAATAAGTACTCTCAGAGGCTCTCAAAGGTTAGGAACCAAAAGCCACAACTTCATCCTTTCCGTTCCTGGATTGCATTAACACAACCCCTAAACCATACTGGCTAGACTCCGTCACAACTATGCTACAATCACTCATATCAAATGGTTTCAACGGCATAGCAGAAGCCAATTCACACTTGATTTTATTGAATTCCTGATCCTTATCTTCTGCCACTCAAACCTGGATTCATTCTGTAATAGTTCTTGCATCCCTTTCGTTCATTCAGCACACCTTGGAATGAATTGTGCATAAAATTCCACCATTCCGAAAAATGATCTTAATTGATCCCTGTCTACAGGTTCTGGAAATTCTCTTATGGCTCTCACTGAACTTCCCTTTGGTTCAACACCCCTTTCCGACAAAGTGTGTCCCAAATGTTCTACACTATTCACACCAAACTTACACTTGTTAATTTCCAAAGTGACTCCTTTTTCTTTTAAAATTCCTACCACCACCCTCAACTTTTCATCAAGTTCTTTGCTGTCTACTCCCCATATCAAAATATCATCCTAAAAATATTTGACCTTTTCCAAACCCTTGAACATTGCCTCCATTATTCTCTGGAAAACAGATGAAGCAGACGCCAAACCAAAATGGCATGTGTTTAAATCAATATGCCCCATTTGGTGTGACAAAAGACGTCAAATGACGTGAATTCTTGTGCAAAACGACTTGATGATACGCCGATGACAAATCTAACGTTGCAAACACTTTTGCACCCCTGATCATGGTTAACATCTCTGTAAAATTTGGCAATGAATGCCGATCAACCCATATTCTCTCAAATAAAATCCCTCAAATCTATGCACATTCTCAAAGCCCCATTGGATTTTATCGCTAAAACTATGGGAGAAAGCCATTCAGAGCACTCAATAGGTTCTATCACATCATTATCACATAACCTTTGCAATTCCCTTGTCAATTTTTCCCTCATGGCTATTGGAACATGTCTGGGTTTGTGGACCACAGGCATCAGTCTTCAATTGTATTTGATGGGTAAACCCTTTTATCCTTCCCAATTTGTTGCTGAATACTTCTGGAAAATCATCAGCCCAATTACCATTTTCCTCTGAAATTAGAGTTACCACCTCCGTGCGTAACATCACTTGTTCATCACTGTTAGGATCCAATACAATTCCCAATTTTTTCTGATCCATCCACCCCAACAAATTTCCTCCTGTACGTGCTACATTAACTGTTGTTTGAGTTTGATTGCCCTTAAAATCTAATGATGCACCAAACTCTCCCACTACATCAATTGGTCCTCCCCATATGCTACCAGCTTAACCTCAAACTGCCTCAAATGAACCTCTTGTAGGTTGTGACATTCTTCTAGGTTGATCAGGTGAATCCACCATTATTCTGTAGTTAATTCCATTAATTCCTACAGAACACTGAGGTTTTCTGGATAGAATCTGTGACACCACAACTGTGTCTTCACCAACCGCTGAATTTTCCTCCACTGAAAGAAACACACTCTCATCACTTGAGTCACTTTGACTGCTTTTCGCTGGATGAGATTCCACAGCATTTACTGATTTAACACTTCTTGAATCCTTCACCCACCCTCCTTTACATACTTTCTTGAAATGACCTTTCTTCTTGCATTTGTTACAGCTTTTATCAAATGCAGGACAAGATGGAGAATTCCCTAAATGACTTCTACTCCCACAACAATAACATTTAAATGGCTTTCTCTTATCACTTATTCCCACACCACCCTTTTCTTTCTGTTTGGTGCTCCATTGCGATTGCAAACTTTGCACCTCACCCCTCAAATTAATTTTCTCCATATACTTTGTTGTAGACTCAATGCTACTAGCAATTTCTATTGCTTTATCCAATGTGAGGTTTTCAACTGTTAACAGCTTCTCTTGAACTTTTGTACTGTTTGATTTTTCCACTACTTGGTCTTGAATTACTTCATCCCCAAAAACCTTAAAATCACACGTCGAAGCAAAAATTCTCAGTTCAACTACAAAACTCTCAATGGATTCATTTGGCATCTGCAATCTCCTATAATATTTATGATGTTCCATTATAAAATTTCTTATTAATGCGTGCATCCAGGGCTTTTATAGCTGCCTCATATTAGTCAATTTCATCACCTTCGCCTACCACAGGTACAGTTGGCAAAAGTTTCAAAATTGTCTTGCCTTCCATGCCCAAAGATTGTTTCAACAAAGCAAGTTTATTTTTCTGTGTGAAGATTTCCCCTTTAATAGCATCCAAATATGCCTCAAAACCTTTTTTCCATTGTTCCCACTCCACAGGCGGTAAACCTGGAGAGGACAAAAATGGAATGGGAGGCATAACTGCTTGTTGCATTTTCCTTTTTTATTTGCACCCAAGTGTACAAATCACTAATTTAACCTTGAAAGTGTCCAGTTCCATGCAATACACTGTAAATTTAACTCAAGTGTGCACATCACTGTAGACTTGCACTGTAGCACACTATAGATTTCACTCAAGTGTGCGAATCACTGTAGACTTGCAGACTGCATTGAGAAACAGACACTGTACGTGTGCACAAACGACGTGTTAATGTCAAACTTGTTAAAGAAACAAGTTTAATCTGATCCAAAACAACAGTCATGAAGTGCTTGTTGAATTAAATGCCCATCACACGGGTGCCCGCCACCCGTTGTCGAGAGCATCACGTTGCCGAAAGACGGTGCGCGCTACATGCGTCATTAGTTGTCTAAGCAACAAGCTGAGAAAGTCATGTGTTGCCAAAGACAATGCACACTATGTGCACTGTTCGTTATTAATGTGTTCCCACGCGCCGACCTCTCTCTCGTGCTTAGCGCTTAGCTATTAAATAGGCTGGCAACTGCTCCCTCGCGCCAACCGCCATTTAGCACACTATGCTCCAAAAAAAGGGCTCTCCTCACCTCCTCAGAACTCTCCACCAGTCACGGCTTCTACACAATGCCACTCCTTAACAAAAAGAAACATTGCTGATCAAATAAACACTCCATGCAGCTGAACGATGAAAATGTCATTGAAACGCCACTCTGCTGGAAACAACGTGGTTCGCAACTCATCATCACCTGATAAGGAGAGCCTTCACTCCTGGTAAATTGCTTTGAAGTATATTTATTTCAGATGCAGATTCCCACTTCCAGCAGGACAGCCACCGGATCAGCAACTGCCTAAACCCCCAAACATTCTACATCCCGAACCTTCTAAATTCCATCCCCATAATTGCAAATGCACGAGCCATATACAACAATGGGCCTTGGGGTTGTGGATTTCTTACTGAGGTTTAGTATGGTGAAATTTTAAATGCTTATTTTGTTACATCTTTTATAGGCTGAGGTTTTGTGCGGGTGACTTGTTTTAAATGTATGTTACGTACTGTTGATTTCATGACATTTGAAATAGGCTATAATAATAAACTAGTAATGTGGAAAATCTCTGTAAGAATGTATTTCCTGGAAATATAGTATTCTGTCTGTCTGTCAATAAAAAAATTATTATTAAAACATCTGCCAATAAAGTCCTACAAAAATTAAGAAAACATAAAAATTACATATTAAGTGAACCCTTAAAAATAAACAAATGAATTCATTTAACAATTAAACACAATTGAAAAAATAATTTAAAACATATAACTTCAATAACTACTCACCCTACTTCCTTTAAAAACCAACAACCAGGTAGTACATTTTAAATGAATTAAAAAAATCTGAATTAGATAAGTAAAATAACAAACACACAGGTAAATAGTTTATACAATTATCAACCAATTATTTATTTTATAATAACAATTTAATTAACAATAAAATTAAAATATTTATGTGATCTTATGCGTATTTGTAAAGTGCACTATCACCGAATATCCTGGTGCTGAGCAGGGGTGTGTGCATAGCCCTGCTGTAATATAATATATAATAATATGAGTTAATTAACTTTGTACCATATTCCCCGGGAAACCTAAAAACAAAGTACTAAAATATAAAACTCAAAACATTACTAAAATAAATTCCTTCAAACAATTAAAATGTACATAAAAAGAAACATATTAACATACATTTTGTTAAACAATTTCATAAATAATAATCATTTAAACATTTACCTTACAATAAACATCTATTTAACAATAAAATGAATTAAATATATGTAGAATTATAGATGGCTAACAGTGAATTGCGGGGATATTTTCCCCACCACCATCCCTGGCTTCCTTCCCCCTGCTGCATCTGTGCTGTCTGCTCTCAGTCAAAGCAGACAAGCAGCACTGCGCTGACAGGCTCTCAGAGAGAGCTGTCAGCCTAGCCTGGAAGGCCTTTATGACATAGCAACAGTTGGTAACAAGTTTAGTTATCAACTGTTGGTACGTCATAGCAGTGAATTGCCACATTTGGAATTTGATGTAAATGATGGAGGTTTTCTATGGAAGCCATGCATAATCCGTCCTATTCCACTACAAACCCAACAGCCTGCTAATATAATAGAACTTATTTTAAAAATGTATAACTTCATATTCTCCTAACAATAAAGAGATTAAACTTAAATTACTAATAAATAAATAACCAATGAAATATTTAATTTACAATAAAAAGTAATTACTACTAAATATAAATTAATTATAATTTAAATAACTTTCCACCTTTCCCTTACAAACCTGTTAACCCACCACTAAAATATAAATTACTTTAAAACAATTATAAATAAAAATGTACCTGAAAATAAATAAATAAAACTTACATTCCTCATATAGAAATGGCCAAATGAAACAATTTATATAAATAATAATAAATTTAATATTTAATTTAAAATACAAAATAATTAACAAAAAACATGAATTAATTATAATTTAAGTAACTTCCCACCCATTTCCCTACAAATCCAGCAACCTACTACCACATTTTAAATGACTACATAATTAAAAAATATTTAAATTACACATTTAAAATGCAAACTATAATTAAAGGAATTTAAACAATTATAATTACAATGTTAACTAAAATTATGAAACTAATATATGTGAGAGTAATTCAAAATTATATTTATTACAACTATACTAAACAAAATTAAATCCATTGATACTATTATACCAAGAGATTGATATTATTTCCTTCAATATTCTGTTCCACAATAGTTTTGCAGCCATTGTATTTTTGACAATATTAAGGTAGCACAATATTTTAACTTAGATATTTGTGTCATTCACCATAAAATTTGTAGACAGTGTATGCCAGGTCCAAGAGCTACTATTAACAGCTGCAACTAACTAAAATACTTAGGAGTTTGGCGTCCCACCACAGGACCCCCAAACCTGCGAGGAGGACACCACCGCCATGGTGGCGGCATTCCCCTCTGCCCTATTACAATGTTCCTGCTGTTATGACCAGCGGGGACATTACAATAGAGTGTTCCAGCCAGTCAGACCAGATGGGAACAGTGCTACAAGATAGCACTCAGCTCCTTTAAAGAAGCTGAGTGCTATCTCGTAGCACAGAGGGAGCCGACCAGCACCAATCAATATCCCGACTGGGAGTACAAGGAGAGTAGTATAGCATGTTCTCAAAATCTCTTAAAGCCAAACAGTCCATGATGGCATGCAGTGATATGCTAGTTGCATTCCATTACTGTTCAAATTGTTCACCAACCCCCATCAGGACTCTGACTGTGGTCTCACCATAGCAAAACCTTATTGGCCTCTGTACGCAGTCCACTGGCCTCACATCTTTCACCACTTCTTCTGCCAACCCCTGCTCTGGTAAATCACCTTCTCAGCTTGTTGGCACCAGTCCAGAACCGCCTTTCAGTCCACCACTCTTGGAGGACGATCCACTCCCCAGGACCTTGCTATATTCCTTTTGCTCACTCCTGCTGTGAACGTTAACCATATCTTTTGGCATTTGGGGTACACATCTTCCCCAGTTATACACAGGATATGCCACTTCGCCTGCAATAGTATAACAAGGCCAGTGACTCCGGTCATGACCTGTATTACTTCCCTCCAATATTGTTGGATTTTGGGACATAACTATAGTATGTGAAAGAAAGAGCCTACTTCGCCGCACCCCCAGCACAGATCAGTGGTGCATCTCCCAATATGGTGCATCAGTAATCTGGATGCATTTGATCTATGCAGTAACCTTAGTTGTAACAGTCCGAACTGGGCATAGATTGCCTCCACCCAGCCATCAGCTTCTATTCACCCCAGGTCTTCTTCCCAGGCCTCCCACAGGATCCTCAAGGGGTCAGGGGAATTATTAATTATTTTCCTGTATGCTGATGAGGTTGCTTTGATCGTCATAGGACTTAGCAGAAGTTGGTCTTCTAAGGGCATGTATTCTGGCATCTGTTCCCCCTCCAGGATATGTCTCCTCAGTGTGTGTTCCAAATGTAAATAATAAAAGCTTTCAGTCCTTGCCATCTCATATTCTTCTTGCAGCTTCTCAAAGGTGATCTCGGTCCCTCCAGATATCCCCCAAGTAGTCAATGCCCAATAATCCCCATTTGTGGAAGCCCTTCAGGTTCCCAACTTCCCACAGCAGGTCACTATCCCATAATGGGGTACTTTCAGTTAATTTGTCTTCCCAAGCCAGAAATCTGTTTGCTTCAAGCCATGTCTGTACCACCATCTGTGTGTGGGTTGGGAGTTCACTTTCCTTTCCTTTCCTTTCCAGAGGTGGGTAGTGTGGCTACCCATTGCCTGGCAGTCCACTCTGTATGCAGGTTTGTCTCCATCCACAAATACCCAGTCATATATAGTAATTAATTGGGCTGCCCAATAGTATTTCCTCATATCTGACACTGCTAGGCCCCCTCCAAATGCTCCCCACTGGAGCTTACACAATGCTATCCGTGAGCTCCCTCCATTCCAGAGGAGTTTTTGCAATTCACTGTCGATCCTCTGAAAGAAATCTGGTGGTACTTTGTAAGGAGTGTATTGTAGCACATAAAGCACGTGCAAAAGGGCCATAATCTTAAAGAGTATACCGCCCTACCCATTATGGATAATGGAAGCCCCCATCCAGTGGGCCACACCGTTCTGCAGTCTCTCTAGCTGAGGGAACAGGTGTTTAGAAAGACATTCATAATCGCTTTGCGTTTTATAGATGCCTAGGTATTTAAACCCATCTCTTATTATCAGGGCTACACACTTTAATGGCAGAGCAGGGGTGCCCCAGCAAGGGGAAAGATCCGGGATTTATCTCAGTTAAACTGGTAGCCAGAATGCTCACCAAAGATTCGGAAGACAAGTAGTAGTCTGTCGACTGTGAGACAGAGCTGTGTGGTGTATAACAGTATGTCATCAACGTACAGAGAGATAAGCTCGTCCCAGTCCCCGTCCCCTCTAATACCCTTCAGCAGTGGATCCTGTTGGATCCAAGCCGCAAGAGGCTCTAGTACCAGAGCGAACACCATTGAGGACAGTGGGCATTCCTGCCTCATGCCCTTGTGCAGGGTGAATGAGCACAACAGGGTGTCGCTGACCCTCACCCTCGCTATAGGGTCTTGATAAAGAAGCTTGATCCAAGTACAGAACTGAAGGCTGAACCCCAGTTTGTTCAAGGCCACAAATAGATAGATCCACAAAATGCTATAAAAAGCCATACTGGTTTCCTTTTCCAGTGGTCGGGCAACAGTCATATGTAGTACCCCATTTAGGCGTCTTAGATTGAGAAGATTGCTTCTGTGAGGCATCAAGCCTGATTGATCAGGATGTATTATTGAGGTTATTACAGTTTTTAGTCTGTTTGCTAGGCCTTTGCCAGCACCTTGGCCTCTAAATTTAGAAGTGAGATGGGCCTGTATGAGCTGCATGCCTTGGGCGGCTTACACGCTTTAGTGATAACCACAATCGTTGCCAATCTCTGGTCTTCTGGCAGACAGCCCTCTTCTCTAGTGGTCTTAAACATATTTAACATAGGTTTCGGACCTTATCTGCTATGCATTTGTGGACTTCGACCAGCAGGTCATTATGGCCCACTGCTTTCCCTGATTGTAATTCTCAGATGGCCCTTCCTATCTCCTCCTCTGTAAGATCTTACTCCAGGTCCTCCCTGTCATCAGCTGCGAGAGTAGGAAGGGAGAGATCCTTATGAAGGCCCTCACAGTCATCTCCTGATCTGCTGGTGTCAGACAGGTAGACATTCTCGTCGTAGGTCGTGAAAGCCTCATCTATGTTTGTCCCCATTGTGTGGAGAGACCCGCTTAGGTGCCGGATTTCTAGGACTCAGTACTACCCTAGTCCCTCTTCTCAAGCCAGGCTATTAGTTTGTCTGCTTTGTCACCCGCGTATTATAGTCTACATTGTGATGCTATCACACACGCTCAACCATTATTTACCGCAAGGTCCCTCAACTCCTGCTCCTGCTTAAGGTGGAGTTGGTGTCTCAGTCTCGAGTCAGGTGCTGCCTCCTTCAGCACCTGAGTTTCCAGAAGTTCTATCTCCCTTTCTAGTTTATCATAATTAAATAATTGTTCCTTCCGTTCATCACGTACCAGGGCCTGAGCATGGCCTCGAATTACTGCCTTAATGGCTTCCCATATTGAGTCAACTGTTCCCTCATTCTCCTTAAAATATTGCTCTGTCCTTGTCCTGATCTGTTCTACAATTTTTTTCCCCTTCTAGTGCCAGGGATCTATCCTGGTAGGCAGCCCGGGCTTCTCTGACGGGAACTTGAAGTAGCATCTCCACTGGGGAGTGGTCCAATATGCAGTGTGCCATATGTAGTGCATTGCGAAAAAGGCCCGCATTTACACAGTGGGTGAAAAGTTGCTCCAAGCGAGAGTAGCTGCAGTGCAGAGCTGAGAGGTAAATTGTCACATCTTGGGATTGTGTTCATGCCACAAGTCCACTAGCCCTATTGTGTCCATAAAAGCCCTAAGCGGACAAGAGTCAGTTCCACAAGATAATCTAGATGACCTGTCGAATCCTGGGTCAGTTATAGTGTTCATGTCACCCCAGTATAAGGATGCTGAGTGGCATGTCAAGCAATAGAGCATTTAATGCTAGCACAGTGTCTGCATGAAGCCTTGGTGGAATGTACTGCAAGCAGATATTAAGGGTATGCCCCTCCCATGTACCAGTTTGTGCAACATAACTACTTAGTGAGTCGCTCCAGGTGTGCCCTGGTTTATATGGTAGTGAGGTTTTACTGAGTATGCCAGTACCTCTTGAGCCAGTAGTAAACCCTGCATGGATCTGAAGGGTACACCCAAAGTGGTCCAGCTCTTTTTAATGGTTATCTTTTAAGTGAGTCTCCTGTTGGAGGACCAGGTCTGGGGTGTGCCTTCTAAGATACTGTAGTACTATGGTGCATTTGATTTTGTTGCCTAGGCCATTGACGTTCCATGTCATGATGTTCAATGCAGAGCATTTAGTGGTCTCCATGTGATATCTGAGGTCAAGGAGGTCCCTTCCCTCAGGTTAGTGCCTATCCTCTTCCACACATTGTCGAGCAGCACTTCTCCCGGTGTCATCTTGGCTAGTGGTGCTGAGCTAGGAATAAATAAAACATACAATCTCAACATTGTGTAGTAACAAAACTGTCATCCCTTAAAAAAACACCCACCACCCTGCTACCCTGCACTGTAGGCCTACAACTGCCCACTCCCCCAATTTGAAGAGTGCCTGTCACCCAAACATAAAAATATACATCATCTAGGGTTGGCCGATACTGCCACATCTAGCAGTATATCGTACCCCCTTTACATAACAAATTATCTTCATAACCGCAAATAGATATTATTGAACATCTGTCCTGAAACCCACCCAAACAAAATGTTTTGGTACCCATGCGGGCTCGACCACATCTGAGGAATGTCTGGGTCTCATGCGTAGTCACCAGTGTCTCACACTGACTGTATGGATCACCCAGCATCTGCGTGGGTAAGACAGAAAAGTTATGATTGTTCCTTTGAGACCATCGATCTGTTCTCTTGTGTGACTCTCTCACAGTTGGTAATCTCTGCATGTTGGATGGTTATCTTCCTGTCATTCACTTGAGCGTCTCTTCTTTGTCTCTTTGTGTGTCCTCCATCTGAGGCGTGAGCCAACCCTCACGCCAGTCTGGCATGGCGAAGTGTCATGATTTTCCCTCTGCCACCACTTGAATCCTCGCCGGGTAAAGTATCATGTACTTAAGTTCTTTTGTTTGGAGCACTTTTTTAACATCATCAAAACTGCAATGCTGGTGTGGTACCTGTTGGGCAATGTCCGTGAAAAACAAGATTCACTGTGTTTTCATATATCAAGTCTCCCCGGGATCTAGCAGCCTTGACAATCGCATCATGAGCATGATAATTAACGATCCGGCTATGAAGATCCGTGATGGGGCGCCAGGATTTGGTGACGGTATAGGCACCCTATGTGCCTGTTCAACATAAAAGGAGTTGAGAGGCGCTTGGGTTTCAGGATGTTAATTATAAGATCCTCTAGAAAAAGCTCCACATTGGGTACCCCTCTGTCCCCTTGGGCATCCCAACCACTCTGATATTGTAAACGACTCATTTAGAGGGAATTACAAGTTGATCATAAGTAAGTGATGATTCAGGATAAAGCATGCATTTTTTGAACCAGGAATATATATGTGATAATAAAGTCATATTGAGCAATGGAAAATCCCCCTCTGGCTGGAGAGCTATTCCTGTACTGAAAATTGTGCAGACAAAGTAAATTCTGATGATTAGTCAGCATTTCAAATGGTGCTCATCAACAGATGTCTGCATTCCGTAGAAGTCATCTTCATGGCTAAAAGATCTCCCAATGACTGAATTGTTCCATTCAGTTTTGACAAAACATTTAGATAAAAGGCCAGATGTTTCTATCCATCTTGTTGTTTCTGCAGCAGGAGTGCCATAATTGCTCTTGCAGAAGCATCTGTCTCCATTATAAAACATTTTGCTACATTAGGACTATATAAGATTGGTGTTTGAGTAAGCATCTCCCTAAGAGGGCAAAACACATTCTCAGCTTGATCGTTCTAGTAAAAGAAATGTTCTCCTTTTTCAAGACATGAGCAATTATTCAGCAAACGTCTTGACAAACAGACAATAAGAATGCGTTATGCAAGGAAACTTTGTGTATCCTTAACATTAGTAGGTAGAGACCACTTCAAAATAGCTGAGAGTTTCTTAGGATTCATGGAAAAGCCTAAAGTATTCAAAGTGAAACTAAGGGCCTCATTTTGAGTTTGGCAGTTGGATGACCCAACTGCCAAATTCACAGGGAGGTCGCTGCCGTCATGCTGGCAGCACCCTCCTGCCACGTCATATTACAATGTTCCCACCGTATTGCCATGTTCCTGCTGGGTTAACCGGTGGAAACAGTGCTACAGTATTGATCTCGGCTCCCTTAAGGGAGCTGAGACCAATAAAGTAACACACCAGCACCCTCGGAATGCACACAGCAGACAGAGCGCATTCGGAAGGTGCTGGGCAAGGGGGGGCCAGCACTTCCCATGCTACTGGCAGTGCAGGGGCCCTCCTGTGGCCCCCTGCACTGTCTTTCCACCAGCCTTTTCATGGGGGGGTCTCCGCCATGAAAAGGCTGGTGGAAAGTTGAGTTGTAATCAGCACAGCATGGCTGACCACAACTCAGACTGCTGTCAGCCCCTTGGGAACCATGTTCCTGGTTGGGACGGCAGTCCCCTGGTGGTCCGACCACCAGGGTCGAAATGTGGGGTCAGACCGACTGGAGTGAGGTTGTTCCTCCATTACCGTGAGGCTGGCAATCTCACGACTGCCAGCCTCTTAATGAGCCCCTGAGGTACTCTACTTCTTTCTTAAAATCACACTTTATCGGTTTACAGGATAGATGTTTTTTATAACTGATGCATGAAAGAAGATCCTGGTCTTCCTAGGGTACTAGAAAATAACTGCTTCAGCAGGAGCTGAAGATGGAACAATTTACCCATTCTTGAATGAGCCTCCTTCTATTTCTCAGTTAAAGCATACATATTTCTAAAAAGAACAATTAGGTTTCAATGGTATGGTTCAGTTATCCTGTCTGTCAGGAGGAGGTGAACAGATACAGACAAATACTGAAAAAGGCCTGGTATTCCAATATTGCAGAAGAAAGGCTAGACACTATTGGATGTGGAGACTTTTATCTCATCACTTAGTGACCATGAAAAAACTGTGATCAAAGAGACATGGTTTGTGTGGACCAAATAACAAATGTATTGTGCCCTTTTAGCCATTGAATTCTGAAGAATATAGCATAATTGGGAGCGGCAAAACTATCACAGGACATTACTTCTGTATTATTCCCTAAAGAAATGTATAAAGGAGGAGTTGCATCTGATTTAGGTCCTGAAGTTAATGGTGAGACAACAACAGTTCGAATGACTTCCTGAATCTTATTAAATCACCTAATACCATTGAGACACATATATTAATATACTTCTGACAAAAAGTGGCTGCAAATTGTGCAGCGACGTTGTGCAAGACGTATGTGATTTTGCAAGCCAGCCTTTGTACTATTAGGTTGATTTGCAATTCATCTTCCATAGAGGGTCACAGAACAACCTGCCTGATTAATAATAATTAGGCACTTCACAATTTGTGCCCCCCTGTGATTGGCTACAAAAACAGGGACGGTGGGCCTTGAAGGGACAGCAGGCCACCATTCCTGTGTTTGTATTTCCAAATAAGTAACGGTGCTGCTTTTAAATAACATAAATGGTTTCCATTTAGAAAAATATCAAGGGAAGCAGACAGTGGATTTTAAGATCACTAGCATCTCCCTCTGAGTCTGCCACTACCCATCGCGAAGAAGGTGGTAACTTATTTCCAATGATTCATTTTGTCTTTTGCAAGTACCTCCTCTTTGAAGTGCTGGTAACAGTACAATCATTTGTGGCTGGAATTGTGGTTCCAAACCATTAATACACTGCCTACTGAATCACAAATGTGAAGGAGCACCTCCTTTACGCCCCTTCCAAACTGTGACTGGGGATAGGTAGCTAAACCCATTTTACAAGTAAGAACTTTTTTGATACATAAATGTGTTTTTTGCATCACCAAAAAATTCTGCAGTCACAAACTAAAGGATTTTTTAGACTTTCAGGGCCTGCCATCACAAATTACTTGAGTATGCTATGCTCATTGTTCTTAGTGACCGAGTCCTGATCGATGAACGTGCAACATGCGCCATAATCCAACAACGAGGAGGTATTAGCAATCTTTCATCCTTCTGTCTTTAAAGTAATTGGTAAAACAAATAGATGATTATCAGAATGATTCATATGAAATCCTTTATAAGGGAGGCAACACTCACCTGACTTATTAAAAGATGATTATGGCCATACAAGAAAACTCTGAGGCTATTTAGCACAGGTCATCATAGACCTAGATTCACCACAATAGAGACACAACCTAGCCCTAAGCTGGTGCTCAGTTTTCCAAGAGAAGGAACCCTTAACAGTTTCTGCTTGATTAGACTCTTCGTTAGTCAATAGGTCTAATAAAAACTTCTGATCGATCACAAAAAGAAACAAAAAAAATTGGCACTTCTTCCTCAGAACTTCCTTCTCTTCTGTCTTTCCTATATGTTCAATTAGCAGCACTAAACTAATAAATTCAGGAGAAGCAGTTGGATGTTGTGATTACTTAATTTGTTATAGATTTCTTCTTTCAAACCACACTAAAGCAAAGTCATCTGAATCCTTTCTACCATGGTAGTCTTAGCTGACTAATGACAAAAAAGTCACACAAGTCAATATATCTATTGCATATTGTTGTGTATCACACAGTGCTTTCTTAACTGAATGCTCCAAATCTGGACATTCAAACACTTTCATGAAAGCACTGTAGAATGGGGTCATAAAATGCATATTAGGACCTGAATTGCTAACAAAAGGTGTTTCCCAAATAAAAGTTGAACCAGTAAGGCAACTAATAAGATAACACAAAAGGACTTGATCTTGACAAAACTGTCCAGGGTAAAACAAATAAAATTTACTATAAAATAATCCAAAATGTCTCTTAACTTCATTGGATCTCCAGAAAAAACATTGCCCACTAGAAGGAAAACCAAAACAATGAGAGCAGGCATGATGCCACCCCAAATCCTATCCAAAGTCTGTCTCTGTGTGTTACAGGACTCATTTAGAACTTACAAAAGACCCCTCACCCACCAACCTAGTTGGTGGCATGCCTCATCATAGGGTTCCCACCCAGGGTGTCTAGTGCCATTGGGGTGTGCTTCACGCTTGATTACAGCGGAGTGGGTCAGTTGTTAATATTCTCTGCACGTAAGAAGTGGTTTGTGCATAAACAGAAAAAATGTGATTTAAAATTTTCTACAGGGCGCCCACTTACTAGTATACCTTTATAAGCGGTGTCCTTTGACAAGGTTAAAAACAGATCATGATGTACATGAAGACATAAGGCATACCTACATCTGATTTAGGGTCAACATGTTTCAGCCAATCTTATGTGTGCCCCAACAGAGTCAATATGGCTTTCTTCAGGACGTATTCTCTTTCACACCAGCTCACTAAGACTGGTGCCTCTACTGTTAACTCATGTTGTTTTAGCAATAGCACAATTACATTTGAGTACCTGTAAAAAAAACACAAAGAACAGACACTTTCTTAAATGTGTTTGCATTGCAGCATCACCAATTGATTCACCTTATTGCGTGGGGTCCCCTCTCCCCACCACAATTATAACTACATACAATCAATGAGAAAATGAGCAGAGCTTATCTCTCCGTTCTGATACCATAATACTAGAAATCTGCCTCACTAACCGCAGAATGTGGCTCAAAAATAATTTTGTATCCTTTGATCCCTTTGTCATGCTTGTTCTTAATCACGAAAACTAACTGCACCGTAACGCATGCCCCACATACTACATTGCACCATGCTTTCTCGTCAAGGGTAATTAGTGCTCAGAAGTGTTACTCTTGTTTTTTCGGGAAATCATCTTCTGAAGTGCTCTGCTCCCAAATTCAGTGACCCATATGCATAAAATCACTTGGTCAAGAGTATATCCACTAACTTGTGCTTAAATCCAACATTGCTTCATTGTGTTCCTGGGGGGCTGATGGGGTGAGAGTAGCCTGGGGGGGAGGGTAGTGGGGGTGCAAGCCCTGTAGTCACACACTGAAGGGGTTGTATTTTGCATTAGTCTTTATAATCCAACATTACTGTGCTCAGCCCATGAGAAATTAGCCCCCACTTACTTCGTCAAAGGTTGTCACCTACTTCGGTCACTGGGTCGTCCGAAAGGTAGAAATTCACTCCCCTTTGGAGTTTAAATACCTTTTGTTTTTTCTTAGAACGCCAAATCAGCCTGGTTCCGCCCATCATGTTGTGAGACTAGCTTCAGTTAAGTGATGTTAGACGTCGCCCGCTTGTCGTCTCACTTGGGGTTGTGGCCAGTCTCATTAGAGGAATGTATGTAAGGCAATCTTCGCCCGTGAGCTCTTTAACCCCTGGATGGCAGTCACCTCCTTCGTCTGGGTTTTTAATTTAACTAATGGGTTCTTTCGATCAAAGAAGCACTTGGGTCACTCACACGATATATGTCAATTTATCTATTTTATTCCTCCTTCGCTATAACACCTATTTCAGTGCTTGTTTTTTCTGTAGAGAGAAAAGCCATGATATTGAAAGATCTGACACCAGCGTCTGTCTCAGTGCTGAATCCTTAAGATGCCATTGTTGTAAATCTTGTGCTATATCTTGATAAGGACATATCAAGTTTCCAAACCGAAGGAGTCACTGGGCCTTGAAACCTGTCAATGACTAGATATTGAAAAGGACTGTCAAGTCATGTTCTCGATTTCTCAAGGGAAGGCAACTCCTGACAGTAGCCACTGTGCTACCCTGCACAAAAAGGAATATGTGAAAGTGTCTCCTTATGAGGGCCAGAGTTAGGCAGAAAAACCACAGAGGGGAAAATACATTGACAATCTTGTAGCTTTTGATTGAAGCTGAAGGTTGGATTGAAGAATAATAGCAAGGCACCAACCTCATTTTGACATTAGAAAGGAGGAGAGAAACAAGGAACAAAGTGAAGAATTCCATTTAATGCAGGCAGCAGCGCACATGCGCAGCAGATGTGCCATAGGCAAGCACGTTGTAGTGTCGCCCCAGTGATGTAACTGGTTGCGGGCACTACCAATGTCTAAGGTCAATGTAGAGGGGTGGTCAGCTTGTCTCCCCTCGTATAGTACAATAGTAAACTGACCCGGTTGGTCATGTGTGCAAAGAGTTAAATAAAGGCAGGTCAGTGGGCGGGTGAAGGAGTGACAAGAGGTCATCAAGCAGGACGAAACCCACTGACTGGTGTTCTACACTAACAAGTGTACTGTACTTATTTCATTGCACGCATCGTGCTGTGCGCTTTATGTCAAGACCTCTCGACACCACCTTTGGCGACGAGGGTCCAAAGTCACCCACCTGCAACCACGCTTTGGCGGCCGCACCTCCCTGTGTGGCGCTTGTGCCACGTGGTCTCGTCCCTCCAGCACCATGCAGCACCAGAGGTGAGGACAGTTAAAAGCCGGTCTTCCGACCGACGGCACCAGTGCCTTCTCTGCTCCAGGAGGCCCGCCCCCCTGGGCCTGTGTCCAGCACAGCGCACCTGGAGGCCCGTCGATGTAGAGCGTGGCCGCAGGACTTCAGGTGGGTAGCACTGTCCCAGCAGCTGTTTTACCATGCTGCTCCGGTGGAAACATGCGACTACATGGAATCGGTGAATCTGCTACAGGCAACAGCAGATTCACCACGTTGCTCGACCACCTGAACTGCCAGAAACAGCAGACTCCACACTCTGCACGAGTGTGTATAAAAGTGTGGCTCCCTGCCCAAGGCTACCAGGTCTTCAGCATCTGCTCAGCAAGTAAGGTGTGTCATACCTCTGCACTTTAAAAAAAAAGAAGAAAGTAAATAAATATATAAATACATAAATTAAAATTTTACTTCAGAAGACACCAAAGAAGTAGTTACACAACTCAACAAGGATCCCCTGTAGCCACCCCCACAAACCCGCAAACTCGCACCTAGACTCTGCCAACATGTCAAATATTCCCCAGATCAAACCGTTTGTTGTTGAGGGTGCCCCATCAGCGCAAGCGTCCAGATGGAAGGACTGGGTGGAACGTGTCCTACTCATCTTCCAGGCTACCAAGGTAGAAAACGCACAGAAGAGAGCCATGCTATTACACCTCGGGGAAATAAATCTACAAAATCTCAAAGAACCTTACAGAGACCACCCCCATGATACACTTGACCCTCATAGGAGCCCTCAACATGCACTTCGAGCCCATGGCCAACACGGATTTTGAACGATTAATTTTCCAGCAAGCCCGCCAGCAAACCGAAGAATCGATTGACTCCTTTCACATGCGTTTAAAGGAACTGGCCAACACTTGCAACTTTGCAGACAAGACTGAAGAAATAAGAGGTCAAATTATCCAAGGGTGTGCATCAGTGAAGCTAAGAGAAAGAATTCTGGAAGAGTCTTGGTGGTCACTGCCAGACATCCTCACGATGGGGCGCACTAAGGAACTCTCCAAAGCAAGAGCGTCCCACATGGAAGCAGCACTCCAAAGACCAGTGAAGGAAGAGCCACTCAATGGGGTAATGCCACCCCCCAGCAAGACGAGACCAAAGAACACCGGCAAAACACCAAGGCTGTGCGGATACTGTGGAGGGTCCCAACACAAACCCTCCGACTGCCCGGCGCGAGGAAAAAGATGTACAGGGTGTGAAAAAATCAACCACTTCGTAAAAGTGTGTAGATCCAGCAAACCACGATTAGAAGGCACCACTGTCAATGCAGCAGTGAGCCAAACACAGGGAAACAGTGACATGGATGACAACGAAACTGAAGAACACATCATCCACAATGGGTGCAGTGAGCCAACCATTGAAACAACTCCCACAATGCCAAAATGTCGTGGACACAGGAGCTTCAATCAACATCTTAGCAGCAGACATTTATCGCCAGAGGAGTCCTGCCCCCGGCCTGAAAGCTGACAACGTAAGAGTCTATGCATACGGTCAGGACACACCTCTTGCACTCAAAGGCCAATTTGAGATGTCGATCACTTATGGACCATGCTCAATTTGTGCTCCTGTGTACGTGGCAGAAGGGGGACAAGGGATGCTGCTAGCATGTCAAACAGCCCGAAGCCCTAGGCCTTGTCACGTTTGCGTTTGGGATACACCAAGAATCCATGGCTGACATCTTACAACAATTCAAAGAGGTGTTCAACGGCATAAATTTCCTTTGTCACAAAGAAATACGGTTGCATCTAGATGAGTCAGTACAACCAGTGGCACTCTGACATAGATGCATGGCGTTCCACCTGAGATCGTAAGTAGAGAAGGAGCTGGAACAACTTGAAGCTGCAGGAATCATCGAAAAGGTCTCCGGACCCACACCGTGGGTATCACCAATCATTGTTGCACGGAAACCGAAGCAACCTGGGGCAGTGCGGATATGTGTGGACATGCGCCTCCCGAATGTCGGCATCAAGTGCGAGCGGCACCTGACCGCAACTATTGATGACTTGATCAGTGAACTAAATGGGGCCTGCTGGTTTTCCAAGTTAGACTTGTGCTCTGGGTACCACCAGCTAGTCCTTGCGCAGGAATCACAATATATCACAACATTTTGGACTCATGTTGGGCTTAGACGCAACAAGAGACTCAACTTCGGCATATCCAGCACTGCCGAAGTGTTTCAGAATGTGATTCACGAACTCCTAGCAGACCTTCCCGGAGTCATAAATGACAGTGACAATATTTTAGTTCACGCCAAAACCATTACTGAGCATCACGACCGGCTCCAAGGAGTGCTCCAATGGATAAAAGACTCAGGATTGACTCTCCACCGTCAAAAGTGTGAGTTTCTCATACAGAAGATTCAATTTTTTGGATATGTATTTTCTTCAGAAGGGACCCTAGTAAGGTCCAAGACATTAAGGTTGCTCCTCTTCCCACCACTGTCACCAAAGTCTGAAGCTTCCTGGGTCTGGTCAACTACTGTGGCCATTTCATCAGTGACCTTTCGTCACTGACTCAACCCCTGCGAGTCTTGACAAAGTCAGCTGAGTTGTGGGTCTGGGGCCTGAGCAACAAGCAGCACTCATGGCAACCAAAGATGCCTTATCTGGAGACACCATCCTTCGATACTTTGACCCCCAGAAGGAAACCAAAATCAACATTAATGCTGGTCCAAAGGGGTTAGGAGCAGTGCTGCTCCAGAGACAAGATAATCAGGAGTGGTCGCCGGTAGGTTTTGCAAGTAGGTCATTAACAGAACAGCGGAATTCGCAAATTGAAAAAGAGGCAATTGCCGTGCACTGGGGCTGCAAACATTTCCATCCCTATGTGTACGGACAACCGTCTGTAGTGACCACAGACCACAAGCCCCTCATTCCCATGTTTAATGGGACTGCCTCCAAGCCACCTCCAAGAATCGAAAATGGTTACTCCAGCTGCAAGACTATCAGTGTCATCTTGATTACTGCCCAGGCTCTGACAACCCAAAGAACTATCTATCTCATCACCCTCGGGAAGCGACCCTAGAGGAACAGCATGATGCTCACAAAGTGGAGGAGTACTTGCGGTATGTATCTGATAGGTCACGACCATTGACTGTGTCAGCAGAAGCTATCATTCAAGCCACCAAACATAACGACTGCCTTCAAAAGGCTATACAAGCAACACAAAGCAAGCAGTGGCATGTGGTGAGAAAACACTTGTCTGCACTTATGCCTGAATCAAAGCAAATATTAGAGGGCTTGTATTATGTTAGGCACGAGCTGTCAGTTGACCCTGACGGAAGTTTGTTGAGAGGTCATTGCCTAGTTATTCCGTCTTCCCTTGCAGAAAAAGTGGTTCAAATTGCCCATCATGGACACCAAGGGATGGTCAAGAACAAGAATAGATTGCGAACCAAAGTCTGGTTCGCCCTTATGGACAGAAAAAAAAAATGATTGTACGCTCATGTGAATGGTGTCAAGCGTCAGGAGAACCAAGCAGACCTGCTCCAATAGAGACTAAGGTTGGGCCTCAACAACCCTGGGTATCCATGAGTTTAGACTTTGGCAGCCTTCCTGATGGAAGGCACACATTAGTGATGATTGACGATTATTCTAAGTTCACCGAAGTTTAAATCATCTCTGCTCTGACGGCTGAGGCTGTGATTCCCACAACTGAGAAGATTCTCGCTACTCATGGTGTCATCACTGAGCTGTGGACAGATAATGGCCCCCAATTCCAGAGCCAGGAAGTAGCGTCATATCTTAAGTCCCTTGGCACTCGACATAAAAGAATCACACCCTGCTGGCCACAGGCGAACAGAGAAGTTGAACGCTTTATGAGGACATTGAACAAAGTCATTCGTATCACCTCTGCTGACAGACAACCGGTGAAACATGCCATACATTCCTTTTTGCGGCTGACTCCCAACCTCATCATCACAATTGGAAGCCCAGGACCATAGACGATATATGGGTACACAACAAATGAATGAAAGGGAACCAACAGGCTAGTCGCCGTCATCATGCGAAGATTTCAGATCTAGAGGTAGGCGCAGTCACTGTGGAGCAAGTTTCATTTGCCATTTGACCAGAACCCATGGGTCATTGTACATAGACGTGGGACTATGGTCATAGCCCAAAGAGGAGACTCAACAATCACCCGGAATGTCTCTATGTTCAAAAGATTCTACCCCCCATGGAGTTTCTGAGCAGGAATCGGTAGTGGATGGCGATCACGCGTTTACCTGCGGTTTGAATAGGGGCCCACTAGTCTCCCATGAAACTTCCATGTCAGCCCTCAACACCTCTGAAGATAACCAGTGCACTAAGACATTCCCAGATGGTCTGGAAGCTGATGTCCGCACTGACAGGTCCGTTCGCACCAGATACTCTTTAAGGAATAATCCAGCTCCGTCCCAGAAGCTGTGGGATCATCTAGCGTGAACTAGCATGTGAATAATTATGCTGTTTTCCGACAGTCATTTAAATGGCCTGTTTGCAGTTTTTTCTTTGTTGGGGAGGAATGTAGTGTCGCGCCAGTGATGTAACAGGTCACGGGCACTACCAATGTTTAGTGTCAATGTAGAGAGGTGGTCAGTCTGCCTCCTCTCGTATAGTACAATAGTAAACTGACCCAGTTTTGGTCACGTGTGCAAAGAGTTAAATAAAGGCAGTTCAGTGGGTGGGGGAAGGAGTGATGAGAGGTCATCGAGCAGACAAAACCCACTGACTGGTCTTCTACACACTAACGAGTGTTCTGTCTTTATTTCATCGCGCCCACCGTGATGCGTACTTTATGTCAAGAACTCTTGACACCACACACGTCTCTGCTCGTACGCAGCCGGCTGGGGCCAGGGACCAGTCACTATGCCCAAATACTCTCCTATTCCTCAGATGAACTTGAATATCTCAATTCGGCAACTTACAAATTACTACCCTCCAATTTGGCAAAGTTACATAACCTAGATCTTTTAAATAACAACATCCCAGACAATTAATTGATCAAACCCACAGGCCCCTTGTTCCAGGCCCAATCAAGAGCTTCTCTCCCCTCAATCCTAATACTAACCAATTTACGATCATTTATCTTAATAATAGATCTATGGTCAGACACCAGATGGAAATCTTCCACCTACTTGACTCTGAAGTCCCGGACATGTTATTCCTAATGGAAACTTGGTTCATGGACGAATCCTCTCCAGATATACTTGCCTCTCTTCCAGAAGGTTATTACTTACGCTAAACTAATAGATACACAGACTCCCGGGCAATATGCAGCTCTTCCTGCAACTCCTACCAAAATCCAAGTCTCCCTTAATCATTGATCATGCTAAAATTCTATTAATAGGCAACCTCAACTATTGGGCAAATGAGGAAACTGGTGGGCAGTCATCATCAGAGCTAACTGACCTGCTTAGCAACCTAAACTTGGAACAACATGTTTTCTCACCCACCCACAATAAAGGTCACACGCTAGACCAGGCATGGTCCACTAATCTATCAGTGGCCAATCTCACAGTCACTCCGTGCGTACTGTATAACCACTACTTAATGAAATCCTCACCAATCAGCCTGACTCCTTTGAAACCTCCCCCAAGTCCTGGAATTCTTTTCAGAAACTGGTCTTGAGTAGATCGCAACTCCTTTTGTATATCACTAACCATCACCTTACCTAACTCATATGACAGCACAGACCAACACAAAGAAGAAATGACCAACTGGCTACAGCAGCCAGCAACTCACATGCCCCTATCCGGAGAATGACACTGGCTAGGCGTCATGACGCACTCAAATGGTTCTCTGAAGATTTATAAGCAGCTAAATCTAAACTCTGCCGCGTAGAACATAAATGGCGAAATAACTACAACCAACAATAAGGAAGCATACTCACTACATCGGAAAGAATATAAAAATATAACCAGGCCAGATAAATCCACCTTTTTCTCTAACAAAATCTTAAATTCTGTGAATAAATGGAAATATTCAACAAATGTTCTGAATTATCATAATCCTGCCAGGGTGACCACCCCTATCCTACTCACTTAGAATTTATATGACACTCGACTTCTTCTTTAACGAGAAGATTAAGATGATAAAAGATTGCATACCTGCCAGCTCTACCCCAAGGTGATACATACCAAAGACAGAAACTTCAACATTATCTGGATTTCCAGCCCTCTACTAGGATTGCCTCATGGACCTGCTGTCGAAAGTCAAGTCAGGATCCCCTAATGATATCTGGCCTTCACAGGTTTTAAAAACTGTATTTTCACATATCCCTGACTTGGTCATTTCCCTCCTCAACCTGTCCCCTAGTTAAGGCACTGTTCCTGGCACTTTCAAGGAGGCTACAGTGGTCCCGCTCCAAAAGAAAGTCGGTGAGGACACATTCACTTGAAAAATGATTGGCCATTTCATTGCTAAAATAGTTAGCAAAGGTGTTGAAGCACATGTTACCAGACATCTCTGGCCCCTTTTGCAGAAATCTAACTTTCTTTAACCCATTCAGGCAGGATTGCTTCACCCCATTACACTGAAGCAGTCATCTTCTCACTTGTGGATGACATGCATGAAGAAGCTGATAGGGGCACTACCCGAGCACTGGTCCTTCTTGACCAGTCTGTGGCCTTCGACACGGTCAACCATGAGCTCTTGGTTGGTTGTGTCGGGCTGCAGGCCAACAGGACACAGCACTTGCATACTTTATTATCTTTTTTAAAGGATGGCTTGCAATCAGCCCAACTATTTCCCTTTAATTCACCTCAGGGATCATTCCTGTCTCCCCCATCTTCTTCTACCCATATATTCGTCCCCTAGTCCATTCCTTAAAGAAAATGAATGTCAGAACTTATAACTATGTGGACAGTATTCAATTATGCTTTACTATTGATAATTTATCAGATCTAAGGCAGCCTTCCAAAACACTATGGCCCTCATTATGAACATGGCGGTCCGGACCGCCATGCCGGTGGTGGCGGAAATGACCACCACCGGCATGGCGGTCCAGACCGCCATATAATGGACATGGCAAGACCGCCACAGGCAGAACTCCGCCACTGCCATGCTACCGCCACCAGGCAGCCTGGCGATGGGGGAGTTCCTTTTCCGACAGGGTAGAGCTGCAAGCAGCGTTGCCGGTCGGATAATGAACCTTTTTTTCTTCAGCCTTTTCCCTGGTGGTTTAGGCCGCCAGGGAAAGGCTGGCAGAATGGGTGCCCCGGGGCCCTCCTGGGGGCCCCTGCATTGCCCATGCGCTTGGCATGGGCAGTGCAGGGACCCCCGTGCACACGCCGTCGCGCATGTCACTGCCCGATTTACAAGCAGTGATATGCGCGACAGGTGCTGCTGCACCCGCCGCACTGCTACATTTCCGACGCCAATGTACAGGCCCAGCGGAATGCTGTTTATTGGGCCGGCGGGGTCTTCAACGTGCTGGCAGTCGTTGTTTCGACCGCCTGCACCAAACTCGGTGGGATTTCCCGCTGAGTTCGTAATGAGGGCCAATGTTGTTCATCCAAGACTGGATGAATAGCAACCACCTAAACCTAAGGGCCTGATTTAGATATTGGTGGGCGAGTTACTCCGCCACAACAGTGATGCATAGCCTGTCTGCCAAAATCTAAATCCCATTATATCCTAGGAATTTAGATTTCGGCGGATAGGATATCCGTCACTGTTGTGACAGAGCAGCTCATCAGCCAATATCTAAATGAGGCCCTAAATTCTGACAAGACAGAAATGGTCATAACCCAAAATAAGCACTATCTGTGGAATTCCTCTTTCTGGCCCCCCATGATCGGATCTCTCTCCCTCCACCCCCTCAGCCCAAGAATTCTGTAAACAGTCTTGGAGTCCTCATCAACAAGAATCTGTCTGCGAGACCCTACTTAGGAGCAGTAAGATCCTCCTGTTTTATTCAGCTGTGCAAAATCAAAACCACTGGCAAATTCCTAACCTTCAATGCCCTGATTCAGTTCATCATCATCTAAAGGATAGACTATTCAAACTCTCTTGACCTTGGCCTTTGAAAAGGCCTCAACCGAAGACTGCAATTGGCACAAAACCAGGCTGCCAGATGAATCTTTTAACAACCCAGACACTGCCACATTACCCCCTGATGAGAAAGCTACAATGGCTAAAGGAAGAACAACGAACTGTCCTGAAGACTGGCTGTATTAGTTTTTAAATCTCTCTACAGCAGAAGCCCAGTTTTAATATCATGCAGAATCAAAAAATATACCCCGACCATAGCTTAAGGTCCACCCACATGACTCTTCTTAAAATCCCTACATTCACAAAGAAGAGACGGGGGAATCCAGATTTTCTGTTCTTGCTCCCTGCACCTGGCATTCCTTCCCTCTTGAGATCAGATCCACCCCCAGCTAAATGAGATTCAGGCAACCCCTGAAGACTTGGTTCTTCAGACAAGACTATGATTAACTGCAGTGTGTTTGCTTCTTTTACCCAGCGCAAAGAAACCAATCTGGTGCATGTGTGCTATATAAAAATCAGTAATATTAGATAACAATCAATCAATCAATCAAAGAGATTTATATAGCGCGCTACTCACCCGTTAGGGTCTCAAGGCGCTGGAGGGGGAGGAAGAAGGGGGGGAGGGAGATCACTGTTCGAAAAGCCAGGTTTTAAGGTTTGTTTTTAAGAGTAGGAGGTCCTGGGTCTTGCGGAGGTGGGTGGGGAGGGAGTTCCAGGCTTTGGGGGCCAGATAGGAGAAGGATCTGCCCCCCGTGGTGGTGTATTTGATGCAGGGGACTATGGCGGGGAGAGGTCGGTGGAGCGGAGGTGGCGTGTGGGAGTGTGGAAGGTCACTCTCTCGTTGAGGTAGCTTGGGCCGGTGTTGTGGAGGGATTTGTGCGCGTGGATGAGGATCTTAAAGGTGATCCTTTTGTCTATGGGGAGCCAGTGGAGGGTTTTGAGGTGTGGTGAGATGTGTTCATGTTGGGGCAGGTCGAGGATGAGTCGTGCTGCTGAGTTCTGGATTCGTTGTAGTTTGCGTTTGAGTTTTTGTGTGGTGCCGGCGTAGAGGGCGTTGCCGTAGTCAAGCCTGCTGCTGATGAGTGCGTGGGTGACTGTTTTTCTGGTCTCTGTGGGGATCCATTTGAATGTCTTCTTCAGTGTGCGGAGTGTGTTAAAACATGAGGAGGTGAGGGCATTGATTTGTTGGGTCATGAAGAGGGAGGGGTCCATGATGATGCCGAGGTTGCGTGCGTGGTTTGCGGGGGTGGGTGGGGGCCTAATGTGGTGGGCCACCAAGAGGGGTCCCAAGTGTTTTTGTGAGGACAAAAAAATATTATTTCGGTTTTGTTGGAGTTGAGTTTCAGGTGGTTGGCTGTCATCCAGGCAGCGGTGTCAAGGAGTGCAGCGTGTAGGTTGGTTTTGGCGGTGGTGGGGCTGCGGGTGAGGGGAAAAATGAGTTGTGTGTCATCAACGTATGAGAGGATGGTGGTGCCGTGGGGTTTGAGGATGTTGGCTAGTGGGGCCATGTAGATGTTAAAGAGTGTGGGGCTGAGGGAGGAGCCTTGTGGGACTCCGCATGTGATTTTGGTGGCGGAGGATTGGAAGGGTGGGAGACGGACTTTTTGGGTTCTGTCGGTAAGGAAGGAGGTGAGCCAGTCCAGGGCTAGGTGGCGGATCCCGGTGTCGTGGAGTCGTGTAAGGAGTGTGTGGTGGCAGACAGTGTCAAAGGCTGCGGAGAGGTCAAGGAGTATGAGTGCTATGGTCTCGCCCATGTCGACTATGGATCTGATTTCGTCGGTGCAAGCGATGAGAGCAGTTTCCGTGCTGTGGTTCTTGCGGAACCCAGATTGGGAGGGGCCAAGTGTGTGATTTGTCTCGAGGAAGTGGGATAGGCGGGAGTTGACTAGTTTTTCCGTGACCTTGGCTGGGAAAGGGAGGAGGGAGATGGGGCGGTAGTTGGAGAGGTCGTCTGGGTCGGCTTTGTTTTTTTTTAGGAGCGCGGTAACTTCCGCGTGTTTCCAGAGGTCAGGGAAGGTGGCAGTTGCGAATGAGCTGTTGATTATGGCTCGGAGTTTAGGGGCTATGATGGGACTGGCCTTGTTGTATATTCGGTGGGGGCATGGGTCGTAGGGGGAGCCAGAGTGAATGGAGTTCATTGTCTTTTCAGTTTATTCGTCTGTGGTGGGGGCCCAGGTGGTGAGTAGGTTGGGGGGGGTGTGGTGGGTTTGTGTTGGGTGGGTGGGGGTTGTGTGTGAGGGTGTGTGTGGTATGAAGCTGTTGTGTATGTCCTGGATTTTGCAGTGGAAATAATTTGAGAGGGAGTTGCAGAGGGTTTGTGTGTGGGGGGGTCTTGGGTGCTGGCTTTGGGTTTGGAGAGCTCTTTGATGATGGTAAAGAGTTCTTTGCTGCTTTGGGAGTTGGTGTCAATGACAAATATGCTGGAAGATATATATGATCCAACAGGAATATTGTTACCACTTTTGATAGAAATTTCTACCTGCAGATTCCTCACTTTCCAATTACCACAAGGGCCACCACACAGCCCTTGTACAGTACCCATTGTTCTGTGACAGAACTGCCAGACAGCAATGTTGTTCAAAGGATTGCAGTGAAGACCAAGTGACTACACAGTAAATATCAGCCACATGGAAACCCATGGTAAGCGCAGTACAAGTTGATGTGGTCCTCAGAGTGTTCACCAATGCTAATCAGAGGGGAAGACGAGGAAGAATTTTGAGTTCCACCAAGTCTGATAACCAAATTCTATTCCAATTAAGGATACTGAGAATCAGCTTTATTCAGTCCTCTCAGACTTTCCGAAAAACCCTCAGGAGCACTGGAATTTCAGTGAAGGCATAAAGCAGCTGCAGCCAGTTAAAACAAAAGGCGCTGCCCATGTGATCATGCGGCTGGGGGTGCAGAGTGCAGAACCGATAACATTTCCAGTTTAGAACCACAGCACAGAGAAATAGAAGTGTACTTTCTGCAAAAGAAATATTCAGTTCTACATTCAAAATCGTCCCTTAAATCCCACTGACAGCACTTGTCTTGTTTTCTTTAATATCCACTTGGAACCTAATCACACTACCATGTGACGCTTTAATATCCATGAGATTAGAGTCTGCTCTCCAGGTTTTCATTTTTCAGTGCTCATACACTTGGATGCATGGAAGCACAGGATTCACAGCAAGAAGGATTATGGTCAGCCAGAGACACCACATGCAGACATCATGAGGATCTAACAAGAATTACAGTAATGATTTATCCTGGAAGTGATGTAAGCGTAATGTGCTATGATGTGACACGCATGTTCGCTTTTGGGGTACGCCTCTACACTGTAGGTTGTGAAAAGTACCTTTAAAAATATGCATAATAAAATATTTATTTTTTTAAATGAGGATCTAGCAAGAACATCTTCTTTCAAACTCTTTCACACAGTTCAAATACAGAGAACGTAGTAAATTATCTTTGAACTAATCTGCTACAGATTAGACATATGGGAATTTGGTAAACAACAAATAAAAGCTCCAGACTTACTTTGGTAATACAAGGAAAAACAGGAATTCATGCCAGCATATCAGGTAGAGTGGATTCAGACACAGGGCTCTGTTGCCACATCCTGATCAGGCAAAGCTGCAACTTGAATCAGGTTGCACTACGTGTAGCCACTGGTGGACTACATCTGAGGAAACATTTTCCGGATCCAATCTGGCACGTGGGATAGTGATATGGCGAGAAAGAAATATTGATAAGGTCGGCATGGTGTTAAGGTTGCCAAAATAGCAGTATAACTGGTGGCCCCCACAATAACTGCTTTCTTATCCCTTACCTTCTCCAGAATAACCATCCTTCTACTTTCTATTCCCGAAGAACAAAGAAGTGGAGCCAAAAGCATTGTACGTTTTTGGCTTTAGCCACAACTAAGAATCTGGAGTAGGGTTTTCGTTTAAGGTATGATTTTTTTTCTCTAGCCACTGGCTCATAGGCCTGACTGAAAAGGGCATAAAAAAGGTACCAAAGCCAGAGTATGTTAGGCCTGGCTTCCTGTTTCGTCTGAGAGCTTTTACAATTACAGGCATGTACACTATTTAAAATAAGTAACTTTGATGGAGATGCTGTAAGGAAGTCAAGAGAGCTGAACTCTGAACATAAAGATTTGAAAATAATGCATGTGCACACAAGCAGAGAATAAGCCCCTGTAGGTAACAGGAAGTCCTAAGAATTAAAAAAGTCTGTGCATATTGAAGATATCTAAGATCATTTATATTGTTTATGTATTTGTTAGCGCGTCAGTCCTTAATAAGTAAACTTATAAGGGAACGCGTATAGGTCTATGAACCTTTTGATTCATTTAAGGTGTTCTTGACATAGTTTCAGTACAGAATCAATAATCAACACACAATAATCAATAACCATTAGTCAAATCAATAATCAATGGAGTCAGTAAATTTCACACACCAGAAGAGTGATGTAACAATAAATCAATTTGTAGCAAGTTTGTGTGAAATGTCTGTGAAGTGCAGTTATGCGGGATGAAGTGATACAAGATCAATTGAATGTACAGTGTAGGTTTAAGAAGATGCAAGAAAGTTTGTGGGTAGAAAAAATCCATCATTACAGGATGCTAATGAAATAGCAAAGGTAGTGGAAGAGTGAGATCAGTGCATGAAAGAAAGGGAAAAAACGGACAGTAGCGTAAGTGTAACATAAATTGAACAAGAAAATATAGGAGTAATTAACACTGCTGAAGGATACTCTAAGCTGACCAAGAAAGGGGGATTTGAAAAAATAAAATATGGGCCACAGTGTAAGTACTTTTAAACAGGCTGAGAGTCAAAAGCAATTTGCGAGGATGTGTCCCAGAGGTGGGAGCAGTTTACATAATGTGGACTTCAAAAACTGCTTTGCTATTGGAAACGAGTGTAGGCAGTATGGTAAAAAGGGGTACTTCGCCCGTATGTGCAAGGTGAACAATAAATACAAAATAGCAGCAGTGCAAGACTGCAAGGATAGTATTTATGTGGAAGAAGATAGGATTTTATCTGTATCAGAAAGTCAGAAGGACAAAGGTAGGCAGTGTAGGCATAAGGCTACACTCACTATTAGGGGTGCAGAAGTCTAGTTGATGGTAGACTCAGGATCTCTATATACTATAATTCCTAAAGCAAAGTTCGTGCAACATTGGCCAAAAGTGTGATAGCTCCAAAAGACGTTAATTCCGGAGGATTCCAGGGAGAAAAAATAGATATTATAGGATACATGTTTACTAACATTGAATTTCATGAAAGATGCGCTAGAGGAAAAGTCTATGTGACTGAAAGTGGACCACCGATGTTAGGATGGGAACACCAGTATGATCTCCATTTGATTCGTAATCCTAGGTCACCAAATAAGATTATGGTGGTTGATGAAGAACAGTGGAGGAGATTGTGAATTCTTAAATGACATAGGTGAACTAGGTGACATAGGTGAACTAAAGAACTATGCTCATAAAATACTATTCTAACCAGATGCCATACCATTTTAAAATGAGGTGTGTAACATACCCATCACTGCAAGACAGGAAGTGAAATGGATGCTAGAGGAGCTGGTGAAGGAGGGAATTATTGAACCAATTGAAACATCTAGTTGGTTAGCGCCAGTTGTGTCTACAAGCAAATCTGATGGTAGTTTTAGGTTCTGTGTGGAATAGCACACAGTAAATCAAAATACTGTGGTGGATAACTACCCCCTTCCCAACATCAATGAGTTAGTATTGTTGTTAAAAGGGGGTATGATTTTTTTCCAAATTGGATCTGACGAATGTATACCATCAGATTAAGCTTCATCATGATTCCAAACACCTCACTCCATTCATCACGATACAGGGGATATTCCACTTTAACAGGATGCTGTTTGGTCTATCGTTGGCGGCTGATGTTTTTCAAAGGATAATGGGACAAATCTTAAGAGGAATAGATAGTGTGGTCTACTTTCAAGATCATATACTGGTCTTTGGGCAAATAATTGAAAGTCACAACATGGTACTCAAACGAGTGTTGGACAGAATTGCAGAGGGAGGACTGACATCTAAAAAAAGAAAAGTGTACGTTTTGTGTGAAGGAGGTGGAATACTTGGGATACACACTGTCAGCTTCAGGGGTTAGACCAAAAAGGGACTTGGTGGAAGTTATAAAAAAAGCATCTGTTCCAACATACAAAGACCACTTGAGGTGCTTTCTTGGGCTCATTGAATACTATGCAACATTTGTAAGACATTTTGCAGAAAAAAACTAAGCATATCAAAAAATTGTTAAGAAAAGGCTGTACATTTGATTGGGCAGAAGAAGAACAAAAATATTTTGAAAACATAAAGAGCAATATTTGTTCGGCAAAAGTATTAACCCCATTTAATACTAGACTCTTGTCAATACTGACGGTTGAGGCTAGTGCTGGGGGACTAGGCACTGTATTGTCACAAATGCACAAAGATGGAGAAAGAACAGTAGCGTCAGCTTCCTGGTCTTTAACTGACACTGAGCGGAATTATTCAGCCATAGAGAGGGCAGCAGAATATTTCAGGTTGTACTTATGGGGATATTCTATGATCCTATGTACAGATCACAAACCATTAATAAGGATTCTGTCACCAGGAGGAGCAGGAAAGGGGTATGCGAGGCTAGCCCGGTCGGCAGTTCGCCTACAAGAATTTCAGTACAAAATAGAATATATACCTGGCTGGAGAAATTCTCAGGCAGATGGGTTGTCTAGATTGCCATTGCCTTGGCGAGATGTAGACCAAGGAGAAGATGAAACTTTTGATAAAGAAGGGGCTGTGGCAAGTGTCTATGACACAGTAGAATGTAGCCAAGGACCCATAGAGAAAGAAAGATGGTATGAAAGCATTATGACAAGTAGTAAACATGATCATGAAAGGGAGTATACGTGAGAGAGCTGTGTCACCAGCTGTAAGGCCATATGTTATGACAGGTTGTCAGTGTGCAATGGTAAGCTTATTTCCAGGGGTGAGAGATCTGTTGCCCCAGATTTTAACTTTTCCACATGACGCATTAGGGCCATTTGGGGCAAACACATACAAAGAATAGATTACAAAAAACATTTCAATGGCCAGGTATGGATCAGAATGTGGCTGAGAGGGTGGTGCAATGTGTGGATTATATGGATAGAGAGAAAAGGTTGTAATTGGGTGTACAATCTGTCATGGGCGTGATAAAAGATCCAGGATTGCCATTGCATACAACCTGCTTAGACTTCATTGGACCAACGAATGGAGTGACCAGAGAATTTAAATTTACTAGTCATGGTAGATGTATTTTCTAAATGGCTTGTAGTAAACTTTATGAGGGAGATCACAACAAGGAATACCATTAAGGTGTTGGAAGAAGTATTCAAGGAGGAAGGCTTTCCGGTAAAATTAATCATGGATAATGGTACTCAATTAACATCAGAAGAAATGACAACGTATTTGAGTTTTTGAGGGATTAGACATGCTAGGACAGCATTACACAACCCTCAAGTCAATGGAATGGTTGAGAGGGCAAAAGGTGTGCTACAAATGGCTGTGGAAAAAAGAAGTGATGTGAGAAAAATGGTATGTGATTTTGTTTGGGTATATCGCACCGTGAAGTGCGGGATTACAAAATAAATTCCATCTAATGTGATGAGGGGACACTAAGCAAATACAAAAATGTCACCAGCTTGGATGAAAATGCTACTAAAACAAAACCAAAATAGAGAGGAAGGTGAGTGTAAATCCAATGGAAAATATGCTTTGAAGATTAAGGTGGGTGTTTTGGTAAAAGTGAAACCTCGACACATTAAAGGAGGTCTAACCAATTTTCATGGTTCATTTAGAGTAAAGGATGTGCATGGGTTTGGAAAATGGAAAACTATGGAATTTAAGAGGAGCATGTTTATATGATAAAGGGAATGGTGGAAGATGGACAATGAGGAAGGTTGCAGTGGTTTTATGATGATAGACAATGTGATATTCTAGGAAGAAGAACTCATAACCCAAGAGAGAGAGTAGAAAGTGGTGAAGGAGTTGTAGGGAAGACAGGATTTCCAGGAACAGAGTACAGCCTAAGTACCTAAAAGATTATATCTGCAAATCATAATGATGTAGTATCCTTGACATGAAGAAATCATATTATTCCTGTAAAGGGAGGGAGATGTGTTGTATTTGCATATTACCTTGCTGTATATTAAATTGATCTGCACCTTTAAAACAAAGAATGTTAGAGTGGTTGGGTTCTAGGGTTCTCATGTACTATGTCTGCATTGGTTTCTCTTTGGAGGCAGTTTTATGCTGGCTGGAGAGGACACCAACTGCAGCCATCTGTGTTCAAATAAAGTACCTTCTTCAACTACAACAAGACTTGTGGAATAGAATCAGTAGAAGGCTCTTGTTTATTTCCATTTGCTTACTGCAGTAAGCCAGATCTGCCAGCCACTGGGACCGTGTGAGGGTTTGGCATCTACCCTGAGACCTGTGGCCAGAAGCAATGCCAGTGCTGCAAACTTTCTACCACCTTCCTCTACGTCCCACGCCCACCCCAGCAGTACCACCTGTGATGTTTTGTCAAGCGAGGTGTCTAAAATTTGCTTATTTGTGTTTGTCAAATCTCCCCAGAACCTTTGTATGCCTCTGTATTCCCATGCCAGGTGGAAAAACCAATCCCCAGGCATCCCACATCGTTTGCAGCGGTTTTAGCCCCCATTTGTGTGCAACGCTAAGGTGTGATACACCCTGTGAGGGAATCGATATTGTATTAATCAAATGCGGCTGTTGGCTAACTCTTCCCCTATCAAGGAGGAGCTGTACTCCTATACCCTGTATATCGTGAATGCCTCCATGACCTATGTCCCAATGGAACTGGGTCTCTTGCAGCTGGACAGTTTGGGAGGGTAAGTGCTGTCTGTAGGCTAGTGTCCTGGAATAAACCCTAATCATGCTGTGCTGGAATTAGTTAGTGGGAGACAACAGCCCGAAGGATCGTGCTTTGGCTTGACTGTCCTTAAATTGCTCGAGAGGGGAATCAGCCTTCTCCCCAAAGAATCTGGATCCATTAACGGGTATTTTTTTTTAAAATTCTGCTGTTTATTGGAATTTTACATTACAAATCAAATTAATGCATAACACAGTATCTATGTACATGCACATGTATATTATGACCTCAGGTCAGCCGTTCCCAATCTGGGTGCCACGGCACTCCGGTGCACCATCAAAACTAACCAGGGGCGCCACAAACAGATGCACACCAAGTACACTGTTTGGGAGATACTGCCATATACAACATTCTTCTATGTGTTCCTTGTCTGTGCATATCTTAGCTCTGGACATTACATTACACTTGTAGTTGTACCATAACATTTGGGGAGCAGTGTATCATGCAACAGCTCAACAGTGTTCATTTTCTTGGATAACTTTCCGAATACATTCCAGTACTGTGCTCAGTTTGAGTTCTAGTTGGATTGTTCATTTTCACTTCCACACGTTTGCCCTATCGCACCCTTCTTCCTAGCTTTCCCCCAGGGCCATGAAGCTTCTTTTTTGCACCTCCCTTAGATCGGCTTGCATTTGGCCTGGGCATGCAGTACTTTGTTTATCCTGAGAGTTTCTCCATACTAAGCTTTGTCTCCAGTTCCACACCCATGACCAGTATTTTGGCATTTTCCTTCCTTGGCCTACTTCCGCAAGCCTGGATACTTTAACGTGAATAATTCTGCGAAGATGTTCTCATCCACGTACAGCCTCCTCCCATTGAACCCACACCTGTGGCCTAAGTCACATAACAGTTAGGATGAGGGGCAAGGTGTGTGCCCCTCTTCTTCTTCTTCTCCTTCTTATGAGCCCGAGGTCTGCCAACCTTTATCTGCAATGTTCCTTCTCCCAACAGGAATCATCTGTGATCGGTCGTATGTACATTTTTAAAGCACGGCACAGTGGCAATGGCTTGTAGCTCTGTAAGTATGCTGGCATCTTTTTTCATTCCCAACCATGCCACTCATACTTGTTATATTGTTTGTTATTGGATGTCATCTGGACAAGTCTGCCTATTTGTCTTACTTTATTTATAGCACATTATAGCTATAATGATTTTTAATACCCTGAAGTAAGTGCTTGAAAGAACTAAAAACATGGCCACCCTGTGCTTGCCCAGCAGTTGCATCATGGTGGTGAGTCCTTGACATAACCCAGTAATGCCACAGGCGGGATGCAAGTGTGTGCATGCCTAGTTATTACATGGACTATCGAGTACACCTTTTCCCAACCCAAGAGGTCGTGACCTCGTACAGGGCCATGCCAGATGTATGAAGGAGGACTGAGGCGTTGCACATCGAAGGCAGCGAAGGTCAGCAGTGAGACCCATACGGAAAAACTATGCTAGGGTACGAAAGAGTCAGTGAAGGAATTTAAAATGAATTAGGCACATCTCCACTGTGTCTAAGGGCCTGATTTAGATCTCGGCGGAGAGGAATACCCCTTTCACCATTTTACAATCCCATAATATCCTATGGAGACCGTAATATGGCAGATGGGATAACCGTGACATTTGTAATGGAGTATTCCCTCTGCTGAGATCTAAATCAGGCCCTATGTCTGCTCTTGGGGCCTTGAAAGGTGCGCAAAATGTGGTGGAAATGGGCTTTGGAGCTGCATGGTCCTTTTCTATGGCAACATGAAGTTGAAACGGTGTAGGGCAGTAGTTTCCAACTTTTGACTTCTGTTGACCCCCACTTTATCAATACTTGAACCCAAAGACCCCCACTGAATCATTATTGGAATCTGGGGACCCCTCACTGAGTCATTACTGAAAGCTGGGGACCCAATCTGTTAATATTATTTAATTTTCTAAGCAGTCGCGGACCCCCTGAAGATGCTTCGCGGACTCCCAAGGGTCCCCGGACCACAGGTTGGGAACCACTGGTGTAGGGTGTATCCAATATTGTAGATAGAGGGCCTGAGCGCACAAGGCGTATAATAGAATATCTGGTACCCCACATCCCCGCGGTTTAGCGGGAGTGTAAGAAGTTCCCACTTCACTCGTGGCTGTTTGCAGGGCTATATTAGAGTTATTATGGCAGACCATATGTGTTAGAAGAATGTGGGGGTCAGAGGAATGGGATTGTTGAGGAACAGGTAGAGAAATTTGAGTATGACCACCATCTTAGCTGTGGCTATTCAGCCTGCAAGGGATAGAGGGAGTTTAGTCCACAATGGCAGTCTATCTTCTAGCCAGTCAATAGTGCAGCCATAGTTCGCTCATCAAGTTTCGCTGCGGTCTCGGTTGAGCCAGATGCCTAAATAACACACTGGGTCTGTTGCCCAGGTGAATATCTGATATTTCACCAAAGTGTATCACCTCGTATGTGATGTGGCCCAAGTTTTCTTGTGGATTGCAGACATACAAGGAGATGTAATCTGCGTACATCAAAACCACCAGCTCCCTAGAGGTAAAGCCAACACCACGGTGTGCGTGGTGTTGTCTGAGGCATGCTGCCAGGGGACCCATGGTGATTACAAACCGAAGTGGTGACAGGGGACATCCCTGCCTTGTACCTCACGTAACTTGAAAAGGGTTGGATTGCATGCTGTTCACCCTAACCCGAGCAGTGGGGAGGGTGTAGAGAAGCTGTACTTGTCGGAGGAAGTGCAGGCTGTTGCCAATATGCAAAAGCAGCAGGAACAGGTAAGGCTATTCCAGTGTGTCGAACCCCTCTGTGGCATCCAGGAGGGTAGCGACAGCCTTGATCTGTGGGTCAGGATGATGCATGCAGGCAAAAATGGTGCAAAGATTGTGGGACGTTGAGTGTCCAGCGATAAAACCAGATTGATTGGGTCGGACTATTTTAGCAAGTATTTGGCAAGTATCTTTGCAAAGATTTTATAGTCAATGTTTATCAGCGAAAGGGGCATATAGGAGTCGCACAGAGAAGCCGGCTGATCTGGTTTAAGCAGTGCAACAATGACTGCCTTTCTGAGTGATGGGGGGATTGCACCAGTCTCAAGGGATTCCTCGTACATAGCCGATAGATGTGGTGCCAGCAGGGGGGCAAATTCTTTATAAAAAGTGGTGGTGAGGATGTCTAGTACCGGTGCCTTTTCGCCAGGCAAGCTCTGAATTATTTAGATTATCTCCTCAGTTGTAATGAGGTAGTCACGATGAGCCCTATCTGGGCATATCAGTTGAATAGTGTTTAGGTGCTCAGACAAGTTTAGCACTTCAGGGGCCATGGCAGTGGAGTATAAATTGGAGTAGAAAGAAGACATCAGAATTAGCAGCTCCACAGGGGTGGGCAGCCAATTGGAATGTGCATCTAATAGTTCTGCGACTAAGATGATGCTTGTGGTGCGTGGAGCAATCCTGTAGGTGTCTTACCCAGGGGGGTCACACTCCCCTTTGCATCTGGCCTATGCATCTCGCTGCAGGTAAGAGACTTCTCTGCTAGCCTCCTCCGTGAACTCCGAGATCTTATCTCAGATGGTAGCCAGTGTTGATGTGTCCCCGGAGCAGAAGTATTCCTCGTTTAGCACACAGATGTCACTCTCTTGGCATGATAATCTCCCACCTATGGACCTCAGCACCCCACTTGTTTCACTATGCAAGCACTCTGTATGGCCATTTAACGGCTTCCCAGAGTGTTAAGTGTGACTGTACAGAACCTATGTTGCATTCAAATTAGTCAGCTATCTCCTTACAGATGTCTTCACCAAATGCTACGTCACAAGGTGCCACCGGCGGCAATTGCCAGGAGAATGCTCGAGGATTGTTTGGGGGTGTTGGACAGTTTTAATTTCACAGGTACATGGTCTGAAAGAGTGTAGGGTAGGTGCGACACTCCCACAGTAAATTTTTGGACATCACAAGAGACAACTAATAGTCACTTCTAGACCAGCAGTTATAGTGTGTTCTGAAGCATGTGCCCTCATGAGTAGTAGTGTGTGTATATGTCTCCATATGTCTTGCAAGCATTTATCGTAGCTGGTGTCTGTGCTACTCTTGGGTGGGGCCACTGGGATGCTCCTGATTAGCCCAGCCCATCATCCAAGGTCACCCTGATGTCGACCCCCCCCCCCATATGACCTCCCTGGGACCCAGCCCGACGATCAGCCTCCATTTCTCAGAAAATAAGTTAGGATCGTCCAAGTTTGGACTGTAAACGGCTGCCAGAATCAGGGTCTGCCCACGTAGAGCACCTGTCACAATCACATAATGGCCATCCGAGTCAGTCATTTATGTGCCCCAGCTACCATGGGAGCTTTCAGCGCATTAATATAACAACCCTTCTGGCATAATTAAAGTAGAGCGATACGTTTGACTTGCTACACCAGCAGGCATGCAGCCTAGAAGCAGCAACTCCTGAAGGAAGCATATGTCTATTTTGTGTCTGTTGAGATAGGCATAGGTTAGGTGGGCTTTTCTAAGGTCATTCAGCCCATGGATGTTCAAGAGACAACAATAGCAACATGGTGAACATTCCCATCCCTCCCCCTCCCGTGAACCTGGTTGAACCTGGTTGAGAATAGAGCAACCCTCCCCAACCCAGCCATACCACATTCAAGTCAAAAGCACAATTGGGAATCATCCCTAGAGGCAGAAGGAAGTCTGTATGAACACCCCAGTCCAAGGTGACTGGGTGGCCGAAAGGGTTAAACCCTAGGAGGTGGCACACAGCTGAAGGAACAAGACAAGCAGGATGCATAGTGATGGTTGTAGTGAGAGGTAATTATCTGCCCAGAGGCATCTTCTACTACAGTGAACTTAGAGAAACAGTGAGTGTGAAGGAGGGAAATGAGTCTGGGGGGCCCGCAGCCTAGACAAGTGTCAGTCATTGTCGCTCAGGAGATCAGTTTCAGGGGCACACGAAATATCCCCATGTGACCGTTTCCATTTGGAGATGTGCTTGGTGAATTTGAGAGCTGATTTAGCGTCTGTAAAGAAGTCGGGCTTGCCTTTAAAGGATATTCAGTTTGGACAGGTACAGCATGGCATACAGGACTGCAGTTTGTTGTAGCAAATTTTTGGCAGGCAGGAATTCCTAGAAGATGGTCTGTACAGTAAAGGTGAAGTCCAGCTAGAAAGAAAGGACATCTCCCTGGTGCTGGAATAGCTGCAATTCACATGCAAGTTGTAGTATTGTGTCATGGTCAGGTTTGTCCAAGAGACACGCAATGATGGGGCAGGCCGGTGCCCTCGGGGGCCCCTGGCCCCTAGAGAATGAAGGGCACGCTCCACAATGAACACAGGGGACAGGTCCTTCCCAATAATATTAACATATGTTAAAAGAACTTTCACATAATCTTCCACTTTGACTATTGCTGCAGATCCCGGGACGTGCATGATTCTAAGATTGTTGTGTCTGGACAGCAGTTCTAAGTCCTCATTTTTAGCTTTGATTATTTCCAGAATTTTGTCCATCTTGAGGAGATGTTCTTTAGATTCGGCGTGGGCATCGTCTGTATCTGACACACAATTTTCTAAGAGATCCAGCCTATGTTTATGTTTGTCGACATGTTGCTTGATTTGATCTTGGTGGATTGTAAGAATGAACATTTTTCATCAATTGTCTTCAGGCTTGATTTCACTTCGATCAGTAGTTATTTAAGGTCGACATCCTGAAGTTCCTCTCCCTTGTTGTGCTCTGGAGATGTCTCGGGCTGTGAGCTGTGGTCCACCTGACGTACGGGGCCTTTCCTCCCAGAGCTGAGTCTGGACTGTCTGGCCTCATGCTTCCCCTATGGTCGTGGCAAGCCAGTGTGGACATCTCAAAGAGACGCACTGTCGTGCCTGTCAATCGGTGCCGAGGATTGGCCACTCAACCCCGAGAGTCTGTCCACCGGCCCTTCACAGCAGCGGTATGAAGAGGATGCTCTCTGAGCCCAGCCACAACCCAGAGTGCCAGGTTTCCCAGGGGCCATGTGCAGGCTCTACGCCGCCATCTACGTTGGGGGAGGAGGGCCCAGCAGTGGCAAAAAAACACAATTTCACAGCACTCCAGGCATGTCGGGGGTGCTAGGATCATACCCATCCAGCGAGCGAAGGGCACACGATGGAAAGCGATGAGGTCGCTGTGACACTGCAGAATTCCCAGGGCGCTGGCGATCAGGAGAAGTGGCTGTAGGAGGCTGGCCTGGTTTGTAGTGGGTACCTATGGTACTTACACCTTATCCCAGGTCCAGTTATACCTTATTAGTGAAATGTAGGCAGTGTCTAGAAGCCAGGCTCTCTAGAGGTAGCTGTAGCCTGAACAGCCAAGGCTTATCTAGAAGACATGCAAAGTGCATGCAATACCACTATACACAAACAGTACTCACACACAAGAAAGAAAATACTCAGTGTTACAAAAATAAAGGTACTTGATTTTGGTGACACAAATGCCAAAATCCTGTAGAGAATATACTCCCTTAGGAGGTAAGTAAAACACAAATGATATACACTAGTATTCAGAAATAGGCATACAAACAGTTAGAAAACAGTGCAATTAGTGAAAATCACAATAGTTAGAAGAAATGGGCCTAAGAACACAAACCATATACTAAGAAAGTGGAATGCGAGTGTCGGTTTCCCACCTAGGCAAGTAAATCACAGTAACTTTTCTAGAACACACAAGAACACGAGAAAGAAAATAATGCAAGAACCAGAAGAGACTGCAAGATACCAACAGTGATTCCTGGACCTGAAGGCCTGTGAAAGAAGGGGACCAAGTCCAAGAAGCACAGGAGATTCCAGGGGTAACAGAAGCCCCTGCAAACCTGGATTAAGGTGCAAAAGAAGAACCACCAGTGAAGAACAACAGTCAGTACTGCACCCAAGAAGATGGATGCGGCTTCCTGGTTGGTGCAGATGATATCCCATGCTGGATGGAAGATTGCAGTCTGGTTTGCGTTGCTGGATTCTGCCAACAACCCTTGGCCAAAGCCCGCGGATAGTGGAAAATGGCACTGCCTGGGACCGGGAGGGACCTGGTGGACTCTACCCAGGACGGGGAGTCAGAAGGGGCTCTCAGCAATTCAGAGTGCCCACAGAAGACCAGGCAGCATGCACAGGAGTCCCACGGAATGGGGACAAAGAAGATGCAAAAGGAGGCCCACGCAGCACTACAACAAAGGGTCCCACGCCGCCGGATAACCACTCAGGAAGATGTGTGTCACAGGACAGAGTGCTGGGGGCCGGAGCTGCACGGTGCATGAAGAACTTCATGGAAGGATGCCAACAAGCCTTGGCAACTGCAAAACACGCTGTGCATGGGGGTACTGTCTTGCGTGGAGAGGTAAGCTCTTACCTCCACCAAAGTTGGACAGTAGGACGTCAGGACCATTGGGACCACTTCAGTCTACCACTCGTGAAGCAGGATCCACGCAACTTTTCAGGAGAGGGGACCCGCGCTGCCAGTCGTCGATGTAGAGAGGAGCCAGCTGAAGCAGGGGGGTGACTCCTTCACTCCAAAGGAGATTCCTTTGTTCTTCTGGTGCAGGTTGCACAACCGGGAAACAGCTGCAGTTGTTGGCAGGAGCTAAAGATACAATGTTGCAGAAGCCGTCTTTGCTTCTTTCTTGCAGTTTGTACAGTTCCTGGCGGGCCCAGATGCAGTTTCTTGAGTGAAGTAGAGGATGCAGAGGGTTCCTGCTGGATTCTTGCAATTCGAATCTAAAGAACCACCCACACGAAAGGCCCTAAATAGCCCTGAAAGGGGGATTGGTCAGCTAAACAGGTAAGCAGCTATCAGGGGAGGGCTCTGACGTCACCTATTGGCACTGGCCACTCAGATGCTCCCAGAGTTTCCTGCCAAGTTGGAATCCAAGATGGCAAAAAACAGGGATCCTCCGGAGGAGCTCTGAGCACCACTACTGGGGTGGTGATGGACAGGGAAGTAGTCACTCCCCTTTCCTTTGTGCAGTTTTGCACCAGAGCAGGGACTGGGGGTCCCTCAACTGGTGTAGACTGGATTATGCAAGGAGGGCACCAAATGTGCCCTTCAAAGCATTTCCAGTGGCTTGGGGAGGCTACCCATCCCAAGCCTGTAACACCTATTTCCAAAGGGAGAGGGTGTAACACCACTCTCCCAAAGGGAATCCTTTGTTCTTCCTTCCTGGGCTTGAGCTGCTCAAGCAACAGGGGGCAGAAACTTGTCTGAGAGGTGGCAGCTGCTGGGGCTACCTGGAAAACCTCAGAAGGCTGGAATGGCAATACTTGGGGTCCTCTAAGGAGCCCACAGAGTGCATGGAATCATACAACCAATGCTTGCAAAAGCCTTGGGGTATGATTCCAACATGTTTGATATCAAACTTGCCTATGTTTGGAGTTACCATTATGTAGCTGGACCTAGGTAGTGACCTATGTCCAGTACACGCATAAAATGGCGTCCCTGCACTCTCGAAGTCTGGAAGAATGGTCCTGGAGGTCATGGGGCACCTCTGCTAGTGCAGGGGTGCCCTCACACACAGGTACTCTGCATCCTGCCCTCAGGGCTGGAGGGCCTGCTATGGGGGTGACTTATAAGTGACCTGGTGCTGTGTAAATGGCAGTGAAAGGGTGCATGCACCTTTTCACACAGGCTGCAATGGCTGTCCTGTAGAAGCCTTTGCTTGGGCTCCCTATGGGTGGCAAAAGAAATGCTGCAGCCCATAGGGATACCCTGGAACCCCAGTGCCCTAGGTACCATATACTAGGGACTTATAAGGGGGCACCAGTATGCCAATTTTGCGTGAAATACTGGGTTACAGGTATGCAACAATAAAATTTAGAGGAAAGAGATCATAATCACTGGGGTCCTGGTTACTAGGATCCTAGTGAACACAGTCAAGCACACTGACATCAGGCAGAAAATGAAGGTAAGCATGGCAAAAAGAGGGCAATTTCCTACAGTGGCCCAACAGCCAGGAGCCTGCATCAGGGCCCCAGGGGAATGTGCAGTCAATCAACACTCATAAGCGTGCCATAGGGTAATGACAGTCCTCCTATATAGTTTAACACTGCTGGGTCCGGCAGTGGAAGTCAGCGTTGCCTGTTCCAGCGGCTCGCCTGCCCCGATGTAGTGAGTCATCTGATTCAGGGGGGCTTTTTCAGTCTCCAAGAAGTCACCCACAGGCCACCGTGCAGTCCGCATGGCTGCAAGGCAGACCCAGAAACTAGGTGCGCCCTCTCAGTCAGGTGGCAGTGTCTTATCTCACCAGGGCCAGAGCTTTCTCAGACCAGCAGTCTCTCGCACACATTTGAGCACAGGGGTACTCCGCACAATATCCGGAGCAATCAAGGGACTGGCATGCAGCACAGCCCCCCACACACACGGCAGGCCAGGGTCGCAGCAGGTGACAAGAATGAAGTCAGATAGGTAGTTTATGGGTCAGGGGCCAAACGGCAGCAACGGCAGCGCCACTCACCTGCGTCCCTGATGTAGCAGCTGGCACACCACTCCAGCCCTGCAGCTTCACGCAGGGCAGTCCTCATGCCTGACTTGAGGCTGTTTCACACCCTGCACCTGGCTGGGTCGGAATGCCCTTGAATCGTGACAAAAAGTCAGCAGTTGGTGTTGCTGGTAGTGGGCAAGACCCCGCGGCATGATGGTCTCTCAGGGTACGCTGTGTGCAGGATGCATGGTGGATTTAATTTTCGGCCAGCAGAGCCATCCTAAGGAGCGGGCATCTTGTAGTACGGCTAGGCTCCACCTCTGGGGCATTTTCAACTTTGAGTTCCTGGAAGAGCTTGAGCGGGGATGACCATTTCTTATGTTCAGCAACATAGAACTTTGCTTCCCTCTCCCACTGCCTCATCTTAACTATTTGAGGAAATTGAGTGTGCGACAATTCTTGATTTTTACTGCAAGAATCATGACTAATGCATTTCATAAGTAAGATAGCACAAATGGAGGACAATGAATCTGTACAAGAAAGTAAACAGTGTAAACACTAAGTAAAAATAAGAGGTCAATGGACACTACAGAGGATGTGCACCCAGGGAGATGCAAACCCTTGGCAGGGAAAGTGTGTTCATTAATATTTACAAAACAAAGGAATCAGTGAGTAACACCCATGGTCGCACACAAAAAGATGAAATACTGGAAATAATTTGCAAGGCAAGAGGAATTTGGGAGTGCTAAAGACTGCAATATTTTCTTTACAGTTTTTGTGAGCCTGCCAAGCAAAAGAGACATTAATTAAGGGTAATTATTCCAAACCAAAAAGCCATTGATTTATACCTCCTCTGGTTCTCGGAAGCCTAAGTTGAATGTCCTTCATGGGGAAAAGCAGGTGAACCCCATTAGGCACTGATTGCCTTCAAGCAGCAGATGAACCGCACATTTAGTCATGGAAGGTTCTTGGATGGTCTGCTCATGTGATTGTCCAGAATGAGGCAGTGTTACCCCCACACATACCATTTTTTTACAAATGTGTAGCAGTTATGGAGGATGAATAAGTGCTAAGCTTCCAGTGGTTCACCAAGGCTGATCTTGTGACTGACTTCATAATGTTACTCATTGCGTGGGCTCTCTGTGACAGTCATCAGTTGCATGTTTTCTTCCACATCAGGGAACAGCTAGGTAGAGTTGTCCATCACTCTGTCAAGAAAGAGAATGTAGGAACCCAATGAGCCAGTACCGTAGGGAAAAACACAGGATGAGGACTTTTGTTCTGGACAGTGGCCATCCATCCTTAGGGTTTCAGCTATGATTTTATCTTTGATGATGTTTCCACAAGGGCTAACCAGCAGTTCAATGCCAGTTCAACTGTTAAGACAACACCCAATTTGTTCAGAGATTCTGCCATGGCAGCTGAGTTACTGTTGTGGTGTGGGGCCCTAAATGTTTGTTGTTAACACAGCATTTTATTCCAGAAACTACATCTTGCTGTGAAATCTCTCAAGCTTCTCAATCTTGTTTCAACATCAGTATTATGATTAGTTAAGGCCAGCATGTTTTAAAACACACCACAGCATACAGAAAGAATTCTTAAGAGACCAAATATTTTACACTCGCTAAAAATTTGTTATATGTGTAGCATTTTCGTAAAGTTCTCATTATACATAACAAAACTTTTAGTTAAAATTATCTTGTTACAACATACAGATAAAACAAATGGTGCAGATGTTATTGGTGTAATGATCAAATTAAAGACAAGTAAAGCAAAAAGTGAGTTATGTCACAGTTTAAATTCGTAACACAGGGACATTTCCTAATATCACACAACATTTTTCCCCTTAATTCAGTGACTGCCTAAAAGGGATGTTACCAAATTATATACTTCAGAACTTCTAGGATATATTTCTTGTCTAGTGATTTGTCAAGATAAAAGACCACTTTATTATCGCCCAGTGAGGACAACACAGGAAGCAAATTTGAGAAGGTCAATGTTAAGCCTCTTGGAACACTTACTTGAAAAACAAGATGCCAAATGTCAATAGGAAAAAGATGAGTCCTCCAACAATGGCAACCATTCTCGAAGAATGGCATCTTTATGGAGTAGAATGGAAGATACCGCATAGGTCCTAGAGGTTAGTCTCTGACTATCTAGGCAAGAGACTTACAGCGATCAGCGAATCCAGCTCCAAGGCACTCCTTACTGGTATGCTTTGCTGAGGCTCCTGTTTTTTACTGTTTCCTACTGTCTCAAGTCCTCTTGTGACTATCTTTCCATCTGTATCCTACCATCTTCTCAGTTATCCTTCTGATATTCAGTAGCTTGTTCTTTCTGCAGTCTCTGAAGATCTGGATCTTTTAGATTTAAAAGGCCAGATGTATCAAAGGATTTTGCATTCACAAACGGTGCAAATTGCAAAATTCCACAGTTTGCGAATGCAAAATCGCCTTTCACGATGTATGAAAGGCATTTGCAGTGCAATTTTAAGGAATCGCTAAAATAACGATTCCCTGCAACTGCGATGAGATATTGCGAATCGAATACAGCGATTCGCAAATTCCGTAGCGCAATGCAATGCATCAACAAGTCGCAAATTGCGAATATTCGCAGAATGGCTTTTTGCACGTGCAATTCACCACAAATTGAAATCAGGTGGTAAACAAGTGCAACCTATATAAAGAGGCCGAGAATGACTCAGCCTCTTTTCCACAATGGCTGCACTCTACATCATGGCGAGGAGGATGAGGATCCTGGCAGGTTTGAGGAGAGGGCAGAGGAGACAGGAGCGCATTTACAGTGTGCGCATTACCCTTCTTTACCAGACAGAGGAGGAGATATATGGTAAGTACAGGTTAAATTCAGCTATGATACTTGACCTGATAGCTGATCTACAACCCCTACTGCAGTGAAACACACACAGAACCAATAGCATATTCACCCATGTGCAGGTATTATGCTCCCTGCACCTATTAGCCTCCGGGAGCTATCAAGGGGTCATAACAGCAGCTGGAGGTGTCTCACAGAGTGCGCTTTCACGCTTCCTCAATGACATGCTTAGCAAAATTCGTCTGCACACAAGATTCCCCAACACCCTACAGGAATTGCTACAAACCAAATACAATTTCTACCAGATTGCCCAATTCCCACATGTCATTGGCTGCATCGATGGGACACATGTAGCTATCTGTCCACCATCAACCACAGAGTATGTTTATCGGAACAGAAAGAGTACACATTCCATGAACATACAAGTCATAAGCAATTCCTCCAACGTTATAACGGATCTTGCGGCCAGATATGCAGGTAGCACACATGACTCCTACATCTTCAGGCACAGTGGAATACACACAAGACTACTTGCTGGGGAGTCTGGGCAAGAATACCTATTTGGTAATGTAATAGTTGACAATGTCGCCTTGATGTATATGTGATGTCACGGATAACAGTTACTCATTTTACTCTCCTGTTATTCTAGAAGACAGTGCCAAGGCAGTGCGCTCCTTCATACTTACACCCTACCTGAATCCTGCCATGCCAGGCGAAAGGAGGTACAATGCAGCACACAGGACGACACACAGTGTTGTAGAGAGGACCTTCGGCCTGCTCATAAGTCATTTCAGATGCCTGCACAATAGTGGTGGTGCCATGCAATACAGCCACAAAAACACCTGCAAAATTTTGGCTACATGTGCTGTGTTGCACAACATCGCAACAACGAGGGGCATACCAGTGGAATCCACAGAGCCTGACTCCGATGAGGATGACGATCAATTGCCACCCCTTCAGCCAGCAGACAGAAGCAGTGCAGCAGAGGGCAGACAAAAGACGTGCTGAGATCATGCGCAACTATTTTGGATGTAAGTAATGACAACACCATTCATACTTTTATGTATTCCTGTAGGTAACATCTTTATTGCCTTAACTTCAAGTAATATATGTGTGATTAGGACATAGGTAAGCACTATACACAAACAGGTGCTAGTTACAGTGTCACACTATTAGCATCATACTATCACTGCATTGCTACATGATATGCAAGTCCCCTGAACCTCTCAACATTACTTTCTACATCCACGGACTCCACTTGAGTGCTCAATAGTCTCTGTGGCACCTCTGGTTGCGGGTTACAAGACAGTACTGTGTCTGGTACTGTGACGCCTATGATCCATCACAGGGGCTGTGAGACTGCTGAGGCTAGAGAGCTCCTCACTATCCCCACCACCCAGTTTGCTGTTTGTAGCACTCCGTTCTATCTGTATTGTCTCCAAAACATTGGTGATTTGCACCAATCATTGTGCAACATTCCGACTGCAATGTGCCATCTCCACTTGCAGGCCCACAGCACGTCATGACACCAAAACAGTTGTGGTAGTGAGCCGATTGACAGATCTGCAGAACCCATTCAACCTGCCCATCAATTGGTGATGGCGCCTATGGTGGCTGAGATGCTCCTGCTGTATCACAGTGCAGAGTGCCATAATGGCATTTATCATCTCCTTTGCATGTTCTGCTGCTGTTTGCTGTCCCTCATGCAGCTTGCACATGTTTTTATTGAGAGACTCCAACTGCTTGTGCATTGATCCCATGTTTTCATTGAGTGACTCCAACTGCTTGTGTATTGATCCCATGTTGTCATTGTGAGACTCAAACTGCCTGTACATTGCTCCCATGTTATGATCGATTGACACCAAGTGCCTGTGCATTGACCTCATGTGTTTACATTGCATGCGCTGCACTTTCAGAATGGAAGCCGCAAGGCCACCAAACAGTGATGGGCCCTCACCTCCCACTGTGCACTGTCTGCCTTCTTCGCGATGCCTCCTGAGAGGAGTGGGCTGATGCTGGGGCAGGGACTGCTGTCTGTCAGTGCTTCTAGCCTCTAGGGGTGGTGTGGGTACTTCATCCAGCATTTCATCGGAGTCCAGGTTATACTTAGGGAGAGGTAGCACTCTTGCCTTTCATCTAAGTGGTGCTTGTATGAAGGACTCACTGGTGTTTGAGTCGGACTGTGGCTGACTTTTGCTATGCTCCACATTTCGACCTTCAGCTGCGTCAGGGCCCGGAACATCTGTAACAACAATGCGCGGCATGTCATTCTTGGGTACGTACTCACACAGTTGCGTAATAGGATTAAATTTACCCTGGCATAGTATCTCTGAGAGTCTTTTGTGCTGTGCATCTGTTTGGTTTTACACTATCTCGCTATTTATGTGGTAGTTGCACTTTATGGGTGTGGACTACAACTCTCATAATGCACTGTTGTATGGTATGTAAGATGTGGCATGGACTACTTATCACACTGCATAGTGCCATAACTATTTTCTAAGGGCCATTTGTACATGCAAATATGGGGAAACACATCATTACTGCCCTTACCTTTGCTGGTGCTGGGTATGCCTGAGATGTCAATGTCAGTGACACCACTGACAGCTTCAGGAAGCAGTGTGGACTCCACCATGTCTTCCATTGGTGTAGACAGTGTCTGGGTGGGTGGTCCTCCTCCGGGGCTCCTTGCCTCCTTCAGCCTGGTTGCTACCCTCCCTTTGGAACGTGAACGCAAGGCGTACCAGCGCTTGCGTATCTCCGCGACGGATCGCTGCACAACACCCACTGCGCATATTTTGGTCTGGATGTCTGACCGCAGTTTTCTCTTCTCACTTTCAGGTACCTGTAGTGAGTGTTTTCCAAATAATTTGTTGTGGTTCCTGACCACCTCCTCGGTGAGCACTTCCAATTCCTGCTCACTGAATTTGAGTTTGTGCTTCCTCTCTCCTTTCTCCTTCACATTCCCATCAGTAGCCATTATCCTGTTTGGTCCTTGCTGACTCTCAAGACAGCCTCCCTGGTGATTGGCTGGGTCTCTCTGCCTGCTCCTGTGGCTTCTGGAAACAGCATGCACTGACTCACTTCCTGGTTGTGATGTCAGAAGGTTGTTCCAGGGTACTGGATTCTCAATGTGCGATTTGCAAATACCGATTTGCTATTTTTTGCGATTCGGTATTTGGAACTCACAGATTGCGATCGCGATTTTTAAGAAATCGCTATTACCGACTCTCAATTTTCATACATCCCATTTTGCATTTCTTAAACAGCGATTTCCTAAAAATCCCTATTTAAGAAATGCAAACTGGGAGCTTGAGATGTTTCAAAGGATTTTGCAGTCGCAAATGGTGCGAATCGCAAAAGTCCACTGTTTGCAAATGCATGATTTATGAAAGGAATTGCAGTGCAATTTTAAGGAATCGCAAAAATAGCGATTCCTTAAAATTGTGACTCCGATTAGGCAATCGCAATATGCCATTCCCTAAATAGGTAATCGCAAATAGGGAATACCTATTTGCGATTACCTATTCACATGTATCATGCATTTCCTAAATGCAAATTTGGCATTTAGGAAATGCAATTACCACAAATTCAAGTTTGGTGGTAAGCATGTGCAATTTTTAAAACTGCATTACAAATATGTTTTTGGGGTGCATCAAAGGGAGCCTTAGGCCCCCAGCACCCTGGGGTTTGCCTTACCTAATTTGTGAATTCCTAACAGGAATTTGTAAATTAGGAAATGCAAAACCATTCGCAGTCCCATTCCCTAATTGCGACTTTTAAGAAATCGTTATCACCAAATCGCAATTTTCATACATCCCATTTTGCATTTCTTAAATAGTGATTTCTTAGAAATCGCTATTTAAGAAATGCAAACCGGGATGATGACACATCTGGCCCTTTGATCCTTCACTTACAAACTCTGTCTACAATCCCATTTAAGGCTCCTTATGAATTTCAACTGTCATCCGTGGGGATTTCAAGAAGTCCGCCCTACAGCCTTTCTGAGGAATGTTACTGCTAGTACTCCATCAAGCATTCCTTAACTTCAAACCAACAATTATGGCGTCATTTCATCTTTGGCCACAGAGTTTCTTGTGTATATATCTGAAAAGCTTTAGGTCCAAAAATGCAGGTTGACGCTTCAAATCTGTTTTCACCTTGAGAGTAGAGGAATCCCTACTAGTGTAATAACGTCTATACAACTAGTCTCTTTGCCTTACTCTCACTAACACAAAGAGTGCACATATGGGGACTTGATCACATATTCTTTTATCTTTGCCAGATTTAAGGATTCTTTTCACAAATTACACAAAACTAAAAAAACACCCTAGTACCTATCCAGTGTCCAATTGTGGCCACACACTGCATTGTGAGTTTTAATATTGTTTGGTGCTGTCTCAATTGTGTCAGTTTGTTAAATCTCAAGTCTAGGATGCAGCCAATAAGCAAACAAGACTGGCAGGGAAGATGGCCGCCTAACCCGGGAGCTCTGTGCCGAGGCAGACTCGAGGGGGCGGCGGGGGCCGTGCGGCAAAGCAAGTTAAAAGTAATCCGGAGGCTCCCTGAACTACCGGAGATCCGATCCTCGTGAAAAAGGAATAGCAACAGCGGCGGGGAAGACCGCCACGCACTTTGCCAAGCAGGGCCTGACCCAGGGGAGGAGTTGCGTCTCCCGGGGCTGAAGAGAATCGGCCCGGCAGGAGGGAGACAGAGGCCGACCGTCTCGCCCTCCTAATCTCGCCCAACAGTGCCTACAGCACCGCACTGTCCTCTGGACGCCACATTTCTCCCTCTTTCTCCCCCTGACCCCCTCCCTACCATCCCCAGAGCGCAAGAGCCGGCTTTGGACGGAGGAAAGACGGCGGATACACTGCAGCCACTGCAAACGGCACTATAATGCCCCCAGAGTTCCCCCAAAAAACTTAAGGAGCCCTGACCTCAAGGAAGAGGGCCGAGAGACAACGCTAGAAAGGACCACTGCACCTTGATAGGACAGGCCTGGACAGGGGGCGGAGCCACACCTCCTGAGGCCTGAACGAACTGGCCTGCCAGGTACGAGGACCACAGTCCTTTCCCATCATGAGCAACCAGCAGAGTAGGGCAGCACCCCTAGGCACCGCAACCTCCTCCCTGGGTCTCCCCTCCGCCATCAGGGAACAGTAACAGGCGAACAGAGAGGGAAGGGCATCCACCCTCACGGAGACATAAGGGGGCAGCGAAGTATCGATATGGACCAACATCAGCTACTTCTCCCAGCCACCCAACCAACCGCATAATCGCAATGACACTGACATTAATTTCATAGCCTGAGCCCTCCTTGCCTCCACGAGGCGAATAAACCAACACCTCCTCGGTCTGCTGTGGGTAGGACGAGGACCCTGCTGAACGGCCCCTCGCAGCACTGAAAATAAGAAAAAACAACAACCAAAAGAACGAGCAGCCCCACAGCGGTGAACCCAGTCCTGCAACGCTAACAGGGGTGGACAGGCACTGACCAGCCCACACTCTCTTATCCTCATCAGCTTCTGAGAAAGGCAGAAGGGAAAGGACAAAGGCCTCAGACCTCACAAGGCCTCGTCCACAGACTGGCATTGAGATGCCCGGAGGCAAGTTAGGCCACAAACCCACAGGTAAACCGGCATGACAACTGATATTCTCAGATTGCGCTCCAACATAAATGTACTACATCTCCGGTGGCGGGACCGAACACAACCCCAACGCCAAACCGACCTTCCACGATGGCAGACAGAGACCAACCTGCAACTATGGAACGGATACTGCAGGAGATTACTGCCGTCAGTCGCCAGATAGAGGGGATGGACGTGTCTATTTCCTCCTTGACACTGGAGACCAAATCCATACGAACAGACATCGCAAGCTTCCACTCTCGGGTGACGGGGTTGGAACACCGCATGGGGACCCTAGAAACCCATACGTCCACTATCCAGCACAGAGATCAAGACCTTTCCTACCTATGGAGCAAAGTGACGGACCTGGAAGACAGAAGCAGGAGGGATAACATCCACCTTCTCGGGATCCCAGAAAATGAAGAGGGTCCAGACATGCAGGCCTTCCTTAGTTCTGTTATACCCAAGCTAACCTCGCTGTCCTTTGACCCGCTGCTGGAATTCCAACGAGCACATAGAGTGGGCTCGAAGAACCCTGATGGGGCCTCAAGACCCCGCCCGATCATTGCCTGCCTGCTACGTCACACTCAGACCCGTCAACTCCTTCAAGTAGCACGAACTCACGGACCCTTCCGGGGTAGACAAATACTGTTAGACCTGACCGCCTTAGGGTGGTCACCCCTAGCTTTTGCCTGCCTCCCTCCACTTTTTGGACACTGTTTTTGCTGGCTTTTAGACTCTGCACACTTTACCACTGCTAACCAGTGCTAAAGTGCATATGCTCTCTCCCTTTTAACATGGTAACCTTGGATCATACCCAATTGGACTATTTAATTTACCTATAAGTCCCTAGTAAGGTGCACTGTATGTGCCCAGGGCCTGTAAATTAAATGTTCCTAGTGGGCCTGCAGCACTGGTTGTGCCACCCACTTTAGTAGCCCCTTTACCTTGTCTCAGGCCTGCCATTGCAAGGCCTGTGTGTGCAGTTTCACTGTCACTTCGACTTGGCATTTAAAAGTACTTGCCAAGCCTAAAACTCCCCTTTTTCTACACATACGTCACCTCTAATGTGTGCCCTAGGTAACCCCTAGGGCAGGGTGCTGTGTGGGTAAAAGGCAGGACATGTACCTGTGTAGTTTACATGTCCTGGTAGTGTAAAACTCCTAAATTAATTTTTACACTACTGTGAGGCCTGCGCCCTTCATAGGCTAACATTGGGGCTGCCCTCATACATTATTGAAGTGGTAGCTGCTGATCTGAAAGGAGTAGGAAGGGCCTATGGAGTATGGCCATAAATAATAAAAAATCCTGCTGACTGGTGAAGTTGGATTTAATATTACTATTCGAGAAATGCCACTTTTAGAAAGTGAGCATTTCTTTGCACTTAAATCTTTCTGTGCCTTACAATCCACGTCTGGCTGGGTTTAGTTGACAGCTCACCCCAAACACAGGGTACTCAGCCTCACTTGCATACATCTGCATTTTGAATGGGTCTTCCTGGGCTGGGAGGGTGGAGGGCCTGCTCTCACACAAAGGACTGCCACACCCCCTATGGGGACCCTGGCAGACAGGATTGAACTGAAAGGAGACCTGGTGCACTTCTAAGCCACTCTTTGAAGTCTCCCCCACTTCAAAGGCACATTTGGGTATAAAACAGGGCCTCTGCCCTACCACCTCAGACACTTGCTGGAGAAGAAACCTGAACCAGAACCTGCATCCTGCCAAGACGAACTGCCTGGCTGCCTAAAGGACTCACCTGACTGCTTTCTACAGAGGACTGCTGCCTTGCTGTTGCCCTGCTGCCTTGCTGAACTTTTGCCTTGCTGCAGAAGTGCTCTCCAAGGGCTTGGACAGAGCTTGGCTCCTGTTCCCTGAAGTCTCAGGACCAAAAAGACTTCTTTCTTTCAACTGGATTCCTTGTGCGGCGAAAAATTCAATGCACAGCTTGCTCCACGGTGAAAAATTCACCGCACGCCGACCCGGGACGACGCTGCTCGACTTCGCAAGGAAAAGATCAACGCGGCGCCTGCGGTGCGACCGGAACTTCGACACACGGCCCGCCTGGACAACCCCGCCAGACTTCCAGAGTGGAAATCGACGCGCACCTGCCGTGAGGGAGAAAATTCCACGCACAGCCCACCGGAACGACGCGCAGCCGGACAACAACCCAGGATTCCATGCACAGACCCCGGGGTGTCTGAAAACCCTGCGACCCACAGAGGAGACTGTCCGCGCACCGGAAATCGACGCAACGTCTTCCCGCGTGAAAATAACAACGCAAGTCTGTGTGTGAAGGGACGAAACTGACGCACACACCATTTTCCACGCACCTCTGCGGCCCTCTGCGGAGATTTTTCACTCCAAACCAGGTACTTTGTGCTTGAAAGAGACTTTGTTTGCTTTTTAAAGACTTAAGACACTTCATATCACTTTTCAGTGATATCTCTACAATTTCTTAATGCATCTTTTATCGTTTTGACCTGCAAATATCCAGATAAATAGTATATATTTTTCTAAACACTGTGTGGTGTATTTTTGTGGTGCTATATTGTGTTATTGTATGATTTATTGCACAAATACTTTACACATTGCCTTCTAAGTTAAGCCTGACTGCTCAGTGCCAAGCTACCAGAGGGTGGGCACAGGATAATTTGGATTGTGTGTGACTTACCCTGACTAGAGTGAAGGTCCTTACTTGGACAGGGGGTAACCTGACTGCCAACCAAAGACCCCATTTCTAACAAATACGAAGTTCGTATAACGGCCGACTACTCCAAAGACACCAACAAACGCAGGAAGGCCTTTCTGGCCTTAAGACCCCGACTCCGCCAGCTGGAGATGAAATATGGCCTTTTTGACCCTGCGAGAATGTGGGTCACCAAAAATGGGGTTTCCAAAGACTTCTACAATCCAGAGGACCTGAGACTCTTTTTGGACTCCTTTCAGCACCAGACCAAAGACCTTGCCACCTCGAACCGACCACAGGACACTATGGAAGACGACGGCCACATTCCTTCCTCTGGACCTGAAAAGGGAAACATTGACCGGTACGACCCTGATAACTGCTTCAGAGGCAGAGACCTGGAGAGACTAACCAGGGCACATGGCGACAGGGGACAGGTCCTACATGCCGTGGCAGCACACACTCAGCTCTCGGAAAGAGACAAATCCCGTTCACCACTAAAACCGACTCCCGCACCCCCTGAGCCACTGTTCTGCCACAGGGGCTATAGAGGGGATTCACTGAGACAACGATGAGAGCCACGGAGTGCGACTGCCACGAGCCCGACGGACACATGAGTATTTGCTCGGACTCTGCTTTTATTCTCCATATTTCCTTTATCGCCGCTGATAAAATTGTCACACTAGTGTTAATATGTCCCGTCCCCTATACTGTAATATGAGACTATACAAGGCAATGTTAGAATGTAAGACACCTTTAGCTCAACCCAGTGAATACAATACCCGCACTCAGACCAGACTCTGTTGATACCCACTGTTCAAGCACAGGACAGGTTTCTGCCCCATACTGAGGCTACGAATGCATGATCTGTTTGTTTGTTCATACCTTCTCTAACAGAAAACAGGATGCAGTGTCAGTGTAGCAGAAGCTACCTTTGGCCTTTCGCCGAGTTTATATTGCCTACATTAAGATCACGAAATGTTTATTCCCATAGATTATACATAGGCCAAGGATTTGCATTAAAATATAAAATATTGGGGGTCATTACGACCCTGGCGGCCGGCGGTAAGTTGGCGGTAACACCGCCAACAGGCTGGCGGTGTTCCGCCAGCAATTATGACCGTGGCGGAAAAGCCACGGCCATACCGCTGGCCCCTCCACTTTCCCGCCAGGTTTCCGCCTGGCGGTCATAATCACAAGGGCAGCGGTGCATGCACCTCTGCCCTGGGGATTATGAGTCCACGACCGCCAGCCTGTCCGTGGCGGTACACACCACCATTGAAAGGCTGACGGTAAGGGGACTTGGGGTGCCCCTGGGGCACTTGGCATGGGCAGTGCAGGGGCCCCCAGGCATAGCCCCGTCGCGCATTGCTACTGCACCCGCTGCACATCAGCATTGCCGCCGGCTCTATTACGAGCTGGCAGCAATGTTGATGTGACATTTCCGCTGGGCCAGCGGACGGTATCACTGTTACCGTCCGCTGGCCCAGCGGAAATGTATTAATAGGGAGCCAGGAATACCGCCGGCAATGGCGGTATTCTGTCTCCCGCGGCCTCGGCGGTCTTTTTGCAAGACCGCCGAGGTCGTAATGACCCCCATAATGTTTTACAAGTATTGTTATGAAGTTAAGCCTGGGAGACATTACCTGTGTAGGATGAGACCTATGCGCACGACTGTACCGCAAGGGAGTGCACTCTTCTCCAGTATCTAAGCCAGACCTTGTTGATATCCGCTGTTTACGCATAGAACATGCTTACAGTTCATACCCTATGCAGATGTTAAGATACTATTGTTCGTTCGCCTCTACCCTCTCTTACAACGTAGTATGAAGCAATACTGCAATAGATGCTACTACCTCTGTTCCATCGTTGTGTTTATATTGTTTATATTGTCTATATTGCTTATATCAAGATTCAGAATTTGTATACTTCCACTATCTACCCATAGACCATGGATGTGCCCCAGAATTCAACTCAACACCATACATGCAACACTATGACACTAAGGCCCTCATTCTGACCTTGGCGGGCGGCGGAGGCCGCCCGCCAAAGTCCCGCCGTCAGGTTACCGTTCCGCGGTCGAAAGACCGCGGCGGTAATTCTGACTTTCCCGCTGGGCTGGCGGGCGGTCGCCTTCAGACCGCCAGCCAGCCCAGCGGGAAAGAGGCTTCCACGATGAAGCCGGCTCGGAATCGAGCCGGCGGAGTGGAAGCTGTGCGACGGGTGCAGTTGCACCCGTCGCGTATTTCACTGTCTGCGCAGCAGACAGTGAAATACATGTAGGGGCCCTCTTACGGGGGCCCCTGCAATGCCCATGCCAGTGGCATGGGCACTGCAGGGGCCCCCAGGGGCCCCGCGACCCCCCCTACCGCCATCCGGATCTCGGCGGTCCGACCGCCGGGATCTGGATGGCGGTAGGGGGGGTCGGAATCCCCGCGGCGGTGCAGCAAGCTGCGCCGCCGCGGAGGATTTAATGGGGCCGCGGTACACTGGCGGGACCCCGCCAGTGGTGCCGGTCCGACCGCGGCTTTACCGCCGCGGTCGGAATCCCCATTGGAGCACCGCCGGCCTGTCGGCGGTGCTCCCGCGGTCCTCCGCCCTGGCGGTCAAAGACCGCCAGGGTCAGAATGACCACCTAAGTCTGAGTGTGGGGAACCAGTTTATATGAAAAGAAGTTGGTGTATGAAGTTGCTGTATGGAGGGGCCACAGAAAGTGCCTGTAGCCCACTAACCCTCTTGGCCGATGCAACGGCCACAAAGGACACTGTTTTGATCGCCAAGAGACAAAGGCCCTCATTACGAACATGGCGGGTTGGCCTGCCATGCCGGCATTGGCGGCTTGGCCCGCCATGCCGGCATTGGCGGCTGAAACCGCCAGCCGACATGACGGGCCAACCTGCCATATTCTGAACATGGTGAGGGCAGCCCTCACCCACTGCCAGGCTTCTGCCATCAGGCAGCCTGGCGGTGCAGAGCCCCGTCGCGCAGGTCGGCAGTGATCTGCTCGACAGGTGCAACTGCACCTGCCGCACAGAGGCCTTGACGGCGGCTTCAATGTGGAGCCACCCTCAATGTCCCAGCTAAGCCTTTCTGTGAGCCAGCAGGCGTAAACAATGTTTCCGCCCGCCGGCCCACAGAAATATTTGTAATTTGACCAGCCGGGTTCCGGGATCGCTGGCGGTCAGTGTTTTGACCGCCAGCATGAACATGGCGGTTGTTACCTTCGTGTTCATAATGACCCCCATAGAGTGCAACTATGCATGGACTTGAAGGGTAAGCACATAAAAACAACCTTAAAACCAAATTAAGGTTCCATTGGGGTCTAATGAAGGATATCGGAGGAATCATGGTCCTAAATCCTTTCAGGAAACTAATCACAACTGGTGACTTGAACAGGAAGAGCTAAGCCGGAAACTGTGAGAAAACTAAAATGGCAGACACATACACTTTAATTCTGCCAGTGTAAAGCCTTGCCGGGCTAAAATTAAACAAACAACAATACCTCAGGCAAAGGTGCAGAGAAAGGATCAACATCTTTGCTTGTGCACCAAGTCACAAACTTGTCCCTACAGCAAGTGTATACAGTCTTTGCTGAGGGATGACTGATCGGAGGACCAATTCTCATGCTCAGGAGTTCGGGGTACCACACTCTCTATGTGGTATCTGGGGACACAAGAATGAACTGGGCCAGCCATTCCTGATCTTCTTGAGAACACTAGGCACATGTGGTATTGGCAGGAAGACGCACAGGAGGGCTGAGTTCCACTCAAGAAGAAATGCATCTCGAAGCGAAAGCCAGCTTGGAAACTCCAGCGAGCAGAAGTGCTGACATTGCACACTCTAGGCCATGGTGAATATATCTAACTAAAGTTCTGGAGCTCCCATTTGTGATCTGGAAGGCATTGATAGCAGAGTTTGTTTCCCAAGCATTCAGAGAGCCCGCCAGGTGTTGTACGACCAGGAATATGTCCCAACGTCCCAGCTATGTCTAGAGACGTAAAGCCTCTTAACACAGGGGCCACAACCCCGCCCTGCTTGTTGTAATAATGTGAGAAATTGGGTTATTGGTTGAGGGGGTGAACCCCTAGTCAAGCAACAGCTACAATCATCGTCAGGGTAAACGACAAAAAGCACTAAGTTAACCTGTGCTTAACCCTCTGGTAGCAGGCACAAAAGCAGTAAGGGTTAACTTAGAGACAATGGATAATGTATTTACACAGCACACAAACAGCAATATAGTGAAAACACAACAGACGAAATATACCACACCAATTTAGAGAAATAGAGTGAAATGTAATAAATTATTTAACACCAAAAAAACTAAAATCCAATCAGTAGAACCAAAGATATGAAATTTTAAAGTTTTAAGGCAAGTATAGTCCCTAATTGCACAACAGGCTACTTGTGGTTATCTGGTCCTTCAAGACCATTTGAAAGTCACAAGTTCACGCTGACCGTGATGGAGCACGGGAAAGACACAAGCTCATGCTGACCACAGTGGAGAGCGGGATATATACAGAGACCAGCTTAGTCCCACTGAAAGAGCTACCTTCTAAAGTCCAGCATGAAGAGTTCCGATCACGGTGGATGAGGCCGTGAGGAGAAGGGATATTTTAAATACATTACTCCCTGCCCTGTGAGCTGTTTAGAGCCTACCCTGAAGGAGACCTATGTGTATTAAAAAGGAACATTTAGGCTTGCTAAAAGGTTTATTTTGCCAAGTTGAAATGGCAGTTGAAAACTGCATACACAGGCTGTAATTGAAGGACTTGGACATGTTTCAAATGACTACTTAACTAGATGGCACAGTGAGTTCTGTAGGCCTACTAATAGCATTTCATTTACATGCCCTAGGTACCTGTAGTACCACATTACTAGGGGTTAACAATTAAATGAAATGTACTAATTGGATGTAGGCTAATTTTACCTTGTTTAAAGAGGAGAGTCCTAAAAGCTAACAAAATGGGTTCACAAAATAGGATCAGTGAAAACAAAAAGTTTGGGAATGATCCTGCAAAGAGGGCCAAGCATAATGAATACCACATGGCAGTGGTGTTGTCCGTGAACATCTGAATCAGCCTATCCTTGATGGAAAGAAGAAAGGCTTCCAATGCCAAGAGGTTCCCCTGATGCTGTGTCCACTAGGACTTGAGGTCCCACTGCAGAGACTGCATATGCCAGCAAACGTGTGACCAGCAGGATGCAGGAGGCCGTGCGGCCAGGCAGCCTCAAAGTCAGCTTCACCAAAATCCATGACATAGGCTGAAAACTCGAAATTATAGCCAGAATATTCTGGGCACCTTGCTCCAGAGCCTGCCCTGTAGGATAGGCCCAGAAATGCACTGTGTCCAAAATAGCTAGGATGAAAGAGAGCACCTGAAAGGGAGTCAGGTGTGTGTGACTTCAACTCATTGGCAGTGAACCCCAGCAAATACAAGAGGTCCACCTTAGTCTGGAGGTGGGATACGAATGCATGGGGTGAGCCTGCCTTCAACAGCCAAGTAGGCAGGGGAATACTGGAACCTCTGACTTCTGTAGATGGGCTGCGACCACCGCCATCACTTTTGTGAACACATGAAGGGTGCTAGTAAGGCCAAAGAGAAGCACAGCAAACTGGAAGTGCTCCTGGCCCACTGTGAATTGCAGGTAACATCTGTGGGCCATACGAAGTGGGGGTATGTGAAAATAGGAGTCCTGCAAGTCCAAGGCTATCATCTAGTCACCAGGGTCCAGGTCAGGCAGGATCTGAATGTGAGCATACTGAATCAGGAAGAAGTAGAGAGGGTGCAGGTCTGGTTTAAGATGGAGGTCTCCACAATTTTTTGGCACCAGAATGTAGGGGGAACAACACACACAACCTACTTCTGATGTCCACCCTCTTGTTGGCTCCTTTAGCAAAAACAGCCTGTAAACCTCCTAATGAAGCAGGAAGGGGTGATTTTCTGTCAGCCAGTGTGAGGATGGTGGCATGGGCAGCAGGGTTTCTGTGAATGGGAGTGTGTAACCTTGCTCAACAATTTGGAGCACCCATTTGTCCTAGGTAGTCAACTGCCATCGGGGAAGGTGGTACTTGATCTTGCAGCCGACAGGCTGTACTTGATAATGACAGTGCATGTTAAAGCGTTTGGAGACTGCAGCTGCTTGGGGTAGCAGACTGATCAGATCTCTGGTCCTAGCTTGAGGGAACCCAACCCTCAGCAACAAAAGGAGTGGGATGCATGTTGGCCATGGAGGCTGGTTTAGAACTGAGATGGTTGGTAGCCCATACTGCAGCTGTGGAATTGGTGGAAGGCAGAGTGGGGCTGGCACAGGGCCGTGGAGCATCTCAGCAACAAGGTGATGGGCACCGAATGTGCCTTATCACTAAACAGTGAGTGCCATCAAAGGGCAGGTCCATAAAGGGATGCCTTGACATTTCCTTAAAAGCCAGTAGATCTAAGCCAGGTGTGTCAATGGAGTGCTAATGATGAAGCAATCAGTCTGCCCAGGAAGCTGGTCGTATCAGGTCTGCAGTATATAGTGAACTTTGCTACATCTCTGCCATGGGCAATTGCCTGGGAGAGGTTGGCTCGTTACTCCACCAAGACCGTAGGCATTACTTAGGCAACCGAATCCCAAACTTTGTGAGAATACTGGCCCAAGATACATGCAGTGTTAAAGGCTGGCAAAACAAAAAGTCCTCTTACAGAAGATGTCCAGCCTCTTGGATTCCTTATCCCTTGGTGTGACTTTGGATGTGAAGGCCTGGACAACCAGAATCACCAGGTTGGGATGCTGGATGAGGAAAGGGGGGTCTTTAAGAGTTTGGCGGTGGCAGTAGGCATTTGTTTTATGGACAGGAAATCCTGTGCAGGGCTTGGCCCATGCCCCGAGGAGGAAATCAGTGAAGGCTTCATTAAAGGGGAGAAGAGGTTCCACAAGGGCTACTTCCAAGTTGAAATATCTTCATCTAGCTGTTCATCTTGACTGCCACCGAAGGCAGGGTAATGTCCAGGATCTCAGCTGCCCTCCTAACCACCATTGCAAATTAAGCCCCTTCCTCTGTATCCACACTAGGAGGAGAAATTAGGACAGTGGCTGGCTAGTGTCTAGACCACTGGCATCTGCCAGTTCCTCATACCAGTTATCCGGCGGGGTCAGATAACTTTAAGGATCCGCAAATCAGCCACATTCATGTACCCGTAAGAGCCTATCAGTAAAGAGAGGCACTGTCTCCAACCTCCTGGGTCGTATACCGGTCAATGGCAGAATCTACACTGAACACTGCTGGTCCAGCTCCTCATCGGTGTCGGGCCAAAGGGCATCAGGAGCACTAGGAATGGTCCCCCAGGGAAGGTTGTGGAGTCATGACCAGAGCCGATCCAGATCCAGGAATTGATCCACATGGCCCAATTGTCGCAGTGGACAAACTGGCCTGCGGGAGATCCAGTAGAGGCACCTGCCAAACCTGTGGGGCTCCAGAGGGGACAGCAATCTCATAAACTTATTTCAGCTGCGTGGGCATCTCTCCAGCTGTGGGAAAATTTTGGGAGGTGTAAAGAGGACCCAGACTCAGGCACCACTGTTGCAATATGGGTGTGAGGCCATGATCTGTGGCATAATTCCTGTGCCTTGTCTAAAGACTTGCACAGGCAAAGTGAAGTCCAAGAGCGCTCCAACTTCTTGGATTTCTTATAACACTTACCTGATGATGACTTGGAATGTGGAGATGACTGGAGGGAATGACTGAGAGTGGGCCTGGGTCCTTCGTCGTGACCAGGACTGGGAGTGGTGCTGAGTCGTCCGGTGCCCGGCAACCAGGAGCATCAGGGGGTGCTTCCAGACCACCTTAGTGTTCATCGCTGGACAGTTGGAGTAGACAGTGGAGTTGTGGCATGGCTCCAGGCCCCAGAGACAAAAAACAGGTGGGGGTCTGTCACAGGCATCTTTGAGGAGTCTAAAACAATAATAGGGATTTCTTCCAAATGTTTCACACATAAAACAACACTGGTGGTCCACAAAAAGCAGAGCTGTCACTTCCAGTTTTACTCACCAGCTCCCTGGGTTTTTCATAGGAAGCAAGCAAATGGCATGAAGGAATTTCTAATGGAAAAGTTACTTTCTGGAAGAGATTCTATCTAACCGCAGGCTCTGCACCTTAGAATATTTCCCAGGTGTCACGATAAGTCTGGAAAACTTTGAAGAAGTACACCTGCATTCTGGGGAGGTGGCCTTTGCACCAACGTCGTCCGCACCAAATGTGATGTGCATCAGCATAGGCGCTACCCATGAACGCTCACATCAGTTGCTTTCTCGAAACTTCCACACCCTCAGACGAGGAGCCAAAATCAAATTGATCACAACAAGTGGGTCTACAGGTCTTTTTTAGAGAAGAGTCCAGTTTACAGAACAAGAATGATGGGAGTGTCAGTGAGGAATCTGCGATTAGATCAAAGTCTCCACCAGAAAGATTGCTACCGAAGGTAAGCAATTTTTTCTTCTGATAAGAGAATTTTAACAACAGATTCCTCACATTAGAATAGATATCACAGTAGTACTTTCCAGGAGGTGGAACTGTAAACCGTCTCAAACCAAAAAGTCCTGCAGGACTGAATGGGAAAAATGGCCTTTGCACCAGACCTGATTGTCCAAGCATTAGTGTTTCATTAATGTATGAAGAGACGCCCACATAGCGACCTGAAAAATATCAAGGTCAGGCAGTCCATGGTGTGCCAATGCAGTAGTAGCAGCTTTGGCTCTGGTTGAATGAGCCCGTAAGCCTTCCAGAGACTGCTTTTTCGCTAGTGCACAACTGATCGTAATTCAGAGCATGATCCTGCAGGAGATGGTTCTTTTGTGCACCACTTTTCCTCTCTTTGCATCTGCGAACCAACAAAGAACTCATCGCCCACTTGGTGTTGTCAGGTATGATCAGTACAGAAACTAAGAGCTCTCTTTGGCTCCAGGCGATTAAATCATTCCTCCTCCTTAGAAAAGTGAGGTAGAGCAAAGAACGTCAAAGGGTGATGGATTGACCGATATGAAATGGATTAACTACTTTTACCAAAAAGGAAGAACCAGCTTGTCTGGATAGAAAGTGTTATACGGATGGTTAACAGAGAGGGCCTGAAGCTCGCTACATGTTTTAGCCACAAAGAAGAACTTTCATAAGGGTGAGCAATCAGAGGGAACAGCTATGCCTAGGTTCAAATGAAGAACATATGGGGAAGGTCAAAATTCAATTCAATTCAAATCCCACTGGACCGTAATGAAAGGGGACGGTAAAAATAAATGTTAAAGCCCTTAAGGAAATGCATCACAACAGGTGACCTAAATAAAAAAGGCTTGTCAGCAACTGTATATAAGCCAAAACAGGCGACATATAAGACAACATGAACAACAAAATCTCAGACAGCTTGGCATGAAGCGGGATGACCTGTCTGGTTTTGCACCCAGCCACAAACTTGTCCCAACTGCAGGGGTGCAGATTTGGTAGAGGGATGCCTGGCTGCCAGAATGACATCCACTACCTAAAGAGGGATGTCAGAAGTACTCAACATTCGCTGTTTACTCTCCAAGCAAGGCAGTGGAGAGTGTGCAGGGTTTGGATTAAAGACCCTGCCCTGTTGCAAACGGAGGACCTACAGAAGGGGCAGCCTAACTGGAGGACCAATGCTCAGTTTGGGATACCATACTCTCCTCATTCAAACAGAAGCCACTAAAATGACTTATGCCCAGTCAGTATTGATCTTCTTTAGAACTTGGGGCAGGTACTGGTGGGAAGGAGGGAAGGAGTGCACAAGTCCCAAGTTCCATTCCACACAGAACGCCAGGTGCTTTGGAAACTCCAATATGCAGAAGTGCTGACAATGTGCATTCTCGGCAGTAGCAAAGATATTGAGCCAATGTTCTTCCCATTTGTGAAAGAGACCCTGTGCAACCTCCAGATGTAACCACCATTTGTGATCCGCGAGGTGTTGAGGGCTGTGGTTGTCCGTCCTGGTGTTCAAAGATCCCACCAGGTGTTGTTATACCAGGAACATCCCCTTGGTGCTTCAGCGTCATCCAGAGGTGCAGGGCTGCCTGGCATAGCATCCAGAACCCTACTCCGCCTTGCTTGTTGCAGGACACATGGTGGTGAGATTGTCTGTGAAAGCCTGAACCAGACTCAATGAATGGATGGAAGGAAGGCTTTCAATACCAAGTGGAAATCTCTTCATTCCAACAGACTGATGTGCATCTACGTCTCCGCTGGAGACCAGAGGCCTCTGACCTCCACCTCTCCCAGATGGCCGCCCCAGCCCAGAAGCGATGCATCAGGCATCACTGTCAGCTCTGGGTGGGGTTTGGAGAGTGGTCTGCCGCTGACCCAAGAGCTGCACTGTAGCCACCACTGCAAATTTTGCAGCCTCCTCTGAAATCTGGACCTGGCTGGAGAGGTATTCCTTGATGCTACTGCCACTGGAACTTCAGATCCTACTGCAGCGTCTGCATATGCCATCTGGCATGTGTGGCCAGCAGGATGCAGGAGGCCACAACCAGGAGAAGCCTCAGAGTCAACCTCAATGCGATTCAGGACCAAGGCTGAAACATCAGGATCATAGCTTAATGGTCTGGCTTCTCTGCTTCGAAGGATAGGGACAAAACTGTAATGTGTTTAGAATAGCCCCAATAAAAATGAACATCTGAGAAGGAGTCAGGTATGACTTCGGCACGTTTATAGTAATACCCAAGAATGTTAGGAAGTTCTTCATGGTTTGGAAGTGGCTGAAGACTGTCTGGAAAGAGCCCGTCTTCAGCAACCAGTCATCGAGATAGGGGAAGACTGGGAGCCCTGACCTCCAAAAATGTGCTGCTACCACCACCATCACTTTCAGAAACACCAGCGGGACCCTGGTGAGACCAAAAGGGAACACATCACATTGAAAATGCTCCTGGTTCACTGTGAACCACAGATATTGCCTGTAGGCCTGTAGGACGGGGTGTGCAAATAAGCGTCTTGGAGGTCTAACACTACTATCCAGTCTCCAGGGACGAGGACAGGCAAGACCCAAACCAAGGAGAGCATCTTGAATTTGTCCTTCTGCAGGAAGGTATTGAGAGGGCGAAGCTCTGGAATAGGACGGAGGCCTTAGTCCTTTTTTAGCACCAGAAAGTAACGTGAATAGCAAGCACAACCTACTTCTGGCGTTGGGACCCTTTCTATGGCTCCTTTAGGCAGTAGAACCTGCATTTCCTGTTGTAACAGGGACAGGTGGTCCTCCACCAGCCGTATGTGAGACGGGACATGGATGGTGGAGTTTCTAGGCATGGAAGGGCACAACTCCGTTGAACAATCTATAACACCCGCTCAACAGAAGTTATGGTTTGTCACCTCTGAAACAGTGATGAATCCTGACACTGACCAATTGGCTGTGAGCCATAAAAAGCACATCAAAGAGGCTAATAGGTTGTGACCGGAGCGGGGCAGTCGACTTTGCTGTTCACTGTCCCTGCTGGCCACATGCCCTTGAAAGGACTGAGGGGGGTGGCCAGTGAGAAGCATCTGTTAGCGAGGCTGAAAAGCCCTGGTAAAACTACAACAAAACTGGATGTGTGGTGAACAGTGGGCAATGGGCAATCCAAGGTAATGAGCCATAGCCCTGCTGTCCTTGAAGCGCCCTAGCACTGAGTCAGCCTTCTCCCCAAAGATGCAGAACCAATCAAAGGCTGAACTGGACATCCCACGAAAAAGTGGTCAACCTCATCCAAACATGTGTCTGGATAGTGACAGCGGTGGCAATGGCTTTGTCCAAAGAATCCATAGTATCATGGCAGCGGCAGATAGAAATTTTCACTGCATCACAGCCGTCCTGCATGGCCTGGGAAAGGTTAGCAAGAGCCTCCTCCGGCACCATAGGAAGGACGTGGGTCCAACTGAGTCCCACAGAGCATGGAAGAATCTGATCACCACACAGGCAGCATTCAGAGTGGAGGGCAAGACTAGTGGATGAGAAAACCCTAAGGCCAAAAGTGTCAATGTACTTGTATTCCCTATTTGGTATGACAGAAGGGAACTCATTGCAGAAGCCAACACCATCAGGCTATCAGTGAAGGATTTTGTGTAAGAAAGTTCGGATCCCTCAGTGAGGGTGGTGATGATGGGCAATCTGTTGGCTGACCGGGCACCGGTGCAAGGTTTAGCCCAGGCACCTAGAAGAGTATTACTGAGACCCTCATTCAAGGGCAAAAGAGGCTTCAAAGAAGGTTGCCCTGTTTGCAAGACCTCAGTGAACAAGTTTGTTTAGAACTCTTGCGTGGGAAGTCGGAGGTCAAGAATTTTGGTGGCTCTATTTACCACCATGGCAAACAATGTTTCTGTGGTGGTTGGGGACAGAGAAGAAAACAAAACTGAATCACTGAAAATGTCTAATCTACTTTTCTCTTGAAGCTTGTTGCATCAATTGTCATCATGAAATGCCTGAGTGGTCATCTCTGGCATCATACCTGCCATTATCTAAATCCATTCCAAAAATGTCAGGAAAAACCTGTTCCCTGCTTTGAGGTAGGGGGATAGGGTCACTATCACAGGGATTAGTGATAGAAACAAGCTGTGTCGAGCTCAGCCTCAAGCGAGGTTGGTACTCTGCTGTCTCGGCATCAGACGGGACCACGGGTTGGACATCTGGTGCCAGTGAAGATGGCATTGGGTGTTTGCAGATCACGCCCCAGTGGGGGGCATGGCATCAGTAACAGAAAGTGTTGGAATCAGCAAGGATCAAGAGGACCCAAATGGTGCTGAGGGCGGACCCAGTCAAGTGGTCCTAGTTGGGAGACCTCTCAAACCCATGGAGCCCAAAGGCACTATAGAGGGAGTCTTTGAACAAACAGGCACATAAAAGCCTTCTAAAACTCCTGGAATTAAGCAGAAGTAGCCCCCGGTACTGGATATGAGGGCTGCAGCGGGCATTAATCAGGGACAGGTTCCATAGAATGACTTTGGGAGCTTGTCCTATAGGTGCAAGGTCCTCTTGTCGGGGTGCGACGAACCACATTCAGACTTCTTTTTCTTCTTATGAGACGTACCCAAAGAGCGGACCTCGATGACGAATCCTTTGGGGACCTGCAGTGGGATTAAGATCAAGAATGGCTCCGTCCCCGCAACTTAGACCGAATAGGGGGTCTTTTTGTGTCAGGCAACAAAAAGTTTCATATTCCTCTCCTGGATAGCTTTTGGATGCATCCAGGACAATCACCGGAGGCCACAGACTTGTGAGAGGATCGGAAATACCAATAGACAGACCAAACGAGGATCAGTGATAGACATTTGCCTGTGACATTCCCCACAAGGCTTAAACCTGGTCGATCTGCTTGCATACTGGAGAAAATGTTTTACAAAACAAACTTTAAAACTGCAGAAAAAACTGTCTCAGAAAGACCAGGGGTAGCTCGAAAGCCACATCTCTAGGCGTGGAAAGACAGGAACTGATGTTGGCATGCTCAGGTGGTACCGTTATATAGGCCCACGATGATCACATCCAGCACGGATGATGCTGACAAAGCCATCAGTACTACCTCCCAGCGCACAGGGGTACTGATTTAAAGTTTTCCGGATCCAGTCTGAGGAATATTCCAAAGTGAAGAATCTGCGGTTAGAAGTCTCTATCAGAAAGAAGCATTACATCTACAAAGTAGGATAGACTGATTTCATGTGCAAGAAAAATGTCTGTCTGCCATCAGACTGCTCAGAGGGCACACATCCACCTCCATTACAGCTGTGCCCTCTCCTGAGGAAATGGAGCTCCAGCTCATGAACTATGAGGTTTTGATTCCTCTCACGCCCCAGCTACGCAGAGAACATCAGTGGTGCTCAGTCCCATAACACCAAGACACAGACCTATTCCCATGACTGAAAGCCAAAAACTGTGATGTGGGAACTCATCCAATGGAATAGAACCAGCAGTCATACACCATGTTTTCTTGTCCTTCATGTCCTTCCTCAAGTTTTAAACTGACCAGGTTGCCTGTTCTTATATCAACTGACAAAGGACATCAGAGTTCTTTAGCTAGCATTCTCTAGCGGCCTCTTCAGTCCTTTGAAGAAAAACTAGTATGTGGATCATTGCACATTTCTATTTCCCTTTCTATTTCCATCTGCCTTAGTCAAACCACTCTTTACAATGTCTCTGACTAGTATGATCAGCCTTGGTTGATTAAATTAGTCTCTGAACATGATGACACCATTCCACATCTTTGCTCACTTTAATACTCCCTTCAGGTGTGGAAGCTTGGTGCAAGGTCCTCCTTTCGACATCCCATTGCGCTCCACAATTCTGCAGAATACTGAGAAGGACAAGTGACTGTGCTTCAGGTGGCTCTCTTTTGGCCCCTCCCCACATGTGCAGATGTCCTTTCTTTTGAGGTTCCAAATGAATTCCAATTCAACTCAACTACAACTGTGTCTTGAGAAGCTAGGACATCCGGCTACGGACTGATCAGGACATGTAGCTCTCTGTTTTAACAGTCTAGGTAGCTACCTCTGAAGGCCAGCCTTGGAAAAAATGTGAAGCAACTCGAGGCCAGTGCTGGCTATATCTTGTGACCACAGCAGAGAACTGGAACTTTGTGGGGCCTTGTTGTGTCCACTTTGCAGACTCTATGGACAGCTATCTGAGCATTTAGAGGCCAGAGGTGTAGCAGGTAAAGCAGTTGGACTCTGAGCTCAAGACTAGTTTGTGTAACAAACACTCTGTGATCCATTCTCCTTTTCCCCCTTGGAGCTTGTGCTAAGGATTTAGCATCAAAATGTACGAACAATTAGTGGACTGCAGATTAGCCACAAACTGGTTTGCAACCACTAAAACACTGGAATGCTCTATGTGAAAATCCCAAAATGTAGTGGTCAGAAACATGCAAAGTGATCAGAATGCTTTGCTATTCCACTTTTTGTTAAACAAATTTGTGATTACTAACATGCAATCTATATTAAACCACTGCAATTAGTGAATATAAGCAGGGACATTTTTTTTGTCTGGCTGTCCTGATTTTAGTACTCTGTGTGCAATATCACAGCTAAACAGTGGCACAGTGTGGGTACGTTCGACCAAAATCATATGTTCAGTGATTTCCCATGACTGGTGTATTTGCCTTTATGGTAAGGCACTGGAGACATGGAAGATAAAGGTAATATGCTTGCAGCGTGTATTTAAACCACCTACATTTATGACTAAAACATATGGCCTCAGGGAGCATCTTTGTGCTATGAACAGGCTGCAGTTTAAAAGCACTGCAGTGACACATGGCAGGGAAAATGCTTTTACCATATAGATGAACCTATTTTTATAGATAAGCTAAGTCATCCATAAATTATGCCTTCTAAGCCTACAGGCCCGGTGTTTATTATGTGGTATACCAGGCATTGAGAATAGCATGACCTCACTATGCAGGCAAAGCTGCATTTTCCAGGAACATGATTGTGAATGTAATCATTATTTCATATATTCGTGTAGTAAAATCCTGCAGCAATGAATAAATTATATTTTTCAACTAGTTTGAAAAATCGATTTCAGTAGTGCATACACATTTTTGATAACTTTAGTAGAAAAGTACATTCTAAAAAGTGTACTTTGTGGTGCCTGAGAGAAAAATTCTTTAAATATTGTTTGCCAGTCAGCTCTGCTCCAGAGACCAAATACATAGACTTAGCTGGCTTACTAACAATGCCCCACCAGGAAGGCTCTAACTTGTCCTCTGAGGGCAGAAAGGCAGGGGCGTTGTCAGGAAGTGGTCATTTAGCACGGATCAGCTATCTGGGAGGAGAGAGAATCAGATGCTAGAACAAATGGCATCCTTCCCAGTTCTTCCTTTCCAAATGGGCCTGTCAGGAACTGCTGACATTGATTCCCAAAGCTACCCTAGGCTTTCAGGCTCCATTCTCAGCAGGATAGAAAAAAGGAGGTAGGGATTCTATGAGAAAATATTCAGAATGGGGTATCGGAAATTCTTCAATCACTGGCCAGATCACAAAATAGAACTAGCACCTCCCAACTACCACTTCAGAACATTGCCGAAGCTGGGAAAAAACATCTTGCAAGAAGAAGACTCCAAATGAAAGCTAAAAGAAAGACTCAAGGATTCCTGTTGGCATGCAGAGACTGGAACTGCTCTCCAAGGGTAAGGAGTTGGCATGTAATTACCTGCTCTAAAGGCACAAAAAGGAGTAGGACTCTTGACTCCAACAATGCTCATTTGACCAGTGAGGATTAAATCATGTAGGATGCCCTAGTCTGAGACGGACACAATGCATAGAAGCCTGCTTGAAGCACATGGGGGCTGCATGGGGCTGCATGTGTTACCAGGAGGTGTATTTTTAAAAAGTGAGACTTGTTGTCTTCTATAGAGGACTTGGACAACATTCTGAGGCTTCCATAGGTGGGAGGCACTGTAGCAAAGTATGAAAACCATGTTACTGCTGTGCTGAAAACTGGCTCTGATGGACCTCTCTGAAAAGGTAACTGGCCTCTTGGAGCCCTGCCAGCCTACGACTTCCAGTCTTTACCAATGGTGAATTCTGAGAACCAAAACAGGAACTGGGACGGGGTGAGATAGCAAATCTTTGCCAGGGTGGATAGATCGGAGCAGCTACAACTTAAGCTTTGTCCTGCTCTGATCTTTTTTTGCCAAAACCAACAGATTCAGTGAGAGCTGGATAACAACATATCTAACTTTAAGGGACCCTCAACATCTTTAACTTCTGACCTTAGCCTTCTGCAGGACTGTGTGATCTAAATGGTAAACTAAGTCACAAGGTAGACAAGCACTGGCAAAACCAATATGTCTGACATCGGCTACCAGCCTTTTTTGGCAAGTCTTTTGTCAAGTTTTTGCAAAATGTTAACTTTCAGGAAACTGCCAACATTGGCTAAAGGAAAATGTGTTTTTCTTTTCTCAAAAGAGTAGACATTACCATGGTATACCCTGTGTGTGGCTGTGCTCATTGTGAAATGTCTGCATGCTGTAACTCATAGTGAAGACAGTCAATGGCTGCAGTGGGCTAATATTGCCCCTTGATGCATGCTGGTGTAGGTTAAATAAATATTTGGATGACACAGGCATAGACAAATGGATGGACTGAAAAACCCTATAAATAACTATGTTATGCAAACTTTTAGTAAAATCAAAAGCTCTTGGCTAACACGGACCTAAAAAAAGCTATTGGTCTGGCACTGACTGCTAGTCTTTTCTTTGAGAAAGAAGGCAAGAACGAAAAGAAGCAAAGGAGGGGGAGGCAAAATGGGGAAGGAAGGGAAGCAAAAATTAAGAAAGGAGGGAATAAAGAAAGAGCCAAAACAAAAAGCAAGAAGAAAAGAAAGAGCCAAAAAAGAATGAAGGAAAGTGCTATAAGAGCAAAATAAGAAAAAAGAATTGGGCAAAAAAGAAAGGAAAGAAATAAGGAAAGAGCAGAAAAGAAGGAAAGGAAGGAAGGAAGAAAGCAGTAGCAAAGAAAGAAAGAAACAATGAAGAAAAGAAAGAAGGAAAGAACACAGGGAATAAGGTAAAAAAAGAAAGAAAAATAAAGGAAAGAAAAAACAAAGGAAAGAAAAAGAAAAGGCAAAAAAGAACCATAGGGGAAAAAACAAACAAAGAAGGAAAAGAGTGAAAGAAAGACAAAACAGAAAGAAGGATAGAAAGAAAGAAATAAGGCAAAAAATTAAGAATTGAGAAAAGAAGGTAAAAGAAAGAAAGAAGGGAAAAAGAAAGAAAGAAGGAAAAATGACCAAAAGAAAGAAGGAAAAAAGGAATGAAAGAAGTAAAGAAGGGAAGAAAGAAGGAAAAAAGGAAAAAAAGAAAAAAGAAAGTAGTGAAAAGGAACAAAAAAAAGAAGAAAAAAGGAACAAAAGAAATAAAGTAGCAAAAAAGGAATGAAAGAAAGAAAAATTAGCTAAAGAAAAAAGGAAAAAGGAACAAAAGAAGTAAAACGGAACAAAAGTAGGAAAAAAAAGAAAAAGATGGCAAAACAGAAAGATGGAAAAAGAAAAGAAGGAAAGAAAGAAGTCAGAATGAAGGATGGTAAGAGGGATCACAGTACAGAATATTGGATAATAAAAATTCAAATTACACCTCACCTACATTTAAATAAAAGTGTTACAAGTCCTGCAAATTAACAGGATAAAGTTTGGTTTTCTTCCTGGGCAAAGTTTATTAAAGAAACACTGGTGAAAAGGATTCCAAGAACATTATATGGCATACTGTGAAATAGCTGAAGTCCGCTTTCAAATGAATTTACAACAGCATTGGGAGGGAAGAAAAACTCATAAAGCTGGGATGTGCCCAGGGCTCACTTTAAATGCACCTATTCTCACATCATGCAACACAGGCACTAAAAGGAATAACGTTGCGTATGGATGTCCACTCTGTAAGAACAAAATGTAATCACTCAAAGGGACGTTAACCAGAGGCTTAAGTAGGGTGAACCATTTTCCTATGCTATATGCTGTAGTGTGTGGAAACAAAATGCCAATGACACAACAAAATTCCAAAGGGTGAAGAGAGGTGTCTGAAAGCCCCTTTAAAGATTTTATTTAAGTAAAATCAAAAGTCGTGGCTAACGCCATCCCTGTTAATTAGACTGCTGTGGCCATCTTCGGGTCAGTCTGAAATCGCACTTACGTCCAAGTGAACTGTAAACTGGCACTTTTTTATTAGGGCTTTGCATTTTCTAGTGACGTTTTTCTTCAAAACTTTAAACATTCAAATCTCTGTTTCTCCTTACCTGATTTTAGCCATGTTGGTGGCTTTCTGTTTTTAAATTTGACTACTTATTGTAAATAAGTTTAGAATTTTTTTATGATGTTTCCTTGACTTCAGAATTGTTTGTAATGTTTGAAATGCAGAAAATTTTCCAGTGAAACTGCCTGCTGCTTCAGTCTAAACTATTGGGAATGAGGCTAACTTTTCGCAGAAATGTGTTGAGATCTAACCAGGGTGTGTTTATTAGGTTGGCAACCCACTTTCTCAAAATGAACAAGTGCCAAAGATAGAATTTGTGCTCACAGATTATCATCAATTAGAAGCAGAAGCTAATCAGGGACATAAAAGGAAGCCCAGAGTCATGTCTGGATCAAAACAACTGTGTTGGGTGCTATGGCAATAAGAAAGAAAGAATATTTTGGCAGCATAGAAGAAGAGGAGACAGTAGAGTATTTTAATTTAGACTCAAAGTGGGAGTTGGTTTCTTTAAAAGAAAAATGAAACGTCTCTGATGTACTAAGAGTTTTGTTTTCTGGCAATTGAGGACATTTCTGATTTTTTCCTTTTCATGACTGCCGTGTTTAATGGTGGTTGAGAATATTAAAAATGTATGTTGGAAGGACAATCCAATATAGGAAGGCCCTCAGGGTCCATTATTGCTAGTGGCCCTGTGGTAGAAGGACTGCCAGCTGCAAGTTTCTGTCAGCAGAGCCAGCTGAGGCTCTACTGTCAAAAGTCAGGTGGCGCTTCCATCTCTAAATGAGGGGATGTAGCAAAGGGTTCAGCAGGGTGCAACATCTACTGGTTAAAGGTTGAAGTCTTACATCCACTAAACCATAAATAACCCAAAGGTGAGCTTCTCAAATGTATTAGGTTATGTAAGGGCACCAATCCCTGCTATATTTAGGTACTGTGCAAATCCTACTTTATAAGAGAATTTTCTTTCAGAGATAAGTACTTCAGAACCCAAAGAATAATGGGTTCGCTCACAGTCTGGTAGAAGTTGCTGGACTCTGCAGTGGTAAGCAAGATAAGCCACTGCGATCAACACAGGCCATCAGAAATGATTACGATTTTGGATCCTCAAAGGGGAAAGATATCCACCAAATGACCACCAAAATAACTGCTACAGAGGAAATATACCCACCAACGGTCATTAATGACAGTGCTTATCATCTCCATTCTTACAAAATAATTAAAGAAGAGAAGATATAGCAAGCTTTCTTGGGGTGTGGAATTTTCACATTGAATGGAAACAAGGCAATGCGGGCTGGATAGCCTTGATTGGGCGGTCAGGCCGGCATATCTTTTGTTTCACAAAAACAAACCCCCAAACCAAAAAAGCAATGTTCCTGAAGCAGTGGGAGTTTTCTTCCAGTGCTGGGGGTCACATTTACCTTTTGCTGCTCACAACAGAGAACAGCAAAAACAGTGTTGGAGAGCTTCTCCTCAACAGGGTTGGTCTTTCAACAGTGTTAACCCAGCACTCATGTGGCAGGGGTGCAGTGGCAAGGAGTTTATGATGTTAGAGCCAGCACTAGGTCTGCTTACAGAAAACAAGTGACTCCTCTAACTCTGACTGAGAATGGGAAATGCAAAATTGACAGACCGGGTCAAATGCTAGTTTTTGACTTAAGCCCAGGAATATAGTCAGTCAGAATGGGACATGCAGTGGGTTTCTAAGACTTTTAAGAACCTGTATAAGAACCCGAGAGAAACTGTACCAGTGGCTCTTTAAATTTGGCCATGACTTGAAGTAAAAGTCTGCATCACGGAGTTCGTCCATGATTACCAGCTTAACACAGAGTATATTACTATCAAGCCCCTTAGTTTTAAGAGATGCATCAACAGCAAGTGACCTCTTGATATTTGATGTCACTGGCATGTCCACGAAGGTGAAACAAGAGTAACAATTGAGATGAAAATGTTGCCAGAACATTGACTGACCTGGATTTGTAAGAGCCCCAGAAAGCAAGTGATCTTTACAGGCCCTTTAGATGTACTGGGGGCCCAGAAGAGAGCCCCAAATGGAAATCCCAGCTTATTGCTAAATCACATTATTCTCCTTCTGGTCCTCCGTTCTCTGCTAGACAATTTGTTGACAAATCAAACTACAGCAGGATACTAAATTAAGAGCATGATAGCGGGAGAAGGCTGTCACATTTATCAAAGTAACTCGAAGTCCCACGTTTGGGCTGTTAATGGCCACTCACAGAAGCATCCAATCAGTTTTTGTTAATTATAATGACTAAAAACGAAGAAATAGCACACAATGCTCATACTCACCAAGCCACTCATTGAATTTTCTAACCTCACTAGGAAGTCCAAGCTCTGTAAAATCACCTGCGTGAATCAGAACATCTCCAAATGGCATCTGTATTGGGTCCGTCCTGGAATGAGTATCAGAAATACAGACAAACCGAGTGTATCCTGGAGGCTTTGGAGCATCATGGGGGACTGGATCCACCCTGCAGTATGATAAATAAAAGAAGCAGGTATCTTTATCTGATACAATACCAAACACACAAAAACGTACTTTGGTGAAAAAAACTTTTCAAACAAGAGCATTAAAGATTCCAACAGCATTCTTCCCAGCATACAGAGCCCATGACTAATGTGCCAGTTAGGAACAGAGAAGCAATCCACAGTTATATGTCAGACATGTCATAAAAGGACAAAAACAGTGTAGTGTACAAATTCACATAATTCTATATTCCCTTCAGTAAAGGGGAAGATCTGTAAACACTTACAAAATTGTTTTATTGAGTCACCGGTATTAGGGCCAAATAAAGTGCCCATTAAGGTGTCACTGGAAAAAGGCATTTTCAACGTTTCTCTAAGGTTTTTATGAACAAAACCTATTTGTAAACATATTTCTATTGTTTGTCAATACTACTGCAGACTGAGCGACCAAGTGTACAAAGGGGCTATTGAAAAACACAGCAGAATGAAGAATTGTTGCCAGTCTGCTTCAGAAAACTCCCCCTGGTCAAACTCTGTCACATCTGTTGTTGGCAAAAATTACCACCCACATTTTGTGGCCATCTGAAATGTACTACTTTGCCTTTAAATTTCATTTACTTATTTCCCTGTAATGAGGCTTTTCCAATCTTTATTATCTTCTCATTGCCTACAAAGAGACAAAATGACATCCATCTTGGTGGAAGTGTCGGTGTCAAGGAACCTCTTGATGGATGTTTCATCAGAGAACCCCACTGTCATTCTAAACAGATGTAGAGACCCGCCAAATAGCTGGGCAGCTTCTCCATTGCCAGTGATGACTACTCTTTGATCTCATTGACTGTATTTACGTGGTCAGTCAGAAGGTACAAAAGAAGCAGGTCCATGTTTCTGAATCTCTTTAAATCATGCTTGATCTGCCTGTACTAGGTTTGCCTACCTGTCATAATTTCTGAGTCAATTCTAACACATATATTAAGGAGTACTAAGGGCTTATGCAAGCACAGACTAGGTTCTCTGCTTTATTTAGGAATAATTGCAATCACTCCTTCTCGGCTTGAGGGAGTGGTCTTGCCGTGGCTGGCTATGTAGTGGAAAAGAGCCTCACGTTTGGGGGTCATTATGATCAAGTGTGTCTTATAAAAGATTCTGATAAAGCCTTTCAGTCCTGGGCCTTCATTTTGCTTTAGAGTTTTAGCTGTTCGTTGAATCCTGTTGCTAATGACTGGGGCTTCTAGCATTTCTCTATTTTCCCTAGGCTTCAAGGGGAGATTAATTTGGTTTAGATGTTCTATTTGTCAAGAGTAGAGATGGCCACCTCTGGTATAAAGTGCTTTATAGAAGCTTCAGAACTGTTCTAGTGTATTTTTATTATTTAGAAGCAACTCACCTTTACTCAATTTGATCACTCTGATATATTGTTTCTTCTTCTTTCACCACAATTTTCTAGTTAGATGTGATTCAACACAGGTCTCAGATATATTCAAATGCTTCCTAAAGTGCTTCTTCACTGATGTTGATGAGTATTCATTTATATTAAAAGAAACAAGGGAGACCCAGTGTTACAAAGGAACCAGTCTTAAGGGGCACTCTTAGCATATCACCCGCAAAAAACAAGGACTGAAACCACACAATAAGCCAATTGACTGGATTTGGGTGTCAGGGAATTGCACAGACCAAGATCACAGAAATGAATCTCACCCACAGATAGCACCACTTCTGGTCAACAAGTCTGTCAATGCCCATGGAACATCAATGGCCTGCTGAGCAAAGTGGATGACCGAGAGCTGCAGGGCTAATTAAGATAATTTTAGGTGATCCTGCAGCAGGAACCTTGGGTAGAGGAATCACCATCAGTTGCAGACTGCATTACCTTTTCCGTACCCGCAACAAAGGAGTAGCACTATGGTCGTCATAGTGAAGGTCTGGAAATATATATCTCAGCCTCATTCAAAGGAGAGTGCAAGTCCACAATATGCCCAGGCCTTCATATACTCTGCACCTCTTTTACTTGGGAAGTATCACAAATTCCCCTGGCAATAGTAAACATACATATGCCACTGATAGCAAAGGGGAAATGCAAAGTAACAGAGTACCTGAAAACCGAGCCCGTGGAGCTTTTGAATGGACTGAATCCAATGGAATTATTCCTCTAAGGGGATTTCAATATGGACATGTTGGGCACCACACCAAAGAATGAGATTCTGGCACCCCAAAATACATACTGGATAATCCAAACTCAAAGTAAATGAGCATCTTCCCGTCCAGACAAAAAGGGCTTAAAACTTGTTAATGAACTAGAACATCTTAACCTCAGAGTAGTTAATGGCTGCTTTCCATCTGACAGCCCACCAGCAGTTTCTTACCACAGTCTTACACGCAGCTACCTTATAGACTTCACAATACTAATATCCTCTGTGTTTCACCTTGTTGATAGTTTAGGTATAGCAGCAATAGGGGAAAGCCATCATTGACCACAAAACTGGGCCTAATTATTAACCCTGGCCACAACACGCTAGTTGTTGAAACACATGCTTCAGTTTACACTGTTAACAACAAAAGAATAAAATGGTCAATTGGCTTAGCCCACAATCTCTGAGAGCTTGCTAAGATAACATTTTGAAAATGCCTAATTGTAGGTGAGGATGTCCCAACAAACTGGGAACAGTTCACGAAGAAGCTTGCTAGACAACATAATGTGCCAGTGTTGGACCTCAGTCAATAACATGGAGTCACAAAGACCACAGTCTCCTGCAAACTAAGAGGCCTAAAACACAAGGCAAATCGAGCACTAAGGGCATCCCAAAAAGCACTTAGGAATAAATCCCTTAAAGCTAAAATAGCAAAAGCGAGAGTAGGTGGCGGTTAAGGAGAGAACTCAAAGACAAATTCTGGGCCAGGCTGTTATATGATATCAAAACTAGCAGGCATGAGAGATTCTGGGAGACCATGAACACGTCAAATGGCTTGACAAAATCCATCACAATTTTAAATATATAGGAAGAGCACTGGCCTGAGTTTTTGTCGAATCACTACATCTGTTCCTCAACAATGAACAAAGGACAGCTGATCACCCTATGTGGTGTTGCGCTTCAATAGTACCAAAGGCCTCTCAGAAGGACCATCCAGGGAAACAAGCAGGGCCCAACTCAAGCTAATAAAGGTCAATAACAAACATAGAAAAAAACAGTCCTATGAAGCTGCAGAGATCATTAAAAACATACTGCAAAGGGTAGCCGAGAAGGAGCGCCAGAACGGCATTCCCACTGTGATCTTCAAAGAGAACTAGGAGTCTTGGTGCGGAGAGCATGGAGCCAGTCTTAGCATTACAAAAGCAAGACTCATGGAAGGGCTCGATTATCTCCCCCATTTACAAAGGAGGGGAGATCTCCGACCCCACTAACGTTTGGCTGATAGCCTCCTCGACATTGAATCAAAGTACTTTGAAGGGCTGCCTACTGGAGGAACTAAGGTCTTGGGTCGCAAAACAGCAAATAACCCCCACAACCACACAAGCATTTCTAAATGTATATGCACAACCACAAACATGTTAGCCCTTTCATAGCTAACTGACCAAAGCAAGCATAATCATCAGTCGCTCTTCCTTTACTTTATTGCCTACTAAGCATCCTTTGGCCTTGTGGATCAAGGGAAGCTAATTAGCTGGAACATCCCCCAGGGCCTGCTACAAGCCCGAATCCCCTCTACACAGACATATGGGTCAGGATAAAGTTGGGGAGTGGCTCCACCAGTCAAGGCAGGGGTGTATGCCCATTCCTATTATTTTCAATATGCTTTTGCCAGACTTACCACCAATCTTAGACAAGGTCAATGCACATGTACCAAAAAAAAGCAAATGTACATCTGCTAAGCCCGATGTACGGCGATTACCTGGTTTTGATCAGCTACACAAAGATTAGCCTCCAAAGATTCTTGAATGCCATGTCAGCCTACTCAATGAAGAACTTAATGGAAATAAACCTTGAAAAAAACAAAAACCCTGGTTATAGGGAAGCAAACTACTAGCTCCATGACCATGATACCTGGAAACAGCAAAACTTGATTCAACCACTGAATACAAATATCTTGGATTGCTGTTCGATAAACTCAGGTCTTTTAAGCAGCACAAAACCTGCCTGCTTTTGAAAGCCAATTCCTACCTGATGGCATTTCAACAACTTAGAGCTTGCCGGACCATCGCTTACACCCCTCCTGGAATTAATCCAGACAAAATTGGTACCAACATTTGCGTACAGTATGGAGGCCTTAAGGAAGAAATGGCCTACTCCTGGACAAGATTATAACCAAAACGTTTAGGTCCCTATTCCATCTGCCTCGACAGATGTCACTTCTCCAGCTGAGGCTGGAATTCAACCTAACAGAACAACCCTTGGCCAGGCAAGGTGCCTACATTAAATGCGGTTTTAAAATACAAAATGTCAACATGCAGACTCTAAAATACCATCTGTGGCAGGAAATTAGCATGAGAGCCCACTCCCCAGCTACAGCCTACCTCACATTGTTATTGGCAACTCTTGGTTTAAATTTTCTTTGGGACACACAGATCAACTATCCTCAATTTAAAACTACAGTAATTAAACTAATTAAGTAGGCCCCACTGCTGACTGATAAACAAAAATCCTCCAAGCGACGCCACACCTGGGTGACAATAGCCAGCTACTCCGCGATGAAACCCCAACCATACCTCAACTCCCCGTTAACCTTTACATCAAAGGAAGGTTTCTAAAATACTGTTAAAAATGGGGTCTCTGCTCAGCAGTCAGTTTACACTCTGTACAAGCAGGGACCCTCACTCTAGTCAGGGCAAGGGAGATACACACCTAGGATAACCCCTGCTCACCCCCTTGGTAGCGTGACACAAGCAGTCAGGCTCATCTCAGAGGCAATGTGTAAAGTATTTGTACCAACACACACAGTAACACAGTGAACACACCACAAAAGGACTCAACACCAGTTTACAAACATAGGTAATATTTATCTGTGTAAAACAAGACCACAGCGACAAAAATCCAACATACACAAGCAAATTTATGCATTTTCAAAGATTAAACTTCAATATAGCGATTAGAAACACAAATGCTCCAATTTGGTGATATTACGACGTCGTGATGGAGTCGCTCTCAAAAATCTGATGCCAATGGCGCCGGTCATGGAGTCGCACAGGCCCTCAGGTACAGTATCTTGTGGAAATGTGGAAACAGGCTGGTGCACAGAGTCGGGGATCGAGGCGTCGCTGGATCCGGTGTGGCATTGGTTACGGTGCTGCAGAATGAAGAAGCAGAGGCGTTGGTGCGAGCCGCCGGGTCCTTGCTGTGGAGTATGGAGATGAGGTGGCGCACTTCCGGCGGGATCGATTTCTGGCAGTCACAATGTGGTGCGGCATCCTCACGGGGTCTTGGTCACACCACGAGGCTACAGGTGCTGCGGCGGAGTCGAGTGTCACGGACATCGGTGACACAGCACTTCGGAACTCACAAAGTTGTGGACTTAAGCGAGGCTGCAGCGGCGTTGGGCCTGTGGGATCATTGCACTCTAGCAGGGATCACAGCTTCAGTTGCAGGCAGCTTCGCAGGATTCGGCAGTGGTGTCAGTCCGGGCGTCGTCCAAGGTCAGTGCACTTGGTTTTCTTGGTTTTTCACCAGCTTTCACTCCCAAGGGCCCAGAAACTGGAATAGGTACCACCTGGCGAGTTAGAGTCAACAGCAAGTGAACCAAGAGGCTGGTAGGTGAAGTCTTTGCTGTACTTGAGACTTTTTAGCAGAAGGCAAGCTCAGTCCAAGCCATTGGAGAAACTTCACAAGCAGGATACACAGCAAAGCCCAGTCTTTGCCCTCTCTAAGGCAGAAGCATCAACTTCAGGCCAACCCAGCAAAGCACGCACAGCAAAGGGGCAGTACTCCTCCAGCTCTTCCTCTCTTCTCCTTGGCAGAGGTTCCTCTTGATCCAGAAGTGTTCTAAAAATCTGGGGTTTTGGGTCAATTAGTTATACTCCTTTCTGCCTTGGAAATACGCAACTTCAAAGGAAAATCTCTGTTGCTGACAAGATCCTACCTTGCCCAGGCCTGGCCCCAGACACACACCAGGGGGTTGGAGACTGCATTATGTGAGGACAGGCACAACCCTTTCAGGTGTAAGTGTCAGCTCCTCCCTCCCCACTAGCCCAGATGACCCATCAAAATATACAGGCTACACCCCGGCTCCTTTTGTGTCACTGTCTAGTGGAGATTCAAAAACAGCCCAACTGTCAGTCGGACCCAGACATCGAATACACAAGCAGGCAGAGGCACAGAATGGTTAAGCAAGAAAATACACACTTTCTAAAAGTGGCATTTTCAAACTGACAATCCAAAAACCAACTTTGTCATATGATATATATTTAAATTGTGAGTTCAGAGACCCCAAACTCCATATCTCTGCCTGCTCCCAATGGGAAACTGAACTTAAAAGATATATAAAGGCAGTCCCTGTATGTTAACCTATGGGAGAGATAGGCTTTGCAACAGTGAAAAACGAATTTAGCAGTATTTCACTCTCAGGACATGTAAAACGCATCAGTACATGTCCTACCTTTAACATACACTGCACCCTGCCCATGGGGCTACCTAGGGCCTACCTCATTGGTGCCTTACATGTACAAAAAGGGAAGGTTTTGACCTGTCAAGTGGGTACACTTGCCAGGTCTAATTGGCAGTTCAGGACTGCACACACAGTCACTGCAGTGGCAGGTCTGAGCCATGTTTAGAAGGCTACTCAGGTGGGTGGCACAATCAGTGCTGCCGGCCCACTAGTAGCTTTTGATTTAGAGACCTTGGGCACCTCTTGTGCACTTTTCTAGGGACTTGCTGTGTAAATCAAATATGCCAATCTTGGAAAAGCCAATTACACATATAATTTACACAAAGCATATGCACTTTAGCATTGGTTACCAGTGATAAAGTGCCTAGAGTCATAAAGCCAACAAAAACTGGTCAGAAAAAATAAAAGGAAGGAGGCAAAAAGTTTGGGGATGACTCTGCAAAAAGGGGCAGGTCCAACAAATCCTGATTGGGGTGCCTTCTCTCTCTTCTACATCTGCCACCATGACAGGGTCCTGAAACAATGCTCCACATAATTTGCGTATGTAAATCCACACTGAAACATCGCAAAATCAGACTAAAAGCAATGTTCAACAGCAGAGGCTGTGCTATGGTAGACAGGCCATTATAGCCTGTTTCATATCAATGGGGACACAGCTGAACTGAGGGCTAGTGAAATGCCTAATGAGAGTTGAGTAAAAACTTGAAAAAAAAGATTTTGAGACCAAGGCCTAGGAAATAATGTGCAATAAAAACATTGAGGATCCAAACTCACTGTGTACAGATAGATGAGTAAGTCCACTTTACTGTATTTTGTAGTCTTAACATAGCATTGTATAGGCATTCACTCCACTCTCCCCTTCTTTGGCTACATTCTTCTGAGGCACCTGACAACGCAGCAGCGGTAGGACACCATGCACAAGTGTGCCGAGGTTCCGTTCCCAGCCCTCTCCACCAGCCCCCAATGAAGGAATTTGAAAGCCAAACTGTGTCTGGTCAGTATTGCTGCTGCGGAGCTCCGTCACTTTAATAAACTGCCTTTTTGCTGAAATTTGCACGGAGACGATCACAGTCAGTTCTAAGACCCCTGCACAATCGCACAGTTAAGCTTATATTTTAAGCCCTTCACTGCCAGGCCTTTTCCCCCTCCTGTGCCAGGCCTTTTATTGCCTATTTGGAATAGGTCTCGCTTAGGCCCTCATAACTTTTTGTCCACATAAGCTACCCTCGCCAAATGTGCGTCCTTTTTTTCCAACATCCTAGGGATTCTAGAGGTACCCAGACTTTGTGGGTTCCCCTGAAGGAGGCCAAGAAATTAGCCAAAATACAATGAAAACTTTGTTGTTTTATAAAAAATTGGAAAAAAGGGCTGCAGAAGAAGGCTTGTGTTTTTTCCCCTGAAAATGGCATAAACAAAGGGTTTGCAGTGCTAAAATCACCAGCTTCCCAGCTTTCAGGATCAGGCAGACTTGAATCAGAAAACCCACTTTTTCAACACAATTGTGGCATTTTACTGGGACATACCCCATTTTTACGATTTTGTGTGCTTTCAGCCTCCTTCCAGTCAGTGACAACAATGGGTGTGAAACCAATGCTGGATCCCAGAAACCTAAACATTTCAGAAAAGGAGACAAAATTCTGAATTCAGCAATGGGTCATATGTGTAGATCCTACAAGGGTTTCTTGCAGAAAATAACAACTGAAATAAAAAAATATTGAAATTGAGGTGAAAAAAACAGCCATTTTTCTCTACGTTTTACTCTGTAACTTTTTCCTGCAATGTCAGATTTTTGAAAGCAATAAACTGTTACGTCCGCTGGACTCTTCTCGTTGCAGGGATATATCGGGATTGTAGGTTCATTGTAAGGAAATGCCTCCTTGGCATGGTTACCCCCTGACTTTTTGCCTTTGATGATGCCAAGTTATGATTTGAAAGTGTGCTGAGGCCTGCTAACCAGGCCCCAGCACCAGTGTTCTTTCCCCAAACTGTACCTTTGTCTCCACAATTGGCACACCTATGGCACCCAGGTAAGTCCCTTGTAACTGGTACCCCTGGTACCAAGGGCCCTGATGCCATGGAAGGTCTCTAAGGGCTGCAGCATGTCTTATGCCACCCTAGGGACCCCTCACTTAGCACAGACACACTGTTTGCCAGCTTGCGTGTGCTGGTGGGAAGAAAATGACTAAGTCGACATGGCACTCCCCTCAGGGTGCCATGCCAACCTCACACTGCCTATGGCATAGATAAGTCACCCCTCTAGCAGGCCTTACAGCCCTAAGGCAGGGTGCACTATACCACAGGTGAGGGCATAGGTGCATGACCACTATGCCCCTACAGTGTCTAAGAAAAACCTTAGACATTGTAAGTGCAGGGTAGCCATAAGAGTATATGGTCTGGGAGTCTGTCAAACACGAACTCCACAGCACCATAATGGCTGCACTGAAAACTGTGAAGTTTGGTATCAAACTTCTCAGCACAATAAATGCACACTGATGCCAGTGTGCACTTTATTGTAAAAATACACCCAGAGGGCATCTTAGAGATGCCCCCTGAAAACATACCCGACTTCCAGTGTGGGCTGACTAGTTTTTCCAGCCTGCCACACACCAGTCATGTTGCTGGCCACATGGGGAGAGTGCCTTTGTCACTCTGTGGCCAGGAACAAAGCCTGTACTGGGTGGAGGTGCTTCTCACCTCCCCCTGCAGGAACGGTAACACCTGGCGGTGAGCCTCAAAGGCTCACCCCCTTTGTTACAGCGCCACAGGGCATCCCAGCTAATGGAGATGCCCGCCCCTCCGGCCACTGCCCCACTTTTGGTGGCAAGGCTGGAGGAGATAATGAGAATAAAAGGAGGAGTCACTCCCCAGTCAGGACAGCCCCTAAGGTGTCCTGAGCTGAGGTGACTCTGACTTTTAGAAATCCTCCATCTTGTAGATGGAGGATTCCCCCAATAGGATTAGGGATGTGACCCCCTCCCCATCCGGAGGAGGCACAAAGAGGGTGTAGCCACCCTCAGGGCTAGTAGCCATTGGCTACTAACCTCCCAGACCTAAACACACCCATACATTGAGTATTTAGGGCCCCCCAGAACCGAGGAAGATAGATTCCTGCAACCTGAAGACGAAGAAGGACTGCTGACCTGAAGCCCTGCAGAGAAGACAGAGACACCAACTGCTCTGGCCCCAGCCCTACCAGCCTGTCTCCCCACTTCAAGAAAAACTGCAACAGCGACGCATCCCCCAGGGTCCAGCAACCTCTGAAGCCTCAGAGGACTACCCTGCATCTAAAAGGACCAAGAAGCTCCCTGTTCAACAAACGTGCAACTTTGCAACAAAGAAGCAACTTTTAAAGACCACACGTTTCCTGCCGGAAGCGTGAGACTTTCCACTCTGCATCCGACGCCCCCGGCTCGACCTGTGGAAAACTAACACTTCAGGGAGGACTCCCCAGCGACTGCGAGCCCGTGAGCCCAGAGTTGACCCCCCCTGAGCCCCCAGAGCGACGCCTGCAGAGGAAATCCAGAGGCTCCCCCTGACCGCGACTGCCTGCTTCAAGGAACCCGACACCTGGAAATCACACTGCACACGCAGCCCCCAGGACCTGAAGGAACCGAACTCCAGTTCAGGAGCGACCCCCAGGCGACACTCTGCCTAGGCCAGGTGGTGGCTACCCTGAGGACCCCCCCCTGTGCCTGCTTGCATCGTTGAAGAGACCCCCGGGTCTCCCCATTGAATCCTACTGAAAACCCGACACCTGTTTGCACTCTGCACCCAGCCGCTCCAGTGCAGCTGAGGGTGTACTTTCTGTGCTTGCTTGTGTCCCCCCTGGTGCCCTACAAAACCCCCCTAGTCTGCCCTCCGAAGTCGCGGGTACTTACCTGCTGGCAGACTGGAACCGGGGCACCCCTACTTCCATTGAAGTCTACGTGTTTTAGGTACCACTTTGACCTCTGCACCTGACCGGCCCTGAGCTGCTGGTGTGGTAACTTTGGGGTTGCCTTGAACCCCCAACGGTGGGCTACCCTGGACCCAACTTTGAACCCTGTAAGTGTTGTACTTACCTGTGAACCTAACATTTACTTACCTCCCCCAGGAACTGTTGATTTTGTAGTGTCCACTTTCAAATTAGCGTTATTGCAATTTTTGCCAAAACTGTACATGCTATTGTGATAATTCAAAGTTCCTAAGATACCTGAGTGAAATACCTTTCATTTAAAGTACTGTTTGTAAATCTTGAACCTGTGGTTCTTAAAATAAACTAAGAAAATATATTTTTCTATATAAAAACCTATAGGCCTGGAATTGTCTTTGAGTGTATGTTCCTCATTTATTGCCTGTGTGTGTACAACAAATGCTTAACACTACTCTCTGATACTGCTCGACCACACTACCACAAAATAGAGCATTAGGATTATCTCTTTTTGCCACTATCTTACCTCTAAGGGGAACCCTTGGACTCTGTGCATGCTATTTCTTACTTTGAAATAGTACATACAGAGCCATCTTCCTACATTCATCAAGAACCCTAGGTACCCAGAGCCAATAAATGAGCTGCACCTTGCAGTGGGTTTTCATTCTATACCAGGTATACAGCAATTCATTTGCTGAAATATAAAGAGTCAAAATTAGGTATCAAGAAAACCTTTGTATTTCCAAAATGGGCACAAGATAAGGTGTCGAAGAGAGGGTTATTTGCACATCTCTGAATTCTGGGGTGCCCATACTAGCATGTGAATTACAGGGCATTTCTCAAATAGACGTCTTTTTTACACACTGTCATATTTGGAAGGAAAAAAATTAGAGAAAGACAAGGGGCAATAACTCTTGTTTTGCTATTCTATGTTCCCCCAAGTCTCCCGATAAAAATGGTACTCACTTGTGCGGGTAGGCCTAGCGATCGCGACAGGAAATGCCGCAAAACACAACGTGGACACATCCCATTTTTTGACAGAACACAGAGGTGTTTTTTGCAAAGTGCCTACCTGTGGATTTTGGCCTCTAGCTCAGCCGGCACCTAGGGAAACCTACCAAGCCTGTTCATTTTTTAAAACTAGAGACCTAGGGGAATCCAGGACAGGGTGACTTGTGGGGCTCTCACCAGGTTCTGTTACCCAGAATGCTTTGCAAACCTAAAAATTTGGCTAAAAAAACACTTTTTCCTCACATTTCGTGACAGAGAGTTCTGGAATCTGAGAGGAGCCACAAATTTCCTTCCACCCAGCGATCCCCCAAGTCTCCCGATACAAATGGTGCCTCACTTGTGTGGGTAGGCATAGTGCCCACGACAGGAAATGATCCAAAACACAACGTGGACACATCACATTTTTCTACAGAAAACAGAGGTGTTTTTTGCAAAGTGCCTACCTGTGGATTTTGGCCTCTAGCTCAGCCGGCACCTAGGGAAAACTACCAAACCTGTGCATTTCTGAAAACTAGATACCTAGGGGAATCCAAGACGGGGTCACTTGTGGGGCTCTCACCAGGGTCTGTTACACAGAATCCTTTGCAAACCTCAAAATGTGGCTAAAAGAAAACACCTTTTCCTCACATTTCAGTGACAGAGAGTTCTGGAATCTGAAAGGAGCCAACAAATTTCCTTCCACCCAGCGTTCCCCCAAGTCTCTCGATAAAAATGGTACCTCACTTGTGTGGGTAGGCATAGTGCCCGCAACAGGAAATGCTCCAAAACACAACGTGGACACATCACATTTTTCTACAGAAAACAGAGGTGTTTTTTGCAAAGTGCCTACCTGTGGATTTTGGCCTCTAGCTCAGCCGGCACCTAGGGAAATCTACCAAACCTGCACATATTTGAAAACTAGACACCTAGGGGAATCCAAGATGGGGTGACTTGTGGGGCTCTCACCAGGTTCTGTTACCCAGAATCCTTTGCAAATATCAAAATTTGGCCAAAGAAACTCTTTTTACTCACATTTCGGTGACAGAAAGTTCTGGAATCGGAGAGGATCCACAAATTTCCTTCCACCCAGTGTTCCCCCAAGTCTTCCGATAAGAATGGTACCTCACTTGTGTGGGTAGGCCCAGTGCCTGCTAAAGGAAATGCCCCAAAACACTATCTGGACACATCAAAATGATCAAAACTAGCTGTTTTTGCGGGGGCACCTGCGTTTTTGGTCCTGGGCTCAGCAGCCATACAGGGAAACCCACCAAACCCAGACATTTCTGAAAACTTGACACCCGAGGGAGTCCAGGGAGGTGTGACTTGCGTGGATACCCCGGTGTTTTCTTACCCAGAATCCTCAGCAAACCTCAAATTTAGCCAAAACAATCACATTTTTCCCACCTTTCTCTGTGGGATCACCGCACGGGGACAAACTTCCTACCCCCCAACGTTCCCCTCAGTCTCCCGGTAAAAATTATACCTCACTTGTGTAGGTGGGCCAAGTGCCTGTGACAGGGAAGAGCCAAAAACATGTAAAAATTGAGGGGGAACCAAAGCGGGTCCAAAAGGGCAGTTTGGAAAAAAACATTTTTAGGCGGACAAGTGGGGCAGAATTTCTATCGGTATAGATGAGACAATGCTGTGTGGTAGGAATTTTGTGGATTCCTGCAGATTCCAGTGGGTTCCATCACAAAAATGGTGTGGGGTGCATGTGAAGCACATCACCCTGGACTCACCCAGATGTTTAGTTTTCAAATGTGTCTAGGTCTTGTGGATTTTTCTACATGGCAGCGTCCCAAAGTCCAAAAAGTGCAGCCCTCACCATTCCAAGTGGGACGATTGTGAGAGTTAGCCAAGCTCTCATGGCCCAAATGTAAAACCAAAACCCCAAATAATCAAATGTCCACTTGCTTGCCATGGGATAAGATGTTTTAGTTTGTGGGGGAGAGATGAAAGACTGTTACCCCCTTCAGTTGGGGTGGGGGCATAACCATGCCCATACTGGTTGGTAGCCACCACCCCACTATATATATATATATATTTATTTTAATTCCCTGGCATTTAGTAGACTTCCTGCCCCCCCTCCCCAGGGTGTGAATCGGGGGTAACTGCCCCACCTGGGCAGAACAACTTTGGCCCCATTCATTTGCGGTGGGGGTATGGCCATACCCCCACCCTCTTATTTTGAAATAAAATCTTCCCTGGTCTCTGGTGGGCTTTCTGTCCCCCTTGGGGGAAGATGGGCCTTCTAAAAATAAGCCGATTTGCCCCCAAGGAGGGCAGATATGGCCAACAGTAATGTGCCCCCATGGGGAGCGACCCTTGCCCAAGGGGCTGCCCCCCCCAAACAAAACACACACACCAATCCCTGGTGCCTAAGTGGTTTCTGCCCCCGGGGGCATATCGGCCTAATAGAAATAGGGCGATCTGCCCCCAAGGGGAGCAGAAATGACCTAAAATAAATTTGCCTCCGAAGGGGAGCGACCCTTACCTAAGGGTATCGCTCCCCTTGCGTGAAATTGGCGCAAACAAAAAATCCCTGGTGCCTAGTGGATTCTGCCCCCCTCGGAGGCAGATCGGCCTAATAAAAATAGGCAGGGCAGAAATGGCCTAAAATAAATTTGCCCCCCAGGGGAACGACCCTTGGCTAAGAAGTCGCTCCCCTTGCATGAAATTTTCACAAAAAAAAATAATCCCTGGTGTCTAGTGGTTTCTGCCCCCCCGGGGGCAGATCGGCCTATTAAAAATAGGCCGATCTGCGCCCAAGGGGGGCAGAAATGGCCCAAAGATAATTTTGCCCCCAGGGGAGTGACCCTTGCCTAAGGGGTCGCTCCCCACATATAAAAAAATAAAACAAAAAAATGGCCTAAAACAGATTTGCCCCACCCCCGGAGAGCGACCCTTGCCTAAGGGGTCGCTCCCCTGAAGTGAAACTGACAAAAAAAAAATCCCTGGTGTCTAGTGGTGTCTGCCCCCCTTGGGGGCAGATTAGCCTAATAGAAATAGGCCGATCTGCCCCCAAGGGGGGCAGAAACGGCCAAGAATTAATTTTGCCCCCAGGGGAGCGACCCTTGCCTAAGCGGTCACTCCCCACATATATCAAACAAAAAAAAATACCTAGTGTCTAGGGGGTTTCTGCCCCCCCTGGGGACCGATCGGCCTAATTGTAGGGGGCAGAAACAGCCCAAAAACAAATTGCTCCCCTGGAGAGTGGCCCTTTGCCCAAGGGGCCGCTCTCCTTATGAAGTAAATAAAAACAAAACAAAAAATCCCTGGTGTCTAGTGGCATTTCTGCTGCCCAATCGAGAAATGCTCAGAGAAGCCTGAAAGGAGAGGAAAGGCCTTTCCTCTCCTTTCAGACTTCTCTGCCACCTCCAAGTGAACGGAGGAGAAATGCTTTGCATTTCTCCTTCGATCCGGCGCTGGAAGCTCAGCTTCCAGCGCCGGAGGGAAGGCCTCCGATGAGGTCAGCACGCAAAAGCGCGCTGATGTCATCAGACGCCACAGAGGGGTCACGGGGGTGGGGTGGAAGAGGAAGCGATTCCCCTTCCATCCCTGCCCAGGGAGGGGGCGGCCTGGCCATCGGGGGGAGCGGGGACCCATAGCAAGATGGGGTGATCTCGTCCTCGGCACCGGGGAACCGGCGCCGAGGAGGAGATCACCTCCTCCTGGGCACCCAAGTGGTTAGTGAGCACACACAGCACTTTATTCTATGTCAGGACCGGAGGCGAGGATCATGCCTTGCTTTCTCCACTTTATTTAATGAGCAGCCAAGAAACCAATACAAAACTATAAGTCTCATAAACAGTTGGGACAAATGAGTACAGTGTCAACCAATGAACAGTAGGAATTTTGTCCAATGAACAGAAGGCAGTCCATAATAGTCCCTTCTTTGTGTCCCATCTTCCTCTTTCTTCGCTGCTCGCAGCCGAGATAAGTCGTTTTTTATTACTCTCAAACTTCTGTCATTATTTTCATTGTGAATTATGGTTATGCTGTTGTATTTTTATATTAATTGCTTTTAACTACTCGTGGGAGCGTTTTTCGCCCCTTCGCGAGCGCTTTTTTGTTCTGTGCACGTATCTTCCCGACAACCACCAGAAGGCGCTTGTCGGGAAGGTAACCTTGACAACGAACACTGAGGAGACACACTGAGCAGTACCCGCGTATTCCCTTTTCTCCTCAGAGCGGAGCGAGGGTGTTCTCCTCAACGCGTTCGTTCGTTTGCTTCAAAAACAAAACGGAGTTTACTCTGCCTGGAGAGCGACGCCCTGCTGGGTCTATAATTCAAACAAAATTTACTATTTAAAGAAAGGCTTTGAAGCCCCTTGCACAGGGGTCGGTATTTTAACCATATATTTTTCTTTATATTTAACCCTTGGGTTATTACACTGCCTTTTGGGACATTCTCTCAGGCAAGCAACTAAGGTTGGTATTAAATCCTTTAAATTCATTTTTGTGCACTGGGGTGTTGTTGTCCCTGGCTTTAGCCTCTCGCATTTGAGTGCATAACACTCTTCTCTCTATCAGCTGACGCCCAGCTGTATATATATATATATATATATATATATATATATATATATATATATATATATATATATATAATTTGTATTATATATTTTAAAAAAATTATAAAGAAAGAAGGAACTTCTTAAAATATTTTACTATTTAATATTATTCTTTATTCTTTCTATATTTTCTAATATGGATATGGATCCTAATGAGGAGAAGGAATTTTTTGATGCGGTGGACACGTCCATTTATAGGGCCATCTCTGCTGCAATTGGTCCCCTTGAGGACAGACTATCGCAACAGATAGCGTGCGAATGCGCAAAATTTTCATCCCCACCTGTTATCCTTCCGCTCCTCCTGCCTCCAACGATACCTTTGGGGACGCGCCTCCAGCTAAGCATCCTCGTGAATTGGGTATTGATGTGGACCCCTTTGACGAAGTTAGGAATTCTTTAGTTTCTCCTTCGGATCCTTAATTTCCTCTACTTTCCTCAAGGCCGCTGTCACCAACTCTCCCTAACAGTGATTCGTCTGGGGATCAAGAAGCAGACGCCAGTCCATCCAGGTCTTGGTTTCCCTCTGTCTCAGACATGTTGGATCCAGACAACATTATCCACCCTAGATCGTCTGAATGGGCGCCGTCTGACAAGGTGGCATCTTATGTTGCGGGACGTATAAGGAAACCGCTGAAGATAGACTCTCGTAATAGTCTTCAGGCAGAGTGTCCATGCCCATCTTTGGCGGACAAGGTAGCCATCACTCCAGAATTAGACCCCAGGATGTCTCCCTTTCTTCAAAAATGTATAAAGAACCCTAAGAAAGGAATTGATAGGTCTTGGAGAGCATGTCAAGACAAACTTCTTGATGTCTTGGGACCTTTGACAAAGATTTTGGACACGGCAGAAGATGCTAAATCTTCTGGCACTATAGTTTCTCCTGAGGTTCTCTCAGGCTGGGCACAACGCGCTATCATTTTTTTGGGAAATGCTAATTGTGCCCTTTCCACTGAACGCCAACGTTCTTTATTAATTAAAGTGGACCCCAAACTGGGGGATCTGGGTGATTCTGAAGCAGGTCCGGTAGCGCAAGGGGGTTTGTTTGGTGAACCCTTCATAAAGGAGATGGGGAAGTTTGTCAATACTTTCACATCCCTGGACAAGGCACACTCCTCAATGAAAAAGGTTTTTCCTACTCATATTTTCCAGGGGGCCGGTCGAGGAAGGGGCAGCTCGTCCGGCCGCTTACAATTAACCAACTCCTTCAGGGGGCAAGGCTCCAGGCAGACACAGTTCCAAGATCACAACCGCTTTGCCAACTTCTACCCGACAAGGGCCAGACGCTTCAGACATCGTGGTGGCAGAGGATCTTCAGCAACAGCCTCTTATGGTAAGGGTTCTCCCTTCTTCCCTTCTAAAAGTAGGGGGTCGTTTGGCGAATTTTATCCACGAATGGAATCAAATTACACAGGATGCATAGGTCTTACAAACAATTCAAGGTTTCCATATAGAATTTGTGGGAACTCCCACACAGTTTTCGCTTCCAAAGCCCCTATTGTTCTCTTTGCAGGACTCCCTTTTAGTAGACACCGAAATTTAATACTTATTGCACAAACAGGCCAGCTGTCCAACAACCCCACATCCGAGGGGTTTCATAAGCAATATCTTCCTAGTGGACAAAACAGATGGCGGTCTTCGACCGGTCATCAATCTAAAAGAGTTCAACGAGTGGCTTGTGTATCGCCACTTCAAAATGGAAGGAACCCACTTCTTCGAGATGTCTTGCGCCCTCTAGATTGGATGGCTTGTCTCGATTTAAAAGACGCCTACCTCACCATTCCTGTCTTTGCACCCCACAGACGTTTTCTTCAGTTTTTCTGGGGCAATCAAACTTTTGAGTTCACTACCCTTCTGTTCGGTCTTTCCTCGGCTCTGTGGTGCTTCACCAAGGTTCTCAAACCGGTGGTGGAACATCTCAGAGCTCAGGGAATTCGGTTAATTGTTTACCTCAACAATATTTTACTTCTGGCCCAGTGTCCCAAACAACTTTCAACTCATCTACAGACAACTGTCAATTTGCTACAAGGCCTACGGTTGATCATAAACGAGGCCAAGTCCCTTTTAATCCTTTCTCAAAAACTGGTCTTTCTAGGTTTCACTATCGATTCGGTATCCGCGACTCTAAGCCTTCCTTCCAGCAAGATGATGAAAATACATCACGAACAACGTCGTACCTTGGTCAAACAAAAAGTCTCTCTGCGTCAGATTGCCCGCCTCATAGGACTTCTTTCCTCCTCTATTCAGGCAATTTTCCCGGGTCCACTGCATTACCGAGCTCTTCAGTGTCTCAAGGCAACTCACCTGCACAAACGCCTATAGTACTCTCAAAAAGTGACCCTTTCACAAGAGGCGGTAGAGGAAATTCGTTGGTGGCTTTCACATATGGGAGCCTGGAATGGCAGAGCTATTTTCGGCTCGGCTCCAGATTTGGTTATAGAGTCAGATGCCAGCAGAATAGGCTGGGGTGCTCGATGTGGCGATTTCTCTACTGGAGGGACGTGGTCACTACAAGAACAGAGCTTACATATAAATTGTCTCAAATTACTAGCTGGTTCATTTGCAGTCAAATGTTGGACCAAGGACTCTATCAAGTCGAACGTCCTCTTGAAGATGGACAATATTTCTGCGGTCCGATATATCAATCATCTCGGTGGCACTCGCTCCAAAGCACTTTCCAATCTGGCATCCAGTTTTTGGCAGTATTGCCTGGACCATCGGGTTTCTGTGACAGCACAGTATCTCCCGGGAAGCCAGAATCAGATTGCGGACTTTCATTCTCGACACCTCAGGGACTCCAGTCTATGGAAACTTCATCCGGAAGTGTTTTCCTCTCTGTCCCAACATTGGGGACCGTTTTCGATCAACCTCTTTGCTTCCAGGTTGGATCATCAGATTCCCAGATTCTTCAGTTGGAGGCCAGATCCGTTGTCAACAGCTACGGATGTATTTCTACAGGATTGGAGTCAGGAGAAAGCTTACGCTTTCCCTCCCTTTGCGATGATTACTCGAATATCCGCACAAGTGCGTCGCCAACTGGCGTCCATTGTGCTCACAACACCAATCTGGAGGTCTCAAGTGTGGTTTCCAGTTCTTCTGGAACTTTCTTGGGATTTTCCAATCTGACTCCCCCTGTTTCCCTCGCTTCTTCTCAGTATGGATGGTACACCTCATCAGATGGTCCTGGAGGGTTCTCTATCCTTGATGGCATGGCGGATTTCCGGGGACGTTGGTCGGTCTCAGGACTTTCACAAAAGGCTGAGGAATTACTATCCAAAGCATGGGACCCCAGCACATGTAAGCGTTACAGATCGCCGTGAGGAAGATAGTCCTGTTGGTGTTTGCAAAGGGGTTTTAATCCGGTGGAAACAGATATAGTTCATGTCCTTAACTTCCTTGCTGACCTTGCTTCCAAAGGTCTTGCTTATCGTTCTGTTAATACTTATCAATCCGCTATTTCAGCTGGACACGTAGTGGTCGATTGTTTCCCTGTGGGTGAACATAAACTGCTGTGTCGTCTTCTTCGGGGTATAAGACTTTCTTTACCTCCGGAATCCCAGTATTCTTTCCTTTGGGATGTTAATCAAGTTTTGAACCTCTTCCATTCTTGGCAACATAGTCACTATCTTTCCAGAAAGGAACTTTTGGCTAAGTTAGCCATGCTACTTTGTTTGGTTTCTTGTAGAAGGGTCTCTGATGTTCATGCTCTTGACATTTCCCATAGGTCTTTTTCTCCTTCAGGAGTCTCGTTTACAGTAGGTAGACGTACAAAAACTAATACCAGGGTTATCGCTTATCCGTCTTTTCCTGACGCTCCGAAACTATGCGTGGTACAATTTCTTAAAGCATACGAGGACATGTCCTCTGAACTCCGTCCTCCTGGTGAAGATCAACTCCTTATTTCATTACGTAAACCTCATAGAGCTGTTTCTTCTCCTGCCATTGCTCGCTGGGTTCGTTGGGTCATGCAGGAAGCGGGCATTGATCTTTCCCTTTTTGCTGCACATTCTACTCGTGGAGCTATGGCCTCTAAGGCATTCCACTTAGGTGCTCGTCTGGAAGACATCATGAATGCAGCAGACTGGTCGTCAGATTCTACCTTCAAAAGATTCTATTTAAAACCAGTCCTGAACATAGCACAGTTGGTTGTTGTAAGGAAATGCCTCCTTGGCATGGTTACCACCTGACTTTTTGCCTTTGCTGATGCCAAGTTATGATTTGAAAGTGTGCTAAGGCCTGCTAACCAGGCCCCAGCACCACTGTTCTTTCCCTAACCTGTACCTTTGTCTCCACAATTGGCACACCCTGGCATCCAGGTAAGTCCCTTGTAACTGGTACCCCTGGTACCAAGGGCCCTAATGCCAGGGAAAGTCTCTATAACGGCTGCAGCATGTTTTATGCCACCATGGGGACCCCTCACTCAGCACAGACACACTGCTTGCTAGCTTGTGTGTGCAGGTGGGGAGAAAATGACTAAGTCGACATGGCACCAGGGTGCCATGCCAACCTCACACTGCCCATGGCATAGATAAGTCACCCCTCTAGCAGGCCTTACAGCCCTAAGGCAGGGTGCACTATACCATAGGTGAGGGCATAGGTGCTTGAGCACTATGCCCCTACAGTGTCTAAGCAAAACCTTAGACATTGTAAGTGCAGGGTAGCCATAAGAGTATATGGTCTAGGAGTCTGTCAAACACGAACTCCACAGCACCATAATGGCTACACTGAAAACTGGGAAGTTTGGTATAAAACTTCTCAGCACAATAAATGCACATTGATGTCAGTGTACATTTTATTGTGAAATACACCCAGAGGGCATCTTAGAGATGCCCCCTGAAAACATACCCGACTTCCAGTGTGGGCTGACTAGTGCCTCAGACATGCTACTGGCCACATGGGGAGAGTGCCTTTGTCACTCTGTGGCTAGTAACAAAGCCTGTACTGGGTGGAGGTGCTTCTTACCTCCCCCTGCAGGAACTGTAACAGGCTCACCCCCTTTGTTACAGCGCCACAGGGCATTCCAGATAGTGGAGATGCCAGCCCCCTTCGGCAACGGCCCCACTTTTGGCGGCAAGGCCGGAGGAGATAATGAGAAAAACAAGGAGCAGTCACTGGCCAGTCAGGACAACCCCTAAGGTGTTCTGAGCTGAGGTGACTCTGACTTTTAGAAATCCTCCTTGCAGATGGTGGATTCCCCCAATAGGATTAGGGATGTGCCCCCCTCCCCTCAGGGAGGAGGCACAAAGAGGGTGTAGCCACCCTCAGGGCTAGTAGCCATTGGCTACTAACCCCCCAAGACCTAAACACACCCTTAAATTGAGTATTTAGGGGCCCCCAGAACCTAGGAAGATAGATTCCTGCAACCTGAAGACGAAGAAGGACTGCTGACCTGAAGCCCTGGCCTGTCTCCCCACTTCAAGAAAAACTGCAACAGCGACGCGTCCCCCAGGGTCCAGCGACCTCTGAAGCCTCAGAGGACTACTCTGCATCTAAAAGGACCAAGAAGCTCCCCGAGAAAAGCGTGACACTTTCCACTCTGCACCCAACACCCCCGACCTGCGGAGAAACAACACTACAGGGAGGACTCCCCGGCGATTGCGAGCCTGTGAGTAGCCAGAGTTGACCCCCCTGAGCCCCAACAGCGACGCCTGCAGAGGGAATCCAGAGGCTCCCCTTGACCGTGACTGCCTGCTTCAAAGAACCCGACGCCTGGTAAAGACACTGCACCCGCAGCCCCCAGGACCTGAAGGATCCGACCTCCAGTGCAGAAGCAACCCCCAGGTGGCCCTCTCCCTTGCCCAGGTGGTGGCTACCCCGAGGAGCCCCCCCTTGCCTGCCTGCTTCGCTGAAGAGACCCCTGGGTCTCCCATTGAAACCAATTGCAAACCCGATGCCTGTTTGCACTCTGCACCCGGCCGCCCCTGTGCCGCTGAGGGTGTACTTTTTGTGCTGACTTGTGTACCCGCCGGTGCCCTACAAAACCCCCCTGGTCTGCCCTCCGAAGTCACGGGTACTTACCTGCTGGCAGACTGGAACCGGGGCAGCCCCTTCTCCATTGAAGCCTATGCGTTTTGGGTACCACTTTGACCTCTGCACCTGACCGCCCCTGAGCTGCTGGTGTGGTAACTTTGGAGTTGCCCTGAACCCCCAATGGTGGGCTACCTTAGAACCAACTTTGAACCCTGTAGGTGTTTTACTTACCTGCAAAACTAACAAGTACTTACCTCCCCAGGAACTGTTGAATTTTGCAGTGTCCAATTTTAAAATAGCCTATTGCCATTTTTGCCAAAACTGTACATGCTATTGTGTTGATTCAAAGTTCTAAGATACCTGAGTGAAATACCTTTCATTTAAAGTATTGTTTGTAAATCTTGAACCTGTGGTTCTTAAAATAAACTAAGAAAATATATTTTTCTATATAAAAACTTATTGGCCTGGAATTGTCTTTGAGTGTGTGTTCCTCATTTATTGCCTATGTGTGTACAACAAATGCTTAACACTACCCTCTGATAAGCCTACTGCTTGACCACACTACCACAAAATAGAGCATTAGAATTATCTCTTTTTGCCACTATCTTACCTCTAAGGGGAACCCTTGGACTCTGTGCATGCTATTTCTCACTTTGAAATAGTGCATACAGAGCCAACTTCCTACATTGGGGGATCAGCGGTGGGGTACAAGACTTTGCATTTGCTGGACTACCCAGCCAGTACCTGATCACACGACTAAATTCCAAAAATTGTTATTAGAAACTGATTTTTGAAATTTTAGCAATTTTTCTAAATTTTTAAAAGTCCTGCTAGTGCCTTGTGTTAGTCCCTGTTAGCATTTCTTTTAAGTTTAAAAGTTTTGTAAAAGTTCTAGAGATCGTTTTAGATTCTTAAAAAGTATTCCAACTTTTAGAAACAAAGGCCCTCATTACAACCCTGGCGGTCGTGGTAAAACGGCGGTAAGACCGCAAACAGGCAGGCGGAAAAAAAAAAGGAATTATGACCGCGGCCCCATTCTGACCGCCATGGCGGTGAAGACTGCTGGGCTGGAGATTGCGGTCGTCCCTAGACCACCAATGGTATCAGGACCCTGCATACCGCCATGGATCACGGGTGGTTGGGAACCGCCATGAGATCCATGGCGGTAGGCACTATCAGTGCCAGGGGATACCTTCCCTGGTACTGATAGGGGTCTCCCCCACCCCCGCTACCCTCCACGAATCCTCCGCCCACACTCCCCACCCCCCAGTCACCCCCCAAATGTGGCACCAACCCCCTCCCCACCCCGACCCCAAACATGCACATAGACACACCCCTACACGCACACCCCCCTGAACATCCACATATACACACCCCTACACACACACATACACCCCGACAACACATACCCGCACACATACAGACATGCAAACCGTCCGACCCACACACATTTCCCATACACACAGCACCCCCCGCACACATACACTCACTCACTCACCCCATCTACACTCTCACACGCACACCCCCATGCACGCACACAACACACAACACCCCCCACCCCCTTTCCCTAACGGACGATCAACTTACCTTGTCCGTTGATCCTCCGGCACGGGACGGGATCCATGGGGGCAGCTCCGCCACCAGCACACCGTCACCAGAACACCGCCACGCCGAATCATGGGACATGATTCAGTGGGCGGTGTTTTGACGTGGCGGTGGAGGTTGAGCAACCTCCACTTTCCCGCCATCCGCCAGTATGGCTGCTGGCGGCTTTCCGACCGGAAAAGGACGTCTGGCTGCCAGCGGTCATAATACGTGGCGCGGAAGACCGCCACCACTGGCGGTCTTCATCACGGCAGTCTTGCGAAAAGACCGCCAAGGTGGTAATGACCCCCAAAATGTCTACAGAAGAGTTAGTGATGGAACTCAACCTCACCCCTTACCTGCATCTTAGGATGTCAGAGTTAAGGTCTCTCTGTAAAATCAAAAAGATAAAGACTGGTTCAAACCCTACCAAAGTACAGCTCCAGGAGCTCTTGGCAGAATTTGCTAAAAACAACCCCTCTAATGATGCCTTCACAGAGGGGGACACTAGTGAGTTGGAGGAACTCCCACCCCCAACCCTAGATAGGGAGACCAGGGTTCCTCCAACCCTGACTCCAAGTGTGATAGTCAAAGATGCTGCTTCTCTCACAGGAGAGTCCAGCAACTCTGGAAGCATTGAGGACAGCCTCAATGAAGATGACCTCCTGCTAGCCAGGATGGCCAAAAGACTGGCTTTGGAAAGACAGATCCTAGCCATAGAAAGGGAAAGACAAGAGATGGGCTTAGATCCCATCAATGGTGGCAGCAATATAAATAGGGTCAGAGATTCTCCTCCCTAAAGGGATTGTAACTAAATATGAAGATGGTGATGACATCACCAAATGGTTCACAGCTTTTGAGAGGGCTAGTGCAACCAGAAAAGTAAACAAATCTCACTGGGGTGCTCTCCTTTGGGAAATGTTCACTGGAAAGTGTAGGGATAGACTCCTCACACTCTCTGGAAAAGATGCAGAATCCTATCACCTCATGAAGGCTACCCTGATTGAGGGCTTTGGATTCTCAACTGAGGAGTACAGGATTAGGTTCAGGGAGCCAGACCTGGGTTGATTTTGTTGACTTCTCAGTCAAAACCCTGGATGGTTGGATTAATGGCAGTGGTGTAAATGATTATGATGGGCTGTACAATTTGTTTATGAAAGAATGCCTTTTAAGTAATTGTTTCATTGATAAACTGCATCAGCATCTGGTAGACCTAGGACCAATTTCTCCCCAAGAATTGGGAAAGAAGGCGGACCATTGGCTCTTGAAGGCCTTAGGTCAAGACTAGGGTGACCAAGACTTCCACAGGGGGTGACCAAAAGAAAGGAGTCACAAAGACTCCCCAGGGGAAGAGTGTTGAGACATCCAAGGGAAAAAGTAAAGAGTCTTCTACAGGGCCCCAAAAACCTACTCAGGAGGGAGGGTCCAAAGCCTCTTCACAATCCAATTTTGGGTACAATGGTAAAAACTTTGATCCCAAAAAGGTCTGGTGTCGTAGCTGTAATCAGCAGGGACACCAAACTGGAGACAAGGCCTGTCCCAAGAAAGGTTCCACTTCAAACCCTACTCCAGTTAGCACTGGAATAGCCAGTCTCCAGGTGGGATCAACAGTGTGCCCAGAGCAAATCAGGGTTCACACTGAAGCTACATTAGTCTCTGACGGTGGGGTGGACTTAGCCACACTGGCTGCCTGGCCCCCTAATATGCAAAAATACAGGCAGCAACTCTTAATTAATGGGACTAGTGTAGAAGGCCTGAGGGATACAGGTGCCAGTGTCACCATGGTGACAGAAAAATTGGTTTCCCAAGGCGAATACCTGGCTGGACAAACTTATCCAGTCACCAACGCTAACAATCAGACTAAAGTACATCCCATGGGTATGGTAACTTTAGAATGGGGAGGGGTCACTGGCCTGAAACAGGTGGTGGTCTCCTCAAATATCCCTGTAGACTGTTTGCTTGGAAATGACCTAGAGTCCTCAGCATGGGCTGAGGTAGAACCCAAAACCCATGCAGCCATGCTGGGTATCCCTGAACTGGTGTGTGTCAAAACAAGGGCACAGTGCAAGGCTCAGGGTGAAAAAGTGGTGTTGGAGCCTGGAAAAATGGCCCAACCCTCCAAAAGGAAAGGAAAGAAGACTGGGGAACCAGCTTCAACACAACAACAGAAAGGGGACCTCTCTTCCCAGGAAGAAGTTCTGCCCTCTGAGGGAACTGAGCCCATGGAGTTAGAACCTTATCAGGTTGAGCTCCTAGGCCCAGGGGGACCCACAAGAGAACAGTTGTGTAAGGGGCAAGAAACATGTCCCTCTCTTGAAGGCCTTAGGTAGCAAGCTGCTGAAGAGACCAAAGGAAAAATCACTGGAACACATAGAGGCTATTGGGAAGGCGGACTCCTCTACACTGAGGCAAGAGATCCCAAACCCGGTGCCACTAGGAGAGTGGTAGTGCCTCAGGAGTTTAGGAAGTTCATTCTGACCTTAGCTCATGATATTCCACTTGCTGGGCATTTGGGACAAACCAAGACTTGGGAAAGGTTAGTTAACCATTTCTATTGGCCCAACATGTCCCAGAAAGTAAAGGAGTTTTGTGTCTCCTGTGACACATGTCAAGCCAGTGGTAAGACAGGTGGACACCCAAAGGCCCCCCTCATTCCACTTCCAGTGGTCTCCCATTGCAACCTATTGCAAACCCAACGCCTGTTTGCACTCTGCACCTGACTGCCCCTGTGCCGCTGAGGGTGTACTTTTTGTACTGACTTGTGTCCCCCCCAGTGCCCTACAAAACCCCCCTGGTCTGCCCTCCGAAGTCGCGGGTACTTACCTGCTGGCAGACTGGAACCGGGCCACCCCCTTCTCCATTGAAGCCTATGCGTTTTGGGCACCACTTTGACCTCTGCACCTGACCAGCCCTGAGCTGCTGGTGTGGTAACTTTGGGGTTGCCCTGAACCCCCAACGGTGGGCTACCTTGGACCCAACTTTGAACCCTGTAGGTGTTTTACTTACCTGCAAAACTAACCAAAACTTACCTCCCCCAGGAACTGTTGAAAATTGCACTGTCTAGGTTTAAAATAGCTTATTGCCATTTTTGCCAAAACTGTACATGATATTGTGTTGATTCAAAGTTCCTAAGATACCTGAGTGAAATACCTTTCATTTGAAGTATTATTTGTAAATCTTGAACCTGTGGTTCTTAAAATAAACTAAGAAAATATATTTTTCTATATAAAAAACCTATTGGCCTGGAATTGTCTTTGAGTGTGTGTTCCTCATTTATTGCCTATGTGTGTACAACAAATGCTTAACACTACCCTCTGATAAGCCTACTTCTCGACCACACTACCACAAAATAGAGCATTAGAATTATCTCTTTTTGCCACTATCTTACCTCTAAGGGGAACCCTTGGACTCTGTGCATGCTATTTCTCACTTTGAAATAGTGCATACAGAGCTAACTTCCTACAGTTGTCAACGAGCTTTAAACTAGCATAATCCTCGCCTCCGGTCCTGACATAGAATGAAAAATGTCCTAGCTATCATAACGGAAAGTTTCAATTCTATTAAGAACTTGGAGGCGAGGATTATCCCACCCTGCTCACCTTTATAATACTACAATTCTTTAAGTGAGCCCACCCCGTATTTAGTAAGTACATTTTATCTTGTATTTTACGTTTCTCATGTTTATTAACGTACTGCATTTAAAAAAAAAAATGTTTTCAAAATGAGCGTTTTCCTTAATCTGTTTCATTCTTCCTAGGATCTGATACAACAAAACAAGATGCTTCATGATCGTTCTTGACTGGCTCGCGCTTCGAAAGAGGAAGATGGGACACAAAGAAGGGACTATATTATGGACTGCCTTCTGTTCATTGGACAAAATTCCCACTGTTCATTGGTTGACACTGTACTCTTTTTTCCCAACTGTTCATGGGACTTGTGTATTGGTTTCTTGGAAATGTTTCATTCCTATCTCAAGGCCTTTTTAATACAAAAGAATGAGAAACCGTTTTGTAATAAAAAAATGACAAAGATTGTTTGCATATTTTTAACCCTTTATGTTAATACGTTCTCTGGTTTTACTGCTGGGGGAATGTTTATAAACTTGAAACTAGGGACCTGGGATATATATAGCGCTCCCCACGTACTAAAGCATTAGTCTTAGAAAACAAAAATAAGTATTATTTAAAACAATATTTCATATTCAAAAGTACCAATTTTGATTAACATCCATAATAGTGGTTACGGTAGCAAACGTGACATTTCGAGATAATTTGCGCACCTGGGATTGAGGCAGTGTGGTGGTGGGACATCCGTCAAAGCTACCACCCAACACAGCACTTATATCCATTCACAATAGGAAAGGGAAATACCATAATCAGCAGCAAGTGTTGCACTTTCAAGATGGTGTTTAGGCACAGGCCTAACATTATGAAGCGCCGCTTTGAATCAAGATGGCTTTCAACATATTGTGTTAACTGCATATTATTTTGGCACTGAAGGCCCAAAATAAGAATCAGCTGAGAGACACCAATTTATCTGCTGCAGCTGCGGGCCCAAGCTTAAGGAGTTGTTCTTCAATATGGATGAATGTTGGAGCTTGCTGGGGTGCATAATGAGCAGAAGCCCTACCTGTGGCAATGTTCTAGGAGAGGACGAGTTCAAAAGGGCTTGACTTTGGTTCTCCTGAGAAGCATCTTAAGCAGCTTTAAACAGGGGGACACCTGCTGCTGCTGGTGCGCTAAACAACACAAAAGTTGTCTTAAAATGTGCCAAAAACCCTGTAACTGGAGTTTAGATGCTCTTACACCGCTAGGCTATCTCCCAGCACAGGAAGTTCCTAGAAAATGAAAGTTAACTGAAATGTGGAAAACCTAAATCAATAAAACAAAAACTACTTACAAAATGTAAAAGTGGCAAAGACATCATCCACAAGTTAAAAACACATAAATAAAATAGGAATGTGACAGTCTGGAGCCAGACCCACTAAGATTACAAAGAAAATAAATTAATAGAAAACAAATAGAAAAACAGCTTGCAGCTCATGTCAAAAGATTACCAGCCTGCTCTGAAAGAGAATGAAAAATGTCCTAGCTAACGTAATGAAAAGTTTCAATTCTATAAATGACACGGAGGTGAGGATTACGCTGTTCTCTGTTAACTTTATTGTCAGACAGCAGCCAAGCCAGAAACAACAATAAACTTAATTTCCCATCAGCACTTGGGAAAAGAAAACAGTAACATTTTATAATGCCAACAGCCAATAACAGTCCTTCGCCTCAATAAAGCCCTCTGTCTCTGTTGTCTCTCTTCTTTCGTCCTGCAACCAAAGGCAATCAACGGCCATCTTTAATCTTGTTTGGAAATGTCAGAATCTACGATAAATCAAAAACGTCAATGACTTTACATTTTTGTCATTCTTCCCCATTATGCAATTAATTGTTCAAAACCACAACCTTCTTAATGGCATGACTATATTAGCTCTCTACATTTTAAGACGAAACATGCTTAGTCTTACACCGAAACAGTTAAGGGAGGGAACATGAGGGTGCCACCTTGCCTCTCTGTCCTTAATAGAATTGAAACTTTCCATTACGTTAGCTATGACATTTTTCATTACATGTCAGGACTGGAGGCGAGGATTATGCTAGTTTAAAGCTTACTCACCACTAGCAATGCCATATTGGGGATTGGTTTGAAGTAAAACCCTTTGAATGTGGAATCTGAGGACCAATCTGCTGCATTCAGAGTGTCCTCTAATCGAGCCCCCAAGCAAAACGCCTTGTAAGCCATTACCCCCTTGACAGAATGTGTGCCAAAAATCTTGGGGTCAAACCTCCCCAACCTGCTGCCTGCATGGCCCAACAAACCCATTTGGCAATGGTGGGAGAAGAGAGCGCCTGGAACGGCTTTGGAGTGCAATTAACAATTGGTGTTCTCCATGCGGATGGAACTCTTCTGTCATAGCCTCATAAACATTGATACATCATACCACACATAATATTGGTGAATCTGGAAAAGAGGGGTAAGACACCAAATGAGAATTACATTTTGTCCATCTAGAAATGTGAAAAGTAACTCCATCCAGAGAAAATACCCTACCTGTAATATCTAGGGCTTGTACATCCAAGACCCATCTGCAGTAGACTAGACAAAGCACTGTCACTAACTTTGTGGCTAATTCCTTCCTGGACTGGTATTTGTTAGCTGGCTACAACAGAAAAAGGTTTAGAACTTTGTTGACATCCCATAAAGCCGAATATCTAGGTTCCGGATAGAAGAATGCCTCGCATCAGCTTCCGTACCAGGGGGTGTTCCCCGACCGGGTGGTCCCCAATAGGCACATGGCCTGCCAATATGGCAGATCTAAATGGATTTATGGACCAGCTGGCTAGGCCTCCCTCTGCCAAGGATGCCCAAAAATTCACGATGTGGACAACATCAGACCCCACTGGATCCAGGTGTCTGCTACGACAGCAGCCCAACCATCGGGCACATGTTGACCGGTACCTTTTCACCCAGGCCTTCGAGAGGAGGCAGCTTGTTTAGAAATTCCAGAGACTTTCCACGTCTCCAGTAATCCTCCCTGCCACAAGAAACAGCACCCTCATCAGCACCAGAGGATGCAGATTCCAGTGAGGCTCCCAAAGGAGATCTAGCTGCAGGGGCAGGGGGATTGGAAAATACCTAGAAAGTTCCAGAAGAACTAGCTACCAAGCTTTCGATTTCCAAATCTTTGTCACTAGCACAAGGTCCGCCTTCTGTCTCCGTACCTGCGCAGATAGGCGCATGAGTATCGCAAATGGCGAGATGGAGGGGGTGGGTCAGGTGATGGAAAGAGGTTAATTTTGGAGAGGAAAAACTTTTTGGGAGCAATGGGAAGGGTAGGTGCAGTGGGTATGGGAGTGGAGGAAGAGGATGTGGTTGTAGGAGAGTCAAGTGTGCTGTCTATGGGTGCAGGTGCTTGTGACGGAGGCTGTCGTGAGGTGGATGGCTGTTGGGTGGGTGGCTGCCTGCGTTTGTGTGGTTTGGAAGAGGGGGTGACAGACACTGGGAGAGGACACAGGGGACGTGTAAATGGCAGTGGGGGTGGTGACTGCACATGTGCGGAGTGTTCTGGTGGGTGTGCTGGTGATGGTCGTAGTGGCTGATGAAGTGGTGCATGCAAGTGTGATTTGGGACGTCACAGGGAGGGAGGAGGGAGACGAGGAGGAGGGGGACACAGAGGAGGCAGTGGCTGTTGGCATGTCTGCATGTGGATGTTGCTAGTGTGAATGCTTCTGTGATGTGTGGTGCTTATGTTTGGATGAGCTGACCTTGGGTGTTGAGGTGTGTGCAGCCTGGTCTGTAGGTGTGTCTGGGATAGGCAGAGGAACAGGGGAGTGGGACTGGGTGGAGGGAGTTGGAGGAGGGAGGCAGGAGACAGGGACAATGGCTGCCGTCAGTGCTGAGGCCAGAGCGTTGAACGATCGCTGATGGGCAGCCTGACCCGAATGAATGCCGTCCAGGTATGCATTGCTCCGATGCACCTCCCTTTCCACCCCCTGGATGGCATTCAAAAGGGTAGACTGCCCAACAATGAGCGTCCGGAGGTCGATGACCTCCTCACTGAGGGCAGCAGGGGTAACTGGGGCAGGGCCTGAGGTGCCTGGGGTGAAGGAGATGCCCGCCTTGGTGTGCGAGCGGGCACGGGGCGAACGCTGAGGGGCTGCTGGGAGGGCGGAGCTGGTGCGCTGGGTGGCGGCTGTACCTGCTCCCTTCCGAGGACGTGTTGGTGTCGCTGATGTCTCCACGTGTCCCCGTTGTGGAGCCCCCCTCGCCCTCCATCTCACTGGTCAAATCAGAGTCCGTTGCATGGCCCTCCGGGGCCATGTGAGATGCAGCTCCCTCGTGCTCCAATGCCACTTCTCCTCCGCCAGATGATGCTAATGCACACATGAACAGGAAGAGCAGACAAAAAAAGGGGGGGGGGAAGAATAAAGACATGTTGAGTGCATGCATTGGCAACACAGTTGGCGGAGAGGACAGACACAGAAGCCCCCTGCACTACGCCGCGCACTTGGGGTACACTACTCAATCAGTGGGACATGGCCTACAAGCCTATGGACGACAACTGCACACATAGGTGACACAGGGCCATGGATAGCTGTACTTGGCACCCTACAGAGGTGGGGGGCGGGGGCACAGGGCCATGCCTTACGGAGGGGCCTAGCCTACAGATATCGCCCTGGCCTAGGGATACCCACAGCCCTCCTCCCCCACCCAGACACCTCCACTGCGCGCATAGTCAGCAGAATGAGAGTGTACTCACCCCCTTGTGTCTGCTGTGATGTCCTCACGCGCCCATCCAAATCTGGGTAGGCCACCGCCAGGATCCGAGACATCAGGGGGGTCAATTGACACGTGGCACCCCTCCTACGTTGGGAGGCCATCCCCAGCAGAGCCTCCGCGGTCTTTCTGCTCCCGCGGCGGATGTCCTCCCACCTCTTGCGGCAGTGGGTGCCCCGTCTGTTGTGGACCCCCAGGGTCCGGATGTCCTTGGCGATGGCACGCCAAATGTCGACTTTCTGATGGGCGCTGACCTATGTGACACGTACAGGGAGAGAAAATACAATATCAGAATTTTCTGCATGCTCGATGTGAGTGTCCCCCCATCCCCACACTTGCCATGTGGCACATGCTCTCATCTGTCATTTGATGCATGCCTCATACGCTCCCCTCCGCACCATCGTTCATTCACCCCACTCAACCCAGGCATTGCCCACAAACCATTGTCCCAGTGTACTTACCTGTTGGTCTGGAGGACCGTAGAGTAGCGCATACTGGGGGAGGACCCCATCAACAAGTTTCTCCAATTCCTCAGATGTGAAGGCAGGGGCCCTTTCCCCAGTCGCAGCAGCCATTGTCTCTTCCAGACCAAGGTCACAGCAGCACTTGCAGTATAGGTCCTCTCCTGTGGATGATCAGGTCTCGAGTGATTAAGCAGATAGAAAATGGCGGTCACGCCCGCGGCGGTGCGTACCGCGGCAGTGCGTACCGCGACCGCCGGCGCACATCGTCATTGGCTCCTGAGACCCATAGGGTTCAATGTTAACCAATGCTGCTTTGCGCCGCGGTCTTCAACCGCCTACCGCCACGGTGTGCCACGCCAGCGCATTGACCTCACATCCCATTGTCACACTTCACAGGTCAGGCAGCCGCCATTTCAAGGGCCCACATGGCTTAATTTCTACTGCGTCACACAGGCCTAGGCGTTGCATTGCCACTCATACAAGCCATTCAATGCATAGCGAATCGTGTTCTGTGCAAGCTGTGGTTACGTACCTGTGGGTTGCTTGACTCTGTGCTCCATGTTGTCCTTCCTAGGCACCGTCCGCTGGGACTTGCGAGGAGATGGAGGAATGTTCCCGTGTACAGACCGCTGGTGGACCTGTCGACAATGGAAGAAAGACATGTCATACTGACATACAGACTTGACCGAGCCACTATACAGGAACTGTGTGCCCAGCTGGAGCCAGACCTGATGTCCCCCATTCGCCAACCCACAGGGATTCCCCCTCTGGTGCAGGTGCTGTCAGTACTCCATTTTTTGGCAAGTGGATCATTCCAAACAACAGTGGCCATATCATCAGGGATGTCTCAGCCTATGTTTTCTAAGGTTTTGTCCAGAGTGTTGTCTGCCCTGATGAAATACATGCGGAGCTACATTGTTTTCCCTGAGGTGGGCGATTTGGCTACAGTGAAGGGTGATTTCTATGCCCTTGGACATATCCCCAACATCATTGGTGCCATTGATGGGACCCATGTGGCTTTGGTTTCCCCCCAGTGAAAGTGAGCAGGTGTACAGGAACAGAAAACGTTATCATTCGATGAATGTCCAGGTGGTCTGTTTGGCTGACCAGTACATCTCCCATGTAAATGCGAAGTTCCCTGGGTCAGTGCATGACGCGTACATCATGCGAAATAGCAGCATCCCTTATGTGATGGAACAGCTACAGAGACACCGTGTGTGGCTAATTGGTGACTCTGGTTACCCCAACCTGTCGTGGCTACTGACCCCAGTGAGGAATCCCCGGACCAGGGCAGAGGAACGGTACAATGAGGCCAATGGGCGGACTAGGAGGGTGATCGAGCGGACCTTCGGCCTCCTGAAGGCCAGGTTTAGGTGCCTGCATATGACAGGTGGATCCCTAATGTACTCACCAAAGAAGGTGTGCCATATCATTGTGGCCTGCTGTATGCTTCACAACCTGGCTTTGCGACGCCAGGTGCCTTTCCTGCAGGAGGATGGTCCAGATGATGGTGTTGTAGCAGCTGTGGAGCCTGTGGAGAGTGAAGAGGAGGAAGACGACGGGGACGACACAGACAACAGGGACACAGTGATACAACAGTATTTTCAGTAGCACACAGGTACGAATCAACCCAGCCATTTTACATTTACTTAAAGTCTCCTGCCTCTCTACTGTCTGTGTTTCCCCCCAGTTCCTGTTAACTGAGTTGTGACTTTCCTTTCCGTTTTCAGAGCTGTGGGCCCCACTGCGTGACCTCTGCTTTGTTTGCCCCTGGACTACAGCTGTGTGACAGTGGTATGTTGTCATCACAATGTAACTGAACATTTTGGCACCGTTATGTCTAATACATTTGTTCAAAATACAAGCAGACTCCAGATTTTTTAAGTACAATAAGTGATTTTATTAAAGTGCTAAATTTAGGGACATGATTGAAAAACGGTGATGGGTGATGGTGGAGTAATATCCATGGCAGAGTCCAGTTTTCAGTCTCACAGGTGCATTGTCCATATGTGTGTGGAAGGATGGAGCAGGGGCAGTTTAAGTTTGGACAGGGTGACAATGTGGGACAGTGGGATGACATCAGGGGGTATCCTTTGCTGGCGGGGGTCTTGGCATCCTACTCTGTCTTCTTCTGAGATCTCAGGTACCGCTTGCGGGGTGGTTCTTCTTCTGCAGGAGGTGGGGTTCTGGTGGCCTGTCGTTGTGTGGGGGCCTCCTGTCCACTAGCGCCGGTGGAGGTGGTAGCCTGGTCTGGGTCCATGCTAGTGACAGGGGCCCTTTGTGGTGCCACATGGTCCCGCAATGTGGTGACTATCTGGTTAAGAGCCACGACGATGGTTCCCATTGCGGAACTAATGTTTCTCAGTTCCTCTCTGAACCCCATGTACTGTTCCTCCTGCAGTACCTGGATCTCCTGGAACCTGGCCAGTACCGTAGCCATCGTCTCCTGGGAGCGGTGGTATGCTCCCATGATGGAGGAGAGGGCCTCTTGGAGAGTCGGTTCCCTGGGCCTGTCCCCCCCCTGTCGCACAGCAGCCCTCCCAGTTCCCCTGTTTCCCTGGGCCTCTGTCCCCTGGACCGTGTGCCCACTACCACTGCCCCCAGGTCCCTGTTGTTGTTGGGGTGGTGGGTCAACCTGGGTGCCCTGTAGTGGTGGACACACCGCTGATTGACGTGTCCTGGAGACAGAGGCATGGGCCCGCTGGGTGGGAGCTGTGCTGGTGTTCCCAGAGGGGGTTAGGTCTGCTGTAGCCTATGGCTGTCTGTGGGGAACCGACTGTCCCGAGGTCCCCGATTGGCCGGGCTGGTCATCTGGGTCCAGGGAGACAGAGCTGCTGTCATCACTGGGGGCCTCTTCTGGGGGTGGGATGGACATTTCTGGACCCTCCTGGGCGGTGTGGTGGCGCTCGGGTCCTGCAGGGGTATAAGAGTATGGTTATTGCTTGTGTGTGTGCCATTTCGTGTAATGGGTGGGTGGCCGTGAACCCCAGTGCTGGCATTCCCTTGTGGGGGCTTTTGTGACGGTGGCTTGTGGGGGAGATGGGTATGTGCAGTGGGCATGCTTTGGTGATGGGTGTCCATGCTTTGGGGACGCATGCAGGGCTAGGTTTTGGGATGGGTGGGTTGTGATGGTGAGCCATTTGCAAGGAGTTGGTGTGATGGGGGTGGGAGTGAGGGTGGGGGTATGATTTGGCATGCAGGTGGGGTGGGGGGAATGAAGTAGTGAAGATTTGACTTACCAGAGTCCATTCCTCCGCCTACTCCTGCGAGGCCCTCAGGATGCAGGATGTGCAAGACTTCCTCCTCCCATGCTGTGAATTCTGGGGGAGTCGGTGAGGGTCCGCCGCCAGTCTTCTGCACCGCGATGTTGTGCCTTGATACCATGGAACGCACCTTCCCCCGTAGGTCGTTCCACCGCTTCCTGATGTCGTCCCGATTTCGTGGATGCTGTCCCACAGCGTTGACCCTGTCCACTATTCTTTGCCATAGCTCCATCTTCCTGGCAATGGTGGTGTGCTGCACCTGTGTCCCGAAGAGCTGGGGCTCTACCCGAACTACTTCCTCCACCATGACCCTGAGTTCTGCGTCAGAGAACCTGGGGTGTCTTTGGGGTGCCATGGGGTGGTGTGGATGAGGTGAGGGGTGGTGTATGTGTTGTAGAGTGTGGTGAGTGTGGTGGTGTATGGTGTTTTGTGCGTGGATATTGTGTGGGTGATGTTGTGATTTGCCTCTGTGTGATGGTCTACTCTATTCTGTGCTGTCTCTCTCTGTCCTTCAGTCGCAATTGTGGTCATAAGGGTTTGTGGGTGATGTGGGTGTGTGTTTTATATTGTACTGGGTGTGTGGGAGTGGTGTGTGTATGTGTCTCAGGTGTGTGTATTTTGAATTGTCCAATGTGGTAGTGTTTTGTAAAGGTGTGGGTATTTTGACCGCAGCGGTGTGTACCGCCAATGGAATACCGCGGTTAAAAGACCGCTGCGGGGATTTGTGGGTCGGAATGGCATGGGCGTATTTCTGTTGGCGTGACGGTGGAGGTTTGGTCTTCGCCAGTTTTTCGCTGGCCGTTGCTGTGGCGGAATTTTGTTGATGTCGGGTTTTTGGCGGTTTGCCAGTTGCGGGTCAGAATGACCGTGGCGGTTTACCGGCGGTGTTATGGCGGTCTTCTGACCGGCGGTAAGCGCCTTTTACCGCCGAGGTCTGAATGACCCCCATAGTCCTTTCTTGTGACACACGGGCAGCCACCATTTGATCTCTTTCATTGCCTCCTGTGATAGAAGGACCTTCTGAGAATACTTGAGACCTTACCTGAAGTGGACTGCTTTGAGGTGCTGTAAAGCCCAGTAGTGTAATGGACCAGGAAAAATGGCTAAAAAGGAGGAAGCCACCAGGCCGACAATCCTGGCGATCTGCCTGAGGGGAGTGAATGGTTTGGATGCTATCCTGTGCAGCTTGTGCCTGATCTTGGTGACCCTCCTCGAGGGAAGGCTCAGGCTGGCCCGTACCAAGGCCACCATAAACCCCAGGAACACGAGAGACTGCGTCGAAGTAAGAATAGATTTTTGTCCATTGATCAGGAATCCTAGCGATTCCAAAAGTGAGATCGCCTGCCGCAAGTGAGACTCTAAAAGTCGAGGACACTGGCCTATCAGAAGGATGTTGACGAGGTATACTGTGAGGCGAACACCTCAGACCCTGAGAGATTCCACAACCGGTTGCATCACCTTGGTGAAGATCAGGGTGCAGAGAAAAGACCGAATGGGAGCAAGGTAGACTCAAAAATCCGATCTCTCCACCAGAACTGGAGGAAGCGGCGGTGGGGAAGGAAAACTGGGATCGTCAGGTAAGCGTCCTTCAAATCCAGATGCACCATCCAATCGTTGGGTTGCAGAATATCTAAAAAAGATGGATTTCCTCCATCTTGAAGTGTCAGTAGACCAAACACTTATTGAATTCTTTCAGATTGATCACCAGACGGTGCCCCGCTGCATTTTTCCACCCGAAAAATATTGCTGATTAAAGCCCTTGAGGGGGGGAGTGGGGCGGGAGGTCATCTCTCCAATTGCACTTTTGTGCAAGAGATCCGTTACTTCTCATCCACCAGGGCCATATCGTTGCCCAAAAAAACTATACGGGGGGAACCTGCATTGCATGTGTGTGCCGAAGAATTCTATTTGAAGCCCCTGCATTGTTTGGAGCACCCACACGTCGGAGGTAACGCATCGCCATTTTGGCAGAAACCTCCCCAACCTGCATCCCAAATAATGGGGAAAACCAAGAAAACAATCACCTTGAGAGGTGGAGGCCCGGCGCCTCTGTACGCGGTCTGGGCTCCTCTGTGCCTTGGGTAGGCTCTGGTCAGACAGAAAAACCCAAACCTGGCGGCAACTTGACGGGGGCTTGCAGTGTTGCATGGCCAGCAGAATGCCCCCTGCCTCAGCCAGCCCTGGGGAAAACTCAAGGGTTCAAAATGTGCTTGACCGAGCTTTGGGCTTTGTCTAGTGAGGAAAAGGTTTGGACAAGCTTCCCCAGTTCTCAAAACAAAGGTCACCAAAGAGACCCCATGGGCCAGATGTCCCACCTCTGAAATAGCGAGATCCCCTAGCTTGGGGTCAATCTTAATTAGCTATGATTGGTGTCTCTCCATTGAGAGGGCACAATTGGTGTTGTCCAAGAACATCAGAGCTCTCGGAGCCCAGCTAGACAAGATATCAGGAGGAATGAGTGAACCGGAGGCTTTTACATCCTCCGCCATGTCCAAAATGCTGGTGAGGGGTCCCACGACATCCAAGAGTTTGTCCTGGCAGGTCCGCCAGGAACGGTCGATACCCTTTTTGGGGTCGTACACAAATTTACCCCCGAAGTTTGCCATTCGTTCGTGAATATCTGGCATCATGGCTACTTTGTCAGTCAGGGAAGGCCATGGACACTCCGCTCTTAGGCGGTTACGAACTTCTTTATTGAGCGGTTTCCACAGCCACCCCGCGACATAAGTCGTCACCTTGTCCGCTGGATCCCACTCCAACGAGTGGGATGGAGGAGGTCTGGGTTCAGCATGTCAGTAGACCCCTGAGATTGATTTTCTGCCTGGGTGTCATGGGATTGGGAGTAGGGTCGCCAGGGGCAGGGCCCTGCGTCCTAGTCCTCATCTGAGGACAGTGAGTCCGATGGCAGAGGGGAGTCAGGGGTTTGTGGAGGGGCGTCTTGGTCTGTGGAACCACTGGGTTTGCTTCATTCGGGCACATCAAGCCATAAAGGCTTTCTTTAGCCTGTCATAGGCGTCTGTATCAATGCCAGGTTCGGGGGCCCTCTTACGTTTGGGATTGGCGAGTGCAGGAGGCCTGGGGTACCTTGGAGTTAGAGGGGGCACAGAGCCCGGGAGTTCGTCCTGCCTGAAGGGGGGTCTGGTGCAGTCCCCTTTAGTGAACAGCATGATATTCGGCTCCAGATGGGCCACCGCCTGCTTCACTGCCTCCGAAATCGCTTCATCCATATTTTGAGAGACTTCCCCATCAAGGGGAAGTATGTCACTTGCTCCTCCTCCATATATGTATCTTCCCTTTCACTCATCCTGGCAGTTAAAGGAGTTAATATGGGTTAATGTGGTTAGTGTGGGCCCCATTGAGTGGGTTCACTGTATTTGGGCCCTGGATTTATTAGAGGGTATGCGGAGGTGGGGGTCTCCCAGCCACAAATATGCCTTTCAGGCTATAGGGCTACAGACCATGACACCAACTAGTTCGTATTTTCTCGAGGGCAGAACCCGCCTGTGCCAGTGTCATCATACGTGCAAGCGTCCTCTCATGTGCAAATAGCCAAAAGGGCAATACGAACCCTAACTGGGGCGTTTTGCTCCACGCAGGCAGGGCACTGATTGCGCACAGCGGGGAAAGACACAGGAACTCAGCTGGCAACGCTGGTTTTTTTTGAATGATGCGCACCAGCCGGTTTGTAACCTGAGAGAGACGCAAGTCCCACTCTTCAGGCGGTGCCCTCTAGAGGCCGGAGGCCTCACCGCCGGCCGTGGTGGAGCGTCGAGCATTGCAGCAGTTGTACCGACCTGAAAAGGCAATTAAAGTTAAAGGCAGCAATTGATACAGCGTGAAACACATTGCAAGAATAAAATAAGCAGCTCAAGGTCAAACATTCAGCTCGTCTGCTGGGAGCAGCGAAAAAAGAGAGAGACAACAGAGACAGAAGGCTTTATTGAGGTGAAGGACTGTTATTGGCTGTTGGCTTTACAAAATGTTACTGTTTTCTTTACCCAAGTGCTGATACAAAATTAAGTTTAATGTTGTTTCTAGCTTGGCTGCTATGTGATAATAAATTGAAGAAAGAACAGCGTAATCCTCGCCTCCGGTCCTGATATAGAATGTACAATCTCAGGTTCCAAGGAAGAAACATATGAGTTGTATTAACAGATCATTTGATGTTAACTTTCAGGTAAAAAGAGTATGGAACTCTAATACAGATTTTGTTGTAGCCGTGTTTAAGGTGGGATCAGCTATCACTAATACTAGACTATCCAAGATCTGACTGCTTCAGATGAACAAAAACAGTTGCTCATAGTTTACTCAAAATTGTCCAATAATTCTGAACAGGCTGTAACTTTGGTTTCTATGAGAGTGGGGGAATGAGCAACATGGCTCTTGTACAGATGTCCGAAAATCGGAATTAAAAAGATTATGATTATTTAATGGTGAAAATATGGCTGTTTTTTTAAATTTCAATTGTCATTATTTACAGTCCTCCTGGATATAGTATTTTTCTTCTCAATTATCACACCTCTCTTAAAGACCACCAGGGCTTAATTGCTAATACTTTGATAATACTAACTTGCTCATTCTTAGAGATTTCAAGAACCCATTGAATACTCTTGGTTTCCAGCAGTGAGCAGAGGGAATCACACATAGAACTGTCCATCGCCTTTATTTAGTTCTGGAATTTAATAGTATTTGAGGTTGCATTAGAAGCCCAGTGCATTAGCAAACAAGCATTGGTAATGCCAACATTTTTGGTCTGATCTGTAATGTATACTTGTAATATACCTAAGTAGCAACAAGAAAGAGCCATTATTTCATGCAGGTGAATTTTGGAAACAGAAAATGATTGAAGGAACTACTTGCATGGTATGCAGCAAACCGTGACATGCCCTGCCCCTGTACTGATGGCATTGGCATTTGCAAAAATCGGGTAAGGGTTTCTGTAGCCGGATGCTAAAAGCATGTGTGATGTTGTATGACAATAAAATGCATGCCTTTACCACACGTGTGTTTCCCATGCAGCTTCTACTGTGCAGGTGCCTTTTTTACCATGCATGTTAAGCATAAAAATGTAAGTAAATCCCATATTTATGATCTCATTTTAAATGTCGCATTGATGTTATCAATGATGTCATATAATTTTTAATGTGTGATGTAATATGTTAGATCATAAGCAGTGCATGGCGAGGGCATGAGTCATAGTTACATTAGGGCACATGTTATAGTTACTTGATATAACTATAACCAATACATTTCAATGGCTTTGTTTGTTTAAAACAGTATGGCTTAATTGACATTTTCACAGCTTTTGCCTGTGCACAGGGTGGGTTTCCTTTATCAAGGGGTGAGCATATTGCTATATATAAAGCAGATGTATCATCTCTCTCTTAAAGTCATCAACATCTTTTAACATTTCACTTTGTGGGCTTAAACATGTCAAAAGAAAGATTTAGAAACTTTTTTTTTAAATAAAACCCACATGTCTCTGAGTCTTTGTTTTAACATTTTTCAGCCCACAAAATGCAATCATAAAAAACAGAAGATGGCTTGCACTCTAGCTGAATAATGGAGAGCTCCAACTAGAAGTGCTTTAGAAATATGGTAAAGTGTTCTAGGATCATGTTTTTAATGGCCCATGAGAGTTGCTGTGTATTTCTACATTTTGCTAGGGGAGCTGCTGCTCTTCCTGCATCCCATACAGCATTAAAAAAGGTTTGGTGGTGCCCCTCCCTATTCTAGCAAGCTCTAGAAAATGAAATGTAAACAAAAAAAACCTTCCAAGGCATTACAGGGTGCTCCTTAATAGAGCAGTGTACACTAAATAAGCTGCTCCTAATTTGTGGGAGTTGTGTTCCTTGACGACTAGAGCAGCATGTGTGACATCTATCTTCATGTTTTTAAGCCTCATCTGAAAGCATGTCGGCCCCAATGAAACAATTAAGTAGTTCAACTGTGGTCCCCGTGCTCAGTGGTATTTGCATAACATGCTTTAAACTATATTTTAATACTGTTTATTGTGTCATTTACTGCATATGACTTGTCTAACTTAATTTGTATGATAGTTTCTTTTTTTTTAAATGCGCCTTGAAGCTACAGTTATATATAGGAAGTGTTTTGTGCTTTGCAAATAATAAAAAAAGCAAACGTGCTGGTAGTACTGAACACAAAGGGCCTTTTTATGACCTTGACGGAGGGGTTTCCTCTGTCACAAATGTGATGGATACCCTGTCCGCCATATTATGAACCCATTATATTCAATGAAGATCGTAATGCGGTGGACGGGATATCTGTCACATTTGTGATAGAGGGAACCCCTCTGTCATTGTTGTAATAAGGCCCAAAGTGTTTGTTGTGACTCAGTCTCGCAGGGTACCTTTAGATATGTAAGCAATTCCATATGTATGTGGTATTTATATAGCATAAACCTATCTGAAAGGCAAAGATACAGTCATCAAGTGATTGGAGGTGTAGCTGGGATCTGGGAGAAATAGTTGACTTTCACTGTGCTGTGATGTAGTGTTATTGAAACAACTGTGTCATCAGCTCTTTCCCACATTAGAAAAAGGGTAGGAAAGTCCTGATGAATATGGGTTGTTGCTCTAGATTCTCGATGCATAGATCAAGGAGGCCCCGCGGCCACTCAGATTCTTTTCCCCAGTGCCTTGCTTTACATCCTGTCCCCAATGCCAGTAGGGAATGGCACTGGGGAGGGACATGTTCAATGGTCACTGATGGAAGGTTACTCCTAAAAACATAATGCCCTGCATGAGGAGACTGGCCTCAGAAAGTGGCCAAGCTAATACATGCAGCATCCAGCAGGAGCTGGGAGCACCCTATGCAGCTGTACTACCTGTGCACAAAAAAGGAAGAAGAAAGGCAAGTGTTTTGAAATTGAGACCATAGCTAGCTTTAATGGCTTTGACATTAGCCTGACCCAAAAAAGACCATTACATTTTTGTTTGTAACTTTAACCTGCTGACCTTCTTCTTAAGTCTTGCCACTATCACCTCAACTGTCAGGGTACGATGATCCCAGACCCAAAAATGTAATCTTCCTTAGTGGCCATATATTCTTTGATCTAGTTCCTTTGAGACTGTGTGCTGGGGGCAAGGCTTTTTGCAACACTAATGATCCTGCTTGCTGTGCTTGGATTGCATAAGGAGCGATAGATTTGATAGGAGACAGCCAAAACCAGCAACCAGTGTGAAATGCATTACTTTCTCCACTGGTGGTTCTGGGGCCTCAATGGACAAAATGCTTAAGAGCTTTAGCAAAGGAGGGAAATGTAGTGGATCCTATAAGGTTTTATTGGGAATCAGGAGATAGCTTTGCCTTCTGGCTTGCAGGCCTTTGCCACTTCACCTAGTGACTTTTAACCTACTTAGCCTGCTCTGTTTTAGCTCATTTGTTTAATTATTTCTTCCAAGATGGCTGCTATGTTTACCGTTAGGAAGATGTTTTGATTTCACATATCAGTGCCACTCTGTGAAGGTGTCACTATCAGCATCAAAGACAAGTGATATATGTAGGTATTCCCATCATGTTCTTTCCCATTTAGGTGTGACAGGAACATAATGTACTTTTGGAGGAAATTGTTTATGTAATTGCTACCCCAAGCATGCCTTCTTATGTATTGTTTGGGAACATACCTGCGTCAGGGGTCCTACAAGTTCAGTATAAATACATCTCATGCAGACAAGGTTATCAGAGGGATTCCTACCAGATGCCATCAACGCTATCTATGCTACACGTCGCCTTGATGCAGACCCAGCCTTAATGTCCCTACGAAGTCTGATCTAGAGACCTCATTCCAAGGTAACGAGGGCTAGGGGGGCGTTTCTTATGGACATGGTACTGGGAGATTAGGTTTAACACACCTGGCTCTCTTTAAGTTAGAGATTAGGTTTATCAGGTTAGGGCACTAGGGGCTATTTCACATCTAATGTTGTTGCAAGATGGTGGGGGTCTTTATATCTACGAGCCTCGTTTTTACGATTCTGTTTCTTGCATTGTTCATTATCTTAATCATTGCAGCTCATCCAATTTACAGTAGATTGCAGTCTTGTTAATAAAACCTATTGAAAACTTTACTGCATCTCCTTCATTGCCTGTGTGTGACTGAGTCTTGTTGCTCATGGGAGAAAAGGGTATTCTCCGTTTAACCACAACTTCCCTGAGATGTGGCACTCTTGAATCCATGCGTAAAGGCTGCCAGAAATCACATTTTACTGTTTGGGGTTTTGGTGAGGTACTGCTTCTGAGCCAAGAGGGTTGGACTGACAGTTGCGACTTGTTGTAGGATTGGTCTAGTCACCTACAAACAAAAGTACTGTCATCCATAAACCAGCAGCCTTGCCTAGAGCAAGAGTCCAAGTACGACAGAAGGTATCATCTCAGAGGCTGGGGGTCTTAAGACTGCCAGCTTTCCGGTGGAGGTCAGGACCGATGCTGCTGTGGTGGTCTGACTGCCACATTAAGACCCTGGTGGGCCACCCACCAGGGTACTGAAGTCTCCGCCGGGATCCCGACGGACTGACAGTGGTGGAGATCGCAATCAGTCAGGGAGGCGCTGCATGTAGCACCGCCCTGCTGATGACGATCTCGTTCTCCGCCAGCCTTTTTATGGTGGTTTTATGCCATGAAAAGGCTCTTGATGAACAGGAATAGGGGGCCACGGGGGAACCCTGCACTGCCCATGCACTGCAGACAGTGATCATTGCGAGGGTACTGGTGCCCCCTGCGGCAACAGCATTGCCACCGGATCAATTTCAAGCCAGGGACAGTGCTGCTGCCAGTTTCCCGCTAGGCTGACGGGTGGAAACCTTGGTTTCCACCCGTCAGTCTAGCGGGAAACTCGTAATGGGTCCAGCAGTAGGTCACCATTGTGGCGGCAGCCTCTGCGTCAGAGGTTCACCGGACAAGTCTTCCTAATCACTTTAAATGTCTTCTGTATCATAGTCACTACAATCTGTTTATCTGAATCGGTCAGTTTTGAATTCTTAACATGTTCTAACTGAAGAAAAGGAGCAGCTGACACACCGTCCACTGTTCAGACAGTCTGGTGGCATCCAGAAGAGGGCTAATGCTCAGGTTTGGAAAGCTCAGATGTAGTTTGCAGTGTTCCAGTCACAGGTTAGTGGGGGTTCAAGTAGAATGTCGTAGTGTCGGAATATTGATATATAAGTACTGGAATACTGTGGGGAGATTCTACATCAGTTGGCAAAAGGCTGGTGGTGGCTACACAAAGTTTTGCTGTGTGGCAGCTCTGTTTGAATACACAGGCTTGTGTTTTACCTCATTTCGCCTCGATCTGGATTCATCATGGTGGAAGTGAACACTACATCTTTTGATGGGGACAAGTTGGAGCTGCCACAAGACCTATGTTGGTGCGAGGACGTTGATCACGAAAAGGAACTAACTGCAAGTTATTGCTACATTGCCTCCTCAAGCGCAGATGCTTAGGGGGTCATTACAACATTGGCGGTAAAAGCCGCTTACCGCCGTGCAGAAGACCGCCAACACACCGCCGCGGCCGCGGTAAACCGCCACGGTCATTATGACCCACAACTCGGAAACCACCAAAATACAGACACCCACAGAAGTCCGCCACACCAAAGGCCAGCGATAAACTGGTGATAACCAAACCGACACCGTCACGCCAACAGAAATACACCCATACTATCACGACACACGAATCCACGTGGCGGTCTTTCAACCGCGGTATCCCATTAGCGGTACACACTGCCGCGCTCAAAATACACACACTCCTACAAAACACAGCCACATTGGACAAATCCAAATACACACACCTGATACACATACAAACACCACTCCCACACACCCAATACAATATAAAACACACACCACATCACCTACAAACCCCCACCAAAAAACAATCGGGACGACGCACAGAGAGAGAGACCATATAGAAGAATCGAGCACCCAGACGCACATATTACCATCACCCACACAAATACCACGCACTTCACACAACACACCAATACACATCACTACACTTATCACCACACATTCCACCCCACACATCACCTACACCACCCCATGGCACCGCAAAGAGACCCCAGGTTTTCGGAGGAGGAACTCAGTGTCATGGTGGAGGAAATCATCCAGGTAGAGCCACAGCTATTCGGAGCACAGGTGCAGCAGACGTCCATTGCAAGGAAGATGGAGCTATGGAGCAGAATAGTCGACAGGGTCAACGCAGTGGGACAGCACCCAAGAAATCGGGATGACATCAGGAAGAGGTGGAACGACTTACGGGGGAAGGTGTGTTCCATGGTATCCAGACACCGGATTGCAGTGCAGAAGACTGGCGGCGGACCCTAACCTCCTCCCCCAGAATTTACGACATGGGAGGAGCTGGTCTTGGCGATCCTGCACCCTGAGGGCCTCGGCGGAGTATCTGGAGGAATGGACTCTGGTAAGTCACATCTTCACTACTTCATCCCCCCCACCCCACCTGCATGCCAACACATACCCCCACCCTCAGCCTCACCCCTATCACTCCTACTGCTTGCAAATGTCCCACCATCACAACCCACCCATCCCAACACCAAGCCATACATGAGACCACAAAGCATGGACACCCATCACCAAAGCATGCCCACTGCACATACCCATACCCCCCCCCCCCCAAACCACTGACACAAAAGCCCCCACACAGGAATGCAAGCACTGGGGGACACGGGCACCCACCTATTGCACACCATTCCACACACAGATGCAATAATCATGCTTTTATACCCCTGCAGGACCCCTACGCAACGTCACCGCACAGGAGGGTCCACAAATGTCCACCCCCCACCCCAGAAGAGGCCCACAGTGATGACAGCAGCTCTGTCGACCTGGATCTAGATGGCCAGCCCGGCCCATCGGGGACCTCGGGACAGTCGGTTCCCCTCACACAGCCACAGGCCACTGCAGACCTACCCCCCTCTGGAAACACCAGCACAGCACCCACCCAGCGGGCCCACACCTCTGTCTCCAGGACACGTCAAGCAGCATTGTGTTCACCACTACAGGGCACCCAGGTTAACCCACCACCCCAACAACAACAGGGATCTGGGGGCAGTGGCAGTGGGCACACGGTCCAGGGGACAGAGGCCCAGGGAAACAGGGGAACTGGGAGGGCTGCTGTGCGACAGGGTGGGGACAGGCCCAGGGAACCCACTCTCCACGATGCCCTCTCCTCCATCATGGGAGCATACCACCACTCCCAGGAGACAATGGCTACGGTACTGGCCAAGTTTCAGGAGACCCAGCGCATGGAGGAGGAACAGTATTTGGGCTTCAGGGAGGAACTCAGAACCATCAGCTCCGCCCTGGGCACCATCGTAGGGGTGCTGAATCTGGTAGTGACCACTTTGAGGGACACTGTGGCACCACAAAGGGCCCCTGACACTAGCATGGACCAAGAACTTCCCACCACCTCCGCCAGCGCTAGTGGACAGGAGGCACCGCCACAGGACCAACAGGCCACCAGCACCCCACCCCCTGCAGAAGGAGAACCACCCCGCAAGCGGTCCCAGAGATCCAGGAAGAGGACAGAGTAAGATGCCAAGACCCCCGCCAAGAAAGGATACCACCCTGATAGTCATCCCACTGTCCCACTTTGTCACCCTGTCCATCCTTAAACTGCCCCAGCTCCACTTGCCAGACCCATTTGAACAATGCACCTGTGAGACTAATAGACTGGACTCTGCCATGGACATTCCTCCACCATCACCCCTCACCTATTTACAACCCCCCTCCAATATTTTGCACCTTAATAAACACCGTTTTTGCACAAAACAATCAGGAGTCTGTCTGTGAATGTGAATATATTTATCTGTAATTACAGTGCCAAAATGCTTATTTACATTGTGATGCCAACATACCAATGTCACACAGCTGTAGTCCATGGGGGAACAAAGGAGATGTCACACTGTGGCACCCAGATCTCTGAAATCGTAAGGGAAAGTGACAACTCAGTTACCATACACTGGGTGAAAAGGACAGACAGTACAGAGGTAGTAGTGTTTAAGTACATGTAGTAGGCCGGTTTGTATTCTTACCTCTGTTCATTGGAAATATTGCAGTATCACCGTGTTCCTGTTGTCTATGTCTTCTTCTTCGTCTTCCTCCTCTTCACTCTCCACAGGCTGCTACAACACCAACATCTGGACCATCCTCCTGCAGAAAAGGTACCTGGCGACGCAAAGCCAGGTTGTGAAGCATACAGCAGGCCACGATGATCTGGCACACCTTCTATGGTGAGTAGAATAGGGATCCACCTGTCATATGGAGGCACCTGAACCTGGCCTTCAGGAGGCCGAAGGTCCGCTCGATCACCCTCCTAGTTCGCCCATGGGCCTCATTATACCGTTCCTCTGCCCTAGTCCTGGGATTCCTCACTGGGGTCAGTAGCCATGACAGGTTGTGGTAACCAGAGTCACCAATTAGCCACACACGGTGCCTCTGGAGCTGACCCATCACATAAGGGATGCTGCTATTCCGCAGGATGTAGGTGTCATGCACTGAGCCAGGGAACATGGCATTCACATGGCAGATGTACTGGTCTGCCAAACATACCATCTGGACATTCATGGAATGATAATTCTTCCGGTTTCTGTACACCTGTTCACTCCTGTGGGGGGGGACCAAAGCCACATGGGTCCCATCAATGGCACCTATGATGTTGGGGATATGTCCAAGGGCATAGAAGTCACCTTTCACTTTTAGGCTTCAGAACTTCAGGAGCAAGAAGACAACTTTGATTTTGTACTTACTGGGGTCTCCATTTTGAATTGTGTAGAACAGCTACTGACCAACAAGGAATGAATATTTCTGGATGCAAGTACTTCAACAACCTGGGATTACCACTAGGAAGGTCATCTTGGAGCAGTGATATGCACAGTTTTTTAACGTTCCTTCTCCAATTCAGTGGCACGTGCATGCTCAATTAATTTTTGCAGCTAACATCATTCATCTTTATACAGTGATACGCACACTATTTTGGGCATGTCAACACCTGCTTATTCAGCGACACAGACACTCACTACTATTACATACTTAGTTGTGGCTTCTGTGCCACACAGAGGGACTTACTTCCCCTCTAAATTTTCATGGATTTTTCAAATTGTTATTTAGTAATCTGTTCATGCTGTTGTGGGGTTTTACATAATGCCGTTTGTAAATCCACCACCCCCATTTTTGGAATCCCCTGGTGAATCCCTGGCGGGGTGCAGGAACTGTTTTGATGATTTCCGGGCTTATTTAGGTGCAATTGGGGCTTCAAGGTTTTACCCAGAATGGAATAAATGTTTACTCTTACATTCCTAAGTTTAGAAAATCGTGCCTTTTTCAAACACTTGCCAGAAGTGGAAGGGCGGCTGAAGAACCAGTAGATGAGTATACTGTTAAGAAACTAGAGCTGCGTTTCAAAGCCTAATCCAGTATAGTAATTTTGTGACACAAATTCCTCATGAGAAAGCAACTAAGCGAAGAAAATGTAGACATGTATGTTTTCGCCCTCAGGAGGCTGGTGGCGGATTGCCATTTTGAGAACCGTATGGATCAGTTGGTTCTTGACCAATTTATCTGCCACTGTATGAGCAAGTCTATTCAACAAAACCTATTGTCTTTAAGCAACTCAACTCTAAGAGCAATGTTATGTATAGCTAAAAGCGTAGAAATGCCACAGATCTTTGTGCAGGAGTTGGAAGAGAAAAGAACTGATGTTGTGAGTAATATACGCCAGAAAGGGAAAAATACTGTGAAGGACTCCGTTTATGCTAAAGATGTTGTTAGATCAACAAAGGCTTTTTTTAAAACAAATAAATGTGTGTTTCAGATGTGGTAATAAAGCACGTTTAACAAATTATATTATACAGTGCCGAGCTACGAATGTCATTTTCAGAAATTGCAATAAACTGGGCCATTTTGCAGAGATGTGTCGGAGCCAGATGAAACGAACTGAGAGGCAGAAACCCTGCCACCAAGGTTTACCCGATTCGGATGAGTAAATGGGTGAAATTTGACATTGATCTGGATGATTGTGGTGCGAAGGTAAAGAGGAACGAGGCTAAGGCGAAATCAAAACAGAAGGACGCATTTGCCAATTAAAACTGTGTAAGTGAAGTTAAATTTTGTGTAGGTGATGGGGTGCATATAAAAAAGGTGCCTATGTCAAGAAGGGTGGTGAGGAATTCAGTGGTCCTGTTGTAATGGACAAAGTGTGTAGCAATGTGGTCAGGGTCAAAGGTTCTAATTGGTGGAATGTGGGAAGAGTTGTCAAGTCCAGGGAGAGAGCCAGTCCTGGAAGCTTGTATGCTTCTGATGGGACCAGTGAGAGTGGACAAGAACAAGAAAAGTCTCTGGTTCTACATCTCTTGGAAAGAGTGTCGTGAACAGGGGGTGGGGGGTGCAAATTCTATGGGCTGAATAATCCTAGACTTGAGGTCCGCAGGAGCAGGTGAGTTAGACACGTTCGTCATAGTTTCAGGAAGTAGCCCATGGTTCATGATCAGTTTTCTTTTATTCTTTACACAGTTCTTTCCTGGAATATTTACTCAATGCTGTTTTTTGGTTGGATTAGGATTTATGTTTTAGATAGATGCTGTACGATTTCTTTTAATACTGTGGTAAACATATGTTTATTTTTTCTTTCATTTATTTTGTTTTGTGTTATGTTTCTTTAATGTTTCCCCAGGGGAAAGTAATGTAGTCTTCATGTCACAGGTTAATGAGGGTTTGAGTAGAATGTTGTAATGTAAGGCGTATAATGTTGATATGTAAGTACTGGAATTCTGAGGGGAGACTTTATGTTGTTAGTTGGAGAGAAGTTGGTGGAGGCTACACGTTTTCCTGTGTGGCAGCTCTGTTTGAATAAACACATTTGTATCTTACCTCATTTCCCTTTCCCCAGCGCTTTATTTATCTTGGTAGAGGTGAACACTACACAGTTGTACAGGGAGCACCAGCAGAAATGGTGCCAATGCCACTGGATAGACAGCTTGTCAAACAAGAATTCCATATGGGATTTTGATATCAGGAAAAAGCTGCCCAAGTCAGTTACTTCTACTGTGACCTGCATGTCTGGATCAAACACTCGTTCCACAAGATGTTTGCCAGAGCATTTAGATATATGTAACACATCTTCTGCAGATTATGCTTTTATCAGTGAATGGGACAGCCAATAAAGGGCACTGTTCTGATGAAGGCCAGGAAAGGCGAACCACAGGCAGCATATGAGTACTGAAGCACTGAGGTGCCCGTGTGCTAAGGGGCCAGGAGCCACATCTACTGTACAATCGTCACTGTCAAGTATATGGGGAGGGAGAAAGGAAGTTGGGGTCCTGCTTCACTGTAACAAAGAAACAACATTTGAAAGATCACCTTTGTGGGCACGATTTCAATCTCCATACCCTGGTCTACTTCTTCACTTCAACTACCTCCTTTTTCGGCTCCAAGTTGTTCAAGAACTGAACAACTGTCTTTCTCAGCATGGGATTGGAGAAGTAGTCACTCACAGTGGAACACTGGCGCAACTTCCCAGTGTAACATGCTGAAATCATGATGCAGGAAGTTACTTGGTACATGTAAAATGTCCCTGAGAAGAAGGACACTCCGAGGGCAATGTCAGGTGTCACTGCACCTAGAAAGTGCGGGGAGCTCTCCCACACTGCCTAGGGAACCAATTTCAACAGGGGAGGTGTACAATTCCTCAGCTGCAAAACGCTCTGAAGACAAGTGGGTGTTCCTGTCCCCAATGAACACCCATTTTCTGGACCGTGACAAACTATTCAGGGGTACAAGTCATCACTCAGCAGTCTCTCTCCACGTCAGTGAAAAACGAGGGGATCCATACCATGCCTCAACTCAGAATTCATCTTCTTAAAAATGAAATCCATTATCCCATAGCTGGTTAGAGCTAGTAACCAGTTCTTTGAAGTTCTTCTACCAGAAGTGGCACTGAAATAAAAGTTGTGTACCAACGGGCTGTTCCAGACAATAAACTTTAGAGGTATGTGAGTTGTATGTGGTACGTAGCTCATGGTTTAACAGACAGCTTTGAAACATAGCCTGCCAGGGCTGATGTAGGACAGAGATGGGGAAAACACCACAACATAAAATAAAAATGTAACGAAAGGTACACATATGGTATGTAACTACTAAGAATGAAAGCATTTCAGATGTGAGTATTCGCCTGGACAGGGGAAGGAAGAATGTTCGTATACACTCCATGACAGTGTACCATATTATGTATGTGTTAAGTAACAGACTGCTAATTAATACAAGTATAAAAACAGTAGACCATGGTAAAACTAGTAAAAATTAAAGCAAACAATTAACAAAGAACAGGACAATACAAAAAGCAGAAACAACTAAACTCTTGCAGCAACAGCATTAAAAGGAAAGACGGAAAAGACTAATTATCAGGACGTACAAGTCCTTTCTCTATTTACACTTATAGAAAAAACAGAAAAAGAGGCTCGGTGATGGGCAAAAAAAGGAGGAAGAAAAGAGTGCAATCGGAAAAAAGCACTGTTGTGTGGTCCATGCCATTGTTGTGGCCATAGCATCTAGGATGTCTGGGAGCCAGAGAACCACGGTATCTTGTGTGGTCTCACAGTTTGTGTCTCAGCTAACCCAGCATTAAGCTCACAGCTGTGGGCTGCGAGTTTTACTCACCTGGGGCTGCCTTTCCTCAAGCTTCTGCACTCCTAGCCGCTGCTCCTTGCTCATCTAGTTCCAAAATGGAACTCATTTTCCTAAGGCCCGGCATTCGCCTTTTTAAAGCTGCTCTGCAACTAGTCTGGTTCAGGTGTTTGTTCTTGTTTCATCCCCTTCTCCATCCCTCTGTGATTCCTTTCTGATTTTCCCAATCCCTTGTGTTTCCTGTTTTGTGATATTTGGTGGCATTTCTTTTCCTGTTCTATTATTTTAGAAAGGCTTCAGGTTTTAGTTAGTTTCGTGGCCTGCAGTTTTAAATGCACGCAAATATTTTCTTAATTGCCATTAATTTAGCAGAGCCTGTTTTTAGTACGTTGCTTTATATTTTTAATCAGCTGCCTAGGAAGACAGAGCACGTACTGCACATTTTTATCAGCCTTTAGAAAAACACACATTCTGTGCCTTCTCCAAGGCTGTTACTTTTGGTACATGATATGCCAGCTTGGACTGGCAACTCAGGAGACATTTCCTATCCTCTAGACCCATCATGACATCAGACCTACTTCCACAAACTGTGTAAGGTTTATTATATAAGCAACATATAGGCCAAAGGAGGGCAGAAGCATTCGAGTCAATACCACCCTGGGACGTACATCATACTGCAGCTAGCTTTGCTGATCCTGACAATGGCCTTTCAGCTTCCCAAGAGGATTGCCATCCAGACAACAGGCAGACTCCTGCTATGAGACTCAGGTATGAGGTCAGGGTTCCTCCTTTAGATTGGGACCAGCAGATGGATTACTACCACTACGCTCTTACACATGGAGGTTAGGCAGTAATCACTAGACTTTCTAGAACCATACAAAATGGTGGGATTGTTTATTTTTTGCATGCTTATTGTAATGATGATTGTTACGATGATCACTGTATTATGTTTCATCTGCCTTATTATTGTAGCTCATGTGTTTTATAGTAGGATGCAATTGCTTCAATAAATATATTGAAAATCTAGTTTGCATCTCTTGCCTGGCCTTGGCATGTATGAGTCACTGAGTAACTGAGTGAAAAGGGTATGATCAGTTTTCACGACTTCCCTGAGGAGTCAGAGTGCCAGGTTTAGGTTGCCACATATCACTAATACCCTGAATAGGGTTAGGCCGACAGTGTCCAGACAGTGTGGGGTTGACTCAGTCTCCCACACTCGGAAGTGCTGCCGCCCTAACCATGCAGTCCTATTAGCATTATAAAAGACACAAGACCTGGCGCTACCAACGTTGGCTAGGCACTAATTTAACAGATCTCCTAAGTAACACTCTCTCACATGCCAAAGGAACCCTCAGCAATTTTTCACAGAGATGTCTGTGGTGTTAAGGGAAAAATCCTCCTCAGCTATATAGGCAGGTCTTTTATTAGTCTGCAGGTTGTTCAAGCTTGCACCTTAAAAGGATTCCCCATTTGGTGTTTCTATCTCTGAACGCCGTCTTACGAAGATGGCACAACTAGCACCAGTAGTAATTGCGGTGAACTGTAGACAAGTAGCCACACAGTTTCCACTTGCTAATGAGCTTCCTAATGGGGATGGAGATGTTACGTTCATGGTAGAGGCTCACGATGCATACCGAACGGAGACGTTTTATGTCTGGATCACTTTTCCTGCAGCTGATGCAAACACAAATACTTTTCACACATATACTGTAGCAAATCCACCTGCACAATGCAGAACTTATGCATATTTAGAATTACCATTAACATACCAAGAACACCAAAACTGATTTCAAGGCGCCCTTCCATATGTTATTGAACATGTTAGACTGGGACCCCCCTCAGTAATTATGGGGCCTTATGGCCAATTCTAGCTGCTTACACACCATTTCCAAATATACAAAACCTACAGGCAGCGGATCTGCAACCATACTATGCTAATCTAGTTAGAATACACAGGCGCTTAATACAATTCGTAATGCAAACTCTGAATGCAGCCCCGGCGAGGGCTGCTGCAGCTAACTGGCAATTGGCAACACCTGGTATAAATCCAGTAACTATTAATTCAATTATGGGCAAGGTTACCATCAAACGTGAAAAAAATCAGTTTTGGATTGTGTAAGAAACTGTGCTTCTTTGCAGATGCCCCCTCTACCTTTTGCCCCATTTTAGAAATAGTAAATGCACATTTTCCACTCTGACAGTGCAGGTAGAACTGCTAATCAGACAACAGTGCCAGCGCTCTTTCCTTAAAACAAAGGTTGTCTGATAGTTTCACAATTGGCACACCACTTTAGCAGCCCAGTGACAAAATATAACACAACAAATATTGACCTACAAAATTATCAAGACATTAATATAGTTATAGTATCAAAACACTATAGTTAATTATCAAAAGCACAGATACCATACACAAAAATATCGATGACAAAAATATCTAAACTAACCTATATCGAAAACAAAAATATTGGATACAAAAATATTATGACTTATAACTAACCATAGACTATATCATAAATACTGAAACCAACAATATAGATGACAAAAATATTGTTAAAACTAATAGTCAGTCAGTCACAAAACTTTATTCGGCAAATGCCATAAAAGTACAGACAAAAACACAAATACCACACAATAATTACGTTACAGTAAATAGATAGAAGAATAAAATAGTACCATATCTAAAACATTACGTAAACATCCGGTCTAAAATCCCATAAAATAAACAAATAAAACTCATAACATAAGAAAAATCACAATAATAGAATACAAAAATTAACTTACAATATTAAACTATATATACATATACATTTAAAATGAAATGAGCCTTTTCCTAATGCTTAAAGAAGCTGTAACAAAATCTAATACAAAGTGACAAATTTGCCTATCTGGCAATCTCTGAAAATATATTAAAGCTTCCTTGTAATGGATGGGTCTAACAAAACGTAAAGTGGGTAAAATGCAAACCCCTCTAGGAGCAGCATAAAAAGGGCAAAAGAGAAAAAAGTGCAAAGTACTCTGGGTTGATCTAGAATCACAGGGACAAAGAGGTAAATCCCTTTTCCAAAAACATGGTTCAGGAAACGCTACTTTAAAATGAATTAAATTAAGTCTAAAAAGTGTTAAAAAAGAAAGTATCTTAAAACTGGAAAACCAGGTCAGATAAGGTTCAAGGCATGGGGCTGTCACAACCTGAGAATAGGAATCAAAGGATTTTAATTTCAGAGAACTGCAAAATCTCAGGTCTGATATGTACTCGGAGTAAGTAGCCTTCAGAACGGACCTAGAATTTATAGTTAATAGGTGAGGTTCATCAAACATATATCTAAGACCTAAATTCTCAAAAGAGTTTCGTAGAAACATAAGCCAGGGGATCCTATTTGAATTTTCCAATTGTAAGCATTCAGAAATACAATCTTGGACCAATTTTGCCATTGGGTTTAGCCAACATCTAATCCAAAGCAATAATGGCGCCAAAAAAACCCTATCCTCCAAAAAACACTGACCAAGTTCTTCGTGGCAGATGATATTTGCAGTACATTTTGGAACCAACAGTAATCTTCGCAAAAATTTATTTTCGACCCTCTGGAGAGATGGTACCTTTACACAGCCCCAAACGCCTGCTCCGTAGAGCACAGCTGCGGTACACTTAGAATTATACAGAGTTTTCATCTGTGCAGGGGGTCTATGGCCTAATTTATTAGAGAAGCGAAAGATCGCTTCGGTGTTCCTTATCAGCTGTTGGAGCTTAAAATTAATATGAGTCTTCCAGGACAGAGAGGAACTCAAATACATGCCTAGGTAACAAAAATCTTTGACCTTAATAAGAGAATGCCCTCCCATAGTAAATTGTTTGGATTTTGTGTTACGTGGGCCACAGGTCATGACAAAAGTCTTGGGGTAATTGATCTTCAAATCGAGGCTCGACATAAACTCATAAAATATGTCCAATAAGCCCTGTAAGCCATTTGCAGTACGAGCAATTAAAACTGCATCATCCGCATATAATAAAACTGGAAGTAATCTTTGGCCCATCTTCGGTACATCCTTTGCTTGTTTAACCAAAAAATCATAGAGCCCATTTATATAGATCAAGAAAAGAAAAGGGGCTAAAATACATCCTTGCCTTACGCCCCTGGTTGACGGAATAGGAGGGGTTCTCTGCCCAAATGAGCCGACCTGAACAGAAACCGTTAGGTCTGTATGTAGACGTTTAATAAGCTCCAATAGAGCCGGGTCACACCCTAGAACTTCTAGGATTTGCCATAACTTTGATCTGTTAACCAAATCAAAGGCACTGGTTAGATCGATAAAAGCCATATGGATGGACTCTTTCTTAACAGACACATATTTATTAAGTATCAATTGTAAGTTTAAAACTTGCTCAACTGTGCCCACACCGGGTCTAAAACCAAATTGGATGGGAGATAAAATCTGGGCATCTGTTACCCAATCTTCTAAACGGGACAAGATCACACTACCTAAAATCTTTGCCGTTGAATCAATAAGGGAGATTGGTCTGTAACAAGAGGGGTCTTGTCTATTACCTTTTTTAAAGATGGGAACAATAATAGCCGATTTCCATGAAGAGGGCACATTACTAGTTACCACGTTGTTCAACACATTTGTAACCAAAGGGCCCCAGAGCTCAATTTCTGATTTAAAAAGGTCGACAGGAACCCCATCGGGGCCAGGGGCCTTTCCCTGCCTTGATCTATCAATGGCACCTTTGACCTCATGGAGATCAAAAATAATATTTAGGGCCTTAAAGTTAAAATCTGGAGTAAAATGTGTAGCAGGAGTAACTGCCACATGCAAATTCTCATAGGTTTCAGAGCAGAAAACTTTCCTAAAATGATTTATCCAGACATCCTCAGTAATAAAACATTCATTGGCCAAAGAGTTCTTATCAGAAAAGTAAGGGTGATGTATCACTTTCCAGAATTTGGAGGTGTCCTTAAATTCAGATGCGGCCAAAAGATCGCTCCAAGCCCTGGACCTAATTTCGGATTTCCGTTTATCAAGGGCAACCTTATAGTCAGTCCTCGCTAATTTTACTAATTGACGTGCGGGAGGAACTGCTTTAAGAGCTTCTTTAAGTTTTTTATGGGCTAAAGAACACGCAGAATCAAACCATCTATGGACCACCGGCCCCTCTTCGGGCCTGTCCATCACCAGGGCGCGTGAAATATCACTACTTAAGGATTCGAATTCTCGCACAATACAGTCAGAGTCTAGTTGCTGAGACAAACACATATAAATCGTATCAGACCTACTTCTTACAATTTCTTGGTTAAACTTTTTAGGGTCAATTTTATCCCATTTTAAACGAATGCCACTATTTAAATTATAAACTGTAGCAGCACACGAATTTTTGTTCATGGGTGCCTGATTTACTTTTAGGTCCAGTGTAATACTAAGAGGGTTGTGATCACTTGCACAATGAGGCGTAATCTTAAAATTTCTAATTAGATAAAAATCAGAAGAGCTGATAAGTATAAAATCAATGGTACTCCCCTTCAAATTCCCTGTGTAAGTGGGCGTATTACGGGCATCAGGGGCCAATTTCTCTGTAACGTGAACCAGATCAAATTTACAAATAAAAGAATTTAAGGCATCTCCTTCAGAGGTATGATTAAAATGAATTGGTGACTCTCTGCCCTCAACAGGGAAGGCACACAAGTCCGTGTGTTCTTTACAGCATAAGGGAATATTAAAATCACCCACCCAGAAAATAGTTAAATCACTAAACTGTAAAGCATGTGAGGAATCTATAAAATCCATTACCTCTTCCAGATGGGTCATAAGGAAGCCCCGAGGGATATTATTATAAAAGTTTAAAATTAGAATATCCTTTTGCCCGCTTATAGAGACGAGAACAACCATAAAATAAGGGGAAGACCAAATTAGGGACACATTTAAAAGCGGAAGATTTACAGAAACAAGTACTAAAAGGCCACCACTAGCTCTCCCCATGTGAGAAGTCCGTGCCGGCTGACAAAAAGAAGTAAAGCCATTCAAGAAAAACATATCTTTAGACCAAGTTTCCTGTAGACAAATTATATCATAAGAAGAAATGAAACTCTTCCAGTCCGAATTGTTAATTTTAGATCGCAACCCTGCTACATTCCAACTGAGCAGGGTTAGTGGTCTAAATGCAGAACATAATGATGAGACTTTGGTATTTAGATGAGTTTGTAAATCTGTAATACACATTCCTGTGCCCCTGATACGCTTGGTTTGGACGGTCCCAACCATCCGTCTCTCTAAATTGGAAGAACAGTGGTGGGTCACCGATAGTCAATCATTCTCATCAAAATGACTAAGAGTCGAGAATCTATTGCTAGTTGGAACGTTGACCTGTAAGGGAGACCTATCTGGCTCTTGGCTGTGCATGCTTAAATTAGTAATAGGACGATTTGTTAAAAGCACAGGGTCATAAAAATGGTGCAGGGAATGGATTTGAATCTTGTTATTTAACATATTACAATAGGCCGATTTAGTCAAAAAATAATCTACTGACTGAGGATTGGCAAAGTTTAAAACAACATAATCGCCCTCCTTCAATTCCTTTGAGAAGCCAACCCTCTTCACCCTTCGGGCCATAAGAATCTTATCATTACGGAAGCCTGAAGAATTTGGTTTAAATTTAGAATTCAACCAGTGGCCGGCTTTCCTAATTAAAGAGTGGGTATCTTCTAGTTTGCGGCACTCCAAAGGAGGAACGTTAGAAAGAACCAAAACGTACGGATTACAGTCCGGAGGTAAATGTAAAAAGTCTGCATGATTAGTGAATAAGTTGGAGCCATTGTCTTGCAACCTAGAGGAGTGAGCCTTCCTTGCTGGACATAATGCAGGGTTATCCACAAGGGTTCCTTGGCCAGGGACAACTTGTAGATCAGACAAATAGTTACCGGCTCCTTGGGGTGCCAATGTAGGGGGAGGAGTAGGTAAATAAACTGATTCGGGGCCAGGGAGAATTCCCGAGCTAAGTGGGCCAGGTTTAGAGAAACTAGATAAAAGCCTAGTTACATCATTAAAAAAACAATCAAGCTTCTCGGTAATCAAAGTTGTAATTTTAGCCTCTAAAGTTGCACAAAATAATTTAAGTGTCGAGTCAAATCTATTAGAGCCATCTTCAGAAATGACCGTACTTGGAAGACATTCAGAGGTAAAAACCAAGGGGGCTGAAGGTTTGTTACTTTGGGTCAAATGGGTAGGTAAGTTCTTTTTAAAACCTGTGACCTTTTTTACATTTTTTGGCTTTTTCCCGGCTCGCCTCTTCTTCGTAGGTGGAGAAACAGTCTGAGAACCCTCAGAAGGAGGAGTAACTAAAAGGGGAGAAGAAGTAGTACGATCAAAAGTAGGAATTTTGTCTTCTTTCAACTGGCTGGAGTTTGTTGTTAAGGACAGTGGTGAAAGACCAGTACTTAAGGGGGTAGGAGCGTGGCTGATAAGTTCCAGAGAAGGTTCCAGCGGAGGATATTGGACAGTACTTTGGACAGCCCCAATCCTTTCTTCTACATGTTCTAGTTCAGACTCAATGGCCCCCATTACAGAGGATAAATAGCTGGTAATGGAGGACTGGAGGGAGCTGGACCCACCTATCCCCTTTTGAACATTAATTTTCCTTTTCCCCATATTTAATAAGAGATCGCACTGTACCTGGCGCAGCACACAAGTATAAATGACACTGTAGAGAGGAGAAGGCGTTAGAGGGGGGGGCCAGCCCGGCCTCTTCCGGTCGATGACGGGCGAAGGACGGGCCCGCCCTTTGCCCGGGCTTTGCCCGGGCGCCGCCCGCGCGCGTCCCGCGGTTGCGGGCGCGCTGTGAATTAAAGAAGGGCTTCCCGCCCTATCAGCAGCTGAGGCTGCCTCCGACAAAGTTTAAAGGGCTCCCGCCCAAGAAAGAAGTTGTGCGCGTCCCGCGGTTGCGGGCGCGCTGTGAATTAAAGAAGGGCTTCCCGCCCTATCAGCAGCTGAGGCTGCCTCCGACAAAGTTTAAAGGGCTCCCGCCCAGGAAAGAAGTTGTGCGCGTCCTGCGGTTGCGGGCGCGCTGTGAATTAAAGAAGGGCTTCCCGCCCTATCAGCAGCTGAGGCTGCCTCCGACAAAGTTTAAAGGGCTCCCGCCCAGGAAAGAAGTTGTGCGCGTCCCGCGGTTGCGGGCGCGCTGTGAATTAAAGAAGGGCTTCCCGCCCTATCAGCAGCTGAGGCTGCCTCCGACAAAGTTTAAAGGGCTCCCTGCCCAGGAAAGAAGTTGTGCGCGTCCCGCGGTTGCGGGCGCGCTGTGAATTAAAGAAGGGCTTCCCGCCCTATCAGCAGCTGAGGCTGCCTCCGACAAAGTTTAAAGGGCTCCCGCCCAGGAAAGAAGTTGTGCGCGTCCCGCGGTTGCGGGCGCGCTGTGAATTAAAGAAGGGCTTCCCGCCCTATCAGCAGCTGAGGCTGCCTCCGAGAAAGTTTAAAGGGCTCCCGCCCAGGAAAGAAGTTGTGCACATTTTCCACTCTGACAGTGCAGGTAGAACTGCTAATCAGACAACAGTGCCAGCGCTCTTTCCTTAAAACAAAGGTTGTCTGATAGTTTCACAATTGGCACACCACTTTAGCAGCCCAGTGACAAAATATAACACAACAAATATTGACCTACAAAATTATCAAGACATTAATATAGTTATAGTATCAAAACACTATAGTTAATTATCAAAAGCACAGATACCATACACAAAAATATCGATGACAAAAATATCTAAACTAACCTATATCGAAAACAAAAATATTGGATACAAAAATATTATGACTTATAACTAACCATAGACTATATCATAAATACTGAAACCAACAATATAGATGACAAAAATATTGTTAAAACTAATAATAAATACCAGTTTAAAACACAAAAATATATAATATAAACTAATAAACAACAAAAAGCACAAGAATAAATTACATTTATAAATAAAATATAATATTTTACTAACCCAAATAAATTACTTTTCAAATATATTAACATAAAACACCTCTGTACTACAAATTACATTTATTTACATTCCACCTATATAAAACACACAAATAAAATATTTATTTACTTAAATAAGTTACCTCAAATACAAGCATAAAAAAGTAATTAGCATTTTCCAAATAAGGGCATATTTAAAAGGAAGCTAAAGCAACCAATCATATAAAAGCATAAAAAATATTACCAATAAAATATCTTCACTAATCAAATAAACAATATAAAAGCCACAGTAATTCAACCAAAAAATCGGTCAAAAAACACCAAACTTTTCAAGAGGAAGAAACTCTGTCAGATTTCCCCTAGAAAAGAGAAGCCTACAACATATACAACCATATATTCACTTTTCCAAGAAACAATTATACTAAGAATGTCAACCTAATTAAATTCACCTCTAAAAATAAATTCTTAATATACAATTACTAACAAAATGTTTAACATTTATCCTTTTAGACAGATTACTCAAACTTAAACTACAGGTCACTAACGAAAACACATCAAAGACCAGAAAAAAAATAATATATAGGCATATATATATATATATATATATATACATATATATTAAACAAACAAAAGTTAAACCTCTAATTAACCTAAACAACCCTAAACACCAAAAATGTAATATATATGCAAAAAATAAAAATACCTTTTATCTTTCCACAGAAATAGACACCTGTTTCAAAAAGAATCTTCCAGAAAAAAGGTTGCCAAGAAGACAAAAATTCACTGAGCAAAAAAGAAGTAATGGCCTGATTATGACTTTGGCGCTTGGTGGACCGCCATGGCAGTGGTCACGGTCCGACCGCCGTCAGATTGGCGCTCGTACCACTATATTACGATGCATGCAGTTCCATAGACAAAACACCGCCGCAGTCCCACCAGCACCACCAGACAGCATATCTACCACGGTAGCGAAATAGGTCGATGAGGCTGTCGGAGGATGGACCGCTAGTGTTTCACCACACATATTATGATGTTGCCTTCCACCGACATAACTGTGGAAGTCCAACCATCATGTCTCAGCTGGTGGAAATGGAGGAATATAGAGCAGGAACTCACCTGTAGGCAGCCTCACACATGGAGCCGGTCATACCAGTCCAGCCGCTGCTGATAGAAGGAACCCAAAATTAACGTTGCTGTGGACGCAATCAACGGTAAGACCACACACCTACCTGTGTCGAAAACTCAACTGCAGATTGATGCTCCATCATCAACCTGGTATGGGGGCTGTGCTCCATGGACCAAGCATAACTTTGTGTGTCCCAGGTCGGAGTTGTACACAATGTATGGCCCAATCACAGCCCCATGATGCCCCCTTTGGGCAGGTCACTGGCACTGCACCGCCACACTGCACATATCCAGACATGTCTGCACATCCCAGTTTCAGGGACAGCGAAGTGTACATACCATTGTGTCACACAACAGCAACACCATATCAATGTCACACCTAGTAATTGAACTGACAACCTCACACTGCTCACATACCATGGCCTGTCATGATATTGAAGCCACATATGTATGGATGTGTCATTTAACCCAAACACCCCTTCCCTGCAACATCCCTGTAATGGACCCACACCTATCACCCACATTACTAGAGAATGTAAGGTAAATGAGATGCACAATATTTAGTGAGAAAAATCTCCAAAGCCCACAATGTAAACAATACCTGCAGAATAGAGATGGCGGCATCAGGGGGACCCCAGGAAGGATGCTGTCCTGGGACACATTTCACTTTGCACATGCACCATAAACATTATTTGCACAGGAACTGGGCCTTCATGTGCCTCAGGGACAACCAATATTAAAATCAAATGCCATGCCTATGTGCCAAATGTGCAAGTCAAGAAAGCAAATACAATAGCAACAGCATGGGTCACACAAGTAGCTACCGTAGGTGGAAAGTACACACATGAAAATAGACACATGGTCAGACAAATGCATAGGAAGGTAGCACAATTGAACACCCTCCATGTGTGGACAAACTAAATTCTAACTCTAAACACATGATACAAATGTTTAATCTACATCAGAGGGACAAATGTACACCAATAGATGATGACATTGGCCAAGCTAAGATGAAATGCTTACAATGTCAAACCACACACAATGCAGTGACACCCCAATTGGATTACCACCCCCATATCCATCCATTGAACATCTCCCCTTGTCCTGGTTGACACCAGCACTGCTCCCAAAGTCAGATCTTGCCAACCACAGCAAATGGATCAGCAAACAGGGTGAATCAAACACAACTGTAGGCATCTATCACAAATTATTCAGGAACAGCAAAAAGGTAGAAAAGTAATGGCGGGACAAATGTCTACCCAAAAACACAGCTTGGGTTTATTAAAGAACTCTAAATATGTGAAAAGTCCAATGGCCAGTCCACAAATAATAGTTCATACACACTGCTGTGCACCAGAACTTAACCATCTGATCACATTCATGGAAACTTTCACAGGAAAGGGCATAAAGTGGGCATGTCAGGCACCTCAATGCTCACCCTTCTGTGGAGTAGGGATGGATTTAGGATGGGTAGGTTTGTTTTTGGAATGGGTTGGCTTAACTTTCAATGGGTTGGGCTTCTTCCTGGTGGGAAGGGTATGGCTGGTTTCTGGGGGGTCAGGACAGGTGTGACGGGGGACTTGCACGTGGAAGGGATGGGTCGGGATGTGAGCGGGGTTCTTTTAGTTTTGGGAGAGGGGTTTCACAGGGGTAAGGCCAAGGTATAACAGAAAACTTTCTTTGGGAAAACAGATAGGGTCAGCAGAAGGGATTAGGGGTTGGGAGGTTGAGGAACTACTTGTGTCGGTTCAGTGTGTTGTTGGTGGTGGTGCGTCTGATGTATGCTTGAGTTTGGTGGTGTTGCATATTTGAGTGTGGTAGTTTGCATCCCTTGGGGGGATATGAGGTGGAGGTGATGGCTAAGATGGGTGTGGAGGCTGTGTTTGTGGATATTGGGGTGGTGTCTGGGGACATGGTGTGTGCGGTGGCTGTATCTGGGGGTATGGCGTGTGTTAGAGTTTTGGCTGTGTCTGTGGGCGCTGGGTGGTGTCTGGTGGTATGGTGTGTAGGGTAGGTAGGTCTGTAGGTCTGGGCTCGGGTGCACGGCCAACTGGGTGAGCAGCAACATGGAGGGTGGAGATGGAACCAGGGGCAGCAGACAAGGATGGAAGAGGTACAGGTCCTGATGGGTCAGCCACCACTAGGGAGTGTCCACTGGAGGAAGAATCCGAAGATGATGATGTTGATCCTGTGTCCTCCACGGCACATCCCTCATCCTGAGGGCCTCGGGGAACCTTCGTGTATGATGTCTTGTGACTGCAGGTACCGTGACCAGCTTCTTCCCCAATGGTTTTGGCCCTTTCTCCTCAGCTTGCCTGTGCTGATGCTGAAATTACAAAGACAAATATGGTCAAGATATGTTTGGTCTGAATGGTTGCATGTAACCAAGCTATTGAGTCACATGTCATGCCCTCCCCTGAATTAACCAACTGTCTGCACTGTAGATTTGTCACTTGTGCAATACACCTCTACTGTACAAGTATGACTTATGTAAAGGTGACAACAGAGCTGTGGGAGTAAGGGACCTGTCATACGTCAATGACACACACTGCCAATGAGGGTCAAAGGAAATATGTCTTAGGTCAAGGGGGGTTACCTCAGTACCCATTCCTAATGTAGTCAATGTAAAAAAGGACTTCAGGCCAAGTCTGGCCACTGAATACTCGTTCTGGCCACATCCAATAATCTGCAGGTCTACAGGGAGTAGGCCCTGTGCCACAGGTACACAGTAACAGTAACTCTACCCCTGTCTAGTCGATGTACCATACTGGGAGAAACATTTGACAGGCCCTGGTCTCTGCAGGCTGAGCATACAGAACATACATGACACTCACATTTCCATCACATACACAGCTCATGCTATAATTCAAATACAAGTTTTTTTTACATTTGCAAACATCATATCCTAAGGTATGTAGGTATAGAGAAGACAGAGGGAAGAAGGTTTATAGGAATAGGCGCTCACAGTGAATCACCAGGTTATTTTGTAAGTCAGACAATAATGGGCACGGTGCTCCCGGCAGGAGGGTCCTCCCCACTCCTCCAACGTTTCTGTAAGAAAAACAGAGCATAAAAAAAAACGCAGAGGCACTCGTGAAGTAATAAAAAGTCAAAAGTTTGTGTTCGGATATAATCGTGTACACGCCGACCAGAGAGTGAGATTCCGCTCTCCAGACACGTTACTCCGTGTCCTTCTGTTACCGATTCGATTGCAGATAGGAGGTGTATACACATACGCCTCTCGTATAAACGTGAACTTTAAGTGCAGCTTCTAATACTTGATCACTATCGGTTGGAACCTCTTGGGAAGCATTCTTTTGAATTCTTCCGCATCACCATTACTATTGAATGGATTATCATACTGAGCCCTGAGGAAGTCAATGAGATTATCCTCTCACAAAACGAAACACGTGTTGGCTGTTGTCTGTTATATAAGAATTACACCTCAAGAATAAACTGGATTTAAGCAATGATTTCCGGTCTACAGTGTACTTGATTGATTGGAAGAGGACTTCATTATATCCGAACACAGACTTTTGACTTTTTATTACTTCACGAGTGCCTTGGCATTTTTTTTTTTATATCCTAAGATATGTCATTGCATGGCTATAAAGTACCCTTGCCTAAATATATATGAAAGCAACAGAAGGAAGATCTAGGGCTTATCACACAACACAATGGTAATGTGAAATACATAGAGTACTAGTCTCCGCTATCAGCACCATGTACATACTATGTACGGTACTCAGAGGCACATTGTAACCTATGAGGAAGGAAAGGATGGTGTTGAACAGAGTCAAATATGCCTATGAGGTTCATGACTGCTTCTCTGGTGAGCCACTGAGCTGACCATACCTGGGCAGGACCTTCTCAACAGGCCTCTCCAACTCATCAGGAGAGAATGCAGGGGCCTTTTCACCTATTTGGCCTGGCATGATTGCTCCTTGGGGTGGAATACAGCAGCTGAAGTGGTGGAGGTGATGGCAGCAATGTCAGTAGTCAAGTGAGTGATTTAGTAAAATGCGGAGTACATGTATGCCACGTAAGCAGTCATCGTCGTTGACGGCCACAACCATTGAGTCGCAACCATCACCAACGTTAGCCTATGGCTGTGTCTGCTCTGGCTGAAACCGCCCACGGCGCGGTCAACATTTACCAGGGGCGACGGGCAGTTCTTAATATCCAGTGAACTAGGCCATGCATCTGCCATTTTGGCAACTACAACTACAGTACTGTGCCCTGTTAAATGCGTCACAGCATCACTATATGTGTCTGATCATCTCAAACAATGTAAAGCAGCCTTGTTGTGCTGGTTCTCCTACACAATCACAATTGTAGTGTGTTGCTGGTCACAGATGGCATATTACAGAGGCACTCTGTCCAACGCCGGTGACGGTATTTTTGGCGGTCAGAACAGACTATTTAATTTCGAGGGGCACATGGGGAGCAGACAGTTGGGTAATGCCCAATTATAGACACGTGTGGCCAACCATGGGGGTCACATTTGACCGTTCAGTAGCAGACTGCTTTGATGTGTAATGGGTGTAATGTTTTTCCAGTCAGTAATGTTTGTCACATGATTTTGGTCCTGTTCGTCATGTATATTGATGTGGACACAGTGATTAATGTTCCGACTCATTTAATTTCACAAATAGGTACCCTGGGAGAGGGAGGAGGTGACAAGCTCCAGTGTACCATCCATTGCCAGACCTTCAAACCATGGAAGAACATCACATCATCAAACAGTTCCCTCTGAATAGGCAAACCATTGTGTATTTAGGTAATCAGTTGGAGCCAGATCTAATGCCTGAAAACACAAATCCAACATGCATGGCACCCATTGTGAAACTCATAGCAGTATTACACTTCCTGGACACAGGGTGCTTCCAATATGCAGTGGTCATATCTGGTTGTATGTTCCAAACTATGTTCAGTGGTGCGTTAAGAGACGTGCTATCAGCAATGATAAAACAAATTGATAGCTATATCATGTTCCCCGGACCTAAGGATTTAGCCAATGTGAAGAATGACTTCTATGGTTTTGGTTGCCTCCCACATGTAGTGAGAGCAATTGATGGCACACATATTGCCTTGGTGCCACCACAGGCCAGTGAACAGGTCTATCACAACAGGAAAAACGTCCATTCTATCAAAGTGCACGTTGTCTGCTTGTCAGACCTCTACATCTCAAACGTCAGTGCCCGGTTCCTAGGTTAAGCCCATGATTTCTTTGTAATGCAGAACAGCACCATACCCAAGCGGATGTCACAACTGCACCCAGAGAGGGCTTGGATTGTTGGTAAGTCACATCTGTCATGATTTTGTGTGTGCAATGCCAGGTGCTACAATCAAAGTGAGTGGCTCATTGTGGCACTTATGTGTCATTACAAAATAGGAGACTCAGCATATCCAAACCGTCCTTGGTGGTTGACACCACTGAGGAATCCAACTACGCCATTTCAATGAGGCACATGGAAGAACACAGCGGGCAGTGGAGCGGGCTTTTGGGCTCCTGAAGGCCAGATTTTGCTGTCTGGACAAGATTAGGTGAACCCTCCTTTACTTACCCGTGAAAGTGACTGTACAATGAACTGTATTTGTGATAATGTGTGTATATTTTGGGAAATAGGGAGCTGATGCTCAGGCAAAATCTGCCAAAGGGTGTTTGATGAGGAAGCTTTTGACACAGTCACATTTTGAAGATGTTGCTTTATTTGTGTCGATTTTTCGATGGACTTTGTTCTCCAGACATTTGCTATGTGACTTGTGTCATATGGAGGGTTTCATAACTCTACTCCTTGTTTTGTTCTTTGTTCAGGTACCTTCCCCATGAGATCTTCATTTGGGCATTTCAGAGTTGTGACACTGGCAGGTAAATTGTGCTTTTGGGACATACAAAGTGGACATGGTTGTTCCTGGGAATGTATTTGACAGACTTTGGGTGTAGAAGACCTGTGTCAAGATAGCTTGCACAGTGACAGGATGGAAGTGCAGAGGAGTCGGTTGGACTTGTTTGTTGTTGTGTGGTGGCCATGATGCATCATGTGTGTCATCATATGGTCATGTTGTTATAAGTCAAATTCATGTCAGTTCCCCTTCACATTGGCTAAACACTCTTTTTGTCTGAACTGTTTGTAGCTGCTAATGTGTTCCATCATTGTAGGCCAAAGTGCATGTGGCACATCACTGACATTTGTTTGTGTCATACCACCAGATAGAGTAGCACTGGATTGTAATCACCCTGTGATCATGAACTGTTGTACTGCCATCTGTCTGGGTGTGGCATTGTATGAGGTGGGCTTCCTTTTAAGAGCTACGGGATATGGTTCCAGCTGATGACATCAACCATATCCATTTATGCCTAATTAACAGGACAATGTCTGATATGTCTATTCCTACAATGTTCTGGGGGTCTGTACCAGTATATTTGGTGGCCTGCATATTCCGATATGGTCCTATCTAAATTTCTATGTTTTTGACATCTTGACAGCCTATGTGCTGAATAATGTAATAAAATCTCTTCTGAAACAATACACTTGTATATATGTGTTGGTGTGTAATGGTTGTAATACTGAGCTGGATACTGTGTACATGCCATATATCCCTGCTTGCACAAGTAGCTAGTACCTTCATTGTATGGTTCACATGGTCTTACCTATCTACATAGCTAAATGTGAAATTTAAGCATACAATGAGATTGTGATGGGTGAATTTATTACAATACAGAAAATAATTTTGGGAAAGAAAGAAACAAAAATGTAAAGTGAAGGGGTCAATCATGGTGAAGGAAATCAGTGGAGTAGGTGCCACACCACTGGAAACCCAAAGTCCAGAGTACTGCTCCCATTGGAATTGGAATGTGGTTCAGGATCAGTCCACAGAGTGTATGTGTGACACACCAAGGAGGACATTAAGGAAGAGGTTTCTTGCTGGTAGTGGTGGGTGCCTTGCCATCCGCACCTCCTGGATTCTTGCATGGATGCCCCCGCTTTCAGAGGGCAGGGGCGGGATCAGCTGATGCAGAGACAGAGGTCTCTGAGGATGGTTGTTCCTCTGGCTGGGCCTCCCTTCCTGTGGCTGCCTGTGGCTTGAGGTAGTTGGCCCACAGGAAGGGGTGGATGGTGGTGTAAAAACCCTGTTCAGGGTTGTATGGATGTTCATCAGCACCCCTATTAGGTGCACATTTTGGAATTGTGGACATCTAAATTTTGGATCATGTCTCTCTGCAGCTGCTTCATTTCCCGGAGTTCAGTTAATGCCTGGCCCATCATGCTGTTAGATACCCAAGACATGGTTGATGGTATCCAGGTCGACAGCCAGCCCCGGTGGCCTCACTTCGCTGGCCCACAGCATCCCTCCCACGCATCCTACTCAAACGAGCCTATACCCTTGCCACAGGGTGCCCTCTCCAACTGGGTCCTGGACCTTCAGTGTCAGGAGTGTTAGGCTGCACCTCAGGATCCAGGACTGGGGGGCACAAGATGGTTGAAACTGTGCTAGGTACACAGGGTGGGGGCATGTTGTTGCATGTGATGTTGAAGCAACAGGGTTGGGAGGGGTCATTGTGGGCACAGTAAGACTCAATGTTGCCGTCTGACCAGGTTGCCCAGATGTGCCAAGGCTGTCCTCCACGTCCACAAGTCTAGGAGTGTCGTCATTGCTGAGGACTTCATCCAGTGGTAGAGTGGGAGTCTAGACGGTGGACGAGGCCTGCCCAGGGGCTGTGCCTGCTCGATTTGTTGAGAAAGAGAGTAGAGTGCTATAGGTTGAAGTGTGACATCTACCTCCAAAGCTTTTGTGTTACAGAAAGTAAAGACATTGGGCATTCTTAAGTGGTAGGTTAGCCTGTTGTGCCATTTTACCATGGTATTGGTTTATTTGACATGATGTGTGAAGCTTGTCTAAACTATTAGACTCAAGCAGCTCATTAGATGTGCTGATTAGTTGCACTTCGGATGAGGGAATGAAAATGACATCTTACCAAAAGTGAAGCCAACACAATGGAGAGGCAACATGTGCATTTGACCATTCGGAGGCCTAGTTGAGTGATACAGGCAAACACACAACTTTGTTGTATATGTATCTGTAATCATCATGTGTGCAGTGCTGTGTCACTGTGTTTGCTGCCACTACCAATCTGCTGATGTAGTTTATGGCCTTAGGAATACTTGTTGTACACACTTGCTAAGGTGTCATTCCTGTCCTCAATAGTTTAATCTTGAGATACCAGGTCAAGATGGAGTTGGGTAGACAGCCACGTCCCTGAGTTGAGCATGATCTGTATATTGCTTACTCCCAAGTGAGTAAACTTCATTTGAGAGATAACAAACAAGTGTATTTGGGAAAGTGAACACTGGGCTGGTGTTTGAAGTCGCAGGAACAGGGCCTCCTGGGAGTTGCAGTCAAGTCACTCCCTCTACTTCACACCACTAGACAAATGGTATACCAGGTGAGTGAAGAGCATTTGAGGGAAAACAAACAGGTGTATTTGGGCAAGTGAATACTGGGCTGGTGGTTGAAGATACAGAAACAAGGCCTATTGGGATTTGCAGTTAGGTCACTCCTTCTACTTCACACACTAGACAAAGGTATACTCCCAGGTGAGTAAAGAGCATTTGAGGACAAACCAACAGGTGTATTTGGGCTAGTGAACACTGGGCTGGTGGTTGGAATTACAGAAACAGGGCCTATTGGGAGTTGTAGCCAGGTTACTCTCTCTACTTCACACACTAGACAAATGGTATACTCCCAGATGAGTAAATTTAATTTGAGGGAAAGCAAATAGGTATATTTGGGCAAGTGAACACTGGGCTGGTGGTTGGAGTCACAGAAGCAGTGCCTCCTGGGAGCTGCAGTCATATCACTCCCTCTACTTCCCAACACCTAACAAATGATATACTGGCAGGTGAGTGAAGAGCATTTGGGGGTGGTTTAAACAGGTTTATTTGGGCAAGTGAACACTGGGCTGATGGTTGGAGTTATAGAAACTGGGCCTCCCGGGTGCTGCAGTCACAGAACTCTCTCTATTTCCCAACACTTGATAAATGTTGGTTATTACATATCTGTAGCCAGACTGCATCTAGACTGGAGCATACATTTACATGTTGAGACATACCAAAAGTCCTGGGATGATTTTTTGATACTGAAACACTTACAGGCACCATTCCAACCGATGGAATGTGATGGACCTTGGTAGCTTTGATGTTAGGTTCAACAATACACATAGTCAGTCTTACATTTCATATACTCTGGGTATTGAATATTGGTAAAGTCAATGAATGACACAGTGGCAAAAGCTGAGCTGTGAGCATGTAAGACATTGCAGTTTGACAACAGTTTTGTAACTTACCAGACTCCACTCCCTCAGGTATTCCTGTCACGCCTCAGGATGCAGGATGGTCAAGACCTTCTCCTCCCAAGGAAAGAGTTGTAATAGGTAACTGGGAGGGCCATCGCCAGTCTTGTAGGCCTCCATCTGTTGCCCGGAGGCCAGGGAACGCACTTTGCCCCTCAGGTCATTCCACATTTTCCTAATTACCTCCTTTGTGCACAGGGTGGTGCCACAGCATTCACTCTGTAGCGGATCCTTTGCCACAGTTCCATTTTCCTACTAAGAGGAGTATGCTGGACTTGGGCTCCAAACAATTGTGGCTCTTCTCTTATGATTTCATCCGCCATGACGCTCAACTCATCCTCTGAGAAACAGGGATTTTTGGAACGTGACATTATGGGGAATTAAAGTCTGTAAAAGAGGTTTAAGGGATAATAAAAACAGAGTGTCTTATCTCTCTGGACAAAATCAAATCTTGGTTGCAGTGGAGATGCGGAGGATCATAGTTTGTGAAGGGGTGTGTTTTATAGTGTGATTTGCAGGTGTGTCCACTGGGCCCATGTGGATCGCCGTTGGTTAACCACCGCAAGGGGACAGCCATGTCGGCTGTGTGTTTGTAATCAGCCCAGCAGCTGGATGCTGCGCTGACGGTGTCGGAGTACGGACTGCTAAGATAGCAGACCGCCGTTCTGTTGGAGGTCAGCATTTTGGCTTGGTGGGCAGCGGTTCTGCTGGTATACATCGTAATAAGGCAGTCTGGGGACCACCGCACAGACGGTCTTTTTGGGACCACCATCTTGGCGGTCTGGTGGTCCGACCCTAAGCTATAAAAAACACAATAATGTCTATTTAAATATATATCAATTATAACACTTATTAATAATGATTTTTTTGTATTTACATCATTTCAGTAAATAAAGACAAAATGACAGAAGGTACAAGATGTAAAACACAACAGAAGGGGAAACTTTTGCTGTGTTACATGGGATATACATACTGCCAAGAAAATGCTTCTTCTCAACATATCAATTGGAAGTGTACGAAATATTATTCAAATGCATGTTATGTGAGGGCAACTACCAAAGAAACTGTAGTGTTATATGTTAAAGACCATAACCAGCCTCTCCACGTAACAGAAATAGAAGTAAGAGAAGTATTAGAAAATATAAGGGAAGCACGCACTAGTTCCCAAGAATCAACATCACAAATACTTAAAGAAGTGCTACCCCATGTACCAGAAAATATAACAGGCCAGTTACCATCAATATACATCTTAAAATGCCTTAGCCCCTTCTGTGCCGCGGACGTAATGGTTACGTCCCGTGGCACAGTGCTCCTGTGCCGAGGACGTAACCATTACGTCCTCGGTACGGAGCCCGGAGGGAGCGCTAGCGCTCCATCCGTGGGGTTCCCCCCACCCCTCCAAGGCGGGGATGGAAGGGGAAGACCTTCCCCTTCCACCCCCACCCCCCGTGATTGCGCGCTGACATCATTACCGACTGCTGGTCGCACTGGAAGCCATTTGCTTCCAGTGCGAGTACGGAGAAACAGGTAAGTTTCTCCTCCGATGGGTGGGGGGTTTGGGACAAAGAGGCACCGGGGGAAAGGAAAGGCTTTTCCTTTCCCCCGGTGTCTCTTTGAGCATTCCTGCTGCCCGATCGCATTGCGATCAGGCACCAGGAATGCCCACTAGACGCCAGGGATTTTTTTTTTTTTTTTATGTTGTAAACTTTTTACGCGCTGGGGAGCGGCCCCTTGGGCAAGGGTCGCTCCCATTTGGGGGCATGTTTGAATGGCCATTTCTGTCCCCCTTGGGGGCAGATCGGCCTAATATTTTTAGGCCGATCTGCCCCCAAGGGGGGGGCAGAAGCCACTAGACGCCAGGGATTTATTTTATTTGTTTATGTTTTAAAGTTTTAGCGTTGGGGAGCGGCCCCTTGGGCAAGGGTCGCTCCCATTTGGGGGCATGTTTCTTGTGGCCATTTCTGCAGATCAGCCTATTATTTTTAGGCTGATCTTCCCCCAAGGGGGGCAGAAGCCACTTAGACACCAGGGATAGTGTGTGTGTGTGTGTTAGTGGAGGGGGGGCGGCCCCTTGGGCAAGGGTCGCCCCCCCTTTGGGGGCACGTGTACCAAGGCCATTTCTGCCCCCCTTGGGGACAGATCAGCCTATTATTTTTAGGCTGATCTGCCTCCAAGGGGGGCAGAAACCACTAGAACGCCAGGGATTTTTGAAAATATGTTTATTTATGTCGGGGGCGCCCCTTGGGCAAGGGGCGCCCCCCAAGGGGGGCACTGAACTGTTGGCCATTTCTGCCCCCCTTGGGGGCAGATGGGCTATTTGTTTTAGGCCCATCTGCCCCCAAGGGGGGCAGAAGCCACGTAGGCACCAGGGATAGAGTGTGTGTGTGGTTTGTTTTTTGTTTGGGGGTGGGCCCTTGGGCAAGGGTCGCTGCCCCTGGGGACACACTACTAAAGGTATTTTCTGCCCTCCTTGGGGCAGATAGGCCTATTTTTTAGTAGGCCCATCTGCACCTATGGCAGAATCCACTTAGGCACCAATTTCTAAATGCTTGATGGTGGGATGTTTGTCAACTGACAAAGTATTTGCATTTGTGATAATTTTTTTCCTCCTTTTTGTTCTAGTTCAAAGCTTTTGCTTTCTTTGCTGTGGCTCCTTGCGGTTTTGGCAGTGGTTGACCTGCGGTTTGCATAGTTGCATGTTTTAGGTAAGTAAAAACAATTTACTCCAAAGGAGTATTGTTGCCATGCATAAATGACATGTTTGTAGGTGGTGTACTAAATACAGGTTTGTGTGAAATTGTCCTTAGATTTGTGCACAATGATATTTGTGTTGTCTTATTTCTAATTTGCTTTTCTTTCTTTCTTTTTAGTGGGATATCATTGGTGATTGCTGTGTCTGTGGAGAGTAGTTGCTGGTGATTCAAGCTTTTTCAGGCAAGTGGGCGGTAAAGTTTTTGAGTTTATAACTCTTACTAATAAAGCTATCTCATCTTACACAGTGCTGGTTGTTGGTGGTGCATTTGTCCAGTTAATTTTTGTAGGAAAGATCATGGCTAGCCGCAGGATGACCGCTCAGCAGATGGTTGGTATGCTTTTTGAGTCATTGTCTGATCATGATTATGAGACGGACTCTGCATCTGAGGCAGAGGAGGAAGTGAGGGATTCTGGCAGTGAAGTTTCTGCCGGAGAGGAATCTTCTGATGAGGAAGCCACACTTAGTGCAGATGAAGGGCCTGTTTCAGAGGAGGACACTGATGTGCCATTAGTGCAGCAACCTGGGGCTGAAAGGTTTCCCGTTAGAAGACCTGAACTCTGGGTTGCCCCAAACATGGAGCAGCCATAGTTGCCTGCATTTACTGGTCTCCCGGGTATAGAGTCAATACTGAGAACTTTTTGCCTGTCAATTTATTTGAGTTATTTGTGGATGATGTGTTTTTGGAAGAGATTGTTGAGCAGACTAATTTGTATGCAGAGCAGTATTTGAGGGACAACGCTGCTAGACTTAGGCCGGACTCTAGAGCTGCCCAGTGGATTCCCACAAATTTGGAGGAGATGAAAAGGTTTTTAGGTTTGACTCTTTTGATGGGGTTGATAAGAAGCCGTCAATGGCTTCTTATTTGTCTACTAGTCCCTTGATGGCAACAGCTATATTTCCTGGAACAATGAGTCGTAATCGGTATTTGCTTCTTCTTAGGATGCTGCATTTTATTGACAATGCATTGTCCTTACCACGAGATCACCCTGATTCTGACCGTCTTTTTAAGATTAGGCCTGTCCTTGATCATTTTGTAGATCGGTTTTCAGAGGTCTATGTTCCAGGCTAAGAAATAGCTGTGGACGAGTCTTTGGTCCTCTTCAAGGGTCGTTTGTTTTTTAGGCAGTACATTCCTAGCAAGAGGGCACGACGTGGAATTAAATTGTATATGCTGTCTGAAAGTAGTACAGGATATGTGTATAATTTCCGTGTCTACACTGGTAGGGATTCCAGTATTGACCCTCCTGGTTGTCCTCCCACTTTTGGAGTTACTGAGAAAATTGTGTGGGAACTTGGTAGACGACTGTTCAACAAAGGTCACCATTTGTATGTAGATAACTTTTACACTGGAGTGCAGTTGTTCAAGGAATTGTTTAGAGTGGACACTGTTGCTTGTGGCACAATTCGTTGTAACCGGAAAGGCTAAGTAAGGGAGCTTGTCTGTAAAAAACTTGAGAGGGGACAGTGCAGTGCCTTGCGGAATGATGAGCTGCTAGCTTTGAAGTTTTCAGACAGGAGGGATGTCTACATGCTAAGTACCATCCATGAGGAGATTACTTCCCCCGTGACTGTTTGGGGCCAGGTTGCTGAAATGCGCAAACCTGTGTGCATTTTAGATTATGATAAGCACATGGGAGGTGTAGATAGAGTTGATCAGAGGTTGGAACCTTATACTGCTATTCGTAAGTCTTACGTTTGGTATAAGAAGTTAGCAATTCACCTCTTCCACTTAGCAACTTTTAATGCTTTTATTGTGTTTAAGGATAGGTCTCCAGAGTCAAAGATTACATTTGTGAAATTTCAGGGGTCAGTGATAGAGAGCCTTATTGTGGTGGAACAGGCCAGAGTTCCTAGAGAAGCAGTGGTGGAGGATGTGGCTAGATTGAAAGATCGCCACTTTGCTGAGCACATTCCTCCCACACCCAAAAAAGACTTTCCAGCTAAGAAATGTAGATTGTGTTTTCGAACAGGTATCCGGAGGGAGACTCGAATGTACTGCCCAGATTGTCCTTCAAAGCCTGGGCTGTGTGTGGGTGGGTGTTTTAAGAATTACCACACCCAGAAGAATTACTGGGAACAACCATGAGTGTAAACTCATGTCTGTTTTGTATTTTCATGTGTTCAGTTTCATGGTTAGCATTTCTGTCATGTACTTAGTTAGAGCTTTTGTGTTTGTAGTTTTGTAATTATTTCTAATTAGTTAAGGGTTTCTCTGTTTGAAAAAAAAAAAAGTGATGCCATTGTGTGTGGAGTGGGGCTTGGCTGAGGGTGTACATAGTGTACATATTGACTTGCTGTTGGCTACTGCAACACACTGCCAGCCAAACACCAGTCCACACACTCCCATCATCTGGCGTGATTGTTGTATCAGGCATGTGGGCATATGTAAGTGATGGGACCTTGAGTGGCGCTGTCTGTCGATGCGATTGTTGTAATGTGCTGGGCCCATGGCTGGTGGCGTGAATGGTCTTGTGCGTGTCATGTATGAAAGGTGTGTGAATGGACTGTAAAGCGGTTGGTGCCTTGCCGTGGCTTTACAGCTCACAAGCTGTGAGTCATTAGTTCCGTTTTTTGGCCTTTCAGTTATTAAAAGTGCATTTCATTTTTGTGAAATCTCTTGTTAATAAAATTTAATCCACTGAACCATCACTCACCCTCGTGCCAAATCCAACCAGTATGTGTGGTAAAAATGACAAAACCTGCTCCGCCGTAATCAGGCGTCGCAGCACACCTGTGACACGCTAGGTGCCTCGGGTGGGACCCCGATGATGAAGCATGCCACCAACTTGGTTGGTGGGTGAGGGGTCTTTTTCACATAACTTAAGTGTGTTTCTTTTCACAGTTTTAGTGTTTGGCACATCACAGACGTATGTGGACACATCAAAATGCTATATTACAAAACTACCTGTGTTTGGGGGGGAGGGGGCACCTATGTTTTTAGTCCTGGGTGCAGCCTTCATCTAGGGAAACCTACCAAACCCAGATTTGTTTTTAAACTAGACACCCCAAGGAGTCCAGGGAGGTGTGGCTTGCGTGGATCCCCCAACATTTTCTTACCCAGACTCCTCTGCAAACCTCAAAATTTGCTTAAAAAAGCATATTTTCCTGACTTTCGTTTGTACGATCACTGCTCCAGCACAAAATTCCTACTCCCCAGCGTTCCCCTCAGTCTCCCAAGTAAAATGACACCTCACTTGTGTGGTTCCCCAAAGCAGAGTCAGCCTAAAGATGTATAAAAGAAGAATATGTCCTTATCAACTCGCTGTGCTATCCCCTCTATCTCTACAAGTTTTTGGCCTTATTCTGTTGCAGGCACCTGGCCCACCCACACAAGTGAGGTATCATTTTTATCGGGAGACTTGGGGGAACGCTGGGTGGAAGGAAATGTGTGGCTCCTCTCAGATTCCAGAACTTTCTGTCACCGAAATGTGAGGAAAATGTGTTTTTTTAGCCAAATTTTGAGGTTTGCAAAGGATTCTGGGTAACAGAACCTGGTCAGAGCCCCATCTTGGATTCCCCTAGGTCTCTAGTTTTCAAAAATGCACAGGTTTGGTAGGTTTCCCTAGGTGCCGGCTGAGCTAGAGGCCAAAATCTACAGGTAGGCACTTTGCAAAAAACACCTCTGTTTTCTGTCAAAAAATGGGATGTGTCCACGTTGTGTTTTGGGGCATTTCCTGTCGCGGGCGCTAGGCCTACCCACACAAGTGAGGTATCATTTTTATCGGGAGACTTGGGGGAACGCTGGGTGGAAGGAAATGTGTGGCTCCTCACAGATTCCAGAACTTTCTGTCACCGAAATGTGAGGAAAATGTGTTTTTTTAGCCAAATTTTGAGGTTTGCAAAGGATTCTGGGTAACAGAACCTGGCCAGAGCCCCACTAGTCACCCCATCTTGGATTCACCTAGGTCTCTAGTTTTAAAAAATGCATAGTTTTGGTAGGTTTCCCTAGGTGCCGGCTGAGCTAGAGGCCAAAATCTACAGGTAGGCACTTTGCAAAAAACACCTCTGTTTTCTGTCAAAAAATGGGATGTGTCCACGTTGTGTTTTAGGGCATTTCCTGTCGCGGGCGCTAGGCCTACCCACACAAGTGAGGTACCATTTATATCGGGAGACTTGGGGGAACATAGAATAGCAAAACAAGTGTTATTGCCCCTTGTCTTTCTCTACATTTTTTCCTTCCAAATATAAGAGAGTGTGTAAAATAGACGTCTATTTGAGAAATGCCCTGTAATTCACATGCTAGTATGGGCACCCCAGAATTCAGAGATGTGAAAATAACCACTGCTCCTCAACACCTTATCGTGTGCCCATTTTGGAAATACAAAGGTTTTTTTTTATAGCTATTTTTTACTCTTTATATTTCAGCAAATGAATTGCTGTATACCCAGTACAGAATGAAAACCCACTGCAGGGTGCAGCTCATTTATTGGCTCTGGGTACCTAGAGTTCTTGATGAACCTAAAAGTCCTACATATCCCCGCAACCAGAAGAGTCCAGCAGACGTAACGGTATATTGCTTTAAAAAATCTGACATTGCAGGAAAAAGTTACAGAGTAAAACGTAGAGAACAATTGCAGTTTTTTTCACCTCAATTTCAATATCTTTTTGTTTCAGTTGTTATTTTCTGTAGTAAACCCTTGTAGGATCTACACAAATTACCCCTTGCTAAATTCAGAATTTTGTCTACTTGTCAGAAATGTTTCGGTTTCTGGGATCCAGCATTGGTTTCATGCACATTTCTGTCACTGACTGGAAGGAGGCTGAAAGCACCAAAAATCTTAAAAATGGGGTATGTCCCAGTAAAATGCCAAAATTGTGTTGAAAAATCAGGTTTTCTGATTCAAGTCTGCCTGTTCCTGAAAGCTGGGAAGCTGGTGATTTTAGCACCGCAAATCCTTTGTTGATGCCATTTTCAGGGGGAAAATCACAAGCCTTCTTCTGCAGCCCCTTTTTCCCATTTATTTGAAAAAAATGAAATTTTCACTGTATTTTGGCTAATTTCTTGGCATCCTTCAGAGGAACCCACAAAGTCTGGGTACCTCTAGAATCCCTAGGATGTTGGAAAAAAAGGATGCAAATTTGGCGTGGGTAGCTTATGTGAACAAAAAGTTATGAGGGCCTAACCGCAAACTGCCCCAAATAGCCAAAAAAAGGCTTGGCACAGGAGGGGGAAAAGGCCTGGCAGCGAAGGGGTTATACCACATAATAAAAGAGCTACCAGCAAAACACCACCTACTGCAAAAACATTCAAGGAAATAATCATCCCACCAGAGCTTACAATAACCCACAAAGAATTCCTGCTCCATGATAATAAAAGCCATTACAAATGTATACTTATATTTGCTACCCCACAAAACTTACTAAAACTAGCCCAATGTCAAACATGGATGAAGGATGGCACATTTAAAACATTTCCCGAACCATTCTACCAACTATACACCATACATGGTGAATATAAAAAAAAATCAAAAAACATATATACCAGCCCCAAGGCAGTCTCCTCCTCACAGGTCTGGCAGTGTGGTTTTCCGACCACCAAACTTGTAATCAGGCCCTTAATGTGGAATATGCCACCAGCAGTCAATTTACCTTTGAATTAAAAAAACTAACTGCACTAACCTATATCCCTATAACAGAAGTAGCCAGCCATTACGACATTTTAATAGATAGTCCCTATTACCAAATAATAATGAAGACAAACTAGCTCCCTTAATGCACCACTTCAATGACACATGGGTAGACAGACTACACAGGTCAGGACACAGATGCCACCCAAAATTCCACATACCATGGTGGAATGTCTACAACAGCACCCTGACACAAGAGATAAAAACCAACAATTCTGTGGAAGGGTAGCATGATGCCTTCCAAGCCACACTAGGCAGAACTTCACCTACACTACACAACTTTCCAGAAGCCATACAAAAAGAACAGAGCTACCAAGAACTTAGACTAGAACAATCTGTAACAGAAATCTGTCCGAACCTTACCAAACAAACAAGAAAAATGTACAAAATGCTACAATGCATAGTAAAAGTATTTATAAACAAGGACTAAACTACCTAGAAATAATAGTCAAATCTATACTCTAAACCACATACAAAATACACCATCCACCTACCAAACTACAACATGATATACAATTTTTTAGACCTGACAGCCTTAGGGTGGTCACCCCTAACTTTTTGCCTGCCTCCCTCCACTTTTTTTATACTGTTTGTGCTGGTTTTAAGTCTCTGCGCACTTTACCACTGCTAGCCAGTGCTAAAGTGCATATGCTCTCTCCCTTTAAACATGGTAACACTGCATCATACCCAATTGGATTATTTAATTTACTTATAAGTTCCTAGCAAAGTGCACTATATGTGCTCAGGGCCTGTAGATTAAATGCTAGTGGGCCTGCAGCACTGATTGTGCCACCCACTTAAGTAGCTCCTTAATCTTGTCTTAGGCCTGCCACTGCAAGGCCTGTGTGTTCAGGTTCACTGCCAATTCGACTTGGTATTTAAAAGTACTTGCCAAGCCTAAAACTCCCCTTTTTCTACATACAGGTCACCCCTAAGGTATGCCCTAGGTAACCCATATGGCAGGGTGCTGTGTAGGCAAAAGGCAGGACATGTACCTGTGTAGTTTACATGTCCTGCTAGTGTAAAGCTCCTAAATTCGTTTTTACACTGCTGTGAGGCCTGCTCCCTTCATAGGCTAACATTGGGGCTGACCTCATATATTGTTTGAGTTGTAGCTGCTTATCTGAAAGGAGTAGGAAGGTCATATTTTGTATGGCCAGAACAGTGATACAAAATCCTGCTGACTGGTGAAGCTGTATTTAATATTACTATTTTAGAAAAGCCACTTTTAAAAAGTGAGCATTTCTCTGCACTTAAATCCTTCTGTGCCTTACAATGAACATCTGGCTGGGTTTAGTTGACAGCTTCCTTGTGCATTCACTCGGACCCACCACAAACACAGGATACTCAGCCTCACTTGCATGCATCTGCATGTTGAATGGGTCTTCCTGGGCTGGGAGGGTGGAGGGCCTGAAACTTTCATGTCAAAGGATAGTAGCCTGCCCTCACACAAAGGACTGCCACACCCCCTACTGGGACCCTGGCAGACAGGATTGAACTGAAAGGGGACCTTTTGCACTTCTAAGCCACTCTTTGAAGTCTCCCCCACTTCAAAGGCACATTTGGGTATTTAAACAGGGCCTCTCCTCCTACCAACTCAGACACTTCCTGGAGAAGAAATCTGAATGAGAACCTGCATCCTGCCAAGAAGAACTGCCTGGCTACCCAAAGGATTCACCTGTCTGCTTTCTGTGAAGGACTGTTGCCTTGCTGTTGTCCTGCTGCCTTGCTGCTCTCTGGCTTTGGTGAAGAAGTGCTCTTCAAGGGTTTGGATAGAGCTTGCCTCCTGTTCCCTGAAGTTTCAGGACCAAAAAGACTTCGTCTCTACAAGAAGGACTCCTTGTGCGGCGAAATTCGGGCCACAGCCTGCCAGAAAAGAAACGCACAGCCAAACCGGAACAACGCAGCCTGAATTCGCATCGAGAAGATCGACGCAGCGCCAGCGTAGCGACCGGAAATTTGACGCATGGCTCACTGGACTGACGCACAGCCGCGCCATAATGACGCAGCCCGACTTCCAGAGAGGAATCGACGCAGCGCCTTCTGTGCGGTTGAAATTTTGACGTAATGTCCACCGAATTGACGCAGCTCCTGTGGCTTCGTCCTGCCAGTGCAGGAAATCCACGCATCATCCCCGGGGCGTCAGAAAACCCTGCAACCCGAAGAGGATCCACAACCGAGCGCCGAAAATCGATGCACAGCCATCCCTGCGTGAAAACTAAACGACGCATCGCTGTGTGCGGCACGAGAAATCAACGCACACTCCACGCATCTCCTCCTCTGCGGTTCTTTGCAGAGATTTATTGCTTTCAAAAAACTTAAGGCACTTTATATCACTTTTATAGTGATATCTCAACATATACTTATTGCATTTTAATCATTTTGACCTGCATCTTATCAGATAAATACTATAAATTTTTCTAAACACTGTGTGGTGTATTTTTGTGGTGTTCTACTGTGTTTTTGCATGATTTATTGCACAAATACTTTACACATTGCCTTCTAAGTTAAGCCTGACTGCTCAGTGCCAAGCTACCAGAGGGTGGGCACAGGATAATCTGGATTGTGTGTGACTTACCCTGACTAGAGAGGGTCCTTGATTGGACAGGGGGAAACCTGACTGCCAACCAAAGACCTCATTTCTAACATAGGTGGCAGTGGTAGGATAGGACTTTTATTTGTGAAGTGACATACAATAGCTAAGTGTTCACTACCTACCCACAGTTTTGATTTTTATCTTTTTTCTGCAATTTCATTTTACCTGACAATTTTCTAACTAAAATCCTCACTCAACATGTCTCAGGCTGGGTCTCAAGCTGGAAATGAAGATTTTGACCTAGCCCTGTTGGAGACATATACTGTCAAACAGCTGAAAGGGTTCTGCAGGGATATGGGAATACCCACCCAAGGTACCTCCAGAAAGGAGGAATTTCAAATGGCGCTGAGGGCCTGGGCAGAAGCACATTCAGAGGAGGATGCTGAGGAGGAGGGTCCAGAGGATGGCCCCTCAGAGGATTTTGTGCCATCAGTGGATGATGTTACCACTGCAATTGTGCCCCCTGCCATACCATGGAGCAGTGTCTCTGATTAGGGCCTAACAGCAGAGGAAAGGAGAGAGAAGAGGTAATTTCAATTTCAAATGGCAAGGTTGAAAATTGAAGCTAAACAGGAGGAAAGGAGGGCAGAGAGGAAAGGAGGGCAGAGAGAGAAGCCAAACAGGCTGAAGCTGAAAGAGCAGCCAAGCAGATTGAAGCTGAGAGAGCTGAGGCTGCAGCTGGGAGAGCCTATGCTGAAAATAAACTTTTGTTGGCTCATGAACTGAGTCTCAAGGAGCTGGAGATCAAGGCGAGACAGTCTGAGTCCAGCAGTGGTGGTGGCAGCATACATGCAGGACGTGTTGGGGAGAGGAAGGTTCTTATACCCAAGAATGTGGTCCCAAGTTATGTGGTGGGAGATGACATTGACAAGTGGTTGGGTGCCTATGAAGTTGCACTAAGTGCTCATGAGACCTCTGAGGAGCAATTGAGGGAGGCCTTGTGGTTTTATGTACCAGCAGTGGAGAGGGACACACTCCTTACACTAGATCCACATGATCAGAATGTCTATGCACCCATGTAAGCCGCTTTACTGGCCAAGCTTGGGCTGACCCCTGAAAAATACCGTCAGAGGTTTAGGGACAGAACCAAACTTTCCACACAGACTTGGGTAGATTGTTTTGATTTCTCCAATAAGGCACTGAATGGATGGGTGCGGAGCAGCAAAGTAAATGATTACAAAGGGTTATATGATTTGATTCTGAGAGAGCATATGCTCAGTATTTCTTTTACAGAGTTGCGCCAGCACTTAGTAGACAGTAAGCTGACTGATCCCAGGAAGCTTGCTGAGGAGGCGGACCCCTGGGTTAGCACCAGAGTGTCCAAAAAGGTATCTGGGGGGGGGGGGCGGGCACTCACAAAGGTGGTCAGGGTTCCCAATAGAAGGAAGAGGGGGGAGAAAAACCTAAAGATAAGGAACTCTCAAAAGGCCCCCAAAACAATTCCCAGGGGTGGTAACCATTCTTCTTCTAAGTTTGGGAAGAAACCAGGGTACTTCGACAAGAAGATAGGGAAGTTTATCCCCAAATGCTTAGAGTGCTACCAGCATGGACACTCTAAGGGCAACTCCCAGTGTTCCAGTAGACCACAGCCCACCACTGCAGGGCAGACACCTGGGTTGGCTAGTGTAGCGCTCAGGGGGGAGATAGTCCCAGTTAGCTTTGGGGGCAGACAGAGGTGTCCCTAGTATCCCTGGGAAATAAGGAGATGGTGCCAAAAGCCCACATGCCTGCCAATACTTCCAAGTATAGGCAGTTGGTCACCATTGATGGGCAAAGGCTGGAGGCTCTGCGTGACACAGGAGCCAGTATGACTACTGTCAAGCATCAACTGGTGTCAGCAGAGCAGATAGTCCCTAATACATTCCACCAGGTCATAGTCGCTGACAATCATGAGAATCACCTACCGGTGGCTCTGGTTCCCTTTTAGTGGGGGGGGGGGGATCCTCTGGTACTCTGAAAGTAGCTGTGAGTCCTGCCATGCCTATAGACCTGTAGATTGTCTGTTAGGCAATGATCTTAAGCATAGTGCCTGGAAGGAGGTAGAGCTCAGATCCCACCTGGAGATTTTAGGTTTGTCTGAGTGGGTCTGCATGACCACAAGGTCCATGGCTGCCCGGGAAGGGAGTCAAGGGCGTCTGGAGCCTGGAACAATGGCCCAGACAGCTGCAAAGAGGAAGGGCAAGAGGCACTGGAAACCCGCCTCAGATGTTCACACAGTGGTAGACGGGGTCCTTGAGGAGGAGTAGGCCCCTGAGCCAACCAGAGAGGACATTGCTGACCTGGGCAACCTACCTGAACTTGCTGGCTGGCAAGTAGAGGGTGGGCCAACCAGGGCAGAATTCTGCAAAGCGCAGAAGGAATGCCCCACGAGGGCCTGAGGCAACAGGCCGCAGTCCAAGCAGCTTGTGAAGCCTCTGGCGATCACCACATCTACTGGGAGAATGATCTCCTTTACAGTAAGCCTAAGGCTCCGGTCATTGGGGCAGCACATGTGCTGGTGGTCCCCCAGTGTTACCAGGCCTTCCTACTGAGTCTGACTCATGACATCCCCCTGGCAGGACATTTGGGCCAAGACAAGACCTTTGCCAGGTTTGTCACCCACTTCCATTGGCCTAGAATGCGGGTAGCCTCAGATAATTTCTGCAGGGCCTGCCCCACCTGCCAGGCTAGTGGGAAGACATGGAAAAGGCTTAAGGCCCCCCTGATCCCACTCCCCGTCATTGGCACCCCCTGGTCTCTTGGACCCCAAAAGTGCCTTGAGCAACAGGTTTATCCTGATTTTGGTGGACCATGCCACCCGCTATCCAGAGGCAATCCATCTGAGAACAGTGACTGCACCGGTGGTGACCAGAGCTCTGATGGGAATATTTACCCGTGTTGTATTCCCTATGGAAGTTATGTCTGACAGAGGCACAAACTTCTTGTCTGCGTACATGAAGTCCATGTGGGATGAGTGTGGGGTGACCTACCAGTTTACCACCCCTTATCATCCTCAATCCAATGGGCATTTTGAGAGATTCAACAAGACCCTCAAAGGCATGATCACTGGCCTACCTGAGGCCATGAGGCGTAAGTGGGACGTCCTCTTGCCATGCCTGCTTTTTGCTTATGGGGGTACCCCAGAAAGGGGTGAGGTTCAGCCCCTTTTAGCTTCTCTATGGTCACCCTGTCAGGGGAATGCTAAGCATAGTAAAATAGGGCTGAGAGAAAGCTCCCAAGACACCTCCCCAGGATGTGGTCAGCTACATGCTGGCCCTCCCTAACCAAACCCAACACTTCTGGAAGCAGGCCAACAGTAACCTTGAGGCCAGTCAAGAGGTGATGAAGAAGCGGTATGACCGGAAGGCCACTCTGGTCGATTTCTCACCTGGAGACAAGGTTTGGGTAAGGGAGCCAGTAGAGCCTAGAGCTCTCCAGGACTGCTGGTCTGGCCCATTTGAGATCAAGGAGCAGAAGGGGGAGGCCACTTACCTAGTGGACCACAAGACCCCTAAACACCCCCTAAGGGTTATTCACCATAACCGACTCAAGCCTCATTTTGAGAGGTCTGAGGTCAGTATGCTCCTTGTCACAGATGAGGGCATGGAAGAGGAGAGTGAACCTCTCCCCGACCTCCTCTCTGCCAAAGAAGGTGATGGGTCAGTGGAGGGTGTCAATCTCTCTGACTCCCTGACTCTAAATCAGAGAGGACACTGCTATGAGTTGTTGGAGCAGTTCTCTTTCCTGTTTTCCCTTACTACTGGACTCACCCACCTGTGTGTCCATGATATTGACACGGGAGACAGCCCCCCTGTAAAGAACAAAATTTACAGGTTGTCAGATAAGGTGAAGGCCAGCATTAAGGTGGAGGTTTCCACGATGTTGGCCCTAGGGGTTATTGAGAAGTCCAGCAGCCCCTGGGCGAGCCCTGTGGGGCTGGTGCCTAAGGCTGCTGCCCCCGCTGCCAAGCCAGAACTCCGGTTCTGCGTGGACTACCGGGGTCTCAACTCAGTCACACGGACTGACGCTCACCCCATCCTCGAGCTGATGAGCTCGTAGACAGGCTAGGCGCTGCCATATTTCTCAGTACTTTTGATCTCACATCAGGGTAGTGGCAGATCGCCATGACTGAGGGGGCTAAAGAGAACTGCATTTTCCACACCTGATAGCCATCACCAGTTCCGGGTGATGCCCTTTGGGTTGAAAAATGCCCCGCTACCTTCCAACGGTTGGTTAACGGGGTCCTAGATGGCAAGGATGCCTTATGTGCAGTCTACCTGGACGACCTAGCCGTCTATAGTTCCAGCTGGTAGGAACACCTGCTCCACCTCAAGGAGGTGCTTCAGGCTCGGCAACAGGAAGGCCTGATCATCAAGGCTAGTAAGTGCCAGATTGGGCATGGTTCCGTGGTGTACTTGGGACACCTTGTAGGTGGTGGCAAGGTGTAGCCACTCCAGGCCAAGATTGAAACTATCAAGGCCTGGCAACCACCTAGAACTCAGACAGAAGTGAGAGCCTTCTTAGACCTCACTTGATACTACCGTAGGTTTGTCAAAGGCTATGGTTCCATTATGACACCCTTGACAGAACCCTCTTAAAAAAAGCAACCTAGGTTGGTGAATTGGACAGAGGCTTGTGAGAAAGCCTTTGACTCCCTGAAGTAAGCCATGTGGACGGCCCGTGCTCAAGGCCCCTGACTACTCCCAGGAATTTATTGTGCAGACAGACGCTTCAGAGCATGGCTTAGGGGCTGTTCCAGCACAGCTAAATGAGGAGGGCCTGGACCAACCGGTAGTCTTTATTAGCAGAAGACTATTACCACGGGAACAGAGGTGGAGTGCTATTGAAAGAGAAGCATATGCTGTGATCTGGGCACTGAAGATGCTGAGACCATACCTATTTGGGACTCACTTCCGGGTTCAGACAGACCGCAGGCCCCTCAGATGGCTCATGCAAATGAGGGGTGAGAATCCTAAACTCTTGAGGTGGTCCATTTCCCTACAGCGCATGGACTTTACGGTGGAGCATCGCCCGGGGATTGACCACGCCAACGCTGATGGTCACTCCAGATACTTCCGCTTTAGAAATGAGAGCTCCCAGGAGGTTGGGTAGCTCTCCCCACTTTCAGCTGGGGGGGGGGACATGTTAGACCTGACAGCCTTAGGGCGGTCACCCCTAACTTTTTGCCTGCCTCTCTCCACTTTTTAGATACTGTTTTTGCTGGTTTTAAGACTCTGCGCACTTTACCACTGCTTACCAGTGCTAAAGTGCATATGCCCTCTCCCTTTAAACATGGTAGCATTGGATCATACCCAATTGGATTATTTAATTTACTTATAAGTCCCTAGTAAAGTGCACTATCTGTGCCCAGGGCCTGTAGATTAAATGCTACTAGTGGGCCAGCAGCACTGATTGTGCCACCCACTTAAGTAGCTCCTTAACCTTGTCTCAGGCCTGCCATTGCAAGGCCTGTGTGTGCAATATCACTGCCAATTCGACTTGGCATTTAAAAGTACTTGTCAAGCCGAAAACTCTCCTTTTTCTACATAAAAGTCCCTCCTAAGGTATGCCATAGGTAACCCATAGGGCAGGGTGCTGTGTAGGCAAAATGCAGGGCATGTACCTGGGTAGTTTACATGTCCTGGTAGTGTAGAACTCCTAAATTCATTTTTACACTGCTGTGAGGACTGCTCCCTTCATAGGCTAACATTGGGGCTGCCCTCATATATTGCTTGAGTGGTAGCTGCTGATCTGAAAGGAGTAGGAAGGTCATATTTAGTATGGCCAGAATGGTGATACAAAACCCTGCTGACTGGTGAAGTTGGATTTAATATTACTATTCTAGAAATGTCATTTTTAGAAAGTGACCATTTCTCTGCACTTAAATCCTCCTGTGCCTTACAATCCATGTCTGGCTGGGTTTCCCTTGTGCATTCACTCAGACACACCCCAAACACAGCATACTCAGCCTCACTTGCATACATCTGCATTCTGAATGGGTCTTCCTGTGCTGGGGGGTGGAGGGCCTGACACTTGCATGTCAAAGGACAGTAGCCTGCCCTCACACAAAGGACTGCCACACCCCCTACTGGGACCCTGGCAGACAGGATTGAACTGAAAAGGGACCTTGTGCACTTCTAAGCCACTCTTTGAAGTCTCCCCCACTTCAAAGGCACATTTGGGTATTTAAACAGGACCTCTGCTCCTACCAACTCAGACATTTCCTGGAGAAGAAACCTGAACCAGAACCTGCATCCTGCCAATAAGAACTGCCTGGCTGCCCAAAGGACTCACCTGTAGCTTTCTGTGAAGGACTGCTGCCTTGCTGCTCTCTGGCTGTGGTGAAGAAGTGCTCTCCAAGGGCTTGGATAGAGCTTGCCTACTGTTCCCTGACGTCTCAAGACCAAAAAGACTTCATTGCTACAAGAAGGACTCCTTGTGTGGCAAAATTTGATGCACAGCCTGGCAGAAACGATGCACAGCCTGCACCGTAGTGAAAAATTCACAGCACACCTAACCGGAACGATGCAGCCAGCTTCGCATCAAGAAGATTGACGCAGCGCCAGTGTAGCGACGGGAAAATTGACACACGGCCCACTGGACCGACGCACAGCCAAGCCGGAACGATGCAGCCCGACTTCCAGAGAGGAATCAACACAGCGCCTGCCATGCGGTAGAAATTTCGACACAACGCCCACCGAATCGACGCCGCTCCTGTGACTTCGTCCTGCCAGTGCAGGAAATCCACGCAATGTCCCCCGGGCGTCAGAAAACCCTGCAACCCCAGAGGATCCATGACTGAGTGTCGGAAATCGACACACAGCTGTCCCTGCGGGAAAACTAAACGACACAACACTGTGTGCGGCGCGAGAAATCGATGCACACCCCTTTGATTCCACGCATCTCCTCCTCTGTGGTTCTTTTGCAGAGATTTAGCATGCGAACCAGGTACTTTGTGCTTGAAATAGACATTTATTGCTTTTCAATAGACTTAAGACACTTTATAGCACTTTTACAGTGATATCGCAACATATACTTATTTCATTTTAATCATTTGGACCTGCATCTTATCAGATAAATATTATATATTTTTCTAAACACTGTGTGGTGTATTGTTTTGGTGTTCTACTATGTTATTGCATGATTTATTGCACAAATACTTTACACATTGCCTTCTAAGTTAAGCCTGACTGCTCAGTGCCAAGCTACCAGAGGGTGGGCACAGGATAATTTGGATTGTGTTTGACTTACCCTGACTAGAGTAAGGGTCCTTGCTTGGAAAGGGAGTAACCTGACTGCCAACCAAAGACCCCATTTCTAACACCATTTAAATGTAAACATATTTTTAATAACTATTAAATATTATTCTATCAATGAAAAAATAAAAATAAATTTAACATTACACACTGACATAAAAATATTAATACTATTATTAAAAATATTTTTAATTATTTAACACATCAAATAAGTTAACAAACTACCTATATATAATTTTAGTATACAAAACACAGTTCAACAAAACAACATAATAAATACATAAACATAACATAATTATCAATATTAGACATGTCCCACCCACAGTAAATAAATATAATTAACTTACAATTTTGTTCCTCCAGATAACTCTCCCAATCCATATGCTTCCAAAAAGCACCCAACCAAAAAGTTCTAAAAAACATACTAAAAAGCCGCCCTAAAAAATGCAAAAAATATATCCCAAAAAAACAGAATCACTCTAAGCAATCCACAGTCTGTAGTTTCCATAAAAAACCTGAAAAATGGTTTTAAAAAAAAGAATCACTCAAGGAAACCCAAAAAACAAGGGAATATATATAATAAACTAATGCAGATTTCCTTGAAAATAAAAAAAACACGGGACAGCGAACTGGCCTTCAAAATATCCTGGAAAATGAACCTGCAAAAAAGTGATAAAACTCCCTCCCGCACAAAACACTACAGGCCTGATTATGACTTTGGGGTTCTTGGGACCACCATGGCGGTGGCGACGATCACCCCACTGCAGTGTTGGCGGTCCCACCGCTGTATTACCATGCATGTGGTTACATAGATGAAAGACCACTGTGGTCCCGCTGACACAGTCAGCAAATCATGACTGCTGACTCCAGTTGTTGTTTGGAGGCCATGGAATGCACCTTCTCCTTCAGGCTGTTACACCTCTTCCTAATATACTCATTTAGGGCGCAAGGTGGTGCCTACAGCATTCACTCTGTCGACTATCCTTTGCCACATTTCCATTTTTCTACTGAGAAGTGTATGTTGTGCTTGGGCTTCAATTTTTTTTAGCTCTACTCTTATGATTTCATTCTTCATAACTCTCAACTCATCATCTGAACAATGTGTATTTTTGTGCTGTGACATGACTGAAAATAAAAGTGGGTGACTGACTAAATAAACAAGAGATATTGTGGGAAAAAATAAAAGTAGTGTGTGTAAGGTGTAAAATGAGATAGGAAAAAGAGGCATGTAACAATAATATAAAAAGTGGTGTGGTGTCTTTCCTGCCGTGCTGAAGTCAAGAGTCAAAGTATCAGGGTCTGGAATGAGGTGTGTTCTATTGTGTGATTTGCAGGTGTTCACTCGGCCAATAGGTGTCAGTTGTGCTGTTTTTGAATCTATGCAATGGGCACTCCTCTGGTGCTTTGCTGTGAGCATACCGTGACGGCTGCCGGCCATCAGCTAACCAGCGCGACAGTGCCGCCATGTCAACTGTGTTTTTGTGATGGGCTTGGCAGTTAGTTGCGGCCATGATGGCGACCGAGTACAATATTTCCACTCCAATATATAATAACTCACAGAAGGTATTGGGCACTAAATACAAAACACTTACTTTTCCCACTCCAATATAACTTAACACAGAGAAGGTGCTGGACCATAAAAACAACATATTACATACCCACTTAAATAAAATTTATCTCAGGGAAAGTTTTGGACACTAAGGGCCTGATTACGAGTGTTGCAGTCCTCGGACCGTCAAACTTGCGGAGGCTGTCGGACTGCCACATTACGAGGTTGGCGGGCAGCCCCATCAACCTATCACTGTCTCAAAGGCTGATGGTGGAGGAGGTCGGAATCAGTCAGGGCGGTGCTGAAGTCAGGGTCGCCCTGCTGATTATGACCTGGTTCTCCGCCAGGCTTTTTCAGGTCGGTTTCGCTGCCCTGAAAAGGCTGGTGGAGAACAGGTGCAGGGGGGCTGAGCATTGCGAGGGTGCTGGTACTCCCTTCGGGCGGCAGCATTGCAGCCGGATCGATTATGAGCCAACAACAATGCTGCTGCCACATTCTGGCTGGGCTGATGGGCGGAACATCCCACCGGGAAAGTCGTAATTGGCCCGGTGGGGAGGTAGCCAGTAAGGCGGCAAACTCTCCATCGGGCATTCGACAGATGGGTCATCCCGTCCACCGAACTAGTAATCAGGCCCTAAAACGGTTAAATAGACTATTCCCACTCCAAAATAAAATAACTCAGGGAAGATGTTGGATACTAAAGAAACAAAACTTACTATTCCCACTCCAATCTAACTTATCACAGGGAAAGTGCCAGAAACTAAAGAGGTAAGATTATCCATTTACACTGAAATAAACTTATCTCAGTGAAGATATTGCACACTAAAAGAGTTACATATACTATTCTCACTCCAAAATAAAATACCTCAGGGAAGTTGTTGAACACTATGGAAGCAACATTTACAATTCCCACTCCAATCTAACTGAACATAGAGAAGGTGCTGGACACTAAAAATTTAGCATTGTCCATTCCAACTCGACAAAAGGTATCCCAAGGAAGGTTCTGGACATTGAAAAACGTATATATACTATTTCCACTCCCACATAAAAAAACACAGGGAAGGTGTTGAACACACAAGGAACCACATTTACTATTCCCACTCTAATCTAACGTAACACATACAAGGTGCTGGGCACTAAAAAGGTAGCATTGTCCATTCCCACTCAAAAAAAATCCCAGGGAAGGTTCTGGAGACGAAAAGGGTTGAATACACTATACCCACTACAAAATAAAATAACTTGGGGAAGGTGTTGGACACTAAAGAACAACATTTACTATTCCTGCTCCAATCTAACTTAACAGAAACAGGGTGCTGGACACTTCCACTAAAACAAAACATCTCAGGGAAAGCTTTGGACACTAAGGGCCTCATTATGAGTTTGGTGGTCAGTGGACTGCCATGTTGGTGGTGGCGGTCAGACCGCCAACAGGCTGGTGGAGAAGACCGCTAAATTATGAGATTGGCGATGGTGCACACAGAAGACCTCCAAAGCTTCGCCGGCACCACCAGGCAGGCACCTGCCGCGGTCAAATGGAGGCACCAACAGTCAGACGGAGACCATGCTTCCACCGGATCTATTAGGAGGTTGCACACTGCCAATGTGACCATCGCAGTCAAACCACCAGGCGGAAACGGACAGTATAAAAGGAGACACTCCCCTCCAGGAAGCCATACATGTCCGGAGCCGCCACTGAATCACAACTAGATGTTATGGCGAGGACAACAACAACCGTAAGTACACACACTCATCTGTTACATATGTAAAATGTATTATTTTTACAGGACTTTTGGGCTCCTGAAGGCAAGATTCGGCAGCATCTATAAGTCTGGTCAGGCCCTCCTCTACTCACCCGCTAAAGTGTGTCTAATCATTGTGGCCTGCTGCATGCTCCACAACCTCACCCTGAGGAGTCAGATCCCATACATCCCAGATGAGGGGAAGTTTGCAGTTCCACCTGGTGAGAATGCCAAAATGTCAAGTGATCATGACAGTGATGACGATGAAGGTGGAGATCTCATCAAGCAGTACTTCACCTGAGTGTAAGTATGTAATGGTCTGTAATTTGACTGACTCAGTGGGGTAGTATGGGGGTCAGGATTGTTTTAGAAGACTCTTTGAGGGACCATCAGACAGGTTATATGTTACTTAGCAGTACACAGCTCAGGTTTTCAGGGAAATTTTGAAATGAAGTTGTGACTCTTGTGAGAATCTTCTTTGTTTGGAGGAGTCAAAATGGACAATCTGAGAAACCATAATATTTAGAACAGATATTTCTAGGTCATGTTAGCTGTACCTGCCTAAACACCTTATTCCCACTATTCCCCTCCAGGTCTCTTTTACATTGCCATCCTCATGTGGACATTTCTGAGCTGTGTCCATGGCAGGTGGGTTTAGCTGGTCTGACATGTGAAGTGGACATGGATTGATCCAGGTACTGTGTTACATATTTTTGGTGGTGTATCAGTCCCATGCCCAGGCTGTCAGAAAATTGGGATGGCAGTGATCTGTTCTACATGATATGTGGGTGTGTGTGATCATGTGTCTTTAAAACATGTCTTCCTATGCAATCCATTCCCTCAACCTTCCCATTGTTTTGCTAATGATACTATTTGACTTGTATGTAGCTGTCACTGCGTTTCCTCATTGCAGGCCACTTTGCATGTGTGTCAACACTGATATAGGTGAATAGCATGCCTACAGCTACCTGGCCATTGTAAGTGGAAGGATATCTGACTTGGGGCTGTTGTGCTGTCCTCTGTCTGTATTATGGAGTATGTACATTTGGTAGGCATGGCATAGGTATGTGATAAGGGTTTAGCTGATGACAATTTCCACCAATCTGTTTGCCTATTCGGATAGACACAATCTGACATGTCTCTTACTTCAGTGGTCTGTGAGATGTTAAATACTTACACCTATATAGGGGCAAAAATGTGTAAAGACTTACTTAACTATGAAATTCCTGACATTTGGCCAGCCTATGTGCTGCAAAGTGTAAAAAATATAGATTGATGATTGCCCACTTGTGTCACTGTGTTGGTATTGAGCCCCAGCATGACAGTACCAGTAACATGTCCCTCCTCACGTTTCCTTTATGTGAGTCATTCATGTGCATGCACGATATTTAAGAGTAATCAACTCACATAGATGATAAATGTCTATCATACATACATTAAGGTGGTCATTATGAACATGGCGGCAAACACCGCCGACCGCCGTGGCGGCGGTGAACAGAAGACCGCCATTGGCGGTGAATGGAAACCCGCCATATAATGATTGAAATTCCCATTCCCGCCAAAAATCACCAGACCACCACTCCCCGCCATGACCCTGTGGGTGGGAATCCCGGACCTCCCCACCCCGCCACCGCCAAGCACACCCACATCCGCCCTCCAAATAATGATGCTCAAATCACCTTCGCAGAGAGTGGAGGCCGGACGACCATTGGCGGCTCCGACCACCACGGGAGGCAAGTGGACTTAACAGCAAGAAGTGCACACATTGGATAAGCGTGTAACCCACACACCTGGCACACATCCATAACTCCATAAAACACCCCCAGACATACCCCACAATCCTTTGCAACAAAACCAGGCAAAGAAGACGGAGAGCACCAGAGGCAGACATTGAACACCAGCAGATAGGAGACGCATAGGAAGTAGGCTCTGTATATTCTATTTAAAAGTAAGAAATAGTGTGTACAGTGTCCAAGGGTTCCCCTTAGAGGTAAGATAGTGGCAAAAGTAGATAATTCTAATGCTCTATTTTGTGGTAGTGTGGTCGAGCAGTAGGCTTGTCAGAGAGTAGTGTTAAGCATTTGTTGTACACACACAGGCAATAAAAGGGGAACACACACTCAAAGACTTACTCCAGGCCAATAGGTTTTTATATTGAAAAATATATTTTCTTAGTTTATTTTAAGAACCACAGGTTCAAGATTTACAAGTAATACTTTAATTGTAAGGAACTTCACTTAGATACTTTAGGAACTTTGAATAAAAGCAATATCACATACAGTCTTTGTAAAAATGGCAATGAGCTATTTTCAAAATGGACACTGCAAAAATCAACAGTTCCTGGGGGAGGTAAGTAAACGTTAATTTGAAGGTAAGTAAAACACTTGCAAGTCTCAAAGTTGGGGCATAGGTAGCCCACCGTTGGAGGTTCAAGGCAACCCCAAAGTTACCACACCAGCAGTTCAGGGCCAGTCAGGTGCAGAGGTCAAAGAGGTGCCCAAAACACATAGGCTTCTTTGGAGAACTAGGGTGCCCCGGTTCCAGTCTGCCAGCAGGTAAGTACCCGCGTCCTCAGGGGGTAGAACAGGGGGGTTTTGTAGGGCACCGGGGGGGACACAAGAAGGCACAGAAAGTACACCCTCAGCTGCATAGGAGCGGCCGGGTGCAGTGTGCAAAGAGGCGTCAGGTTTTGTATAGGAAGTAATGGGGGGACCCGGGGGTCACTTCAACGATGCAGGCAGGCACAGGTGGGTGGCTCCTTTGGGCAGCCACCACCTGGGCTAGGCAGACGGTTGACTGGGGGTCACTCCTGCACTGGAGTTCGGTTACTTCAGGTCCTGGGGGCTGCGGGTGCATTGTTGGTTCCAGGCGTCGGGTCCCTTGTTACACGCAGTCGCGGTCAGGGGGAGCCTCTGGATTCTCTCTGCAGGCGTCGCTGTGGGGGCTCAGGGGGGTCGTCTCTGGTTACTCACGGGCTCGCAGTCGCCGGGGAGTCCTCCCTGAGGTGTTGGTTTTCTGCAGGTCGAGCCGGGAGCGTCAGGTGCAGAGTGGGAAGTCTCACGCTTCCGGCAGGAAACGTGAAGTCTTTAAAGTTGCTTCTTTGTTGCAAAGAAGTTGCAGGTTTTAAACAGGGCCGATGTTCACAGGAGTTTCTTGGTCCTGTAGTCCAGGGCAGTCCTCTGAGGCTTCAGAGGTCGCTGGTCCCTGTCGGATGCGTCGCTGGAGGAGGTTTTCGAAGTTGGAGACAGGCCGGTAGGGCTGGGGCCAAATCAGTTGTCGTCTATCTCCTTCTCTGCAGGCTTGTAGGTCAGCAGTCCTTCTTCTTTCTTCAGGTTGCAGGAATCTAGTTTCCTAGGTTCTGGGGTGCCCCTAAATACTAGATTTAGGGGTGTATTTAGGCCTGGGAGGGCAGCAGACAATAGCTACTGTCCTGGACGGTGGCTACACCCTCTTTGTACCGCCTCCCTGTGGGGAGGGGGTCACATCCCTAATCCTATTGGGGGAATCCTCCACTCACAAGATGGAGGATTTCTAAAAGCAGGAGTCACCTCAGCTCAGGACACCGTGGGGGCTGTCCTGACTGGTGGGTGGCACCTCCTTGTTTTTCTAATTATCTCCTCTAGCCTTGCCGCCAAAAGTGGGGGCAGTGGCCGGAGGGGCTGGCATCTCCACTAGCTGGGATGCCCTGTGAGGCTGTAACAAAAGGGGTGAGCCTTTGAGGCTCACCGCCAGGTGTTACAGTTCCTGCAGGGGGAGGTGAGAAGCACCTCCACCCAGTACAGGCTTTGTTCCTGGCCACAGAGTGACAAAGGCACTCTCCCCATGTGGCCAGCTGTCAACATCAGGGCAGTGCGCGCTCTACGGGCGACTAGAATGCAAAAACCTAACAGTTTCAAGCTAACATAATTTATGCATTCTGCTGATATGATGTTGTTTAACCTTTTGCATTGCAGAGTTTAATCTTGAAGACTTATGTTCAGCATGCATATAAATACTGTTCACATTAAATACACTGCTGCAGGCTTTCAGACTGTGTCAGGGTGTGGTCCCTTTTCAGGGCCTTCTAGAAGCTTTCCCTGCAGCATGCCTGGGTGTGGTTGGTGGGCTGGGCTAAGACTCTATAAAAGGGAGTCAGCCCAGCTCCACGTGCTCACTATTCAGAGGTCCCGGTGCAGAGCAGCAGCAACTTCCTGAGCTCCTGTTGCGGCGGCCTACTTTGACCTTCCAGGCCTCGCCCTCTTTTCACTTCATTTGGTGATCCTTGATCAGGGCGGTAAGACGGAGGTCGGACTTTCTCATGCTTAATTCATGTTATTCATTGTGCGCTACCATTCCTTGACAGTTACATGGTGGCATTTGAATCTGCAAGACGCGCGATTAGTTTCTCGTGCTTAATTCATGTTATTCATTGTGCGCTACCATTCCTTGGCAGTTACATGGTGGCATTCGAATCGGCAAGACGCGTGATTCGTTTCTCGTGCCTAATTCATGTTATTCATGTTGCGCTACCATTCCTTGGCAGTTACATGGTTGCATTCAAATCGGCAAGTCGCGCAATTCTTTTCTCGTGCTTAATTCATGTTATTCATTGTGCGCTACCATTCCTTGGCAGTTACATGATGGCCTTCGAATCGGCCACACGCGTGATTCGTTTTCTTGTGCTTTAACCCTTGATATTCATTGTGCGCTACCATTCCATGGCAGTTACATGGTGGCTTTCGAATCGGAAAGACGCGCGATTCGTTTTCTTGTGCTTTAACCTTTGATATTCATTATGCGCTACTATTTTAAGGCATTTACTTGGTGGTCTTCGAGTTGGCAAGTCATGTGATTTATTTCCCGAGTTTAATTTGAGTTATTCATGGTGCACAAATCATTCAATGGTATTCTCTACCTATGTGAAAATCTGAAATGGGCGCAATTCATGTTCCGGCAGTTTGAGGGAACAAAAGCCACAGTTCAAGATGTAATGTTATGTGTTCCTAATATGTTTTTCTCAAAACCTGATTCATATGATGGTTTAGAAATCATTCAGATTGTTTTCTGAACTTCAGTCAAAGGATGGTACTTGAATTTGAAAGTTGCATTTAACTTTTCTTGATTCCCTCACAGGTACCCAGTCATCTTGAAGCCTAGTCATTTTAAGTCTATGCTTAAGTTGTCCATGCTTTCCATAATGCCAATTTTTAGAGTCATAGTCTAGTATTGATTCATATGATAAAATCTTGATATTGTGTGTTTTTAACCTTTTTTTTCCTACAGGTCTCCTTCCCATCTGTTCCCTTCCTAATCCCCTTTTCCCCACTTGGACTCTCTTAGACTCTGTGACAATTCTAATCAGAGTATTGGAGCTGTCTTGTGGTGGAAGTGTTGGGAACGTGCACAGACCCGAGGATCTGGTGACTCTGACAGAATAGTGAGCCCACTAAATATTATCCTCCTGGTTTGTGTATGTTCTCAACATGGCCACACTGGACGAGCTAGTCAAGGCTATCACTCAGCTCCAAGCAGAGGTGGTATCATCAAAAGATTTGGCAACTAGCCTAGCTGAGAGAGTGAATCAGTTACAGGATAAGTTAGAAAAGAAGGAACAAAATCCCCCAGGTGTGTCTTGGCCAGGTTTTTCTTCTCAGACTTCTGGAGGTAATCCGACAAACATTTCCTTAAATGTTCCTTCAGCCATTCCTTTAGCTCCCCCAGAACGCTTCTCAGGTGACCCCTTGAAAGCGCAATCTTTCCTGGTTCAAGTGGAATTACACTTCACCTGCAGACCACATACTTTCCCCGATGCCCAGTCCAAAGTAGCTTTCTTGTTATCATATCTGTCTGGAGATGCAGCTACCTGGGCTATTCCTCTTGTGCGTAAAGAAAGTCCTCTGTTGAACAACTGGAGAAATTTTGTTCGCGAGTTTGAGCGAGTTTTTGATCGTAGAACTGTAACACTGTCAGAGATCATGAATTATTAGACTTACGCCAAGGGAATCAGGACTTAGTGTCATATTTAGCCAACTTTAATCGGCTTATCGCTGAGACATCCTGGCCTGAAGAAAAACAAGTGGCCTTGTTCTATAAGGGACTCAAAGAGGAGCTGAAAGATATCCTAGCTCAAATCGACCCGCAACCTACAGACTGTCAAGAATTGATAAACCTTGTCTTGAGGCTTGATCATCGTTTATCAGAACGAAAAGGAACACGCAAAAAGACTGAAAATCTTCTCTGGCGTGTTCACGATAATAGAGACTCAAGAACTCTGAAAGAATGAACGCCGGAACCGGTGGAAATTGGAACCATCAGGAGACCGTTGACCAAAGATGAAAAAGACCTACGAAGAAAGAATGGACAATGTCTCTATTGTGGACGCAAGGGTCATTTTGCCAAAGATTGTCCAATCAAACCAAAGAGCAAACGAGGTCCAGTTCAGAAGGTTGCAGCCAATGCACAAGTCGAGTCGGAAAACTAGGGCACCCAAGATGCAGTGAAGGGTTGCTCTTGGGTGTCACTGTGGACCCTTCACAATCTAGACATCTCAAACTGGGAATAAGAGTTCAGGTTAAGAAAAAGACCTACTTCAAGAAGTCTCTAGTCGATTCTGGGGCTACCGGGAACTTTGTTGATGCCCAATTGGATCGTGCATGGGGGATTCCATGTATTGAAAAGAAGACCCCAGAAATCATCCAGGCAGTTGATGGAAAACTCTTGACTGGAGGTCCAGTAACTCTTCAGACTGTCCCCTTGTTGGTGATTTGTGAGGATAAGAATCAAAGAAAGAAACATAAAGAGAAACTTATCCTTGACGTGATCCATGCTCCCCAATATGGAATAATCCTTTGCTTACCATGGTTAACTCATCACAATCCAGAAATTAATTGGGCAGAACGAAAGGTCGTGTTCTCATCTGTGCTATGTAAAGAACAATGCCTCCAAAAGATTCCAGTTTTCAAAAGTTTGCAACTCTTACATAGCTACTGCCGCGGAGAAAGAAATTCAACTGCCCAAACAGTATTAATCTTACGAGGATGTATTTGATGAAAAAGAAGCAGAGAACCTACCTCCTCATAGATCTTATGACTGTCAAATTGATCTAGTCCCAGGTGCAATAATTCCCAATTGTCGTGTATATGCCCTGTCAGAACATGAAAATCAACATTTACGAAAATATCTAGATCAATTCTTGGAGAATGGTTTGATTCGCCCTTCTAAGTCTCCTGCAGCTTCTCCTTTGTTTTTTGTTCTGAAGGCGAATGGAGAACGTCAAACTTGTATCGACTATAGAGGACTGAACAAAGTCAACATCAAGAATAAATATCCTTTGCCCCTGATTCCGGTCTTACTGGAACATGTAAAGAAAGCAAAAATCTACACAAAGCTTGATCTCCGAGGTGCTTATCATGTGGTCAGAATGAGGGAGGGTGATGAATGGAAAACAGCGTTCAAGACAAGATATGGCCTTTTTTAATACACCGTCATGGCTTTTGGTCTGTGTAATGCTCCAGCAGCATTTCAATTTTTCTTGAATGACGTTCTTAGGGAGTACCTCAACATATTTGCCATAGTCTACATCAATGACATTTTGATCTACTCAGACAATGAAGATGAACATGTCCAACATGTCAAGAAAATTCTTGCAGCCCTTCGAAAGCACCATTTATATTGCAAACTAACTGTCAACACCAGGACAGTGCGCACTCTACGGGCATCTAGAATGCAAAAACCCAACACTCGCAAGATAAAGTAATTTATGCATTGTGATGATATGTTATTGTTTAACCTTTTGCATTGCAGAATTCCATCCAAAAGATTCATTTTTAAGGTGCTTATAAATACTTCACATTTACAATGTAGTGCTGCAGACATTCAGAGTGTGTTAGGGTGTGGTCCCTTCCAGGGCCTTCTAGAGACTTTCCCTGCAACATGCCTGGGCGTGGTTCTAGGCTGGGCCAAGACTCTATAAAAGAGAGTCAGCCCAACTTCCAGTGCTCACTATTCAGAGGTTCCGGTGCAGAGAAGCAGCTTCTTCCTGAGCTCCTGTCCCGGCGGCCTATTTGGATTTTCCAGTCTTCTGCACTCATCTCTCATTGGTGATCACTGTTTCCAGGCGGTAAGACGGTGTTTGGACATTTCCCAACACTGTAATTGAGAATTTTCATATTCTTGATTTTAATTCTTAAATGAATAACAGATTACTTGTGCGCTGCCATTTTTTGACATTTGTATGGTGGTTTGCAAATAGGGAGGACTCGCAATTTATTCCATAAAGATTTGACTTCGTTATTACATTGTTGTTCATTGCGCGCTGATATTTCTTGACATTTACATGATGTTTTACGAGTTGGCAAGACGTGCAACTCGTTTCATGAGCATTTAACTTTGTTGTTCATTGCGCGCTACCTTTTCTTGACATTTACATGGTGGCATTCGAATCGGCGAAACGCGCGATTAACTTCTCATGTGTAATTCATGCTGTTCATTGTGCGCTACCATTTTCTGGCATTTGCATGGTGGCATTCGAATCGGCAACACACGCGATTCTTTCCTTAAGTGTTTTTTCATGTTATTCATTGTGCGCTACCATTTCTTGGCATTTGCATGGTGGCATTTGAATCGACAAGACGCACGATTCTTTCCCTGAGTGCTTTTCATGTTGTTCATTGTGCGCTACCATTTCTTGGCATTTGTATGGTGGCATTTGAATCGGCAAGATGCGCAATTCTTTCCTCGTGTATAAATAATGTAAGTTACTGTGCGCTACCATTCGAAGATGTTTTCTTGGTAGCATTTCAAGTTGATACGTCACGTGATTTATTCCTTGAATCTACGTTGTGTGATTTCATGGTGCACAAACCTTTATGGTGTTTAATACTCATATAAAAATCTGCAATGTGCGCAATTCACTTCCCAATGTTTTTTCTGAGATGAACACAACAATACCAGAGTTCTAGATGTAATGCTGTGTGTTCCTGATATGTATTCCTAAAAGGAGATTCATTTGGTTGTTTAGAAATTGCTCAGAGTGTTTCCTGATTCTCATTCTAAAGAAAGTACTTGAATCTGAAAGTCCTATTTCACTTTTCCTGTTTCCTCCTCAGGTATTCGGCCATCTAAAGCCTAGTCAGTTTTAGGACTATTCTAGGGTTGTTCATGTTTTTCGGAAAAGACGAAGCTTAGAGTTGTAGCATGGTACTGATTTCATGAGATGTAATTTTGATGTGTTTTAACCTTTTGCTTCCTACAGGTCTCTTTCCCAGCTGTTCCCGTCCTAATCCCCTTTTCCCCACTTGGACTCTCTTAGACTCTGTGATAAATCTAATCAGAGTATTGGAGCTGTCATGTGGTGGAAGTGTTGGTAACGTGCACAGACCCCGACGATCTGGTGCCTCTGACACTAACCAAGTGTGAGTTTCATGTTACCACAGTTGAGTTTTTGGGGGTTATCCTTAACCCTCAAGGTATGGTGATGGCAGAAAAGAAAGTAAAGGCTGTATCCGATTGGCCCACCCCAAAGACTGTTTGTGATGTACAATGTTTCCTGGGGTTTGCAAATTTTTACCGGAGGTTCATAAATAATTTCTCCCAGACAGTGGATCCAATCACTAAGTTATTAAGAAAGAAGGAGAAATTTGTATGGTCCCCAGAAGCTGACAAAGCCTTTTCAACTTTGAAAGAAGCTTTCTCCACTGCCCCAGTCTTGACTCATCCTGACGCGGATTGACCCTTCATAGTGGAAGCTGATGCTTCGGATGTGGCAATAGGAGCAGTCTTGTCGCAACGAAACAAGGACACTGGTCAACTTCATCCTGTAGCTTACATGTCTCGGAAGTTGAATGAAGCCGAACAGAACTATGTCATTGCTGAAAAAGAGCTTCTGGCGATTCGTGACGCCTTTAAAGAATGGAGACATCCTTTGTTGGGTGCCAAATACGCTGTCACAGTATATACTGATCATCGCAATCTTCAGTTCATGAGTTCCGCCAGACTTTTGACTCCTCAGCAATCACGCTGGATGTTGTTTTTTGACGAATTTGATTTTGTGGTAACCTTCCGGCCTGGTAAAGTCAATCGCAAAGCTGACGCCTTGTCCCACCAAGAGTGTACCACGTTGCCTGCAGTTCCAAACTCCAGAGCTATCATTGCTCCCGACAAAGTCCTATGTATCATTAAAACTGAAGATTTCTTTGAAGACATCCGCAACTCTTTCACTGTTGAGAAATGGCAGACTTGGGCCCAAGCAGATCCCAAAAGGTCAATCAAGCAAGGTTTACCTTTTCATGACGCTCGTTTGTTCGTGCCCACTACCAAACTTCGCAAGATTGTGTTTCACTGGTTGCATGTTATACCTACGGCAGGTCATCCAGGTACTCCAAAAACTCTTGAATTAATCCAACGCTATTTTTGGTGGCCTACCCTAACAAAAGATGTAAAAGCGATGGTAAACAACTGCGAAGTCTGTGCTCGCACTAAAACAAGTCATTCAAAATCGAAAGGGTTGTTGCATCCAGTTCCAACTCCAAGTCATCCGTGGGAGCACATTTCCTTAGACTTTATTACCGGTCTACCAGTGGTTCAACAGCATTCAGTAATTCTGGTGGTAGTAGATAGTCTCACGAAATATGGACATTTCATTGGCTGTAAGAAATTGCCCTCCTCTAGTGAACTAGCAACTATTTTACTGAACAGAGTGGTTTGTTATCATGGACTGCCAAAGATGATCATCTCCGATCGGGGGTCGCAATTTGCTTCCAATTTCTGGAAGACAAGGTGGAAAACACTCCAAGTGACATCTACACTATCTACTAGCCACCATCCTCAAACAGATGGTCAAACGGAGAGACTAAATCAGACTTTGAAGCAATACCTACGTGCTTACGCGAAAAGGCACTTCATTCTTGGACATCAATGCTCTGGTTAGCTGAGTTAGCCTACAATAACTCATTCCACACTTCTACTGGCGTTACACTTTTTTTGGCTTGTTTGGCTATCATCCTTGAGACTTTGTCCATCACAATCCCTCAAGAAAGTTCTCTTATTCTAGCTGTGTCAGAAACAATTCAACATTTGCATCGAACCCATAAATTGATTCAACAGCATTTAGAAAAGGCCAAACAAAAATATAAAAAGTATTATGACAAGAAACATTGTGAGGGACCGCAGTATCAAGCAGGTGACAAAGTGTGGCTTTCCACCAAACATATAGACTTCAAGAAGAAACACATGTTCAATCCCAAATTCATAGGTCCTTACACTGTCCTTCAGCATATCAATCTTGTGACCTATAAACTGCAATTGCCAAGATCATTACGGATTCATCCAGTGTTCCCTCTTAAAAAAGGCAGTCCAGAAGGTCCGCCCTCATCCAGCTCCAGTTCTAGTACAGGGGGAAGAAGAATACGAAGTCAAGAAAGTGTTGGATTCTAGACTGAGAGGGCGTACCCCATGGTACTTAATCTCATGGAAAGGTTATGGCCCTGAAAGTAACTCATGGGTTTCCTCATCTGATATCCATGCTCCAGTACTTGTGAGGTGTTTTCATCGTCTTAACCCAGACAAACCAGGCCCTAGAGCGCGTCTGGGAGCGGGGAGTACTGTCAACATCAGGGCAGTGTGCGCACTACGGGCGACTAGAATGCAAAAACCTAACAATTTCAAGCTAACATAATTTATGCATTGTGCTGATATGATGTTGTTTAACCTTTTGAATTGCAGAGTTTAATCTTGAAGACTTATGTTCAGCATGCATATAAATACTGTTCACATGTAATGTACTGTTGCAGGCTTTCAGACTGTGTCAGGGTGTGGTCCCTTTCCAGGGCCTTCTAGAAGCTTTCCCTGCAGCATGCCTGGGTGTGGTTGGTGGGCTGGGCTAAGACTCTATAAAAGGGAGTCAGCCCAGCTCCACGTGCTCACTATTCAGAGGTCCCGGTGCAGAGCAGCAGCAACTTCCTGAGCTCCTGTTCCGGCGGCCTACTTTGACCTTCCAGGCCTCGCCCTCTTTTCACTTCATTTGGTAATCCTTGATCAGGGCGGTAAGACGGAGACCGGGCTGGGCCCCCAACTCCGTTATCAAAGACGCTCAAGTTCTTGGGCCTAATCTTTGCATGATAATCGATGTGACTCTTGTGCGTGTGAATGTGCGCTTGGTCGTTTCATGGCATTTACATGTGGATATTCGAATTGGCAAAACGCGCAATTCTTTTCTCTTGCTTAATTCATTTTATTCATTGTGCGCTACCATTCCTTGGCAGTTACATGGTGGCATTCGAATCGGCAAGACGCTCGATTCGTTTCTCGTGCTTAATTCATGTTATTCATTGTGCGCTACCATTCCTTGGCAGTTACATTGTGGCATTTGAATCGGCAAGACGCGCAATTCATTTCTCGTGCTTAATTCATGTTATTCATTGTGCGCTACCATTCCTTGGCAGTTACATGGTGGCATTCGAATCGCCAAGTCGCGCAATTCTTTTCTCGTCCTTAATTCATGTTATTCATTGTGCGCTACCATTCCTTGGCAGTTACATGGTGGCCTTCGAATCGGCCAGACACGCGATTCGTTTTCTTGTGCTTTAACCCTTGAAATTCATTGTGCGCTACCATTCCATGGCAGTTACATGGTGGCTTTCGAATCAGCAAGACGAGCGATTCGTTTTCTTGTGCTTTAACCTTTGATATTCATTATGCGCTACCATTTTAAGGCATTTACTTGGTGGTCTTCGAGTTGGCAAGTCGCGTGATTTATTTCCCGAGTTTAATTTGAGTTATTCATGGTGCACAAATCATTTAATGGTATTTTCTACCTATGTGAAAATCTGCAATGTGCGCAATTCATGTTCCGGCAATTTGAGGGAAAAAAAATCCAGAGTTCAAGATGTAATGCTGTGTGTTCCTAATATGTTTTTCTCAAAACCTGATTCATATGATGGTTTAGAAATCATTCAGATTGTTTCCTGAACTTCAGTCAAAGGATGGTACTTGAATTTGAAAGTTGCATTTAACTTTTCTTGATTCCCGCACAGGTACCCAGTCATCTTGAAGCCTAGTCATTTTATGTCTATGCTTAGGTTTTCAGAATGACAATGTTTAGAGTCATAGGGGGTCATTCCGACCCCGCCGCCCGCCTGGCGGGAACCGGCAAAAGACCATACAGCGGTCAAATGACCGCGGCGGTCATTCTGACTTTCCCGCTGGGCCGGCAGGCGACCGCCAGAAGGCCGCCTGCCGGCCCAGCGGGAAAGCCCCTTCAACAATGAAGCCGGCTCCGAATGGAGCCGGCGGAGTTGAAGGGGTGCGACGGGTGCAGTGTCACCCGTCGCGATTTTCAGTGTCTGCACAGCAGACACTGAAAATCTTTATGGGGCCCTGTTAGGGGGCCCCTGCACTGCCCATGCCAGTGGCAGGGCAGGGGAATTGCTTCAGGGTACCTAGTAGCATGATCCACTACTACTAGAATATACTGATTCCCTGATGCTGTGGGAGGTTCAAGTGGACCCACTATATCCACTCCCACTCTCTCAAAGGGGACCCCCACCACTGGAAGTGGAATGAGGGGGGGCTTTGGATGGCCACCTGTCTTACCACTGGCTTGACAGGTGGCACAGGAGGCACAAAACTCCTTTACTTTCTGGGACATATTGGGCCAATAGAAATGGTTGACTAACCTCTCCCATGTCTTGGTTTGTCCCAAATGCACAGCAAGGGGAATGTCATGGGCTAAGGTTAGAATGAACTCCCTAAACTTGTGAGGCACAACCACTCTCCTAGTGGCACCAGGTTTGGGATCTCTTGCCTCAGTGAAAAGGAGTCCATCTTCCCAATAGACCCTGTGGGTTCCACTGACATTTCCTTTGGTTTCCTCAGCAGCTTTCTGCCTTAGGCCTTCAAGAGAGGGACAAGTTTCTTGCCCCTTGCACAGCTGTTCCCTTGAGCGTCCCCCTGCGCCCAAGAGCTCAACCTGATAAGGTTCTAACTCTATAGGCTCAGTTCCCTCAGGGGATAGAACTTCTTCCTGAGAAGAGAGGTTATTTTTCTTTTTCTGTGCTGAAGCTGGTTCCCCAGTCTTCTTTCCTTCTCTCTTGGAGGGTTGGGCCATTCTTCCAGACTCCAACACCTCTCTTTCACCCTGAGCTCTGCACTGTGCCCTAGTCTTGACACACACCAGTTCAGGGATACCCACCATGGCTGCATGGGTTTTGAGTTCTACCTCAGCCCATGCTGAGGACTCCAGATAATTTCCAAGCAGACAATCAACTGGTATAGCAGAAGAGACTACCACATGTTTCAGGCCAGTGCCCCCTTCCCATTCTAAAGTTACCATAGCCATGGGATGTAGTTTAGTCTGATTGTCAGCATTGGTGACTGGATAAGTTTGTCCAGTCAGGTTGTGTCCTGGGGAAACCAGTTTGTCTGTCACCATAGTGACACTGGCACCTGTATCCCTCAGGGCCTCTACTCTAGTCCCATTAATAAAGAGCTGCTGCCTGTATATGTGCATGTTAGGCGACCAGGCAGCTAGTGTGGAAGTCCACCCCACCCTCAGAGACTAATGTAGCTTCAGTGTGAACCCTGATTTGCTCTGGGCACACTGTTGATCCCACCTGGAGACTGGCTATTCCAGTGCTAACTAGAGTAGTAGTTGAACTGGAACCTTTCTTGGGACAGGCCTTGTCTCCAGTTTGGTGTCCATGCTGACAACAGCTGCAACACCAGGCCTTTTTGGGATCAAAGTGTTTACCGTTGTACCCAAATGAGGATTGTGAAGAGGCTTTGGACCCACCCTCCTATGCAGGTTTTTGGGGCCCTGTAAAAGGCTCTTTACTTTTTCCCTTGGATGTCTCAACACTCTTCCCCTGGGGAGGCTTTATGACCCCTTTCTTTTTGTCACCGCCTGAGGAAGTCTTGGTCACCCTTGTCTTGACCCAGTGGTCTACCTTCTTTCCCAATTCTTGGGGAGAAATTGGACCTAGGTCTGCCAGATGCTGATGCAGTGTATAATTGAAACAATTACTTAAAAGGTGTTCCTTCATAAACAAATTATACAGCCCTTCATAATCATTTACACCACTGCCATTAATCCAACCATCCAGTGTTTTGACGGAGAAGTCAACAAAATCAACCCAGGTCTGGCTCGAGGATGTCTGAGCACCCCTGAACCTAATCCTGTACTTCTCAGTTGAGAATCCAAAGCCCTCAATCAGGGTAGCCTTCATGAGGTCATAGGATTCTGCATCTTTTCCAGAGAGTGTGAGGAGACTATCCCTACACTTTCCAGTGACCATTTCGCAAAGGAGAGCACCCCAGTGAGATTTGTTTACTTTTCTGGTTGCACAAGCCCTCTCAAAAGCTGTGAACCATTTGGTGATGTCATCACCATCTTCATATTTTGTTACAATCCCTTTGGGGATTTTTAGCATGTCAGTATTCTCTCTGACCCTATTTAAGTTGGTGCCACCATTGATGGGAGCTAAACCCATCTCTTGTCTTTCCCTTTCTATGGCTAGGAGCTGTCTCTCCAAAGCCAATCTTTTGGCCATCCTGGCTAACAGGAGGTCGTCTTCATTCAGGCTGCCCTCAATGCTTCCAGAGTTGCTGGACTCCCCTGTGGGAGAAGCAGCATCTCTGACTATCACTCGTGGAGTCAGGGTTTGAGGAACCCTAGGTTCCCTAACTAGGACAGGAGGGGGGAAATTCTCCTCCAGGTCACTAGTTTCCCCCTCTGTAAGGTTGTCTTCAGAGAGGTGGTCTCTAGCAAACTCTGCCAAAAGCTCCTGGAGCTGTACTTTGGTAGGGTTTGATCCAGTTTTTATATTTTTTATTTTACAGAGAGTCCTTAACTCTGACATCCTAAGATGCAGGTAAGAGGTGAGGTTGAGTTCCACCACCATCTCATCTATGCTAGACATTATTTCTCTAAAAGTTGGGATACTTTTTAAGAATCTAAAACTATCTCTAGAACTTAATCCAAACTTTTACAAAACTTTTAAACTCTAAAAGAAATGCTAACAGGGACTTACCCAAGGCCCTAGCAGGAATTTTAAAAATTTAGAAAAATAGTTCAAATTGCAAAAATCTGTTTCTAATGACAATTTTTGGAATGTAGTTGTGTGATCAGGTATTGGCTGAGTAGTCCAGCAAATGCAAAGTCTTAGACCCCACCGCTGATCCACCAATGTAGGAAGTTGGCTCTGTATATACTATTTCAAAGTAAGAAATAGTGTGCACAGAGTCCAAGGGTTCCTCTTAGAGGTAAGATAGTGGCAAAAGTAGATAATTCTAATGCTCTATTTTGTGGTAGTGTGGTCGAGCAGTAGGCTTATCAGAGGGTAGTGTTAAGCATTTGTTGTACACACACAGGCAATAAATGGGGAACACACACTCAAAGACTTACTCCAGCCCAATAGGTTTTTGTATTGAAAAATATATTTTCTTAGTTTATTTTAAGAACCACAGGTTCAAGATTTACAAGTAATGCTTTGAATGTAAGGTACTTCACTTAGATACTTTAAGAACTTTGAATAAAAGCAATATCACATACAGTCTTTGTAAAAATGGCAATAAGCTGTTTTCAAAGTGGACACAGTGCAAAAATCAATAGTTCCTGGGTGAGTGATGAAGGTAAGTAAAACACTTACAAGTCTTAAAGTTGGGGCATAGGTAGCCCACCGTTGGGGGTTCAAGGCAACCCCAAAGTTACCACACCAGCAGCTCAGGGCCGGTCAGGTGCAGAGGTCAAAGAGGTGCTCAAAACACATAGGCTTCTATGGAGAACAGGGGTGCCCGGTTCCAGTCTGCCAGCAGGTAGGTACCCGTGTCCTCAGGGGGCAGACCAGGGGGGTTTTGTAGGGCACCGGGGGGGACACAAGAAGGCACAGAAAGTACACCCTCAGCGGCACAGGGGCGGCCGGGTGCACTGTGCAAACAGGCATCAGGTTTTGTATAGGAAGTAATGGGTGGACCCGGGGGTCACTTCAACGATGCAGGCAGGCACAGGGGGGGCTCCTTGGGGCAGCCACCACCTGGGCTAGGCAGAGGGCCGCCTGGGGGTCGCTCCTGCACTGGAGTTCGGTTCCTTCAGGTCCTGGGTGCTGCGGGTGCAGTGTTGGTTCTAGGCGTCGGGTCCCTTGTTACAGGCAGTCGCGGTCAGGGGGAGCCTCTGGATTCTCTCTGCAGGCGTCGCTGTGGGGGCCCAGGGGCGTCATCTCTGGTTACTCACCGGCTCGCAGTCGCCGGGGAGTCCTCCCTGAGGTGTTGGTTTTCTGCAGGTCGAGCCGGGAGCGTCGGTGCAGAATGGGAAGTCTCACGCTTCCGGCGGGAAACGTGAAGTCTTTAAAGTTGCTTCTTTGTTGCAAAGAAGTTGCAGGTTTGGAACAGGGCCGCTGTTCACTGGAGTTTCTTGGTCCTGTAGTCCAGGGCATTCCTCTGAGGCTTCAGAGGTCGCTGGTCCCTGTCGGATGCGTCGCTGGAGCAGGTTTCGAAGTTGGAGACAGGCCGATAGGGCTGGGACCAAATCAGTTGTCGTCTTCCTCCTTCTCTGCAGGCTTGTAGGTCAGCAGTCCTTCTTCTTTCTTCAGGTTGCAGGAATCTAGTTTCCTAGGTTCTGGGGTACCCCTAAATACTAGATTTAGGAGTGTGTTTAGGCCTGGGAGGGCAGTAGCCAATGGCTACTGTCCTGGAGGGTGGATACACCCTCTTTGTGCCTCCTCCCTGTGGGGAGGGGGGGCACATCCCTAATCCTATTGGGGGAATCCTCCAAACTCAAGATGGAGGATTTCTAAAGGCAGGGGTCACCTCAGCTCAGGACACCTTAGGGGCTGTCCTGACTGGTGGGTGGCTCCTCCTTGTTTTTCTAATTATCTCCTCCAGCCTTGCCGCCAAAAGTGGGGGCAGTGGCCAGAGGGGCGGGCATCTCCACTAGCTGGGATGCCCTGTGGTGCTAAAAGGGGTGAGCCTTTGAGGCTCCCCACCAGGTGTTACAGTTCCTGCAGGGGGAGGTGAGAAGCACCTCCATCCAGTACAGGCTTTGTCCCTGGCCACAGAGTGACAAAGGCACTCGCCCCATGTGGCCAGCAACATGTCTGATGTGTGGCAGGCTGGCAGGAACTGGTCAGCCTACACTGGAAGTCGGGTATGTTTTCAGGGGGCATCTCTAAGATGCCCTCTGGGTGTATTTTACAATAAATTGTGCACTGGCATCAGTGTGCATTTATTGTGCTGAGAAGTTTGATACCAAACTTCCCAGTTTTCAGTGTAGCCATTATGGAACTATGGAGTTCGTGTTTGACAAACTCCCAGACCATATACTCTTATGGCTACCCTGCACTACCAATGTCTAAGGTTTTGCTTAGACACTGTAGGGGCATAGTGCTCATGCACATATGCCCTCACCTGTGGTATAGTGCACCCTGCCTTAGGGCTGTAAGGTCTGCTGTAGGGTGACTTACCTATGCCACAGGCAGTGTGAGGTTGGCATGGCACTCTGAGGGGAGTTCCATGTCGACTTAGTCATTTTCTCCCCACCAGCACACACAAGCTGTGTGCATGTGCTGAGTGAGGTGTCCCTAGGGTGGCATAGGACATGCTGCAGCCCTTAGGGACCTTCCCTGGTATCAGGGCCCTTGGTACCAGGGGTACCAGTTACAAGGGACTTACCTGAGTGCCAAGGTTGTGCCAATTGTGGTGACAAAAGTACAGTTTAGGGAAAGAACACTGGTGCTGGGGCCTGGTTAGCAGGGTCCCAGCACACTTTCAAATCATAACTTAGCATCAGCAAAGGCAAAAAGTCAGGGGGTAACCTTGCCAAGGAGGCATTTTCTTACACACACCGACTCACAGAAGGGCACACTCACCGTGTTCCCAGCCCTGACACCATTCACCACACTCACCATGTCACCCCCCAAACATCCACGCTTCACAGAAAGGGAGCTAAGGACCATGTTGGATGAGATCCTGAAGGTGGAGCCACAAATATTCGGGGCTGAGGTGCAGCACACACCCATCACAAGGAAGATGGAGCTATGCCAGACCACTGTGAACAGGGTCAATGCAGTGGGACACCATCCACGCACCAGGGTCGACATCAGGAAGAGATGGAATGACCTGCAGGGGAAGGTCAGGGGCATGGCATCAAGGCACCACATTGCAGTCCAGAAGACTGGGGGAGGACCGCCACCAACACCACCCGAAACACAGACTGGGAGGAAAAGGTACTGGCCATCCTGCACCCCGAGGGACTCACTGGAGGAATTGACTCGGGTAAGCCGTCCACATTTACCCCATATACACCATACCTGTATTGTATGCGCCACCCCATCCCACTCACACCCACCAGGACCAACACCCAACCCAGGCATCAGCCACTAAATCCACCCCCGCATGACCACAAACCCACTAACAGGCCCACATCCCTCCCTGTGTGCACAGTCACCTACCCCTGCAAGTACCCACAATGGGACGACACCCCCACCACAATGCAACCCCACAGTAGACGCTAAATGCAGTGTCAACCTCACAAAAGCACCCTGTAAGGCCACTGAAAGTAACCCCAGTACAAAATAGCCCAGTCCTGTTCACCTCAAATGTTCATGCAGCTATAACAGACATGTCTATGTCCCCAAACCACTACCCATGCAACCCTAATGGACGAGACAAGGAGTGGCAGTGCCCCCCAGGGAGACAGAGACACCTCACAGGACACTGGTGAAGGATCCCTGGACACTGATGAGCAGGCAGGCCCCTCACACAGTCATGGAGTGTCACCATGCAGCAGCCCCACCCAGGAAACCACTGTCACCCTGTGACAGGCTATACGGTATAAACCAGACGGGAAACGGCGTAATATAGTAAGTAAATAGAGTTTTATTGAAATTAGGTCTTTTCTTTACTCTTAGGATTCTTTCTATAGGTGTTCATAAATGGTAAGTATCTGCAAAGTCTATGGTTGGTAGTCGTTCTTTCCCCGTTCTTTCCTTAGGTCAGCGTCTTCAGGAAACGCGAGTGGCTCCCGGGAGAATACCGGCAAGAAAACAGAAGAAATACCCCACGGTAAGTAGTTAAGTCATTTCCTGGGGTTTATCATTAAGTAGGAAAAAAGGGGAAGGGCAAGTGGGGTGAAGAGGAGAAGAGTGTATGACACCCGTGCACCATGCAAACAACCAATGTGCTCTTGTTTTACAAACAAACAGTGCTCCCAGGCTTAAGGGGACAGTCAGGCTCCCTTCTTATATAGAGACCTTCCCTTCTTGTTCCCCTCCCCCCTCCCAGCTCCCTTCCCCTGTGGGTTTTCCCTTTTCTTATCTGTTCCTCCGAAAAGGAACCGTACCTTGGCCGGGGTCGTGGCTGGATTGTAAGCTCCTCGTCTCTGCTGCTATGTTTGGGAAATTCTCCTTCTCCCCTCTGTAGTCTCCGGATCCGCTCTCTGGGTCCTGCATGGTCTGCTCCTGGCCGCCGTCACTCATTTCCCTTCTCTGTGCTTCCGGGGTCAGGCTCCTCTCCTCCTTGCCGCCGTCCGTTTTCCCCGGCGTCCGCTCGCCTTTTCTCCCCGTCTTGTCCCGGAAGAGCTGATGCGTTTCCCTGGAAACAGGGAAACGCCCCCAGGATGGCGCGGCCGTTTCCACAGGAACGGCTGAACGCAGAAGTGACGTGTCGGGGCTCTCCGACACGTCACCAGCTGGTCCATCGGGAGGCGAGATCGGGAGCGCCCGATCACACCCCCCCTCCCAAGAACAATCCTGTTCGAGGATTGAGGAAGAGGTGGGAAATCTTGATAAGTAATCTGCAGGGCCTTGGTGGGAGCCTGGAATATGACAGACCTGGAAGGAAAAAGGCTGGAGTTCAAGGAACCAGCGTAGGATCCGAGAATTGGAATCTTTGTGAGAGGCTAGCCAAGTAAGAGGAGCATGATCTGTATAGAGAACAAAAGGCCTGCCTAAAAGATAATATTGCAGATTCTCTATCGCCCACTTAATGGCCAAACACTCCTTCTCGATGATGGGATAATGACATTCCCGGGGAAGCAATTTTCTACTGATAAAAACGATCGGGTGATCCCTCCCGTCCGGATCAGGCTGGGCAAGCACCCCTCCTAGCCCCACATTGGAGGCATCAGTATACAGATGGAAGGGCTGAGAGAAGTCAGGGCATTGTAACACAGGTTCTGTTGTAAGAATGGATCGCAAATGATCAAAGCTAGCCCTCTGAACCCCAGAAAAAGGTGCCAACTTGTTAGGATGATGTTTAGATAATAGATCTGTAAGAGGGGCTGCGATTGTGGAGTAGGCAGGAATGAACCTGCGGTAGTAGCCCACTAAACCCAGGAAGGAACGTAGATCTTTTTTTGTTTTTGGGGTGGAGGCGTTACTAATGGCTTCAACCTTTGAAATTTGGGGTTGTAGTGTGCCGTTGCCGATTGTATATCCCAAGTAGGATATGTCTGTCCTCCCTAATACACACTTCTTAGGATTAGCGGTCAGTCCTGCCGCCGTCAGAGTGTCCAAGATTTGGCGAAGATGGTCTAGATGCTCTAGCCAGGTGTCGCTAAAAATAACGACATCGTCCAGATAAGCAGCTGAGAAACTCTGGAAGGGTTTCAGTAATCGATCCATTAACCTTTGAAATGTGGCCGGGGCTCCATGGAGACCAAAAGGTAATACCGTAAATTGATATAGGCCAGATTGAGTAGAGAAGGCTGTTTTCTCTTTGTCTTCGGGGAACAGGGGAATCTGCCAATACCCATTTTGTTAGGTCTAGTGTAGACATATACTTAGCTCTCCCTATGCTCTCCAGGACGTCATCCACTCGGGGAATAGGGTAAGTATCAAACAAGGATATCGAGTTGAGTTTTCGAAAGTCTATACAAAATCGGACTGATTCGTCGGGTTTGGGAACCAGTACCACAGGAGAGCACCAGGGGCTAACGGATGGTTCGATTACCCCTAAGTTTAACATTTTGCTTATTTCTTCCTCTATGAGGTGCTTCCTTGTCTCTGGGACCCGATAGGGTCGTAAGCAGACAGTTTGTCCTGGAGGTGTTCTAATTTGATGATAAATCAAAGACGTTCTTCCCGGTATGTCGGAGAAGACTTGGGTGTAGTGGCGTAACAGGGTATGCAAGTGTTGCCTCTCTGTTATAGACAGGGAAGGGTTGATACAGGGTCTTGACTCCTGTTGTGGACTTTCACCTGGGAATAATTCAATATCTAATTCCTTGCAGGGAGATATAAAACGACCCATCTCAATGGTCTCGGGACCCTCATCTCCGGGTTCCCATTTTTTAAGGAGATTCACATGATAGATTTGGGTTTTCCTTGGGTTGGTACTGAGTTCTATGAGGTATGTGACCGGGGAGACAGCTCTAATCACCTTATAGGGCCCTTGCCATCTAGCCAACAGTTTCTGTTCAGATGTGGGTCTCATAATCAGGACCTGATCATTTGGGAGAAATGTACGCAACTTACTCCCTTTATCATAATAATGCTTTTGAGTTTCTTGTGCTTTTTCCAGATGTTGTCGTACATCCTCCCAAAGATCCTGTAAGTGTGTTTTCAGTTTTTGTACATATTCTAACAGGGGTTGTTCTTCTTCTTCCTCAGCTTCTTCCCAGGTCTCAGCGGCCATATCCAGTAGAGAACGGGGTTGTCTACCAAACACCAGTTCGAATGGGCTATGTCCCGTTGAAGCCTGTTCGTGGGTTCTAATGGCATAAAGAGTTAGGGGCAGTTTCAGGTCCCAATCCCTCCCTGTTTCATCTACAATTTTTTTTAACAGTGATTTAATGGTTCTGTTATAGCGCTCTACTAATCCATCTGTCTGAGGATGATAGACTGCCGTTTTGATTTGTGTAATTCCTAGTACCGTACATATTTGTTTCATTAAGTTGGACATAAAGGGCGTACCCTGGTCAGTAAGTATTTCGCGGGGAAACCCGGTCCTTGTGAATACCGTTACCATGGCCTGTGCTACTGTTTTGGTGGTAATGCTGGACAGAGGAACGGCCTCGGGGTAGCGGGTAGCATAGTCTACTATAACCAAGATATAGGTATGGCCTTTAGAAGAGGGAAGTAGGGTCCCAATTAAGTCCATCCCCACCCTGCTAAAGGGAATATCAATAATGGGAAGGGGCATGAGAGGAGCTTTCCGGGGTCGACCTGGATCGGTAAGCTGACATCTGGAGCATTGCGAACAATATTTCCTAATGTGGGCAAAAACACCGGGCCAGTAGAATTTCCTAAGGAGGTATTCCTCCGTTTTCTCCCTGCCAAAATGTCCTCCCCCTGGCTGATTGTGGGCTAGGAACAATACTTGATCCCTATAGAACTCGGGGACTACTAATTGACGCTTGCGTTCTCCTGCTAGTGTAGTGCTTACTCTGTAGAGAAGGTTTCTTTGTACCAGAAAATAGGGACCCACCTCATTGGTTTCCTCATTTTTAGCATCTCTCCAGGCATGAATTAGAGTGGGATCTTCTCTCTGACGTTGTCGGAAACTGGTAGGGGCGCTACAAGTTTCTGCTATAACCCTTATGGGTAGATTATTATCTTGGCCCGACCTAAACTTGAATTTTTCATCTCTTTTCTCGCGACGGGACAGTTTCCTGCGGTATGGAGGACACTCAATGTTACTATCACAGAAGGGAGCCTCGTTTAGCCATTCGGGGTTTTCCTTCTGGGTCTGGACCTCCTGTAAGAGTTGTTGGAAATGTATATAGTCAGTACCTATAATACATTCTTCGATTAGGTGGCCCATTATACCCATAGGAAGGAAGTCTCGGTACTTGTCCCACTCTATCTCTACGGTGCTAAGAGGATATTGTTCCTTGTCGCCGTGGATACAGCAGATGGTTACCCGCCTATTGGTATTCTTATCAACCGGCTCCACCAAGTCTTGTCATATAACGGACTGACTACAACCTGAGTCTATAAGGGCAGAGAGAGGACGTCCATTGATGTGTATATAGTGTTTAAATTTGGTGTCTCCCCCTCCTGTACACAAGACTCGGCGTCGGGTCACTCCTATCTCCATCGGCTCGCCTCCCTCGGTTTTCCTGGGGCATGCCCGCGCTATATGTCCCCACTCTCCACAGTTGAAACATTGAGGTCCTTGCATAGGAGATGCCTCCCCATGTCTGCGTTGGAAAGATTCCTCTAAAGGAAATCGTGGAATGGGTTTCGTAGGAGGAGGGAGTATCTTCACGTTAAGCCGTGGCTGTAATGTTCTCCCATCAGTGGACCTGTGATATGCGCATGCTAATTCAATGGCTAGCTCGGTGTCTACCTTAGGATGCTGCCTTATCCAGTTTTTAGTACTGGAAGGGAGAGACTCCAAGTATTGTTCGAGGATGACCGTTTTTATTATATCTTCTCTGCTAGTCCCTATCGGCCCCAACCACTTCAATGCCAGATCTTGGACCCTAAAATAGAAGGTGCGGGGGTCCTCATTGTGTCCCCATTTTACTTTCCTGAATTTTACTCTGTAGTATTCAGTATCGTGGCCCACCCGTTCTAAAATGCTCCTTTTAATGTCCTGGTATGTGGTGGTGCCCCCGGGATTAGCAGCTTGATAAGCCGCCTGCATAAATCCCGTGAGTAGAGGAGCGATATATTGGCCCCATCTATCTTCCGGCCATTGAGCAGAGGAGGCTACCCTTTCAAAATTAGTGAAGAATGAGTCCGGGTCTTCGCCTTCCTGATATTTTTGGAGAACCGAACTGGGGACATTCGGGTGTACCTTACTGGAGGCTATTGTCTCGGTTAACTTTTTCATAGAAGTTTCATGCACAAGTTGATTGTTCGCCAGGATGGTGGCTTGGCTTTTCAAAGCAGACTGCAGGGCCTCCCTATCTTCTTTGACTTCACGTTGGTGAGCTTCCCACACCAACTGTGCACCATGCAAACAACCAATGTGCTGTTGTTTTACAAACAAACAGTGCTCCCAGGCTTGAGGGGACAGTCAGGCTCCCTTCTTATATAGAGACCTTCCCTTCTTGTTCCCCTCCCTCCTCCTCCCTCTCAACCCTCCCAGCACCCTTCCCCTGTGGGTTTTCCCTTTTCTTATCTGTTCCTCCGAAAAGGAACCGTACCTCCGGGGTCGTGGCTGGATTGTAAGCTCCTCGTCTCTGCTGCTACGTTTGGGAAATTCTCCTTCTCCCCTCTGTAGTCTCCGGATCCGCTCTCTGGGTCCTGCGTGGTCCGCTCCTGGCCGCAGACACTCGTTTCCCTTCTCTGTGCTTCCGGGGTCAGGCTCCTCTCCTCCTTGCCGCCGTCCGTTTTCCCCGGCGTCCGCTCGCCTTTTCTCCCCGTCTTGTCCCGGAAGAGCTGATGCGTTTCCCTGGAAACAGGGAAACGCCCCCAGGATGCCGCGGCCGTTTCCACAGGAACGGCTGAACGCGGAAGTGACGTGTCAGGGCTCTCCGACACGTCACCAGCTGGTCCATCGGGAGGCGAGATCGGGAGCGCCCGATCACACACCCCTACCACCCAGTCAAGACCAGCAGCCCAGGGCAAGCGTCCCCACACCAGTATATCCAGGCCACAGACTGGTGGAACACAGGTAGAGAGTCTCCCACTCACAACATTCAGGAATGTGAGGGCCCCAGTACAAGTGGTACTGCCAGACATGTGCAGGGGACACAGGCACAGGGGGCTAGGGCAAGTGCAAGGGTGGCAGTGGACCAGGATGTATGCAGCAGCCCAGGACGTGATATCAGAGGTATTGGGGGCCTACCAGCATACCCATGACAGGTTGGCACAGATTGTGTCCACCCTGGAGCACAGTCAGAGGATGCAGCAGGAAACATCACCAACATCACCAACAGGCCACGGAGCAGTGGAAACAGCACAACGCCACAATGGCCACCATAGCAGGAGCAGTGCTGCAGCTGGTCCAAACCCAGTCTGACACCCACACAGGACAAGAGGCCCCCACTACAGCACCGGACACCCACCATGAGATTACACCATCAGCAGAAACATCCCAGGAACTACCCTCACAGGAAACCCAAGGGCCTACCATGTCATCCCCTGAAGATCAACAGCAGGCACCCAAACAGACCCTCAGGCCAAGATATGGCACTGGAACCCCAGCAAAGAACAAGGCCCCCTTCAAGAAGTAACTCAGCAACAATCTGCACAGCAACCATACCACTCATTCAGCCACCACACATTGCTAAGAGGCAATATGAACACATGTAAGAAAAGATGGACCCATCATTACTACCAACAAGGCGGCCACCATGTTGGTTTTGAGGACACCTACCCCTTACGACTTGCCATCACTGTAAATAGCACATTTCATTCCCTACAACCAATAAAACACATATCACACCTGTCACACTGTCCCCCCTGTGTTAAATTTTGAACAAAGTGAAGTATGGATGCAACTGGCTGATAACTACTTTATTGTGAGATCTGTGCATTAAGGGAGTCCTGTGTGCCTAAATGTTGGCAATAAGTAAATGCAGAAAATGTCTATCTATACCATGCAGAGGTGGACCATGTTTCACCTATCATTATCAACCCCCCCTATATGACTGAGCACACTGCCAGTATGTGTCACAAACCCCAATGTCAGGCAAAAGTCCCACACAGTTACTGGAAGTACAGTTGTATCAGTTGGGTCCTGGAATTGACATCTTCACCTTCCTCAACATCACCATCACTCTCCTCACTTCTCTGAGGTAGCTGGTCAGGACATACAGTACCTTCCACCTCCAAGAGGGGGACAGAATGTCTCACTGCCACACTGTGCAGCATGCAGAAGCCCATCACTATTCTACACACCTTTTCAGGCCCATAGGCCAGGGAACCCCCAGAGATATGTAAACAACGAAATCTACCCTTCAGGAGACCTGTTGTGCGCTCTATCACCCTCCTAGTACGTCCATGGGCCTCATTGTAATTTCTCTCTGTATCCGTCCTGGGATTCCTCACTGGTGTCAGGAGCCAACGCAAGTTTGGATAGCCAGAATCACCTAGAAAATCGTGCAATACAGAGTCGTCATTGTTACGCACCTTAGTCAGACAGCCTGGCTGTCTGCTATGTGTCAGTTAGTGACAGACACACATACCTATGATCCACCCTCTGTCCTCTTGGAGTTGTTCCATCCTCTGTGGCTCACTACTGTTCCTCAACACAAAGGAATCATGGACTGAACCATGGGAACATGGCATTCACATGTGAGATGTATTGGTCTGCAGTACATACCAATTGGATGTTCATGGAGTTAAAGTTCTTTCTGTTTTTGTACACCTGTTCACTCACTCTTGGGGGGATGATCGGTATGTGGGTGCCATCGATGGCACCTATAACATGGGTTATATTGGCAAAGGAATTCAGACTTGATGGCAGTGAGGTCAGTACTTTGGGGAAACCTCACATAGGACTGCAGGTGTGGTACAAATGCATTTAGAAATCTTGTCAGTACCATGCTGAACATTGGCTGCCAAAAACCAGCACCCATGCCCACTGTCACTTGAAATGAGCCTGTGGCCAGGAAATGGAGTGCAGAGAGCACCTGCACTTCAGTAGGGATGGCATGCTTATTACAATTTCCCGGAGTTAGTGCAGGATCTAGTAATGCACAAAGTTCCTGAATTGTTGCACGCGTGAGTCTGTAATTGATTATGATCTGACGCTCCACCATGGTCCTCATATCCACAAGTGGTCTGTACACCGATGGTCGGTACCTACGAGGGATATCAAAAAGGTGTGATGAACACACATACATAGGCACACATTGTCATCAAATCTGCACTGCATAGTTCATTGTAGTGACTCAACATTAACTGCTTCTTTACAGATCTACATCTACACCACGAGGGAACAGAGTTTTACATGTGTGGTATATTACGGAATGGTCACATGCTTAGGGGCTTCATCAGGCTAGTAGAGCCTGCATTGTGCAAATTTGTATTTATAGATGCGTAATAACAGCCAAAATGTCTGCCCACTGTAATCCAGGCCTTTCGTTGTGGAAGTGCCTTCATACCGCTATTGATTGACGTCACAGCGTAAGACAGTGTTTACCGCCGTTCGCACCGTGATTGGTTAACATGGATGGCAATGGGGAATCCTGGCGTGTCATGATCGCCGCCGACAGTGACGGTGCACACCGCCGCGGTACGTACGCGATTTTGTCATCTATTATTCACTTGACTCCCTGATCTTGTGCGGACAGGTACTCCACTGTGTGTACTGCTGTGGCCTGCCTCTGGCAATGGATGTGGCTCGTGCTGCAGGGGAAAGGGCCCCGGCTTTTACCCAGGAGGAACTTGTGAGGCTAGTGGACTGGGTCCTGCCCCTGTACGCAAAACTGTACGGACAGCCAGAGGTACAGGTGAGTCTGGGTTTGGGGGGCACTGTTTGAGTGTACAGATGTCCATGGTATTGCTGTCATTCCCCAGACTATACAATTGTGGAGCATTCGGGTCAGTATACTCCATTGTTTCATTTACATGCAAGGCAATTTTAAATGTGGTACACTGTTCTTGTTTTCTTACTGGTGGAGTAGTGCCTGCTGGGAGTTGTAGTGCTGTCAGTCCCTGTACTACCCACACCATACAAAGATGTTGTGTTCCCAGGTAAGTAAAGTTCACATGTGAGGTGCCAGACAGGGGTATTCGGACAGTTGGACACAGGGGTGGTGAGTGGAGTAACATTGAAGGCGGGGAAAGGTGATCAGTGAGCATGCATGCCAATACATTTTTGTGACATTATTGGTGTTGTGACTTATCCGATTCCACACCCCCAGCTATTCTTGTTAGGCTGTCATGATGCAGAATGACAAAGACCTTCTCCTCCCATGATGTGAACTGAGGGGGAGGAGGTGGGGAACCATTGCCAGTCTTGAGGACAGGTACCTGGCTGACATGGAATGCACCTTCCATCTGAGGTTCTCTACCTCTTCATATCATCCCCTGTGCCCGGGTAGCTGCCTACAAAATTCACCCTGTCGACTATTCTTTGCCACATTTCTATTTTCCTCACAATTGTAGTCTGCTGGACTTGGGCTCCAAATAAGTGTGGCCCTACTCTCATAATTTCATCCACCATGACTCTTAACTTGTTGTCTGTGAAACGGCGATGCTTTTGTGGTGACATGGTGTTGGTAGACGACACAAAAAAGAAAAAAGAAATGGATGATGGGATGTAGGTGCTGTGTGGTGAAGGGGTGACGGTTAGTAAAGGATGTGTAGAGGTGCTATTATGTGTGGTGGGTGTGCTGTGCGGGAGTGGGATAAGTGCTATGTGGAGTATTCTATGGTTCTGTGTCTCTGGTTTTGGGCTTTGGCTTTTCTGTGTGGCATTGTTGATGCAAAAGATTATGGGGGTCATTACGACCCCGATGGTCGTCGATAATGTGGTGGCAGTACCGCCAACTGGCTGGCGGTACTTATGCCACAGCGGTTGCCATTGTGCCACCTGCGGGATTATGACCCCCGCCAACCGCCATGGTTTTCATGGCTTTCATAACGCCACAAAAACCATGGCGGCAGGCCATTTCAGTGACAGGGAATTTCTTCCCTGTCACTGATAGGGGTCTCCCCCCAACTCTCCATTTACCCCCCACCCCCTCTACCTCTCCAAACCCCCACCCCTCCTACATCCATGCCCCCTTCACACACACACACGCATACACACACTCTTTCACACATACATACACGCATGCATACATCCAATCACACACACATCCACACACACTTCCAAACATACATGCAGACACGCATTCACATTTCACAACATACACGCTCTCACACGTCCGTACATGCACACACACATTCAACACTCAACACACACCCGCATTCATGCACGCACATACAATCACACACCTTGACACACACACAACACCCCCTGCCCTCCTCCCCAGTCGGAGACCCTACTTACCTGGATCCAGGGGTTCCTCCGGCAGGAGACGGGATGGGGCGGTGCTACCGCCAGCAGAACATCATAATACGCCTGGCAGCAGTCTATAGGCATGGTGCTGCTGGTGGTAGCAGCGCCACGTTACCGCCATCCGCCAGTATGGCCACAGCCGGATTTCCACCATTCTTGTGGCGGAAATCCGGCTGTGGTCATATTATGGCGGACGGCTGGTAGCTGCGGCGACGGTCTTTTGGCGGCCGTCGCCGCAGAGGTAGGCGGTTTTTACCGCCAATGTTAGAATGAGGGCCTATGTTCTGTGAAAGGGTGTGTTTTATAGTGCAGTTTGTAGGTGTGTCGGGTGTGTGGATGTGTGTCAGCTGTGTGGATTTTAAACTATCCAATGTTGTGTTGTGTATTACTGTGGTAATCGCCAATCGCCGCGATTTATACCACCACTGGTTGTCCACCTTGGAGGTACTGCCATTGTGATTTGTGAGTCATAATGGGTTCGGTGGTTGATTGACGGGCTGGCGGTGCTGGTGGTGCAACCGCCTCTTTTCCACCCTCCAGAGTCCTGGTGGTGTTGTTTTTTTTTGGCTGGGTTTTGGTGGCTCTGCCTGTGTAACTCGTAATACGTCAGTCTGTGTGACTGCCAACATGGTGGTCCTTTTGCGGTCACCACCATGGGGGCCTGGATATGAGATGGCTAAACTCATAATGAGGTCCTAAGGACCTCATTAAGAGTCTGACAGTCACTAGACTGCCAGACTCGCAGTGGCGGTCTAGATCACCGCTGCTGTAGTGGTCTGACTGCCACAATATGAACCTAGTGGTCGGACCACCAAGGTACCACCGCCTCCGCCTGGATTGGTGATCCCGACGAGCTGACAGTGGGTGCAGGTTGCAATCAGCCAGTGCGGCGCTGCTGATTATAACATGGTTCTCCACCAGCCTTTTCATGGCTGCTTTACGGCCATGAAAAGGCTGGCGGAGAACAGGTGCAGGAGGCCAAAGGGGGGGCCTCCTGCACTGCCCATGGCTTTGGCATAGGCAGTGCAGGGGTCCCCCTGCTAGCACCCTCGTAAAGTGCACTGTCTGCTGTGCAGACAGTTTGCATTACAAGGGTGTTGGTGCCCACTGCGGGCAGCAGCATTGCTGCCGGCTCAATTACCAGCGGGTGACAATGCTGCCATCACTTTGGGGCCACCCTGTTAGGAGTTTGGCAGATGGATGTTCCCATCTAATCAGGGCCTAAGGGCCTGGTTACGAATCTGCTGGTCTTGTGACCGCCAGGCTCGCTGTGGGGGTTGGACCGTTGTTGCTGTAGTGGTCTGACTGCCACATTACTACCCTGGCGGTCTGATCACCAGGGGACTGCCATCTCTGCCAGGATCTCTGATCCAGATGGGATGACGGCAGTCTTGGTTGTGATCAGCCAGGGCAACACTGAAGTCAGCTCCGCCCTGCTGATTACAACCTTGTTCTACACCACCCTTTTCATGGCGATCTTACTACCATGAAAAGGCTGTCAGAGAACAAGTGCAGGGGACTTCTTGCTATGGCATGGGCAGTGCAGGGGTTTCCCTGACAAGCAACATTGAAATGCACACTGTGGAGACAGTGTGCATTTCAAGGGCGCTGGTGCTTCCTGCATGGGGCAGCATTGCGGCTGGCTCAATTATGAGCCAAAAGCAATTCTTCTGTATCTTTCCCACTCGGGTGACGGGTGGGAAACCAGGTTCCAGCCTGTCAGCTCAGTGGGAAAGTTGTAATGGGGCCGGTATGGAGACCGCCAGCAACGTGCCGGTCACCTTGTCAGGAATTTGGCAGTCGGATGATTCCGACCACCAAACTCGTAATGACCCCCTAAATATACTATTCCCGTTCCAAAATAAAATAACTCAAGGAAAGTGTTGGACAGTAAAGAAGCAATGTTTACTATTATCACTCCAGTCTAACTTAACACAAGGAAGATGCTGGACATCAAACATACAAAATTAACAATTCCCTCTACTATAAATCTTATAACCAAAAATATATTGAAACAGTAAGTAACAAAACAACATAACAAACACCCACTACTACAAAACAACCTAACAAAAATATAGCACACTATAAAATTAACATTTTCTATAATAACCACAATATTAACAAGCTGAAAAAACATTTATGTAAACATCTTTAAAAACTATTGTATTCCAAATTAAATTAAATCTCATAACTTTAAATATTTATGAACAATGCAATGTTTTAATAATATTTAATTTACAATTTTACAAAATATATACAAATTTAATACAATAAAATATTTGTAAACATATTAATAAATTAAATTATATAAATATGTCTACATTTTGTATTTAAAATCATAAAAAAATTATTTAAAATTTACATTAAAAATGAACAATCTCTAAATATACTATAAATAATGTACCTATTTATAAACTATTTTATGAAACATTTTGCATATTTTTTGCAACTTAAAGAAATTGTTTCTAAATTAACTAAAATCTTACAATTATTGTAATTTTTGTATCTATTTTTACAAAATTAAAAAACAATTTAAAAATAAGTTGTTTTTAAACAAAATCTTGAAAAAAAACCTTTTTCATGAAAAATATTAATTGTTTTAACAAAAAGTCACATTACACTATTTAATACAAAAATCATATAATTTATTTTATGAATAACAATAATTTATACATTTCCTCATTTGTAAAATGTTAAAAATAATATATACTTTCTTATCTGAATTCTACAATATCATATTTGTATTACTTTATATATTCTAAACAAATCCACACACATATCCAGTATTACAATTAAACTTCAATAAAATATTTTTTTAAAAATCATTAATTAAATATAATAAATACAAATTCCAAAATAAAAAATAGAACATGTATATTTGAAATATTCCCCACCATTATCCCTATAGTCTCAAGATCTCATATATCTATAGATATATTCAAACAATAAAAACCAAAATAAAACAAATAAATTAAAAAAAAAGAAGTTTATAAAATTAATGACTAAAAAAATTAAAACTTTTACTATAAATAAATATAAATAAAAAAACAAAAATACAATATATTAAAAACTATTTATCACTTAAAAACAATATTATTAACTATGATATTAACAACATCAATATTTAAAACATCAATATTAAATACAACACCTAAAATTGATATTTTTGACAAAGATATTAACTACAGCAATATTTATGTCACAATATTCTTGAAACAATATTTATGCTGCACTGTATTTTTTATTCAATATTTTGTCCAAATACTGACTTTAGCACCCATGTAAGTCCCTAGTAAATGGTACTCGGTGTACCTAGGGCATGTGTACTAAGGAGGGTCCCTAAGAGCTGCAGCATAACTTATGCCACCATAAGGGACCCATGCACCAACTGCACACAGTCTGCCATCGCAGACTGTGCGTCAGTGTGCAAAACCCTGAGTGAAAACTCACATGGCACACTGACTGTGTGCCACGTAAAAGTCGCTGTATGCATTATATGTAAGTCACTCCTACAGCAGGCCTTAATAGCCCTAAGCAGGCAACGTGTAATATAATACATGTGAGGGCATGTCTGCATGAGCAGATATGTCCCTGTGATGTCTAGTTCTATTCATAGACATTGAAGTGATCAGGGAGCCATCTTAAAGCATGTACTGGACACTGGTCAGCACAAGTGACTCACCTGCATCATGACTGCATGGAAAATAGAGGTGTTTGGTATCAAACACCTCACCGTAATAAATCCATACTGATGCCAGTATTGGATTTATTATGACATGCACCCGGAGGGCAACTTAGAGGTGCCCCCTGAAACTTACTAGTCCTCCAGGGTGCTGGCTGACTTGTTTCCACCAACCTGCCACCACAGATGAGTTTCTGACTCCCTGGAGGCAAGAGCATCTGCTCTCTGAGGTCAGAAACACCTGCTAGGGCAGGAGGTGTTATCACCTCCACTAACAGGATGGTTAGTAAATCTGCATACCAAGTCAAGGCACTTCAATGTCCCTGCTGCCTTTGGCTTTTAAATCACATCTTCCCCCTGACCTGGAAGAAGAACCTCGCTGCCCTAAGGCCCTTTTGGCACCAGGACAGGCAGGATAATTAGCTATGCAGGAGGCCTGTTGCACTGCCAGGCTGGATACACCTCTAGGGTGAGCAGCCTGAACTGAACACGAAATTAGGAATTCCATTATCTTGTGTGTCATGGAATTAGGAATTCTGAGATAGGGTAATGCCCACTCCCCAAAGGAAGTAGTCATCTAGGGGGTGTAGCGACCCCCAGGGGTAAGTAGCCCATTGGCTACTATCCTTCACTTCCCTTAACATCCCGAAATTTAGTATTTAGGGGACCCCCAGATGCCAGGGCTTCAGATTCGCTGGACTAAAGAAGAAGGACCCGAAGAGCTGCGAAAAGCAAGAACTGAGGAGCAGCAACTGACTTGGCTCCAACCCCGCCAACTTGCCTGCTGTCCTCAACAACTGTTCCAAACATGACACGTCCTGAAGCTGTTCTGCCTCCATGAGGCTGGGAGGACTGCCAGCACTTCAAGAAGTAACCAGGATCTCCTGTGAAGTAGCAGAGCAGGCACCAAAGAAGACTCACAAGAACTCCAGGCCATTAAAGCCTGACACCGGACAGCACCACTGCATCTGTGCCCCCTAGCCCGAGTTGAAGTGGGCCAACGGTGCCAGTGTGTTCCCCAGACCCACCCCCCAAAGCCAAAGTTTGCCAACTGTGGACTTTCCAAGGCTACCCCCAGCCTCTTTCTGCAGGCCCCATCCAATCGCGAATATCCCCTGCATTGGGACCCAACGCTAAAAGACACCACTGCACCCGAGCCCCACAGCTCAAGGAGAAGTGGGCCAACAGTGTCCCTACGTGCCTGAGGACATCAAGGGTTCAACACCCCCTGGACTGGTCCCCCAGTCTGTGCTTGCAGCCACTTTCTAACCAGACCAATCTCCAATTAAATGAATGGGACACCCAATGCCATACACACCTCTGCACCCGGGTGCCACAGAACCTCATGAGGTGACCTGTTGGTGTGGGCTTGGATCTTCCCCCATACTCACCCCAAGTCCAGAAGAAAAGTCCTGTAAGTCGCTGCCAAGTACTCGTATGCAGTGTCTGTTTCTTTCCCATAGGATAACATTGGTGCACCCGAGGCTGAAAAGCACTTCTGCACCTGGACTCCTTAGTGCCTCCCAAAGTGACATGTTGGTGGTGCTTTGGACCTTGCCCCATACTTACCTTAACTCTAGAAGACCAGTCGTGTAAGTCGTTAAGTGCCTGAATGCAGTATGTCTTTTCCTCATAAAACAACATTACAGCTTCAGAAATTGCAAGTTTTGAAACGTATAAAAATTAATATCTCGAAAAGTACCTACCTGATTCTGATGACCTTGGTATCTAAATTCATATACAAATAAGTGTTTATTTTATAAACTGGTGTTGGGTTTCATTATTGAGTGTGTCTCTCGCTTCCTGGCACTGTGGGCCTCATTACGGGTTTGGCGGTCTGACAGTAAGACTGCTGCGGTGGCAGCCGCCAAAAGACTGCAGAATTATAAGTTACAAAGCCACGCTTGCCAAAAGACAGCCAAAATCCTGCCTCTGCCAGGACCCTGGAGGGCACAAAAGAGGCAATCCGATCACCAGCTCCGCCAGGCCACCAACCAACCACCGAACCAATTACAACTTGAAAATCGCCATTGCGTTATTGCAACAGCATTATTGCCTTCTAATGATGACGACAACTGCGGCAGCCCCCACTCCCCACTGTAAGAAAATACACCACATTGGATACATTTGACACACTCACCAACCACACTGTATAACACACCCTTTCACATAACACAATCCTTTGCCTCCACAACAACAGTAGAGCAAACAATAGGATAGGCACCACTCCACCTCACATAAGCCACACATCCCACATCCGCACAACACCGCCCCAAACACATATTTTCACAGTAACACACACTACACTGTACGCCTGCCACTCATCACACAGCACCTACAAAATCATCTTTACTGCTTTTTACCATTCTCTCACCTTTAATACACCACAATGTCACCACAAAAACACCCACAATTAACCAATGAGGAGTTAAGGGTCATGGTGGATGAAATCATCAGAGTAGTGCCAAATATATTTGGGGCCCTAGTCCAGCAGACTACCATCGCCCAGAAAATGGAAATGTGGCAAACAGTAGTTGACAGTTTGAATTCTGTAGGCAGCTACCCATGCAAAAGGGACGAGATCAGGAAGAGGTGCAACAACCTCAGGGGGAAGGTCCGTTCCATGGCTGCCAGGCACCAGCTGGCAGTACACACGGCTGGCGGAGGTCCCCCACCTCCTTCCCCACAGCTCACCTTATGGGAGAAGGTCTTGGCCAGCCTGCATCCTGAGGGCTTGACAGGCATACCTGGGGGAGTTGAGTCAGGTAAGTCACAACTACAAAATGTGTCCCCCAATTCTATTGTCATGCATGCCCACTGCTCACCTACAATGTCACCCCATTCAAAAGCCCAGTGTCCATTTGTCCAGAGACCCCTGTCTGGCCTCCAACATTTCAATGCGACCCACCGGGGGGGGGATAACAGTAAACCAGCTGTACCTTATAGTAGATGTCCCAAAGCAGTCTCCTCCCATGTGTGGTCCAACTGGTCCCATCGCAGGTATTGCTGTGGTGGTCCCCTTTGTGTCTTTTGTGTGTTTGTCTCTGAGTGTATTGTGCATAGCAGTGTTGATGCATTCTGCTATGTGTGTGTGATGAGTATGTGGATTGCAGTGTTGTTTGATGTTGGTGATTTTTGTGTGTGCCATGCAGATGGATGTATATGTGTGTTGAATGTGTGGGCAGTCCCTGGTCAGTGTTGTGTGTGAGTGTGTGGAATGTATTTGTATATGTGCATTAGTTGTGTTGTTGTTAGTGTGTGTGTGTGTGTATGTTGTGTGACCTTCGGTGTCCCTGATCAAGAGTTGTGCAGCCATGCATATATGTGGGTTATTGGCATCCAGTGTGTGTGTGCTGGCTGAAGTGTGCGGGTTGTGAATGTGTGGGTGTCCATGCTGCAGTATGTGAATGTGTGTGTCATGAATGATAGGTGTAGGTGCTGGTGTCGACGCCCGAGGATGTGTTTGATAGTGGTACGAGTTTGATCAAGAAAAAAAGTACCATGACAGTTAGGTGTCAGTACTTAGGTTGTTGTCATCCACGTCGGCATTGATTTTGTCTTTTTTCTGAGAGCAGGAGCAGCAGCATGACATTGAGGAATGGCTACATGGCGGCTCCGGACGTGTGTTGCAGTGTGCAGGTGAGTGTCTCCCTTTACACTGCTCGTTTCCATCTCATGTGCGTGGTGTTTGGACCACGGTGGTGGCATTGGTGGTGGGCAATCTCGTAATGGGTCTGGCGGAAACATGGTTTCCGACAACCTGTTTATGCCTGCAGGAGACCACGGAGGTCTTTGATGCATGGTGTTGTTGGCAGACCGCTGGCGGTCTCCTATTTCCTATGCCACCAGTCTCATAATATGGCGGTTCGCTCCTCCAGACTGTTGGCAGTTGGACCACCAACATGGCGGTCACTGGACCGCCAAACTCGTAATCAGGCACTGTGTATACGATAAATGCTTTACACTGTCCTCTAATAAGCATAATAGCTCTCCCATACTCCCACAAAAGACAGCTTTTAGGGTTATTATTTTAACCCTTGTCAGCCACTAAGGGTCACCCTGGACTATCTGCATAGTGTCCCTATATATTGGTACACTACATAGATAGCCAGCTTCCTACTGATTGCACATAACACAAACCAGCTGGAAGCACGGTTTCCCATATGGACTCCAAGATAAATACAGAATTCTCACAATATGCTTTCTATTTGGGATGGACCCCTCTATAGACGACTGTGACACCTGGGGCACAGTATTTGCTGCAATATATGCTGCGATGCATGGTATACCAGCTCTTGAGAATATCCAGGAAGTATAAAGCAAAAACTAAATGAACACAGGGCTGCCCCAGCCTTGGATTTGGGGATGAAATGAATGGGCAATTTTGCCACAGTCTCCTCAATAATTTTCAGTAATATAAAAAGGGAAGCAGCAGCATTGGCAGTAGGCCAGTGGTTCAGGGACGTTCCTCAAATAGACCAGGAGCGTAAGCTACCAAAAATTATTGACAAAAACTATAAAAGTATTGTTCGGGATAGTCTAGGGGCCAGATCCAATAGACCACAACACAAAGGTAATTCTGAAATGAATAATACAAAGCAATTACAAAAGGGTTCTAAAGAGCACTGGGACAAACAAAAATGTAATAAGGATCAAATTAAACAATGAGTAGAATCTACACAGTCAGAGACCTCAGAGAAACGTTACAATTTAAGAAATTGTGATAATTTGAAACATCCTGACTGACATCACAATAGCAGGCCAGAATCTTCAAGAGATTCTGGAGGTAACATCAATTAATGACTACCTCGAAATCAAAACACCAGATAGATGCTACACTCCACCCGACAGGGTCTATCAATTAAAAATTCAAATTGAGAGGGGCATTAAGCCCTCAATTAAATTAATTTCTGGGAAAAACTAACACTAAGCTATGACATCTTTCTGGCAGAACAAGATTGGCTGCCAGAGCTTCAACATACACTCCCACCAGGGGAATATGTCATGCTGCCTCCTATCCCAGTCCATCTTCCAGACTCAGTAAAAGATGCCTATGCTGCATTTTGGTCTCTAGCACAGGTACTCATGCTATACCACAACCACGTGGGCTGGATAGGGATTCTCCTTATCACGTTATACCAATATGGTCCAACCCACAAATACAACCTCAATATCCTATAAAACATGAATCAAAAGCCCCAGTGAGAAAAATACTCTCATAACTTGAATACTAGGGAGTAATTGAATCCTGTGTATCACCAAATTAATCCACATGAAAAAGGATTTAAGATCATCAAACAGCTTGTTATGGATTTGACAAATAACATACTGGGCTGCATCGCCCAGCATCTCTGCTCTCCAACTTAGCAAGATCCCCCAGGTAGCCAGCCACTTTTACATAGATTCTACCCATCTTCTCCTCCAAGTCCTTCATAGAAGCCCACTTCACTCTGCATTTATTACTGGACAGTACCTTGGGGTCCAATGGAACCCTAAAGCATGTCTCCATACCTAGACCAAAGACGTCACCATTCAGACTCGGCATTGTGATCACTATCTACTCGGGGAACAACGATAAAATCAGTCAGAGATGGCCAAACGATAAGATCCACTAAAATCTAATCAATGAGACTGGTGCTAGGTAGGCGATTGAACGTATGCTCCCCTTTCAATCGGACCTTTACCTACCGTTTGCAGCCTGAAGTCCCAAGTTCAATGTGAAAGCACTGATTTGCATAGCCAGAGGGGACCATTTCTTAATCTGAACTATTATCAGCCTTGGTATGCCCCATATCTATTTTTTTCATGAGCACAAATTGAACCATCCCCATCCAAGGGTTCGAACTGACAATTAGAATCATCGATCACCACCTTCAATACGTCCCCAGGGGCAGCCATCACATAGGAGATAAACAAATCAATGATAGATGACTCGTAAGATGAACCACGTGGTCGTAAATATACATTGTATTGTTGTGTAGCCATTTTAGTTATAGCTTCATGCACGTTATTTTAGCAAACTAGGACTGCCGCTGTGCACTTTAACCTAGACATATTTTATTCAGCTTTGTTTTATTATTTTAATATAGCCACATTTGCGGTCTTGTTTTATTTTCTCTAGCTGTTCTTGCCTAGGCCAGCACTGCGTTCTTAAACAAGTCATTTCTTTCACTCTGTGCTTTTCACAAGGCTGCAGTAAGATAGGTTGCAGGTAAAAGTGGTACGTTTTGTCTCTAATGTTCACAGAAACATACACACTCTTACATGGGGATCCTTTCTTGGAACATCAGCAGTTTTATTATAAAAACATTACTTTGACCCATGTACGTTAGAGGGAGATTCCAGCCAGGGAACCATGACTGTATGCTGATTGCTGAGTGCTTCACTGCAGCTGCTTATGTAGACCGCAGGCCTTTGTTCAGGTATGGGGGTTGATGTCTTCCCAGGGGAACCTGAAGGGCAGAATTAGAGCTTAACATGCTGTGCTCTATCCTAGCCTAGGTAGGGATTAGCCCATCGAAAACAGTGACAATATAATAGCGTTGTTTTTATGCTTCACTCTTCTCGTCACAATTTTAATACTGTCATGTTGTGTCGTCCTGGTTATTGCAGCTCACGCTTTGCTTTCTACGATGCAGTAGTTTTATTAAACTCAATATTGAAACATATACTGCTTCTGTTTGTCATTTATGTATGAGACTGAATTGTAAGTGAGAGAACCGGATGAGACCTGAGTGACCACGACTTCCCTGAGAAGCCAAGTATGTCATGCGCTCGGCTGCCCAATCATCACTATCCTTTGGTGGGGATGAGGCACTGCTAGTTAGCTGGAGCAAACCCCGGATTGGAGCGACAGGTGTCACCCGCAGTGGGTTAGACTTCGGGGGTCATTACAAACATTGGTGGTAAAAGCCGCTTACCGCCGTGCAGAAGACCGCCAACACACCGCGGCGGCAGCAGAATTCTGCCACGGTCATTATGACCCACTGCTCGGAATCCGCCAAAATTGAGACACCCACACAAGTCCACCACACCAAAGGTCAGTGATAAACTGGCGAAAACAAAACCTCCACCGTCACGCCAACAGGAATAGGCCCACACTATCACGACCCACGAATCCACGTGGCGGTCTTTCAACCGCAGTATTCCATTGGCGGTACACACCGCCGCGCTCAAAATACACACACTTTTACAAAACACAACCACATTGGACAATTCGAAATACACACACCTGATACACATACAAACACCACTCCCACACGCCCAATACAGTATAAAACACATCACCCATAAACCCCTCCTACCAAAAATTCAGAAAGAAGGCCAGAAACAGACACCACAATCTACAAACAAGCATCCACAGGCACTCAACACCATCACTTACACAACATCCACGCACCTCACATAACACACCACTAAATATCACCCCACACATCACAATACACACCACCCCACACATCACCCACACCACCCCATGACACGGCAAAGACACCCCAGGTTCTCTGAGGAGGAGCTCAAGGTCATGGTGGAGGAAATCATCCGGGTAGAGCCACAGCTATTCAGATCAAAGGTGCAGCACACCTCCATAGCTAGGAAGATGGAGCTATGGCGAAGAATAGTAGACAGGGTCAACGCAGTGGTACAACACCCAAGAAATAGAGATGACATCAGGAAGAGGTGGAACGACCTACGGGGGAAAGGGTGTTCCGTGGTCTCAAGACACCACATTGTGGTTCAGAGGACCCCCACCTCCTCCCCCACAACCAACAACATGGGAGGAGCAAGTCTTGGCTATTCTGCATCCTGAGCGCCTCGCAGGAGTAGCTGGAGGAATGGACTCTGGTAAGTCAAATCTTAACGATTACATCCCCCACCCTACCTGCATGCTATCACATACCCACACCCTCGCCCTCACCCCATCACTCCAATGCCTCAAAAATGTCCCAATATCACAAACCACCCATCCCAACACCAAGCCCTGCATGCAACACCAAAGCATGGACACCCATCACCAAAGCATGGCCACTGCACATACCCATACACCCCCCAAACCATCATCACACAAGGTCCACACAGGAATGCAAGCACTGGGGTACACGGTCACCCACCCATTGCACACCATGGAACACACAGATGCAATAATCATGCCTTTACACCCCTGCAGGACCCCTGCCCAACGTCACCGGACAGGAGGGTCCAGACATGTCCACACCACCAACAGAAGAGGCCCACAGTGATGACAGCAGCTCTGTCCAACTGGATCTAGATGACCAGCCCGGCCCATCTGGGACCTCTGGACTGTTGGTTCCCCTCACACAGTCACAGGCCACTAAAGAGCTTCCCCCCTCTGGAAACACCAGCACAGCACCCACCCAGCGGGCCCATACCTCTGTCCCCAGGACAAGTCAATCAGCAGTGTGTCCACCACTACAGGGAACCCAGGCGAACCCACCACCCCAACAACAACAGGGACCTGGAGGCAGTGGCAGTGGGCACACAGTTCAGGGGACAGAGGCCCAGGGAAACAGGGGAACTGGGAGGGCTGCTGTGCGACAGGGGTAGGACAGGCCCAGGGAACCCACTCTCCACGAGGCCCTCTCCAACATCATGGGAGCCTACTACCATTCCCAGGAGACGATGGCAACGGTTCTTGCCAAGTTTCAGGAGACCCAGCGGCTGCAGGAGGAACAGTATTTGGGCTTCAGGGAGGAACTCAGATCCATCAATTCCACCCTGGGCACCATCGTAGGGGTGCTGAAAGAAGTCCTCAACACCAGGAGAGACACTGTGGCACAAAAAGGGGCCCCTGACACTAGCCTGGATGATGAACTGCCCACCAACTCCGCCAGCGCTAGTGAACAGGAGGCACCGCCACAGGACCACCACACCAGCACCCCACCCCCTGCAGATGGAGAACCACCCCGTAAGTGGTCCCTGAGATCCAGGACAAAGACAGAGAACGATGCCAAGACCCCCGCCAAGAAATGAGACCACCCTGATTGTCATCCTTTTGTTACCCTGTCCATCCATCAACTGCCCCAGCTCCACTTCCTATGCCCCTTTGGACAATGTACCTGTGAGACTAATAGCTTGGACTCTGCCATGGACATTCCTCCACCATCACCCCTCACCATTTAACAACCCCCTCCAATATTGAGCACTTAAATAAACACCCTTAAAGCAAAAAACAATCTGGAGTCTGTCTGTGATATCGAATTAGTGTATTAGCAATTACAGTGACAAAATGCTCTTTCAATGGTAATGTCAACATACCTATGTCACACAGCTATAGTCCATGAGGAAACAAAGCAGATGTCACACAGTGGGACCCACATCTGTGAAATCGTAAGAGAAAGTGACAACTCAGTGACCATACACTGGGTGAAAATGACAGACAGTAGAGAAGTAGTAGTGTTAAAGTACATGTAGTAGGCAGTGTTGTCTTCTTACCTGTGTCTCACTGGAAGTATTGCAGGATCACAGAGTTCCTGTTGTCGATGTCCTCTTCTTCTGCTTCCTAATCTTCACTGTCCACAGGCTCCACAGCTGCCACAACACCTCCATCTGGACCATCCTCCTGCAGAAAAGGCACCTGTCGTCGCAAAGCCAAGTTGTGAAGCATACAGCAGGCCACGATGATCTGGCACACCTTCTTTGGTGAGTAGAATAGGGAACCACCTGTCATATGGAGGCGTCGGAACCTGGCCTTCAGGAGGCCGAAGGTCCGCTTTATAACCCTCCTAGTTCGCCCATGGGCCTCATTGTAGCGTTCCTCCGCCTTTGTCCTGGGATTCCTCACTGGGGTCAGTAGCCATGACAGGTTGGGGTAACCAGGGTCACCTGCAAATGGCGAGGGACACACACTAAATTCTTAGGGATATCCCCAGACCCAGACAACTATTCCCACTGATTTGGTTCCAGGTGCTCACCTAGTAGCCACACACGGTTCCTCTGTAGTTGCCCCATCACATAAGGGATGCTGCTATTCCGCAGGATGTAAGTGTCATGCACTGAGCCAGGGAATTTGGCATTAACATGGGAGATGTACTGGTCTGCCAAACACACCATCTGCACATTCATCGAATGGTAACTCTTCCGGTTTCTGTACACCTGTTCACTCCTGCGGGGGGGACCAAGGCCACATGTGTCCCATCAATGGCACCTATGAGGTTGGGGATATGTCCCAGGGCATAGAAGTCACCTTTCACTGTAGGCAAATCCTCCACCTGAGGGAAAACGATGCAGCTGCGCATGTGTTTCAGCAGGGCAGACAACACTCTGAACAACACGTTGGAAAACATAGGCTGGGACATCCCTGATGCCATGGCCACTGTTGTTTGAAATGACCCACTTGCAAGGAAATGGAGTACTGACAGCACCTGCACTTGAGGGGGGATCCCTGTGGGATGGCGGATAGCTGACATCAGGTCTGGCTCCAACTGGGCACACAGTTCCAGGATTGTGGCACGATCAAGCCTGTAGGTGATGATTACATGTCTTTCCTCCATTGTCGACAGGTCCACCAGCAGTCTGTACACCAGAGGATGCCGCCATCTCCTCACATGTCCCAGCAGACGGTGCCTATGGAGGACAACAGCGAGCACAGAGTCAACCAACTCAGAGGTACGTAAACACAGCTTACTCAGAAAACTATTCATAACCCAAAATTTGCCTGTATGACTGTTGAGCCAAGGACTAGGTATGTGTGACGCACTTAAAAATAAAGCCATGTGGGCCCCTGAAATGGCGGCTGCCTGACCTGTAAAGTGGGACAATGGGATATGAGGTAACTGCACTGGCGTTGTACACCGTCGCGGTAGGCGGTCAAAGACCGCAGCGCAATTCTGCATTGGGTAATATTGGACCCTATGGGTCCCAGGAGCCAATGACGATGTACGCCGGTGGTGATGGTACGCACCGCTGCGGACGTGACCGCCATTTTCTATCAGTTCAATCACTCGATACCTGATCTTCGACAGGAGAGGACCTACACTGCAAATGCTGCTGTGACCTCAGTCTGGAAGAGACAATGGCTCGTGCGTCTGGGGAAAAGGCCCCTGCCTTTACTTCGGAGAAGTTGGAGAAACTCGTGGATGGGGTCCTCCCCCAGTACACGCTACTCTACGGTCCTCCAGACAAACAGGTAAGTACACTGTGAGCATGCTGTATGGGCAATGCCTGTGTGGAGTGGGGTGGATGAAAGATAGGGGGGGGAGAATGAGGCGTGCATGAAACAACGGTGAGTGCATGTGCCACATGGCAAGGATAGGGATGCGGGCCAATGACTGTGACAGTGCAGTTGGTAATAACTTTTCTTTTTCCCCTGTACAATTCCTGTAGGTCAGCGCCCACCAGAAGAAGGATGTTTGGCGTGCCATTGCCAAGGACGTCCGGACCCTGGGGGTCTACCACAGACGGAGCACCCACTGCCATAAAAGATGGGAGGACATTCGCCGCTGAAGCAAGAAGATGGCGGAGGCTCAGCTGGGGATGGCCTCCCACTGTGGGAGGGGTGCCCGTCGCACCATGACCCCCCTGGTGTTCAGGATCCTGGCGGTGGCGTATCCAGAGTTGGATGGGAGCTTGAGGGCATCACAGCAGCAACATGGGGGTGAGTACACTATTATTCTGCTGATTCAGCGCGCAGTGGAGGTATCTGGGTGGGGTAGGTGGGCTGTGGGTTCCCCTAGGCCAGGGCGAGTGTGCTAGTTAAGTCCCCTTTTTCAGGCAGACCCTGTGGCACCCCACCCCACCTGGGTACAGTGCCAAATACACCTAGTCAGGCTCCTGTGACATCCATGTGTGCAGATATCGGCCATAGCCTTGTAGGCCATGTCCCAGGGATTGAATAGTGGACCCCAAGTGCGCGGCGTAGTGCAGGGGGCTTCTGTGTCTGTCGTGTCCGCCAACAGTAGCGGTAATGCATGCACTCAACATGTCTTTCTTCTGTCTTCTCCCCCCCCTTTTTGTGGTCTCCCTGTACTTGTGTGCATTAGCATCATCAGGCGGAGTAGCAGTGGCACTGGAGCAGGAGGGAGCTGCATCGCACATGGCCCTGGAGGGCGAGACTACGGACTCCGATTTCACCAGTGGGACGGAGGGCGAGGGGAGCTCCACGGCGGGGACAGGAGCTGACACCAGTGATACAGACTCGTCCTCTGATGGGAGCTCCATTGCGGTGGCGGGCCCATCTGTGCCCCCCGCATCTACAGGTACAGCCGCCACCAGCACCGCCCTCCCAGCAGCCCCTCAGCCTTCACCCCGTGCCCGCTCACCCAGGATGGTGGGCATCACCTTCATCCGAGGCACCTCAGGCCCTGCCCCAGTCACCCCTGCTGCCCTCAGTGAGGAGGCCATTGACCTCCTCAGGTCCCTAACTGTTGGGCAGTCTACCATTTTGAATGCCATCCAGGGTGTAGAGAGGCAGTTGCAACAAACCAATGCATTCCTGGAGGGCATTCATTCTGGTCAGGCAGCCCTTCAGCAAGCTTTTCAGACTCTGGCCTCAGCACTGATGGCAGCCATTGTCCCTGTCTCTAGCCTCCCCCCTCCAACTTCCTCCACCCAGACCCACACCCCTGTACCTCAGCCTATCCCAAGCACACCATCAGACCAGTATGCACACACCTCAACACACAAAGGAAGCTCTGGCAAACATAAGCACCACACATCCCACAGGCACTCACGCAAGCATCACACACATGCAGACATACCAACATCCACTGCCTCCACTGTGTCCCCCTCCTCCTTGTCTCCCTCCTCCCTCCCAGTCTCGTCTCCACTCACACCTGCATGCACTACATCTTCAGCCACTACGTCCATCACCAGCATACCCACCACCACACCCCGCTCACGTGCACTCACCCCCCCACTACCATTCACGCATCCCCTGTGTCCACTCCCAGTGTGTCTGTGAGCCCACCTCCCAAGGTACACAAACGCAGCCACACACCCACCCAACAGCCATCCACCTCACGACAGCCTCCAGCCAAGGAGCCGGCCAGCAGCAGCCCCGCTGCCCAAGACAGGACCACCAGCAGCAGCCCCGCTGCCCAAGAGAGGACCGCCAGCAGCAGCCCCGCTGCCCCAGACAGGACCGCCTGCAGCAGCCCGCTGCCCAAGACAGGACCCCAGCAGAAGCCCCGCTGCCCAAGACAGGACCGCCAGCAGCAGCCCCGCTGCCCAAGACAGGACCCCAGCAGCAGCCCCGCTGCCCAAGACAGGACCGCCAGCAGCTGAACCGCTGCCAAGGACACCGCCGCCACAAGCACCGCTGTCAAGGACACCACCGCCACAAGCACCGCTGCCAAAGACACCGCCGCCACAAGCACCGCTGACGCCACAAGTACCGCTGCCAAAGACACTGCCGCCACATGCACTGCTGCCAAAGACACAGCCGCCACAAGCACTGCTGCCAAGGACACCGCCGCCAACACCGCTATCAAGGACACCGCCACCACAAGCACCGCAGGCCCATGAGTGCCAAAAACTCTGACGCTACTGAGGCCGTCACGAGCAGGATGAAGCACTCTGGGCACAAGGCCCCCTCCAGAACCAGTGGAGAGATACATCGACTACCTCAGTCCTTGGCAGGATGAAGCACGGTGGGCACAAGGCCCCCTCCAGAACCAGTGGAGAAAGGCATCCACTACCTCAGTCCTTGGCAGGATGAAGCACTCTGGGCACAAAGCCCCCTCCAGAACCAGTGGAGAGATACATCCACTACCTCAGTCCTTCGCAGGATGAAGCACTCTGGGCACAAGGCCCACTCCAGAACCAGTGGAGAGATACATCCACTACCTCAGTCCTTGGCATGATGGAGCACTCTGGGCACAAGGCCCCCTCCAGAACCAGTGGAGATTTACATCCACTACCTCAGTCCTTGGCAGGATGAAGCACGCTGGGCACAAGGCCCCCTCCAGAACCAGTGGAGAGATACATCCACTACCTCAGTGTAGGAAGTTGGCTCTGTATGTACTATTTCAAAGTAAGAAATAGCATGCACAGAGTCCAAGGGTTCCCCTTAGAGGTAAGATAGTGGCAAAAAGAGATAAACTAATGCTCTATTTTTTGGTAGTGTGGTCGAGCAGTAGGCTTATCAGAGGGTAGTGTTAAGCATTTGTTGTACACACACAGGCAATAAATGAGGAACACACACTCAAAGACAATTCCAGGCCAATAGGTTTTTGTATAGAAAAATATATTTTCTTACTTTATTTTAAGAACCACAGGTTCAAGATTTACAAGTAATACTTCAAATGAAAGGGATTTCACTTAGGTACCTTAGGAACTTTGAATTAGCAAAATAGCATATACAGTTTTCACAAAAATGGCAATAAGCTATTTTAAAACTAGACAGTGCAATTTTCAACAGTTCCTGGGGAAGGTAAGTGTTTGTTAGTTTTGCAGGTAAGTAAACCACCTACAGGGTTCAAAGTTGGGTCCAAGGTAGCCCACCGTTGGGGGTTCAGGGCAATCCCAAAGTTACCACACCAGCAGCTCAGGCCAGTCAGGTGCAGAGGTCAAAGTGGTGCTCAAAACGCATAGGCTTCAATGGAGAAGGGGGTGCCCCGGTTCCAGTCTGCCAGTAGGTAAGTACCCGCGACTTCGGAGGGCAGACCAGGGAGGTTTCGTAGGGAACCGGGGGGGACACAAGTCAGCACAAAAAGTACACCCTCAGCGGCACGGGGCGGCTGGGTGCAGAGTGCAAACAGGCGTCGGGTTTGCAATGGAGTTCAATGGGAGACCCAGGGGTCTCTTCAGCGAAGCAGGCAGGCAAGGGTGGGGCTCCTCGGGGTAGCCACCACCTGGGCAAGGGAGAGTGCCACCTGGGGGTCGCTTCTGCACTGGAGGTCGGATCCTTCAGGTCCTGGGGGCTGCGGGTGCAGTGTCTTTACCAGGCATCGGGTTCTTAGAAGCAGGCAGTCGCGGTCAGGGGGAGCCTCTGGATTCCCTCTGCAGGCATCGCTGGGGGGGGCACAAGGGGGTCAACTCTTGCTACTCACAGGGTCGCAGTCGCCGGGGAGTCCTCCCTGTAGTGTTGTTTCTCCGCAGGTCGAGCCATGGGCGTCGGGTGCAGAGTGCAAAGTCTCACGCTTCCGGCGGGAAACGTGGAGTTCTTTTAAAGTTGTTTCTTTGTTGCAAAGTTGTTTCTTCTTCGGAGCAGAGCCACTGTCCTTGGGAGTTCTTGGTTCTTTTAGATGCAGGGTAGTCCTCTGAGGCTTCAGAGGTCGCTGGACCCTGTGAAACACGTAGCTGTTGCAGTTTTTCTTGAATTGGGGAGACAGGCCGGTAGAGCTGGGGCCAAAGCAGTTGGTGTCTCCGTCTTCTCTGCAGGGCTTTCAGGTCAGCAGTCCTTCTTCATCTTAGGTTGCAGGAATCTATCTTGATAGGTTCTGGGAGCCCCTAAATACTCAATTTAGGGGTGTGTTTAGGTGGGGGGTAGTAGCCAATGGCTACTAGAACTGAGGGCGGCTACACCCTCTTTGTGCCTCCTCCCTGAGGGGAGGGGGGCACATCCTTAATCCTATTGGGGGAATCCTCCATCTGCAAGATGGAAGATTTCTAAAAGTCAGAGTCACCTCAGCTCAGAACACCTTAGGGGCTGTCCTGACTGGCCAGTGACTCCTCCTTATTTTTCTCATTATCTCCTCCGGACTTGCCGCCAAAAGTGAGGCCATGGCCGGAGGGGGCGGGCATCTCCACTAGCTGGAGTGCCCTGGGGTGCTGTAACAAAGGGGGTGGCTCACCGCCAAGTGTTACAGTTCCTGCAGGGGGAGGTGAGAAGCACCTCCACCCAGTACAGGCTTTGTTACTAGCCACAGAGTCACAAAGGCACTCTCCCCATGTGGCCAGCAACATGTCTGGTGTGTGCCAGGCTGGTAAAACTAGCCCACACTGGAAGTCGGGTATGTTTTCAGGGGGCATCTCTAAGATGCCCTCTGGGGTGTATTTCACAATAAAATGTACACTGGCATCAGTGTGCATTTATTGTGCTGAGAAGTTTGATACCAAACTTCCCAGTTTTCAGTGTAGCCATTATGGTGCTGTGGAGTTCGTTTATGACAGACTCCCAGACCATATACTCTTATGGCTACCCTGCACTTACAATGTCTAAGGTTTTGCTTAGACACTGTAGGGGCATAGTGCTCATGCACCTATGCCCTCACCTATGGTATAGTGCACCCTGCCTTAGGGCTGTAAGGCCTGCTAGAGGGGTGACTTACCTATGCCATAGGCAGTGTGAGGTTGGCATGGCACCCTGAGGGGAGTGCCATGTCGACTTACTCATTTTCTCCCCACCAGCACACACAAGCTGGCAAGCAGTGTGTTTGTGCTGAGTGAGGGGTCTCCCGGGTGGCATAAGACATGCTGCAGCCCTTAGAGACCTTCCCTGGCACCAGGGCCCTTGGTACCAGGGGTACCAGTTACAAGGGACTTACCTGGAAGCCAGGGTGTGCCAATTGTGGAAACAAAGGTACAGGTTAGGGAAAGAACACTGGTGCTGGGGCCTGGTTAGCCGGCCTCAGCACACTTTCAAATCATAACTTGGCATCAGCAAAGGCAAAAAGTCAGGGGGTAACCATGCCAAGGAGGCATTTCCTTACACTCAGTCCTTGGCAGGATGGAGTACTCTGGGCACAAAGCTCCCTAACCAGTGGAGAGATACATCCACTACCTCAGTCCTTGGCAGGATGAAGCACTCTGGGCACACGGCCCCTCCAGAACCAGTGGAGAGATACATCCACTACCTCATTCCTTGGCAGGATGAAGCACTCTGGGCACAAGGCCCCCTCCAGAACCAGTGGAGACTGTTATCCACTTGAAAGACTGTGGCATTGCACTCCCCAGGATTGAACATTGGGCAACCCACCCTCTGTAGAGACTTGAGAGACTATGGCTTTGCACTCCCCAGGACTGAACAGTGGGCAACCCACACACTGTAGAGACTTGAGAGACTGTGGCTTTGCACTCCTCAGGATATATCAGTGGGCAAACCACCCACTGTAGAGACTTGAGAGACTGTGGCTTTGCACTCCCCAGGATTGAACAGTGGGCATGGGGCCCCCTCGTGGATTTGGCGTCGTGCACTCAACCGGCTGAGGTGCCCACCCTATCCCTTCCCCCTGAGGTGCCTGTTTTATTTCTATCTGATGCCCCTGCAGTGTTCTCTCCGTCTTGTTCGGGTATCTTGTGTGGGCCTCGCCCATGCATTTTGGGCCCAGTGGTCCACGGACTTTAATGGTGGAATATCTTGGACTAATATTATGGGTGTATATGTTTGTAAATAGTGTGTGTATATTTTTTGAATACTGAATTTTAATATATTACAATCGTTCACCTCATTTCCTTTTGTCTTTGCATTCTTCTAGGGGGGGTTGGAGGGTGTAACTGTTATGTATCATGCTATATTAGTGTGTGTTGTCGTGGGTGAGGGTGGGGGTGTTGCGTATTGCGTGTGTGTGTCACTGTTTTTTCCCTCCCCCCTCCCCTGTGTCATAGGTGCAGTACTCACTGTGGTCTTTGCCACCGGCGTTCTTGCTCCTGGCAGAGGAGCAAGAAGATAATGGTTGGAAAAATGTGGAGCTCTGGTTCCATGGCGTCCTGGTTCCTCGTGGGGTGTGTGGAGGTGAGCGTTTTCCCTTCGAAGTTCTGTTTCCGCCGTGTTTTTGTTCGCAGTGAATCTGCCCCGGAAAAGGTGGCGGATTGGTAGTTGTAATTCTGTTGGCGGTACATTGTCCTCCGCCTGTCTGTTGGCGGTGACCGCCACTGTGTTTGTTAGTACCGCCGTGGCGGTCGGAGTGTTAAAGTGTCTGTCTATGTTGGCGGTTTCCGCCATGGTCGTAATTCAATTTTTTTTACCGCCGGCCTGTTGGCGGTCTTACCACCGCTTTAACACCGACCGCCAGGGTTGTAATGACCACCTTAGTCTCCCACACCGCGGGCGATTCTGCCGCTCAAAATCCAGTAGTCTCATTAGAATAATGACAGCCTACGTGACATGCATAGCAGTTAATATGAGACAACTTCTAACTACTCATTTATTAGCAAATGGCCTAACGCCCGAGGGGGGGTCCGGTCACATTCGTGGTGGATGCCCTTGCAGCTTATAGAACAGAACTTTTTTATTCTTGGGTCACATTCCCAGCAGTTGATGGGAACACAAATACATTTCATCATTATACATTTGCGAATGCGCCTGGAGAATGCAGAACATATTTAGAAATACCTTTATCTTATCAAGAACATAACAATTGGCTTGATGGCGCCCTACCCCACACAATATTACCAGTAAGGTTAGGTCCTCTAAGTAATGATGGTCCTACCTGGCCTTTATGGCCACCTATACACCACATCCTGAAGTTGCAAATTTAGCAGTGGCTGAGGTTCATCGTTTATATAGTGAATTAACAGCGACATATAGACGATTAGTACAATTCGTAATGCAAACATTAAATACAAACTCAGCACGTGCTGCTCCAGCACATCCACATGCAGCAACGCCAGGTATAAATCATGCGACTGTACATTCAATAATGAGTAAAGTACCCCACAAACGGGAGGAAACTCCATTTTGGTTAGCACAAAAGATTAATGCGCTGGAGGTAGTATTTCCCCATACAGGACCTCAGGATAACCACAGAATATCAACGATGTGCTTGCCATTTGGGATGGTCCCTACAGTAGATAACTGTAATACCTGGGGCACGGTATTTGCCGCACTCTATACAACTTCACATGGTACACCGACACTTGCCAATTTACCGGAGGTGTTAAAACAAATTGAAGATGAATATGGGGCTGCCCGGCCCTAGATTTGGGGATGTAATTGATGGGCAATTTTGCCACAGTATCCTCAATCATTTTAGGAAACCTTAAAGGGGAAGCGGTCGCACTTGCAGTGCGCATGCGACTCCGTGACGTTCAGCGACAGGATCAGGAACGCTAGCTGCCTAAAATAATCGCAGAAACTTATTCTAGCATAGGTCAAGACAGTTTAGGGGCCAGACCATCTAAACCACAATTTCAGGGCAAATCTAATAAAGATTTTCCCAAGCAAGCACCTGAGGGTATTAAGAAATGCTGGGATAAAAAACAACAAACTCCTAAAAAAGGGAGGGGGGAATCTCCGCGTACGGAGACCCCGCAGAATAGATATAATCTCCGAAATCAAGATAATATGAAAACACCTGATAGATATCAATATACTGATATAAGCCAATCTCGTTCCTTTAAGGACTCATCAGAAAAACAAAATGAGAGGGGTGGACGATCAGAGCGAAGGACAGAGTACGTGAAACCGAGACAGGAATCACAACGCTCTTCGCAGGTTTCTGTTAAAAAGGAAGAGAAATACGTCCAACAAAAACCACAATTCAAAAAGGAAAAAGTGGCAGCAGTCGCAGTTCGACATGCCACTCAGGAAGAGGGTCCTCTTGAAGAAGAAGAAGTGGTCTCTAGCACTGCTAGACAGAGCGTCAGAGGTCACAATAGTTCGGCGGAATCTTCTAGAGCATCTGGAGGTGAAAGCAACTGATGACTTTAGACAAGTAGAAACTGCGGACATGCGAGTCTCCACGCCTGATAGGGTATATAAAGTAACGCTACAGTTAGAAGGAGACATTGAGCGCATAATAGACCCAATCTTTTGGTATCGTGTAGTAAACATACATGATGTTTTGTTGGGTGAACAAGATTGGCCACCTGAATTTGTCCGCACCTGCCCATATGGAGAAGACGTTATTAAGCCTTCCTTCTCGCCCCTTGTTCCAGAGGAACTCGCTGAATCCTATTCCATTGAATGGGCTTTAGCACAGGCACCAGCGTTATACCGAAATCACATAGGATGAGATAAAGAATCCCCCTACCATGTAATTTCAATTAAAAATGAACCTCAACCCCAACCTCAGTATCCTATAAAACACAAAGCAAAAGCACCTGTGAGAGAAATACTCACGCAATTAGAGTACCAGGGCGTAATTGAACCCTGTGTCTCCCCAATGAATAATCCATCACTCCCAGTAGCTAAACCAGAACACTCATATATAATAGTCTTAGTCTACAGACACTTAAACAGTCATACACGCACTTATGCTATACAAAACTCACATAGCACGGCACTAATGAACAATATAGTGCGTAAAAGATACAAAACAACACTGGACATTTCCAATGTTTTTTTCTGCCAGAATATAGCGCCTGAGAGTAGAGACTTAACAAGTTTCAGCGCACTAAGCTCTCAGAAAAAATTATGTCATTTACCTCAGGGGTATAAGAACAGTCCAGGACAGCAATTTTGCACGAGATTGATCCTGAAGCATTGCCCTATGTAGATTATATCTATTTTACGGATGATGAACTACTACAACATCTAAGACGGGTAGCCCACATTGTTGTAGGATTTGCTGAATTTGGCTACAAATTCAATTTTAAAAAAACAAAAATTGCCTTCCTCAGTGTCCTGTTTCTGGGATATGAGCTATCAAGTGAAGGAAAGAGTCTAGCGCCACAATTCTTAGAGAAATGCGCACAGTTACAACCACCAAATACGATTAAAAAACTCCAATCTCTATTGGGTTTTCTAAATTTTGGCAGAACTTACATTCCAGATTACGCTATATGCATAAAACCTTTATATGATCTGAAACGTCCCGATTTTTCAAGTAAATTATAGACAATTGAACATACACACATTCTTCGAGATTTGCAAACAGACATGCTTGCAGCACAACACTTACACACGAGGGCCAACAGAACACATTTGGTCATCAGAGTAATAGCTGGTGCCATCGTTTTTACCTATGTGACATTCAATGAAGGTGAGACGGTCCCGATTGCATACAAATCACACTTATATTCAGCAGCAGAAAAACACTTTGCTCCCACTGAGAAAATTCTCACTGCTGTACAGATGGCTGTCATTAAAGAAAGACCTCTTGCCCACGGAAAACGCATTATTGTTGTATCTCCAATTCCAGCCCTTGAGGCTGTTACCAAAGCCGGCGTTCCAAATGTGAAAGCATTACATCCACTTTGGATCCAATGGGCAACGTCTCTGACAGCCACTGATGTTGACTACAGGGAGTGCAGAATTATTAGGCAAATTAGTATTTTGACCACATCATCCTCTTTATGCATGTTGTCTGACTCCAAGCTGTATAGGCTCGAAAGCCTACTACCAATTAAGCATATTAGGTGATGTGCATCTCTGTAATGAGAAGGGGTGTGGTCTAATGACATCAACACCCTATATCAGGTGTGCATAATTATTAGGCAACTTCCTTTCCTTTGGCAAAATGGGTCAAAAGAAGGACTTGACAGGCTCAGAAAAGTCAAAAATAGTGAGATATCTTGCAGAGGGATGCAGCACTCTTAAAATTGCAAAGCTTCTGAAGCGTGATCATCGAACAATCAAGCGTTTCATTCAAAATAGTCAACAGGGTTGCAAGAAGCGTGTGGAAAAACCAAGGCGCAAAATAACTGCCCATGAACTGAGAAAAGTCAAGCAGCTGCCACGATGCCACTTGCCACCAGTTTGGCCATATTTCAGAGCTGCAACATCACTGGAGTGCCCAAAAGCACAAGGTGTGCAATACTCAGAGACATGGCCAAGGTAAGAAAGGCTGAAAGACGACCACCACTGAACAAGACACACAAGCTGAAACGTCAAGACTGGGCCAAGAAATATCTCAAGACTGATTTTTCTAAGGTTTTATGGACTGATGAAATGAGAGTGAGTCTTGATGGGCCAGATGGATGGGCCCGTGGCTGGATTGGTAAAGGGCAGAGAGCTCCAGTCCGACTCAGACGCCAGCAAGGTGGAGGTGGAGTACTGGTTTGGGCTGGTATCATCAAAGATGAGCTTGTGGGGCCTTTTCGGGTTGAGGATGGAGTCAAGCTCAACTCCCAGTCCTACTGCCAGTTCCTGGAAGACACCTTCTTCAAGCAGTGGTACAGGAAGAAGTCTGCATCCTTCAAGAAAAACATGATTTTCATGCAGGACAATGCTCCATCACACGCGTCCAAGTACTCCACAGCGTGGCTGGCAAGAAAGGGTATAAAAGAAGGAAATCTAATGACATGGCCTCCTTGTTCACCTGATCTGAACCCCATTGAGAACCTGTGGTCCATCATCAAATGTGAGATTTACAAGGAGGGAAAACAGTACACCTCTCTGAACAGTGTCTGGGAGGCTGTGGTTGCTGCTGCACGCAATGTTGATGGTGAACAGATCAAAACACTGACAGAATCCATGGATGGCAGGCTTTTGAGTGTCCTTGCAAAGAAAGGTGGCTATATTGGTCACTGATTTGTTTTTGTTTTGTTTTTGAATGTCAGAAATGTATATTTGTGAATGTTGAGATGTTATATTGGTTTCACTGGTAATAATAAATAATTGAAATGGGTATATATTTTTTTTTGTTAAGTTGCCTAATAATTATGCACAGTAATAGTCACCTGCACACACAGATATCCCCCTAACATAGCCAAAACTAAAAACAAACTAAAAACTACTTCCAAAAATATTCAGCTTTGATATTAATGAGTTTTTTGGGTTCATTGAGAACATGGTTGTTGTTCAATAATAAAATTAATCCTCAAAAATACAACTTGCCTAATAATTCTGCACTCCCTGTATATCTTAGACCCAAAGTTACAAACTCAAGAAATAATTTTTGCAATATGAACTAGAATACCCAGTTCCGGCAAATACGTTGCCTACAATATCAAAGAGTCATGTACACTGATTGCTAAGCACAACCTGCAATAGGCACAAAGCATCAATACTCAGCCATTTGCGCAGTCGAAAGCAGCTATGTGGAGGGTAATACGTTTTATCCCAAAAATACATTCACGCAAACCCTAGGGGTTTGCCCTGCACAACTGGCATAGCTAAAGGCTCTGGTGAAGGCACTGGAACATACAGATCCTGCACAGCTAATACTGATTGTTTGAGATTTGTACTATTGTGTACAGTCCTTCAATGAATATCTGCACTACCGGCGCCAGAATGGGTTCAGAGATTCTAAAGGTAACACCATCAAACACAGACTTCCGTGGGGGAAAGTAGCGGATGTGAAGGAAACACTTGGACACCAGCGCGATGGAATACACGTTGCTGGAAAAAAATGGCTGATGAAGCAGCCAAATCAGCAATAGCCACAGCTGCTGTTGCTGCAGTAACTCATTCTAGAACGAAGCCGGACAATGACATATGGGCTGCTGTGAAAGCCACGGCTGAAGGCACGCCCTTTCCAAGAGTATTTCCTGCTAAATATTCCTACCCCATGGGAGGCTTTCTTGATGCAGAAGTAAAAACACCAGGCGTGGGTGTTCGGATAATTCCCAATAAAGATCTAGGACCAGAGTTGATTAAAGCAGCACATGAGTGAGTTGCCTCCGCCCATGCTGGTGTGGCAGCTACAATATCATTATTGCAAGCATGTTATTGGTGGCCTGGTCTATACAAACAGACCAAGCAGTATGTCCTTTGTTTTGACATCTGCCAACAAATTAAGGGGTCCACTGTCAAACGCCCACCACAGACACCCCTCCTAATTTCAAACAAACCATTACAATGTGTGTACTTGGACCATTGTGGTCCCCTAACACCGGACAGTGCATACAAATACATCTTAGTCGCTGTTGACTCCTCCTCCAGATTTCTATGGGTGTGGCCACAATGCTTGGCTGACTTTCGGATTGTTATTAAAGATTTGCAAGTCTTTATCGGCACTTATGCAGTTGCGGCGTTCCACTCAGACCACGGACCTGCTTTCGCTTCAAGGGCATTCAGGGACTTGGTTAGCGGTCCGACTCCATTACTTGTCTCCATTTCATACTGAGGGAAATAGTGTCGTGGAGCGACGAAACCGAGATTTAAAGCAATCCTTTACAGCCAGAGTATTAGGCACGGGTCGTAGTTGGCCTAATCACCTGTATGGAGTCCAGAGAGCACTTAATAATCTGCCTAGAAGGCCCTGGGGGGTCATACTTTATACGAGTGCCTATTTGGAACTCAAATGTATGTTCCAGATCTTGATGGTCCTGACTTTGAAGCGGCAGAAAAACCTTTTGACATAAATGAATGTGTCACTGTCTTGTAGGAATTACAACAGTTCTGTGACGACAACGCTTCTGCCAGTGCTACCTCCATAGGAATTAAGGATGTACAAATAACATCTACTGGCTGGATTCCAAAGGTTGGGGATCTAGTACGTGAAAAAGTTGCTGTGAAAAAGGAGTTCGGTCCTTCTTATTGTGCACCGGTCCAAGTCCTGGGAATACACAGTACCAGAACTGTCATTCTACCATCGTTGCCTGGTGCTAAAGAAAACCGCTTTGTATCTATCGACAATGTCAAGTTACTCCATGTGGCCGATCCTGCATAGCCGACCAAGAGGAACAACCAGAAGTACCTGAATCTCTCTCACTACTGATCAAGATGTCCCTCTACTAGTCTTAGGCAGCAATGCTGACACCTCTCCGAGCTTTGGGAGGGTTGAAAATGGTCTTGCATTAGTTCCACTAACATCTATTACAACAAACAACACAGAAATTGCTGATCGAAATGATTCAACTTCTACACATACTGAAGGCATCATTTACAGTAAACCACCGCAGGAGACCCCTACCAGTTCTCCTCCTTCAAATACGGCTCCAGTTTTTGCACGAACTGCTTCTGGATACTCTGCCGACATCAAATGACACCTTTTTGGACTCATTTGCCTTTCTACACCAGAACTGCCATAAACATGTAAGCTGATAAATTGGCTTAAAACAAATCACTTTATATTCCCATGGAACTATCTGTGGCTTACCATGACTATATTAGCTTTCCTCCTTTGGATTGGCTTTGTTCTTATTTTCTTTCTATTAATACATGGCCATTACCTTCCTGAAAGATTAACAGTTGAACTGGTGGATCAGGTCCCAAAACCCCATTTTTCTTCTCACAAGGTCCGCAGAGACTTGTATTTCGTGAACATTTCCGCTATACCAATTTGTGATGGGACTGTTTAGGATAAAGTCACATTTGATATATACGGCCCCACGGAGGTCATTCAAATACCATATGTAACTTTCTATGAACGATGTAATAATACCCGAGTTGTTTCTGATGACTGGGATGTGAAAACAGTTTATTTTATGATGACTGAATTGCAGTATTTTGCCGTATTTGAAAGTGAGGATGTTTATCAATCCGAAGAGAATTATGTGACATGTTTTGCTATAATTATTATGGACACCATTTCATTCACAGAGCAGGTATCCCCAAAACTATTTTTAATTACACACAATGGGAACATTGTCCAACTCCACCACAAGGGAGTTCTAAAACATATTCTGAAAAATGTGCATATTTTTCTGGGCACAATGTTAAAAATGCTGAGTCATGTTATTTCAAATTGCCATTGAGGGAAAATGTAAATATTTTATTAACAGATACAATTTCCTTTGTTTCCTGGTTGGCTATAGAAGGCTATGAATATTAGCTGAAGGCAAATGACTTACAAAGTGTGTGGGGAACAAAAAATTGGCAAATAAGGGGAAAGGAAGCTTTATTCAGAGCATGCCTGATACCAGTTAAAATGATATTTTTAATGAAACTGTACAATAGTCAAGCTGTTTAGGCTTAGCAAAAATTAAGGAATTGAATGCACCCAGTATTCGTGCCCCTGCAAAATTTTACAAATGGCAAAAATATATAAATGCAACTTAAGATCAGCTCGATGAATGGGTCCAGAAAGGCACATTTAATGCTTCACTTTCACATTCTGGTTGGTGGTTATTGTGGCCAATAGATACCATTAGGTGTCATAAACATTTTATAAACTCCACAGGGGTTTTTAGAACAAGTAGGCATCACCTTCGCTATGTGTCATCTGAACATGCGGTTATAGTAACAACATAGGCCCTCATTACGACCCTGGTGGTCGGTGATAAAGAGGCAGTCATACCACCAACAGGCCGGCGGTAAATACTGCCAAATTATGACCATGGGGGAAAGATCTGCGATAGACAGACAATGTACCACACCCTCTGCCAGGGCGGATACAACAGCCACCACGGCGGTAGCCACCTACAGCCAGACGGAAGGCAATGTTCTGCCCACTATATTAAGACACAGGAAACTGCCACCTTTTCCGGGGTGTTACCACCAACATCAAAAGCCTGGCGGGAACTGAGCTCAGAAGGGAAAGGACTCACCATTAGAGACACAGGGAAGAACCACACCACCCTGGAACCTGAACTGCATGTCTTCCCGATGCTCTTCTATGTTCTGCTTCACCACGAACACCAACGACGATGATGGTGAGTACAGCTGCCTAGCACACAAGGGAGGGGGAGGAAAACGAGAGTGACACACATGCACAACACACACCCCACACACACACACACACCCCATACACACAACCAGCTGCATTACAAAAACAATTTTACCCCGTAACTCTGCTGAATAATGCAATGACAAAACGATTTCGCAAAACTGAATGTAATGAGATCAACACAGTATGACAAATAAGTTAGGCAAGATAATAGATATATACATACGTGCAGAAAAAGGGACACAGCCCAGTCCACAATTTGCGTAGGCCACATGGCCAAAGTCCAAGGCCACACATGTCAACTGCTTCAACATGGAGAGAACACTGCAGGGGCATCAGTTGGTAAATAGGCAGGCACCTCAGGGGGGACAGGGACAGGGGGGCACCTCAGCCGGGAGATGTAACAAGACCACTGGTTCTGGAGTGGGCAACATGCCTGTGCTTGGTCCTGTGGAGTACAAGGTCCCAGTCCCTCATGTGGTTGTCTCACACACTGGTTCTGGAGGGGGCAACCTGCGCTTGACCCTGGGGAGTGATGGCCCACAGTCTCTCAGGTGGGTGTCTTACCCACTGGTTCTGGAGTGGGCAACATGCCCTGTGCTTTGTCCTGTGGAGGGCAAGGTCACAGTATCTCACGTGGGTGTCTCACCCACTGGTTCTGGAGAGGGCAACCTGCCCTGTTCTTGATCCTGGGGAGTGCAAGGCCACAGTCTCTCAGGTGGGTTTTGGAGGTGGCAGGCCGCACAGCAGCCCATGGAGGCAGGACTACACACTGTCGGCTGCACAGTAGTGGTGCTGCTGGTGGGGGGAGGTTCCTGCCCATCCCCTGCAACCTTGGATGGCTGCACAGTGGTGGTGCTGCTGGTGGGGGGAGGGTCCTGCACATCCCCTGCAACCTGGTGGTATGGTGCTGCTGGTGGGGGAAGGCTCCTGCCCATCCCCTGCAACCTCGGGCGGCTGCACAACCATGGTTCTTGGTGGATCCATCACCGGTCCTGGCCCAGGCTCCTTGGTCTTCCTGCCTGCTGGAGCAGGCTCTTTTCCCTTCTTGCCTGCTGGGGCAGGCTCCTTGGTCTTCCTGCCTGCTGGTGCAGGCTCCGTTCCCTTTAGGCTGGGTGGTGCAGGCTCCTTCTCCTTCAGGACATGTGGCCTGGATCCCTTTCCACCACGAGTGGGTGTGATGATGACTGGGCCCGTGGACTGTGAGGCTGAGGTGCTTGGCTGGGTTCTTCCTACCCTGGCCATATGGGCAGGATGGGGGGGACGGGGTAAGGAAGAGGTCAATGGTGGATAGGAACAGTTTTTAGGGACATTGGGGCGGGAAGTGGGAGAAGGAATGGGAGTGGAGGTTGAGGGAGTGGTTGTTGGAGGTGTCTATCCGCTGCTTTTGGGTGCAGGTGCATGGGCAGTATGCTGTTGTGAGGTGGATGGCTGTCGGGGAGTCTGAGTGCTTGCATTTGTGTATTTTAGGAGGGGGGCAGACACAGTGGAAGAGGACACAGGGGACGTGTGCATGGCTGTTGTGGAGGTGTCTGCCACTGAGCTGTGTGTTTTGCTTGGTGTGGTGATGCTGGTAGAGGATAATGATGTAGTGCATGCAGGTGTGAGTGTGGACGGAATTGGGTGGAAGGTGGAGGAGGAGGAGGAGGCGGAGAGAGCCGAAAGAGAGCCAAAATAGTGGATGTTGCTGTGTCTGCAACTGGATGGTGTTTGTGTGAGTGCCTGTGGGATGAAGTGTGGTGCTTGTGTTTGCCTGTGACACTCTTGGGTGTTGTCTTGTGTGCATGCTTGTCTGTATGTGTGCTTGGGATGGGTTGGGGTTGAGGGGAATGTGACTGGGCAGTGGAAGTTGGAGGGGGGACAGTAGGAACAGAGACAATAAATGCCATCAGAGAGGAGGCCAGAGCCTGAATCGATCTTTGTTGGGCCGCCAAACCAGTGTGAATGCCCTCCAGGAATTCATTAGATTGTTGCATCTGGGCTGCCAGCCCCTGGATGGCATTCACAAAGGTTGACTGCCCTACAGAGATGGATCTCAGGTCAATAGCCTCCTCACTCAGGGCAGCAGGGCTAACTGGGGCAGGGCCGAGGTGCCTGGGGCGAAGGAGATGCCCACCCTCCTGGGTGATCGGGCATGGGCAACTCGATGAGGGGTTGCTGGGAGGGCGGTGCTGCTACGTGGTGGTGCCTGTACCTGTAGCTGGGGTGGTCACAGAAGTGTCCGCCACCACGAGGGAGCTTCCATCGGAAGAGGTATCAGTGTCAGAACTGTACCCTCCAGTCTCCGCCATGATGCTCCCCCTGCCCTTCGTCCCACTGGTGCCCTTACCGTTGGTGGACTCTACCTCCTGGGTCCTGTGGGATGCAGCACCCTCCATCGCTGTTGCCTCTGCTCCTCTGCCAGATGATGCTAATGCACATAAGGACAGGATGACAAAACAAAAACAGGGGGGAAAGAGGCCACACTTGGTCAATGGCTGAACAAACACCACCGTTGGCACACACTGCACCCTCACACACAGGGAACAGCCCTACACAATATGCCATTGTACTACCAGATAAATAGTTAGCGGCCAAGGCATGAGGAGGAGCACACACCCCCAAATGCAACACACCTGGGACCCAGGCAGCCCTGACCACTAGTGGATGCCTACAAGCTAGGATGCAAGATTTTCCCTTCTGAACCCTAGCCACCAGGGGACCTATGCTGCAATGTCAGGCCTGGCCTAGGGGCACCCACTGACACACATCCCCCACCTGGATACTACCCTACCATGTTTAAGCTGTAATGATGGGCACTGTACTCACCCTCTTGTGGCTGCTGTGATGCCCTCAAGCGCCCGTCCAGCTCAGGATAGGGCACCGCCAGTATGCGAGCCATCAGGGTAGTGAGGGTTTGACGGGCACCCCTTTCTCGTTGGGAGGCCATCCCCAGCTGGGCCTCTGCCATCTTCCGTGCCCAGCATCTCAAGTCCTCCCACCGTTTCCGACAGAGGGTGCTCTGCCTGCCATAAACCTCCAGGGTCCACACCTCCTTGGCGATGGCACGCCACATACCCTTCTTTTGATGGGCGCTGACCTGCAGAGGCAATAAACACAGGAAGATAAATTTAGACAAACAGTCCTGCCTGTTAAACATATGGCCCACCATACCAGTTTCCATCACCATTTACACACACATGGCCCAGCACACAACCTGTACGCCGCCCAGAGGACATCCACCCACCCCCCCTTGCACAAGGGCTTCACACACACAACTCAAAGCATTCATGCAACATGCATCGTGCCCACTGTGTACTCACCTGTTGGTGTGGAGGCCCATACAGCTGTCCATACTGGGGTAGGACCACATCAACCAGTCTCTCCAACTTCTCCGAAGTGAAGGCTGGGGATCTTTCCCCAGTCACATGGGCCATGACAGGTTCCAGACACAGGTCACAGAAGCACATGCAGTGTATATCCTCTCCTATGGAAGGTCAGGTAGCAAGTGAGGAATCAGATAGAAAATGGCGGTCAAGTCCGAGGTGGTGCATACTGTCACCGCCGGCGGAGATCATCATTGGCCACTGTACCCCATAGGGCCCAATTATAACCAATGAGGAGTTGAACGGCGGTTCCCGACCGCCTCGCGTAACGGCGCACAACGTCAGTGGAATTACCTCACTTCAACCTGTTCCTCCACACAGGACAGGCAGGCGCCATTTCGGGGGGGGGGGGCAGGACCTGGAATAATGCTGCATCACAGGAGATATTAGGACATACTGGACAAATCACAATGAACCATTACAAGTTTACAGGATGCAAAGTTCTGTTGTAGCTCCATTGTTCAGTTTGTGACTGGCTCCTCACTCTTGTGTCCCTTAGATTGCTACCGCTGTGAATGAATAGGAGATGGAGACATACCCCCGTGGTCAGACCCCTGGTAGACTTGGCAACACTGGAGGACAGGCACATTATCCCCACCTATAGGCTGGACAGGGCCAAAATCACAGAGCTATGTGCCCAATTGGAGCCTGACCTGATATCTGCTATCCGTCACCCCACTGGGATCCCCCCTGTTGTGCAAGTGCTATCTGTACTCCATTTCCTGGCAACTGGTTCTTTCTAAGTGACAGTGGGCTTGGCAGAAGGAATGTCACAGCCAATGTTCTCAATAGTGCTGACAAGAGTGTTGTCTGCCCTGATTAAACACATGTGCAGCTACATTGGTTTCCCCCAGGTTAAAGATTTGGCCACAGTGAAGGCCGAGTTCTATGCAATGGGACATATCCCCAACATAATTGGGGCGATTGATGGAACAAATATTGCATTTGTTCACCCCCGCCAGAATGAACAGGTGTTCAGGAATCAGAAGAGTTTCCACTCTATGAATGTATAGATGGTGTGCCTTGCGGACCAGTAAATCTCCCACGTCAATGCTAAGTATCCTGGGTTGGTGCATGATGCCTTTGTCCTGAGGAATAGCAGCATCCCAAATGTGATGGCCCAACTACAGAGGCACAGGGTGTGGCTAATAGGTGAGCCCTGGTCCCCACCCAGTAGATGCTGGTGTATGGGTATGGTGTGGGCCATATGGAATAGTGTGTGACTAAATGTTGTCCCTCAATGGTGACTCTGGTTACCCCAACCTATCATGGCTGCCGACTGCTATGAGGAATGCTAGGACAAGGGCAGAAGAACGTTATAATGAGGCACATGGGCAAACCAGAAAGATAATTGAATGGACCTTTGGCCTCCTGAAGGCCAGGTTCCGGTGCCTCCATCTAACAGGTGGATCCCTGTGCTACGCAGAAGGTCTGCCAGAGAGTGGTGGCATGCTGCATGTTGCATAACCTGGCCCTCAGACGTCATGTCCCATTCCTGCAGGCGGAGGAGGCTGGAGATGCCCATGTGCCAGCTGTGGACCCTGCGGACAGTGAGGATGAGGAGGCAGAGGATAAGGATGAGGACAACAGAACATCTGTGATCAGACAATACTTCCAATGACACACAGGTAGGACAGTGTTACTTCATATTTCAATTACATTTGTTTGAATTTGTGTGGCAATGGCATGCTGATATTTCCCACTTCTATGCCCACTTACTGTTCCCTCTGGCAATTCATTTTGCATATGTTGGTGACCTCACATATACTCCTGGTGTGATCACTGCAGCCAGCTACGGGTCATTATTCTATGCCCATTTTCTGTACAGTTGATTTGCAATGTTTGTACCTGTTTCAATGAATACTTATTTGATATACATGACATACTCCAAACTTCTTTTTTTTCCTAGGGTGTTTATTGAAGTGCTAAAATATTGAGGGGCAAGTGCAATGGGATGGGGTGATGCTGGAGGAAAGTCCGGGGTATTGTTCCAGTCTGTTTGTAGCACAGGTGCAATGTCCAATGGGACATAGGAGGGGGAGCAACAGTTCAAGATGGACAGGGTGACAGGGTGGGACACAAGGGTGTCAATCAGGATAGTCTCATTTCCTGGTGGTGGTCTTGGCAAGTGTCTCTGGCTTCTGTCTGGATCGCAGGGAACGTTTGCGGGGTGGTTCTTCTTCTGCAGGGGTAGGGGTGCTGGTGCCCTGTGAGTCCTGTGGTGGGTCCTCCTGGCCACTAGCAGCAGCGGAAGTGAAAGGTTGTTCTGATGTCTGGCTAGTGGCAGGGGCCCGCTGGTGTGAGACTGCCTCCCTCATAATATTGGCCATGTCTGCCAGCAGCCCTGCTATGGAGATTGGGTGTTGTGATGGCCTACAAGTCCTCCCTGATCCCCCGGTACTGTCCCTCCTGCAGCCGCCTGATCTCCTGCACATTGCCCAGGATCTGGCCCATCGTGTCCTGGGAATGTTGATAGGCTCCCAGGAACTCTGCAAGTGTCTCGTGGAGGCCTGGCCTCCCCCTGGCGCACAGCACTCCTCCCAGTTTCCCTGTTGGCCTGTGCCTCTTTCCCCTGAACCGTGTGCCCATTGCCACTGACCCCAGGACTCTGATTGTCTTGGATATGAGGTGTGACCTGGGGTCCCTGTAGTGCTGATTGACGTGCCCTGGGGACAGAGGTGTGGGTAAGCTGGGTAGGTGCTGTGGTGGTGTTTCCTGATGGGGGAGGCTCTGTGGTGGTGCGTGACTGGGCCTAGGTAACCGCCTGTCCAGAGGTCCCTGATGGGCCAGGTAGGTCATCCAGATCCTGAATACCAGAGTTGCCTATTCATTAGGGGAACTGGGTAGTGCTGGCACCTCCTCTCTGCTGACATTGGCTGGGGTACCTGTGGGGATGTAAATGATGTATTATGGTTTTTGTGTCTGACATATTGTGCATCCGTGGCTTGCCCTCTTTGGTTGGATTTGCCCTGGCAGCATTCACTTGTGTATGTTGGTGTGTGGTGGGATAGTTAGTTCTCTATACTGTGCATGCTTTAGTGATGAGTGTCCATGCATGGCTGTGAGTGGTGTTCATGCACTGGTAGAGCATGCAGGGCTTGGCATTGGGATGGGTGAGATGTGCTGGTGGGGTGTGTGGGATGTAGTGGAGTGATGGGAGTGAGGGTGGAGGTATGTGATGGCATGCAGGTAGGGGGGTAGTAGTAGTAGAGAGTTGACTTACCAGAGTCCAGTCCTCCTCCTACTCCGACCAGGCCATCAGGATGCAGGATTACCAAGACTTGCTCCTCCCATGCTGTTAGTTGTGGGGGAGGAGGTGGGGGCCCACCGCCAGTCCTCTGTACAGTGACCTGGAGTCGTGCTGCAATGGAACGTACCTTCCCCCGTAGGTCATTCGACCTCTTCCTGATGTCATCCCTAGTTCTTGGGTGCTGTCCCACTGCGTTGACCCTGTCCATGATTCCCCGTTATAGCTCCACCTTCCTAGCCATCAATATCTGCTGCACCTGTGCTCCAGATAATTGTGGCTCCACCTTGATAATTTCCTCCACCATGACCCTTAGCTCCGCCTCTGTGAAACAGGGGTGTCTATGTGGTGCCATGGGTGTTGTGTGAGGTGTGTGTGTGTTGGGTAATGTGTTGGGGTGTGTGATGTGGGGTGTGTGAGTGGTGTGTAGGTGTGAAAAGTGTGTGGCTCTAGTTGTCTCAGTGGTCTTGGTGTCTCTCTGCTGGCAATGGTTTGAAATGGTAAAGGGTTGTGGGTAATGTGGGTGTGTGTTTTATAGTGGTGTGGGTGTGGTGTGTGTATGGGTTTCAGGTGTGTGTTATTTAAATTGTCCAATGCAGTGTTGTTTTGTATGTGGGTGTCCATTGTGAGCGCAGCGGGGTGTACCGCCAATAGTTTACCGCCGTTGAATGTCCACTGTGGTGTTTCATAGGTCATATTGTGGTGGGCGTTGTTCTGTTGACATACCGGTGTGGGTTTTGATACCGCCACTTTATCACTGACCTTTGGTCTGGCGGATTTGTGTGTGTGGCTGAATTCTGTTGGATTGGCCTGTGTGTGTCATAATATGGTGAACGGATATCTGCCGCTGCTGCGATAAGTTGGCAGCTGTCGGCATGGCGGTGAGCGGGATTTACCATCAATGTGACAATGAGGGTCATAAGGTGTAGGGAAACTATGCCAACAATGGTTGAAGAGTTCTTCACTAGATGTGGTTAGAGAACACCTCAGTCTCCTGTCTAATTAACACTGACTTACAGGATTTCCTATTAGGCCCCAGAAAACATCGCAGAAAGTGTTTCTTATATGCAGTCTATAATCAATTTGGAAGCTTTCTCAACAAGAAGTTGCTGCCCAGTTAAGGCAAATAGATCAGGAAAACTTACAGAAGGCATTAGCTGTTGTAGATAATGATATATACACCTTAAACAACATTGTTTCTTCTAGACATAATACAAAGTGGCATGTCCTCTTTACACCATGGACAGAATCAACTTAGGTCCATTATGCAGTTGCGTTGGACACAACAAACACTGAAGGCAGGTTGCGTTTGCTGGCAACACGTTAGCGTAAGGGGCATATTTTCCACATTTAATTTAACACGACAACAGCTAATGGCTAAGAAGGAAGCAACTTATATCATGTTGAATATTGAAAAATTTGAAAAGTTGCCTTTTACTTTGGCTGAAATACCATGGGGTCATTAATCTGCCTATTTCAACACTTCAATTCACGTCCGGCTTAAAACACATTCCAGTGGGCAGATATGAAAGGCTAGGAGATAGTTACATCCATGAGGTGTGGGGCCTACCTTTCTCGTACAAATGTCTCAGTGGCATGAAAGAGGTCTTTTTTAGCGGTAGTGAATGTGAGACTTCTGTCAGCCATTCAATGGTTTGTAAACAGCTGTCTTTGCATGGGGCGTGCAACGCTTCGGCAGCAAACTTGGCTTGTTATCTGAAGGGAGTCCCAGTCCCCTTGATTAGACCTGCGTTCCAGGTGCTCTCGAATGGCAGCTATGTCCTCTTCAATAGTGAAAACTGTTGTGGGATGCGAGCCGGGAGAGTTTATGTCGTTTCGGTCTCTAAGATTGTTACATGCTGCGGGAATGTACTTTTTCCTCCTAAAGGGAGGGAAGTAGCTGAGATTTGGCCCCATATCACTACTTCAAATGTGAATTTTGACAAGTGGAGCAGACTCAAGGCTTTATTGTTCCAAAAACATGTGGCACTTACATCTGCACGCGAGACCTATGGCCTTCAGGTTGCAAGGTCATCAGCAGTGATACAGTCCCTTTTAAGTACTAACTTTCCGAGACACTTTGGTAAGCTCATGGGACAAATATTTAATGCGTACATTACTACTGTAATCGCAAATTTCTTTAAGGCTGTTGGTTCTGGTTTCTTTCACACCTTCTCCTCTATATTTGGCTCAATAGATTCAGCCATCCACTCAATATTGTCCAGTATTTTTAGGGGATTTCTGATAACTTTGGCTAGAATAGGTGGAATGCTGCTATTGCTACTTTTTCTGCGCAATGGCTGTCCCATCACAACAAGGACTGAAAGCGCTTCCACCAGTGCAGCTGTGTCGTGACCGCATGATGCAGTACTTTGGAGCATCACTCCTGGAGCAATTGGAGTGTGACTGGTCTCTGTCATTCAGACCGGTTTTGCATTGTGTGCTGCCCGTGTTTCGGTGCCTCTGGTGCTTGTTCGAACATGTACTGAAACTTTGTCTTTCTATGCAACACTTGCTTTCATTGGACGCTGATCTGTTGATGTTCTCGCTGAGAGCTCATTACCAGACATGTCCATTGAGGGTGCTACGGGAAGCTGCTTATAAGTTGCCCTTCGTGGATGATGCAGCTATAAACTCATTGTTGGGCACACCATGCAATGCTGCTGCCTTGACTGGAGCTTAGGCTTTGGAACACGAATGCTCCTTGGTTTTCCGTGGCAATAAACTTCCTACTTTACCACCTGCCAAAGTGGAAGATTTCCCGGAATCATCCCAGATTCAATTGCCAACTTCCAAAATGAGTCTTGAAATTCTGCTTTTTTGGTGCCACACTTAACATTTTAAATTGTCCTTCTAATATATGCTCAAATGTCCTTTAACTTGTCATTATTGACATCTTTATATATATGCCTTAGGTTGAATTTAAGTAGCTTTTACACATAATTAGGCTTTAATCCACCTTTGAACAGGCAAGGGGAGTGTGTTGTGTAGCCATTTTAGTTATAGCTTTATACATGTTATTTTAGCAAACTAGGCCTGCCGCTGTGCACTTTATCCTAGACATATTTTATTCAGCTTTGTTTTTATTATTTTAACAATAGCCACATTTGCGGTCTTGTTTTGTTTTCTCTATCTAGCTGTTCTTTGCCTAGGCCAGCACTGCGTTCTTAAACTAGACCTTTCTTTCACTCTGTGCTTTTCTCAAGGCTGCAGTAAGATAGGTTGCCGGTAAAAGTGGTAAGTTTTGTCTCTAATGTTCACAGAAACATACACACTCTTATGTGGGGATCCTTTTTTGCAACATCAGCTGTTTTATTATAAAAACACTACTTTGACCCATGTACATTAGAGGGAGATTCCAGCCAGATGACCACGACTGTATGCTGACTGCTGAGTACTCCGCTGCAGCTGCTTATGTACACTACAGGCCTCTTGCTCAGGTATGAGGGATGATGTCTTCCCAGGGGAACCTGAAGGGCAGAATTATAGCTTAACATGCTGTGCTCTAACATAATCTAGGTTGGAGCTATTCTTAACGATCTTAGTGACAATATGGTAGCGTTATTTTTATGTTTCACTCTCCTTGTCACAATTTTAATCCTGTCATGCTTCATCGTCCTAGTTATTACAATTAATGCTTTAATATCTAAGATGCAGTTACTTCAATAAAATCTTATTGAACTATACTCTGCCTCTGATTCTCCTTGCATACGTGAGACTAATGTAACTGAGAGAAACGGATGAGGTCAGAGTGACCAAGATTTCCCTGAGGAGTCAATTGTGTCATGCGCTCGGTTGCCCAATCATCCCTGCTCTAGGGTGGAGATGAGGCGCTGCTAGTTAGCCGGAGCAAAACCCATATTAGGCAGACAGGTGTTACCTGTAGTGGGTTCAGACTCAGTCCCCCATGGTGCAGGTGATTCTGCCGCCCGAATCTAGTAGACTCATTAGGATAACAAGAGCCTACGCAACAGTATAGATACAGAGTTCTAGACTTAACGGGTAGGGAAACACAAAAATGTCAGTAGAGGAGATCAAAACTTCCTTAATCTTGCATGCCAGTCCAGAGTTGATCCAAGTTGACAATCCTTCGGAGGGCCTACCTCTGCCATTCAAAATTGCACCTTTAATAAAATTAACAAAACCTGCTTGATGCAGAGGTCGTTGGGCCCATGGGTTCTGAAATATTCAGATAGTGTGTTGATCAATAAAATTAGTCTATTCAGAAACATTGAGCTAGGAACCTAACCATGCAACATTCCAAGACAGAATGTTTAACAGATTATCTGGGTATTTGAAACAAGAGCCCACAGGGCTAAGTTGATCCAATGAGTCTCTCCTGCCACAGCCTGCAATGGGAAGTGGCAGGGCCAAGGAATTCTGAAGAACATCAGTGGCCTTAAGTTCCCCCCATGACTTCACACTGACAATAGGTGTCTATCCCCTCCAGAACCAATAAATCTGGAGGAACAGACCCTGTACTGTCAAGAACTACTAGGGCTGGGCTACTGTTGCAAACTACAGACTGTGATGGCACTATGGGATTGCCAGACTCATATCTGAGCCCCTGGACCGTAGTAGGCACCCAACCTTCGCATCTTTTCCTGCCCAATCACTAATTTCCATAGCCTTCCCTGAAAAAGAGACCATTTTAAGTAGGATGTTCCTCGTTAGGTCTATACCCCATCTAACACACTGAAGCGGTTTGAGACTGATATCATAAAACCAGAAGAATTATTTGCCTGGACAACTGAGTCCCTAGATACACATTTGTGGGCGGGAGAATTATGTGCAAAAGTGACCGCGTCTCTGGGGCTAATTGGTTTATAAAAATATCCCATTGGGAAGAGGCCAATGTTGGTTTCTCTCTTAGAACGTAAAAAGGGGATGAAAAGCAACCTCTGTACAACGTGAGGTGATCTGAAATTGATCATAATACATTCACCATGGTGAACCGTTCTCCCCAGTCCCACCCAACTCACAATGGGGCATATGCCCGTCACCATTAACAGGTTAGTGAAGAAAGTCAACAACTCATTTCAAGCAATATAAACTAACTTATTTTTTTCAGTCCTCATATCACCTCCAACCAGACATAGGTCAGAGGCCCACCTGTTCAGTTTTGTGCTCACATCAAACACATCCACTGGGCAATAACTGTAGGATTCGGCCTATCCCAGGCCTATCCCAGCCATGACTGATTTAAGAGGGCGTAATCATAGGACTTGACAGTTCATCAAAACTTCAACAACTCCCAGAACTTTTCTCCCATATTCCTCTCCTTCTCCAGGTCTCTGAAAAACACCACCAACCTCTTTCAGGATAGCCAGCAAGAAGCAAGCAACTGGGACCAAATCTTAAAGATTTCCATTCTTGCAAGTAAAATTAAGTAGAAAAACAGCTTACGTTGGTTTGAAAGGAGTGATGATCTGCCCACCTCCAGCTGTGCATCCCCAAAAAGAATTTGTAAGGGGCTTACCTCTGGGGCTGTCCCTATGGAGTCAGAAATTGTCTTACCCACAACAGACCACAATTCCTCCACATTTGGGCAGGTGGCCATCATATGCACATCATCAGCTTCCCTGAGACTGCACCTCTTGCACTTCAATTCCTCACTCCCCTCCGGGGCCAGCTGGTGACTGGCGGTCTGAGATTGTCTTGGGACTGTTGGGATAGTAACACAAATGGGCTCTCTGCAGATTTAAAATTTATCAGGTAAATGCATGGCTCATGAGCCAGAACTGGTTGAATATTGAGCCCGGACAGATGGAAATAGAGCTCCAAGCCCCCTGTGTAGCGAAGAAGGTGGTGGTGCCCTGGTACCAGCACTTGTTGACAGCAGCTGAGGAGAAGAGTAAACCTCCACATCATGTATGGGACGGAGAGTTGCTGGATGTAGAGCTGTAAAATACATTTCAAGTATCTCTGTTTACATTTTACTTGGTGGTTAAACGTGATGCTCTAAGGAGAAATCACTTTTTCATTTTTCATAGAATATATTGGTCTCTGAAAAAATTGGCAAAAATAAGGGGGAGTGAGGAACAACTAATTTGTTTGATCTGAATGACATTTAACTTTACGAACGAAGCCTTGACGTATTTACACAGAGATGTCTGGGGTTGGGGACACTTGCCAGGAAGAGAGGAGTACTAGTGGGTGGAGGTTGGTTTTGGGGGAGAGGGAGAGAGACAATTGCCAGTAACCTCTGTGCCCTGTAAACAGAAAAGGCACCATGAAATTCAGAGGGTCTAGAGAGCATGACCGCCAATTCTCTTCAGGAGAGGTTATTTATGGGATGTGGCTGGTTGGAAACAGGAGCTGACTTGCCGGTGTTCTCCACACTTCTACTTCTACCTCGGGTATTCCAGCAGTTTTGGGGCTTGAGCTAAGATGCCACAGGGTTCGGTGCCATGACTATATCTGTGACTATAGCTGGACATGCTTGAAATAAATATGTCATTACCCAATAACCCAAGTATAATTGTCTTCTGGTTTTTGCAGTTAAAAGTGGGAATGGGCAAGGTCCATTGTTATTGCATGAGTGAGCACACTAACCTGGTTGGTAAGCACTTCCCTCAGAATCTGTCGGATCAGAGGAGGTATGAGAATTTCACAAGGATCCCACAAGCTGTGCAATGAGTAGGAGTAGCCATGAAGACTCATGAATGTGGAGAGGCATAATGTTCTGATTATTTAAAAAAGTGGTCATGGTTATCCACAACAATGTTCATTGGCGTTTATCATCTTGGAAAGATACACAAAACCACTGCTGATTCCAAGCTGGTAAAAGAAATGAAATGCTCTCATATTAAATGGGCACTAATATACACTCGTTAGGAGAAATAGTCATGCAAGAAACTGACAAAAAAGACTAATGTCAAACTAGAAAATACCCCGAAAACCTGTCTGATGGGCTTATTATCCTGTGCACAGAAAAATAAACATAAATGCAAATGAGCCCATCTGGAATTTATTTCAACAAAGTGGCTACGAGCCCAAAGCTGGAAATCAGCGTCCCCACGAATCCTAAAGCAATGGAAACAAAAACTGCTTTGGTGCTGAAGCAGAGATCAATATCATTTGTACATAACACCGGCAGCAAAAAAACACCCACATAGATACCCACCTAGGACATAATGCTTGTCAGTCTAACACACAACAATAATAATAGCCCCCTCCCCCCAACTGGGGATCGCGAACGCCCAGCACAGTACCCAATGATCAAAGACTAGGATTTAGGTATATCAAACTCCCTCTTCAACCTGTGCCATAGTTTGGTACTTTCCTTCTTCACAATACCTTTGCTTGCACACTGGCTACAGATCACTGTACGGTGACACTCTTTTACTCAATATGGGGCTTCAAATAAGACGCCAGAACCTGCATTTAACATTAAAAAGGGGTAATGGTACCAATGACTGTGTTGTGATATTGATGCTGTATTTAAAACTATTGAGCGACTCAAAACATACTTAGGCATAAGAATGGATGATCGTTTACAATGGATAGCTCACAACTCTGACACAATAATACGTCTTGCAAACCCATGGGGCAAGAAACAAATTAAACCAGCCTTGACTGCATTCAAGACAAAAGCCTGCCTGCTCCTATGGTGGTAGAATCTGGGGTTTCACAAAAGTTCAGACTCTCCAAAAGCTAGAAAACATCTTCATGCGACGATTATTAAACCTCTGTACCAATGACTGTATTAAGAGCTGAGCTGGGTTGACCACATTGGAGGATTGTTAGACTTTTCATCCTTGGTGTGGCCTCCCTTAACTTTTTACCTGTTTCCCAGGTTGTTGATGTGTACTGGGCTCTGTTTTTGCTGTTTTTGTTACTCTGGACTTTTTACCACTGCTAACCAGTACTTAAGTGCAAGTGCTCCTATACAAAATGTGTATGTATTTGGTTCATCCATGATTGGCATATTTGATTTACTAGTAAGTCCCTAGTACAGTGCACTAGAGGTGCCCAGGGCCTGTAAATCAAATGCTACTAGTGGGTCTGCTGTACTGGTTGTGCCACCCACATGAGTAGCTCTCTAAACATAGCTCAAACCTGCCACTGCAGTGTCTGTGTGTGCAGTTTTAAACTGTAAATTCGACTTAGCAAGTGTACTTACTTGCCAGGCCTAAACCTTCCCTTTTCTTACATGTAAAGCACCCCTAAGGTAGACCCTAGATAGCCCCAAGTGCAGGGTGCAGTGTATGCTTAAGGTAGGACATATAGGTATGTGTTTTATATGTCCTGACAGTGAAATATTGCTAAATTCATTTTTCACTGTTGCAAGGCCTGTCCCTCTCATAGTTTAACATGGGGTCTACCTTTAAATATGGTTAAAGTGTAGATTCCCTTTGGGAGCGGATAGACATGTGGAGTTTGGGGTCTCTGAGTTCACAATTTAAAAATACATCTTTTAGTAAAGTTGATGTTAAGATTGTGTGTTTGAAAATGACACTTTTGGAAAGTGGGCATCTTCTTCCTTAAACTATTTCTGTGACTCTGCCTGTTTGTGGATTCCCTGTCTGGGTCAGTTTGACAGTTGGGCTGGTTGCACCTCTCACTAGACAGTGACACAAAGGGAGCTGGGGTGTAGTCTGCATTTCCTGATGAGCCATGTGTGCTAGGAGGGAGGGAAGGAGTGGTCACACACACCTGAAAGGGCTGTGCCTGCCCTCACACAATGCGGTCTCCAACCCCCTGGTGGGTGTCTGGGGCCTGGCCTGGGCAAGGCAGGATTTCACAATCAAGAGAAACTTTCCTTTGAAGTAAACCTACTTCAAAGGGCAAAATGGGTATAAGAAGGGCACCCAAAACCACAGTCTTTAGAACACTTCCGGAAACCAAGAGGAACCGCTGCCTGGAGAAGAGCTGAAGAGCTGAGGAAGAAGAGCTGCCCTGCCTGTGACTGTGCTTTGTGGAGCTATCCTGCAGTTGCTGCTTCTGCCTGTGCTAAGAGGACAAAGACTGGACTTTGTGTTGCCTTCCTTCTTGTGAAGATCTCCAAGGGCTTGCTTTAGAGCTTGCCTCCTGTTGTTCCTGTCTCTCTGCCAGCACCTGGAGCCTCTGGAGAGACTCCTACTCTGCCAAGTGGTGCCCATCCAGTTCCTGGGACCCTGAGAAGAGAAGCTGGCAGCCCAAGAGTGAGAAATCCACGCATAGACCGCCGTGCAGGGAAAAGATCGACGCAACTCCGATTTGTGGCTGAAAAATCGACGTGCCGCCGGCTTCGCGGCTGAAAATCGACAATCGCCTGCAACGCGACTGGAAAGATCAATGCCTGCGGCTGGAGAAACGACGTGCAGCATCGCTGACGGAGGCTGGTGAGATCGCAACTCGCGCTGCGTGGTTTTCGGACCATTGTGTGGCTGAATTTCTGAAGTAAACACCGCTGGGCATGTAAAAACGATGCAAGGCCTGCCCGGACCCGAGAGTGCTGACCGGATTGACGCATCACTCTCCTGCGGAGAGAAGAAACGACGCACGCTGACCCGACTAAAGGAGAAACAACGCAAGGTCTCGCTCATGAGCAAAATCGACGCATCGCAAACCCTTTTTGACGCACACTTGCCCGTGCTGGGTTATTTTTGACGCACCCAAGGTACATTTTCACGCTAACAGTGTTAGCGTTGTGTTAAAAATTACATGAAGACTCTTTTTGCATTTTTAGTGATAACTTGACTTGCGTATTGTGGATTTTTGTCATTTTGGTCTTGTTTTGTTTAGATAAATATTTTCTATTTTTCTAAACTTGTGTTGTGTCATTTTGTAGTGTTTTCATTAGGTTACTGTGTGTGTTGGTACAAATACTTTACATCTAGCACTCTGAAGAGAAGCCTACTGCTCGTGCTAAGCTACCAAGGCGGTAAGCAGGGGTTAGCTGAGGGTGATTCTCTTTTACCCTGACTAGAGTGAGGGTCCTTGCTTGGACAGGGGTAACCTGGTTGCCAACCAAAGACCCCATCTCTAACAAGGATCTCCTAGCATTTTGCCCTATAAGATACTTTGGATGAGTGTGGTCCAATCCATCTCTAACCACATATAGAATAGCCCTCCAGAAGCTACAACAATGCAAGAATTATAACAGCTTACCCTGGTTAAAACATGTTAAGAATATCCTAACATCCATAGGTTGCAGTGAGCAATGGGCTAACCTGGAACAGATGAATATGGCAACCTTTGCAATGATTAAAAAGAAATAATGGGAATGGATATTTCTAATTATCTGCAAATAAAATCTGATTTGCAATGGGAGCCGTTGTTTTGTCCGTTGCCTCCCCCCCAGAGTAGCGTTTTATATCTCATGTTCGGATTACAAACTTTCCAGCTGCTGCGCTTTACTAAATCATGGGACATAGCTGTTGGAGGCGTCCGTAATGTGACCCTGTACATCTGGGGACCATGAGACAATTATGCATTTTATGCTGCTGTGCGATATCTTGTTGAAAATACGAAGGTTCTATGATGGAAATACAACTGTAATGTTTATTCTCCGTAACTAAATGTCAAAAGGCAAAAGTTTTAAAAAGAAAATACGAAGGTTCTACCTACTTCCTCTGTTTCTAAAACTTAATCTGTGATGCTGTAGAGCAGTACTTCTATTATGCTATAGAACAGGTCAAACGTAGATTTACCAGGCAGTTGTTTCATATATACTTGCTGCTTGGAAGGTTGCAAGACCCGCTAGAGTTAGAGGAACAGGAGTGGGTATAAATAATACATTGACAGCCGGCAATCGGAATTTTCACTCCTTGTTTGGCTCTAGAGGCTGTGTCTGCCATTTGATATATCTGTTCATGTGAAAAGTAATATGTCTTGACTTTGGTGTCAGAGGAACCAGCAGCATAATTGTCGACCTAGAACACCTTACTGACTAGATAGGGCGCTGAGAGACGTTGTTTTACATTTTTATTTGCACCTTCACGTTATTAAATTTAGCATAGGTATCCGCTTCCTACTTGGCACACATCTTGGGGTTATTCTTCTGGATTGTCTTTCAATTGTAATTATTTGGATAAAATATTGTTTTTAACATTTTAGGTACATTTTGCGCATTCAGCTTATGCTTACATGCTATTTCTGAATACCAAGATAGTCATCAGGCTTCTATAAGGTATATTTGCTCTGAGTCAGTAGCTGATTGAAGCAGACTTAGCCATTTGCACCTAGGCACGTGTTTGCTACCTGGTACCCCATGTAAACCCCAACGCCCACTTCATTTAATTGGTTTTAATAGTGTCGAAGGACATCCAATCGCACTTGCATTTTATATTATTACATAGTAAGTAGACCATGGATGATGCACAAAGAGTAGCATTTGATGAACTATTTCTAAGGTATTTTAAAGTTTTAAGCCAATATGAATTGCAAATGTTTTACTATGTATAGTAAATGTCAATGTTTTAATCGTTATGGCATAATTTGCTGATATTAAACCTTTGCCTTTGATGCCGTATATCTATCTAAAAAGTGATATATTTCAATAAGTTTTGTCTCCGTTGTTTCGCGTTTATAAGAAAGATATCCAAATAGTTACATATAATGTCACAGAGGTATGAATAAATGAGCCCAGAGAAATAAAAGATATGTGCAACTTTTTTATGTTTATAAAATCAATACAGAAATTTAAAAAACAGTCGACGTGAGGTTGTGTTCTCCTACAAGTCATGTCAATACTAGATTTAGTATTAGAGACACAACAATCCCACTCTATCACGATCGTTACTCACGCCATCTGCTAATTTATTTTGTCTCTGAATTTGAGACAGTTCTGCCATTTTGTGCAACTGCTTACTCATTGCACAGAAACCCAGGCAATTTACAAGCAAACGGTAAAAAATTACCATAGAAATATAGAACAAAGGAGCTTTACTAGATATTGAATTTAAAAGTGAGATAGACCATCAATGCCTCACTCAATGCAATAGAATAACGTGCTTCTCACTAGCACTAGAGCGCCATAACCAATTCATGTTTAAGCATTTTCCTCATAGAAGGAAATTAAAGCACTGGGGTTAGAAATGTTTCAATTTGGGCATTTCTGTATCTTAGAATGTGTCATCGGTGGTAATAATGCAGTTGGTAAATTTCATTAGTAAAACAGAAATGCATCACAATGCTAAAAAAGAGTATGCAATGTTTAACAACGTGTAGTAAATCACATATGTAGAAAATCAATGTTTAGAAATGATAAACAAATATTTCTATAAGCTTTTTTTATAGCACACGGTACTTCGTATCATTTAAAGACTTAGCTGCAGAATATAAAGGACTTCATCACTTACATTTGGACATGTGGGGGCTGAAACCGTCCTTGGTTGATGTTGTAGAACGTGAAAGCTTGTGTTGGGTTTGAGCTATACTCATCCACTTCAATGATCACTCTGCCAGGATGATGCCTTCTAGCTGCCATGATGCGAGAGTGAGTGAAGGCCATGCTTGCACTGCTGTGCTGTTTTAAACCATCATCTTAGGAGAATTCCAGCTTCAAATGATGCCCTCATATCCTTACAGCACCTCATGGGTACACTCCGCTTTTAAAACCTAAAGGCAGATTGGACAGAGGAAGCAGAACCATTTAACAGTTAATCTCTGTTTGGAATGTGTCCTATTTAGCATCAGGTAAAAAGGCGTAAAAATTCTTTGGATTCCAAGAAAAAGATGTACACTTTTCCAATGCGGTAGTTTGGCGAATATCCTTCAATGAAAAGTCGTGTATAGACATATTGAGCAGCAAGTAGTGATACATTAGAGTTACAATCAAATCCACAATCGACCTATCTTCAGAACAGTGTTTATATTTTGTCAACATACATTAGCTTTCCTTGCTTGGATTAATTTATGTTTTCATTCAAGAAAAAATGTACCTAGACTTATGTTTGCATATGACAAAAGAACAAGAAAGCGCGAGTTGAAACTCAAAATCTGTTTTCATAGGCTTAGAAGGGGATTTTCAGGAAGATAAATGCTGCCAAGTATTGTTCTCGTGCGCTTAAGGCATGCAGAAAAGCAGTATAATGCAGCAATGCTTTACATTTTCAAGAAAACATCTGAATGCCTTCCTTACATTTAGATCACTAGTACAAGTGTGATAAGCAGCGCTTATTACTTATCTTTATTAAAATGCATTAAAACTTTTGAGACGTCTGACTACCCAGGTAACTGCCTTAGAATATTTTTTAATAAACTGTGAGTGTTTGACCTTTGCACGGGTGTCCCAACTCCTTTTAGAAAGGGGTGAAGCGAACCTCTTTCTTTGTGTACTAGTTTCCATAGGGTGCTAACAAGATCAATGCTTAAAATGTATATCCATACCAAAGGTTTTGATAAATTCCACAAACGTCCTTTCATTCTTATGGCTGTTGTGTTTTCGTGAAATACAGCGACACAGTTCACATATGGTGTGAAAGTTTATTCCAAGAGAAACGGCTCCACACAGCAACCCCTCACCAGCCAGTCATAGTGACTGACTCAGTGAGAGAATCCTACGTAGCGCTGGATACACAATTCCACACATGACATTCTACAAAGCATTCCTTAACGGTACGATACAACACATCTTCCCCCTTTAATAACAAAAACAAATAATAACAATCATAACTCTAATAAAAACAAAGAAAGAGAAAGGAAACCAACAGAAAAAACATTTGCATAACTAAATATAAATCATACGGATATCTCGCAAGTTTTCTCAACCCTATAAAGTCTAACGATTTCTTTGAATTTGAGTTCACCACCCCATTACCTTACAAAATCCTTCAAATACTCCGGAGCCACATTTTTTTTCTCACTCACACATGGAGTACTACTCTCTTGAACAAATGACTCATCGTCCATCAACATATAACTGCTACATCCATTCACTTCTCTAGTATCTACTGCTTTAACGTCTACAGTATCAGCACCCCCATACCATGCCACTTTTCGCAAATTCCACCTCTCACCATTTTCCAATATAACAAAAAAATTATGCACCTCTTTTACTCTAAATGGACCTCGTAATTTTTTCCACCTCCCTCATTTGACCTTAATTTTGACCCAGTCACCCTTCTGAATCTTGTTAGCTCTCCTCACAGTGGTCCTACACTTGTCTCCACCCTCATATTTTTCCACAATGACCCTAAAACTACTACTAACTTTACACAAATTCGAAACCGAGCCACAACCTAACAAAGTCCTCATTCATGCTGGAAACATTTTCGTCCTCGCTTTTCTTCCCCTCGTCAGCTCAAAAGGAACCTTTCCTGTAACCCCATTTCAGATTGTATGATGTGCCCAAACCATATCTGCCACTGTAGATTCAATTTCATTACCATTCGAGACAGCCATCTGAATTGCCCCCTTCACCAATCGATTGGCCCTCTCAACTATGCCATTAGCTCGAGGATTGTACAAACATGTGCGAGAGTGCTTGATACCTGCTCTTTCCAAGAAATTATTCATCTCTGCCGAGACTAACTGCGTCCCATTGTCTGTGATCAACCTACTGGGATAACTCTCTTCTTTGAACACTGCTTCTAAAACTCTTATGGTATATTCCGTGGTAATTTCTTTCACAAATCTCACCACTAGCCATTTGGAATGAACATCCACCATCACAATAGCAAACCTCAAAGAAACACTCAAATGTGCCAATGGACCAATAAAATCCAGACGCACACTATGCCATACCCTACCTGGATCTTGAATGACACCACTCAAGGTTTGGCTACCAACTGTTAACCTTTTCTCGCTGTTCTTACACATACTACAATTTTCCACCCACTCTTCTACATCACCATCCACGCCTGGCCACCAAAAATGTTCCTGCAACCTTTTTTTTGTCAAAGTTTGTCCCAAGTGCCACTCGTGCAACAACTTGAACAAATTTGAACACAAACACGAAGGAGGAATGAATTTATCCCCTGTCATCAAAACTCACTTCTCCATCACTGATAATTCATCCAATACCTTTAAATATGGACGTGTAGAAGGTCTCACACAACTCTCCCTTTTCGCACCACACCTCACCAAATCCATAACTTCCACTAAAGTAGCATAATGCTTTATCCTAGAATGCCACTCCTTCTTTGAAATTGCACCTTGCATACCATAAGAAACATCTTCTACGCTTGCTACTACATCTTCTCTTACCCTCCTTTCCAAATTTGCCTCATCCCCTTCCTGCAATCTGACCAGCATACACGACAAACAATCTGCTTGGACATTACGCCAGCCTGGAATATGTTCTAAGACATACATGTATTCCTGTAAACGTGAGGATAATCTAGCTAACCGTGCAGACTCTTTTCCTGCACCACCCAGTGCCAATACCTTAACGAAAGGCTTGTGGTCTGTATGAACACAATTGTTATACCCCAAATAAAAGTGCGGCAGTACTCCAACATCCAAGTAGATGCCAACGCCTCTCTCTCAATAACAGAGTAATTCCGTTCACTAGGAGTGAGAGATCTTGACGCAAATGCAACCGTCCTCTCCCCTCCAGTATGGTATTGTGATAGTACTGCTCCTATGCCCACAGCACTCGCATCCACTGTAATAACAGTTTTAAGTTTTACATCAAAAGGTACCAACACACTGGCATTATATAACACTTTCTTGATAATATTAGAGCTTAACTCTTGTTCTTCACCCCATACAAAACTGTTGTTTTTCTTCAGTAGTTTCCTCAAATTATCAGTCTTATCCGCAAAGGTCTGGATACATTTTGAGTAATATTCTATAAGACCCATAAATTATATCAGTTAATCCTTGTTATTTGGTGGAGGAGCATCTCTGATGGCTCTTAGCAAGTCATACTTTGGTTTTACACCTTCCTTAGAGAGTGTGTGTCCCAGATATTCAATCTCTTCCACCAAAAACGTACACCTTTCTTTCCTAAGGGTCAACCCTGCCACCATAGGTTTGCCAAAAACTTGTTTCAGCCTAGTGTTATGACTTCCTATTGTTTCTCCAAATACTAAAATATAATCTTGCAAAAACATAACATTGTTCACACCTTTAAAAACATTAGACATCATCCTTTGAAACACACTCGCAGCTGACGATAACCCGAAAGGCATTCTACTAAACTGGAAAATGCCCTCTGAAGTTATGAAAGCTGTGAGTTTCTTTGATTCAGGGTGTAACTTGATTTGGTGGTATGCACTTTTTAAATCCAGTTTACTGAAAAATCCCCCCCCCCTTAAGTAATAATATAATTTCATTTATGTTTGGTGGTGGAAAGGTGTCAGTTACTATATTGTGATTCACACAGGGCAAATCCACATAAAATCTTAGTTCCATCCGATTTCTTTGAAATAACAACAGGCGAAACCCATTCAGAGCTTTCCACTGGCTCGATAATACGCTTGGAGATCATATAATCAATTAGTTTCTTCACTTCATCTCTTATTGCTATTGGACCTTTCTCAAAGTATGTTGCACGGGCACTGCCTCTTTTTTTAATACAATTTTGTGCACATAACCTTTCAGTTCTCCAGTGTTTTCTGAAAAAACATCTTTTGCACCCTCAATATTATCCTCAATGGACATGTCCTCCACCACCATGACCTGATTAGGAGTTCTCGGGTTGATGACAATATGACGGTCATACTGGTGCTGCCACCCTAAAATAGGAGGTCCAGACTCTGCTACATATACTTTGCCTTCAACGGACCTATCTTGAAATACGATGTTCGCTACCATGTAACCAATAATATTGATTTGTTCACCTTGGTAACCACCTGGATTTATATCCTTGGGTAAAAAGTTGACATCAGTCCATTCACATTTCACCATCCCCTTAGGTAAAATGGTATACAAGGACCCTGAGTCCACCATAAGTTGTACAACTCTCTCATTGATTACGAAATTTGCTTTGGGTCTGGTAAGCCTTCCCGAATCAGTGTGCAGGTCTCCTTTGGTGACCCTTCTTGGATCAGTGTGTGGGTCTCTTACACACAAAATCCTGTCTTCTCCGCAACAGTATCCACAACTGACTGATCCTGTATTATAGCTACTTTCGATTGTGTTGCAGTTCTAAATACGTTCGCAAAATTACCTTAACGTACATATTTCCTGCACTCTTTTCCCCAGGCAATACAACCTTTAAAATCTGCATAGTGCAAACTACTGCCGCACCTGAAGCATGTTTTCACATTTGATTTAGAATTGCGCATTGACTTACTACAAGTATTAGTGAATGTACCTTCCAAGGACTCTTTCTTCTTCACAAATGAGATGTCACTGTTGCATGCATCCTTTTTCTCCGTCTCCTTCATGTAAAATTCTGATTGCTCTACTATTTTAGCAATCTCTAAGGCATCTTTAAGTGACGGGTTCTTTGTTGCCCATAGTCATTCCTGTATTTTCTTGCTCCTGCATTCGAAAATAAGTTGATCCCTTATCATTTCGTCAGTCATACCTCCAAACTGACACTTAATAGAAAGTTGTCTCAATCTTGAAACAAAATCATCGATAGACTCTTCCACCTTTTGAGGTTGAGTGCAAAACTTATACCTACACAACACTACACTATTATCTTTTGAAAATCTTTATTTAAGTCCTAATTTTGCCTCCACATACACATTCTCCATTAGAGTGCCATCCTCATTAGTAATCACCAGCAAGTATTTAAACACATGTTGGCCTTCTTTTCCCAGTACGCTCATTAAAATGGCCCTTTTTCATGTACATCTAAAGTTTTTACCATCTAGTGCTTCTAGATAGTTTTGTAGTGAATCCTAGTTCGTTTTAATGGGATAACAGGAGTTAGCTTAGCCTCTGGCTTGCAGACTCGTGCCCCCGTCACCTAGTGACTTTTAACCTACTTAGCTTGCTCTGTCTTAGCCCATTTAATTATTTATTTCTTCTAAGATGGCTGCCTTGTTTATAGATAGGCCACTTTTTATGGGTAACATAATCAGTGTCACTACGCCAAGGCGTCAAGATCAAGCACCAAAGACAAACAAACAGTAGGTGTTCACACTTAGGGATTTTCCCTCTCTATACTTTCGAGGGATTGTTTATATTAATTGTTGTCCCAAGCATGTCTTTTATCTATTGTTTTGGAACACACCTACGTCAGGGGTTCCTGTAGATCTGTATGAATACATCACACTTTAGATAGATAATCAGAGGGATTCCGACCAGAGGGCATCGCCACCATCGCTGATACCGATGCTGCAGTCGTCTTGACGCTGATCCAGTCTTCGGGTCTGCTGAGTCTGAGATAGAGACCTCATTCCAAGGTAACAAGGGTTGGGGGCTCCTCTCATGGACATGGCATTGGCAGATTAAGTTTAACAAACCCAGCTCTCCTTTAGGTAGGAGGTTAGGCCTTTTCACATTAGGGTATTAGGGCATATTACATCTCGTATGTGCTTTCTACATATTGCAAGATGGTGGGGGTCTTTGTAATAAGGACTCTTGTCTTCACAATACTGTTTCTTGCATTATTCATTATCCTAATCATTGCAGCCAATGCAACTTATTGCAAATTGCAGTTATGTTAAATAAAAACTATTCAAACTCTACTGCATCTTTGTCATTGCCTGTGTTTGTATGAGACATGATAAATCTGTGAGAAAGGGTTAATCTCCGTTTAACCACGACACTCCCTGAGATATCTTATTCTCGGGTCCATGCGTAACGGCTGCCATAAATCACCTTTTACTATTGTGTTTCTGGTGAGGTACTGCTAGTGAGCCGGTAAGGTTGGGACAACAGTTGCGACTTGTTTTAGGAAAGGCGTAGTCGCCTACAAACAAAAGTACTGTCATCCTTAAACCAGCAGTCTTGTTCAGAGCAAGAGTCCAAACTACGACAGTTTTCAAAGATGTCAATCCATTCTTCCCATTCAATGTCTGGTGAACCAACATCTTGTAGAAATACTGGTGGTGCAATAATGGCTGACTTGTTCATGGTGAGAATATTTTATTTTTATTCCTTCTATTAGTACTGTTGAAGTACAGATTGTAGTAGCAGTCCTCTTTCTATTACTATTGTTAACATACAGGTTGTAGTCCTTCGGTGTTTTCCACCTAAGGAAGCACAGTTCTGAAATCAGCAGTGAGACTGCCAGAATACTAGAAGCAGGACAAGTAAGGCTCTGTTCTGATAAAAGTTTATAGCGCATGTATTGGAGCGTTGCTATAGAAACATAGCGCGTGTTGCTCAAACCGCGCACTGTTGTAATAATGATAGCGCGTGTTACTGAAACGCATTCGATTTTTAAAATCAGCCAGTGCACGTGACCATCGCGCTCGTACTGTTGTCTATGCAGACAGGATAACAGATTTGCCACGCTTCTGTGCACACAATCTGTCTGAGATTACGCACCAGCATAACAGAATATTAAAAGTTTCACTTGTTGAAGAGGAAGTATCCAGTACGATCGCGGATCGCCAAAGTTCAAAACCGCACGCTGTGCTTCCACTGCGCTAACCATCTCTCTAGCTGGTGAATCGCTTGTCGCCAAATTAATGTTGTATTTTTGTGAAATACACCGACACAGTTCACATATGGTGTGAAAGTTTATCCAAGAGAAATGGCTCCACGCAGCATCCCCTCACCAGCCAGTCACAGTAACTGATTCAGTGAGAGAATCCTACGCAGCGCCGCATACACAATTCCAAACATAACATTCTACAAAGCATTCTTTAAAGGTACAATACAACAATGGCCTTCATACCACTTCCAGATTCAGTTGGAAAGAAAGACAATAAAGTGCACTACTTTAGTGAAGCAACTGTAGTTACCTAGGAATAGGCTGAGATACTCTTTTCACTACAATAATGGGTGTTCAATTACCCTCTTCTTGAATGAACAGTGGTAGAGAACAAAAATGGATCCAACTCGTTTTGCATCTGAAAGAAGGTTAAAAGTAGGTAATACCTCTTACCATGGATGTGTATGTGTATGTGGATGTATGTGCTGAAAAGCTTGCCAAAGGGGCAGTTACTAACATAAATATATATCTATTTTATATAAAACTGCATTCTAATTGGGATGCTGACATGATGTGCCAGGAAAACCTTACCTATTTCATTTATTTTGAACGGGAGGATATTGCGCTATAAAACAAAAATGTTATTAGCTTACACTATTGTTAGAACTGTAAACATTTATATCTATGATCACTTGATGACTCTAAGCACAAAGGCGAAGTTATGGTTCTAACACAACTTTTTTATGTATTCACAATAAAGACGTAATAATTTGTTCATCAATGTTTGTATTTTACTTTTTTGTTTATTCAGAAGAGTGGTATTCCTCTGCTGAATTTGCTCAATTTAATGTATTGGATCCCAGTAGAAGCAGCAGAACGTAAACAGTGCTCATGAAAAGACTGTTTACCTTCTTTTGTGAGACTGCTTTAGCACCCTCTGAGGTCAGGAGCAGCAAAGGAAGTGCCACGGGTAGCACCTGCAACTCCCTGATGACCCTTAAATAAGGTTCATGGGCCTACTATCTTCTGCTTTGGTCCCTTGCTAGAGTAGACTCTCTTCCACTCATTTGTACTTTACAAATTCTTATTTATGGCAAGGATGGACATTTTGCAGGATTACATTTCAGTGCGTCCCAAATGGAACACTGTAGTCAGTGCCTGCACTCTCCCCCTACCTTTTCTTTGTTTCTGGTCAAGAAAGCTGCGAGGAAGAAAGTGCGAGCCCTACCTCCCTTTAGAAGGGATTCCACCTTCCCAGAGAGTTTCAGTTTCTTGACTCAGATGGAAGACTGGGAATAAAATATTCCCTGATATCAGCATACATCGTTTACGAAGAGGTATGGATTTCAAAACTACCAAGTATGACGTTGCGGGGACCCGCGGCGTCCCCCTTGCGGGCCGTGGTCAGATCAGCGGTCTGCATTTCGGGCGGGCGGTCCTGCCGTGGGCTGCGACATGTTTTCTCGACTGCGGAATGGCACAGGAGTCCACATTTTTCTTACCTACTTGCTGGACTTCTTTTTTCCTTTTTTCTTTCTTCTATTTCCTTTTTCTTCTTGTGGCCATATTTTCTTCTTCCCAGGTGTCTGTGTTTCCTTCCCTGCATGCATTGCACTACCTTTTCTACAATGGCACTTTTTCCATTCATATGTATGTGGCACTTCTAATCCATGATGGTACCTTTAGTTTTTCCTGATTTTCACTTCCTGTTTGTCAATATATACGTAAAAATGGTCTTCTTTTCCTAGCGTTGCAAACACTTCCGTCCTGGTGGTGCTCCTCGCTCCTGCTTCCTGTGTTTTTGGACCTATCCTGTTTTTTGCCTGCAGTTTTGTTATTCCTGATTTTTTGCCTCTTTTCAGATTTCCTATAATCTGAGTTTTTTTCCCAATTTTGGGTTTTTCTTCTGGGACTCCTTCTGGGGGTTACGGCCTGCTAGACATTGTATTGTCAGCAGCACCTTAGCTACTGGAAAGGGTCACCCTTACATTGGTCACTCCAGAACAAGCAAGAAACCAGGTGGTGCCCCAAGACTGGCAGACTACAGCGGTAAGAAGCGTGCAAACCATAATACCAAGGGCAAGAAAAAGCTGCAAATCAGTGTTTTAGCTAAAGCTGTCAGAAATATGGTTTGTACTTGTTTTATTACTATTACCAAGATCTAAAGTATCCTATAATTTTTACCATGTTTTCTGTACTTTGGAGATCCTGTGTAGAAAAACAGTGCAACTTTAAAAACTAGGACCCAGGCAAGAAGAGGGGTTAAACCTATTTAACAACTTGGGGATTTAGCAGACCTATGGAGGGATAACTCAGCAGCTTATGCTGCTTGGTTATATGTTCTCCTTACCTGATTTAAGGTGTTAATACGTTTTGGCCAGCCAGCTTGTTAGGACAGCGAGCTCTGGCTTCTTCCCCATCGACTGAGGGCTGTTTGCCAAATTAAGAGATCCCCACTTGTCCAAAGTGCATTTGCAGATGCCGTGCCATTTTGTCAGGGCTAAATGGCAAGTGGACAACATGTGTTGTATACCTGCTTGCAATTCTTGTTTTGTTTTTCACAAACTTTAAAGTTGAGGTTTGTTTGTGTAAAACAAACAATCCATTACTGTTATCCGCAGAACGTTTTCTCCATGCCTGTAGGGGTATTGTTTGTTTTCTCTGCTAGGGACCGCGATGCCATGCCTCACATGTAAATCCAAGTAAGCAAAATAAGAATCTGGAAAATCATCCTAAAAAGAAAGGCAATGCATGAAAGCCAGTAATGTTTGAAAGGCAGAAGCCTGTAGAGGATGGGTGGTTGAGGTCTTTGATTGGTTCATCAGCAGTCAGTAGAAGGTTCCCAAGCTTTAAACCTTGTGGTTCTCTCATCCTCCTAAACGCGGTTAAACAATCCTTTTAGGCACCTTCAAAGTTTTACAGCGTGGTAGAATATGGTGGGCAATTGCCAAAGGTTCTGATCTGTTTGTAATGACGCCTTGTGAGTATTTTTCATTCTTGAATGATGTAACTGAACACTTGACATTTATTGTCTGCATGTTATCCTACACTCTCAATTGTAGAACAGCAGATTTTAAAATCTTAGAACTGTAAATAAATTACATATATTCTTTTGACCTTGGTGAAAATAGTTTCTAGAGCTGGATTACAGGTTATATAATTTGGTTTGTTTATCTCAATTGTTAATCATAAAGTTATCTCAGGATGAAAAGTGCTAACAAATGAATAAACGAGTTTCGTATTTCATATGTTGCGCAGGGCTGCAATAGTCAATAATGTAAATGAATATGTTTTACTGGTCTCGCAAGAAGAGTGAGATATACAAGGAGTCACTCAATGAAGAACTGAAGACAGTTCACTCAGAAAGGAAGCCTGGGGCACGATATGCCTGAGGTTTTGTCAGGCTTTGGAACATGTTCAGCTCTCTGCAAGGATTACAGAGGAAGCATGGACTTGCATTCCCACATGGCCACCCAATCACCACTCTGGTACATGGAACAAAGCTTCAGAAGTAGTAACCTCGTCGGATGGGGGTTGAGAACAAATAATACACTAAAATAAAGCTAAAAACTAAAGAGCCGAATTGTGTGTTCACCTGTCAGAAAGATATACACAAATTCATGGGACTGAACTTTCTGCCTGCAAATAGTTCTTAACACTTGCTACAACTCCACACTGACCGCTAGACCTATTGCAAGGTTTTGTATTGGATCTTGGAGAGAGTTTCTTTGACTTTTAATTGGAACAATCACTTAATTCCATTACAAAAACTTGTATTGCCGGCCCAACATGCAGCCCTTTTAAAGAACATTCAATTAAACACATCGTAAAACACACATTTCAATCTAGAAACCTAAAGCACAGTACATAAACCCATGCCACAAAAACACATTTCTGTTTATTGGCTGCTCCAAACAAGATAGGTAGGTATTTATGTGTTGATCTTTACTTACTTTTTGATTTGACATGTTTTTCTACGTTTTTCCCCGTTGACCCTTTCCAATGTATGGCTGGGTCATGTTTGCCTGTTTCGGTGAGTTTCTTGATATAAATATGTTTTTTCCATCTTCGAGTGTTATATATTATGGCCAATTTTAGGGGTTCTGTGTCATTTTTCTTAAAGCAGTGGTTGGTAACCTGTGCTACTCAAGGGGGTCCGGCACTGCTTAGAAAATTAAATAATATTAACAGATTAGGTCCCCAGCTTTCAGTAATGATTCAGTGGGGGGTCCCTGGATTCCAATAATGATTCTGCGTGGGTCCTCGGGTTCCTGTAATGATAAAGTGGGGGTCCACAGAGGTCAAAAGGTTGAGAACAACTGTCTTTAAGTATTTGGTGAGTTATGTCTTACAGCCTAGTTGGGAATCCTGGACGTGACTTGCTGCTTGTTTTTCTTTAAAGCGAGCACTCTCCCATTATCTATGCAGGCAAACCAAGGGGGAGAGGCGTGTTTAATTCCATCATTTTCCCTAAGACTGCAGGAGAATCAAGGGAGAGCGCGTATGGCTATTTTTTGCTGTTTTCTCTTCCCAGGCCCCAGTTCTTAGCAAAGCGCATGACACTTCAAGGCAGAAGGAGTACTGAGGCCAGAGGTAAAGGGTCGCTATTTTTCTTCGGACAACGCTTTGGTGCAAGTTTGTTTGTCATGTCAGCGCGCACTCAACGTTTGTAGGACAACACGATTGGATTCAGTTGCTCAAAAGTGCACTGTGGCCCCCTTCTGGCATACAGCGCAAATTTAGGCTTAATTTAAAACAAAAAGGGTAGAAGAAAGGAGACATATTAGATAGTTTAAGTATTTGTTTTTCTGATACGTTTTTGCCCGTTGACCCTTTCCAATGTATGGCTGGGTCATTTTTACTGTTTCGGTGGAATTTCTTGATATAAATATGTTTTTTTCCATTTTCGAGTGTTATATATTATGGCCAATTTTAGGGGTTCTGTGTCATTTCTTTTTAAAGCAGTGGTTGCCAACCTGTGGTCCAGGGACACCTGGGGGTCCGTGTATCCTCCTCAGGGGGGCCGCCACTGCTTAGAAAATTAAATAATATTAACAGATTAGGTCCCCAGCTTTCAGTAATGACTCAGTGGGGGGGGTCACTGGATTCCAATAATGATTCTGTGGGGGTCCCCGGGTTCCAGTAATGATAAAGTGGGGGTCCAGAGAGGTCAAAAGGTTGAGAACAACTGTCTTAAAGTATTCAGTGAGTTATGTCTTACTTGGGCTACTACTTTCAGCCTACTTGGGAATCCTGGACGCGACTTGCTGCTTGTTTTTAGGTCGAGCCTAGGCAGCGCGCATGCGCTGTCTCTCGGACTGTTGTAATTGCTCTGTGGGCTGAATGCCCACCTACTGGCTTTTTATTGGCTGTGTGCTTTTGTAATCTAATTCTGTTGTCACTATTGGTTTCTGGCATGCATTTGGCATGCCTTCTTTTGGATTATCCCTCCCAAAGCGCAGCGACCAAGTACGATGTTATTACACCGGTTCATTTGTTATATGTGTGTGGCACTTTTTTTTCTTACTTTTTGTCCTGGCATTGTAGCGATTAGTCTGTTTAAGCAGTGTTTGCGTTTTTTTTTTATTAATGTGTGTAAAGCCAGCAGTACGTGTGTTTTTGTTTCTTGTGGTTTGTGCTTAATTTAACGTGTTGAAAGATAGCAGTGCGGGTGTTTGATTCTGTTGATTTTTCTTACTTTGTGTCCTGGCATTGTAGCGATTAGTCTGTTTAAGCAGTGTTTGCGTTTTTTTTTTATTAACGTGTGTAAAGCCAGCAGTGCGTGTGTTTTTGTTTCTTGTGGTTCGTGCTTAATTTAACGTGTTGAAAGATAGCAGTACGGGTGTTTGATTCTGTTGAATATTTTTATACATGCTTAATTTAATGTGTTGAAAGATAGCCGTTCGGGTGTTTGTGTCTTTTGGTTATATTTAAACGTGCCTAATTGTTAGGTACTGTTTGCACATTTTACACATTTCATCCTATTGCGGCGACATTAAGCAAACTTACGTGCATAATTACTTTCTAGTGCATTTTTATTTCACATCCTAACATATTCATGCTTTGGGTCACATACACTTTGTTAGACAAATACACTACACATAGAAGTCCTCTCTTTTACCTACACGTACTTTGTGGGAGCACAGCATTCACCGATACATTGAGAACTAATGTATTTATCAACATTTCAGTGTTGTTTTGGGTGCATATTTTGAGGATTTTGTTCGTTTGTTTGCTACAGTGAAAAACGTACTTCAATACAGCAGGGCGCATATTAGCTTGCATGTGGTGTTTTAGTTAATTTATTTAGTTACTCTAATTTGAAACGCAATTATATATAGACGAATGTTCACTTGATTTATTGGGTTTATTTTGAATATTCCGCCGGTATATTAATCACAGTTACATTCAGTTTCATTTACTTTATTCGAGTTTATAACCTTCATACTGCTGCGCTTGCTTGTCTTTACGTTGAATATGTACCTGTTGTGTTAGTACTTACTTCAAAGCTATTTAAGTCTGATTTTTCGTTCTTTAAATTGACAAATTAATGCAGTGTTAACGTACTTTTAATTATACATTGACACATTTTAGAACATGGGCAGTACCGGCTTAGTTGTGCCTTCTTAATATTTTGCGATGTTTTGGCATTTAAAAGCTTACAAGTGCTAATGTCCACTTATATTTCACGTCGACACAGCTACAAATAAAAGCGGTTAACATTTAGCTGTGCCTGTTTCTAAAATATTATTTAGTAGCATCAAGTTAAAGGCCAGTAATGACTTTTTTCTTTCGTATTCTTAAAGGCATCTGCCGCAACTTTGTTGCAAGGCAGAAAAGCTATTTAGCCACAAAACAAACAAAGCTTCTTTAGTGGGCAGACAGAGGTCTGTAGTTTGTTTATGTGTTGCTGAAGAGTTCGCGCACCTTCCAAATGGAGAGATTTAGCATAGCTATAAAGATCGTTATCAGGAATGTCTCCAGCACGTGTGGGGCAGGATGTTGACATTACAAGTATGCTAATTCTCTTTGCTTCGAAGAGGAGTGCTATCTTATGTGGGTCCTGCTTTGTTTTTTCACACATTCGCACTACTTCTGACTTTTGGCTCACTTTCGGTTAGTAAATTTTGACTTTTTCGTGAATAGAGCACTGTGAGCGTGGAATTCTCGTTGTGTATGCACAATGTTAGATTTACAAATATTAAATTGGGGAAGTTTGTAGTATGTTAGTCCTGCTGCGGGCGCTTTGATTTATCTCTTGGTTGCACGTTTATTTTTGAAATATTTTCGTACGGCTTTACATATAGCAGACTGTATGATGGTTTAAAATTTGGAATTTTACATTTCTAAGGCATAATTACTGTACATAGATATGTAGCATGCATTTAGACTGTTAGCTGGATGTTGACATTACAAGTATGTTAATTCTTTTGTTTGGAAGAGGAGTGGTATCTTATTTGTGTCCTGCTTTGTTTTTACACACATTCGCACTACTTCCGACTATTGGCTCACTTTCAGTTAGTAATTTCAGATTTTTTCATGAATAGAGCACTGTGAGCGTGGAATTCTCGTTGTGTATGCACAATGATAGATTTACAAACATTACATTGGGGAATTTTGTAGTATGTTAATATTATCTTGCTGCGGGCACTTGGATTTATCTCCTGGTTGCACGTTTATTTTGGAAATATTTTCGTACGGGTTTACATATAGCAGACTGTACAATGGTTTACATTTTTTAATTTTACATTTCTAAGGCATAATTAATGTACATAGATATTTAGCATGCATTTAGACTGTTAGCTGGATGTTGACATTACAAGTATGTTAAATGTTTTTGCTTCGAAGAGGAGTGGTATCTTATTTGTGTCCTGCTTTGTTTTTACACACATTCGCAGAGTACTGTGAGCGTGGAATTCTCGTTGTGTATGCACAATGATAGATTTACAAACATTACATTGGGGAAGTTTGTAGGATGTTACTACAATCCTGCTGCGGCCGATTTGATTTATCTCCTGGTTGCACGTTTATTTTTTAAATATTTTCTTATGGGTTAACATATAGCACACTGTACGATCGTTTACATTTTGGTATTTTACATTTTTAAGACATAATTACTGTACATAGATATTTAGCATGCGTTTAGACAGTTAGCTTGCTATTAATAATACACACGCGCTCTACTAAACATATATGGTCTCACAGAAATACACACCTTCGATCTCTAACACATAACTTTTTAACACTTTCTGTCAATTATACATGTTTGAATTATTGCTTGATCTCTCTCATCTAGCTCTCTTATTTACATAGCACTCTCTCTTTTTATACCTCTTTTGGCATCCCTTATTTACAAACAGCACTGTTTCTTTCCTAGTTAACTGTTTTTTAGGTAGCATACATATTAGAATTCAGGCACATACATACATTCTTTCTCTGATACACACTTGATTTATTTTACACACACGTACTGGGTCTCACTAACATTAGTCACACAAACCTTCACATACTTAATTCTGAAGTTACACTGTCACCTTATCTCTCTTTTTGTGTCTCTCTCTTTCCTTCATTTACACACTGCACTGACATTTTCACATATAGATTGTCTCTCTCTCTGACTGTATTTTCCATTTTTCATTTACACACACACACACACACATACGCTATTTTACCTACACAAGCTTTTACCCACATACATACATCGTATAGAAAATACACACTGTTGTAAGTTTACACAGGTACCCTGTGTCACCCACATTACTCATACAGACAATCATAACGATTTTAGTTGTGGATTGGACCTGTTACCTTTATACTGCTGTGCCTGCTCGAACTTTTAAGTTGGATTAGTACAGTTTCTGACTATCTACCTTGCTGCCATTTTTAGCGGATTTTTCATTTTGTTAATTAACAAATCTCTACAGTGTTTGCGTAGTTTTTATTAGCCACTAACACATTTTTTTAACCTGACTAGTACACGCTTAGTTGTGCCTTTTTCATAATTTGGTATGTATTTTTATTTGAACACCAAAAAGTGGTAATGTCCACTTGTATTTTACTTTTGCACAGCTTAAAATGAGAGCAGTAACTGTTTACATGTGGTTGTTTTCGATTTTTGCCTTATTTACATTAAGGTAAAGCCCATCACTGTTATTTTTTTTTTTTTTATTCTTAAAGGCATCTGCCGCTACTTTGTTGCAAGGCCTAAAAGCTATTTAGCACCAAAAAAAGCCTTTACAGTGGGCAGACATGGGTCTGTAGGTTGTTTACGTGTTGCGAAACAGATCGACTACCTCTCAAAGGGAGCGAATTAGCATAGCTGTAAAGATATATATCAGGAACCTAACCAGCATGTGTGGGTTAGGATGTTGACATTACATGTATGCTAATTTGCTTCCTACAGAAGACAAGTGGAATCTTTGATGGGTACAGCGATTTTTTTAAACATTCACACCACTCCAGACTTTTTGGCCCTACCCTTTTTATTAGCAACAAGAAGTGCTTGCATTACACCTAAGTGTTTAAAGTAGGCAACACTTTTTTATAAACCTTTACAGCCAATTGCAACTACGTTTTCATTTTAGCCAATTAAAATCCACGTTTTGAACCTTCCTTTTTTTTATTTGCTACTTGTTTTGTGTTTTGTTAACTTTTATTAGCCTAGAAGATATTTAAACACTATCTTGTCTAAACCTAGCAGACACGTTTTTCGGGGGTTCAGCTTTTTGCAAAGCTAGAGATAACGCAAAGCATATTGGTTGACTCTTTTCAAATCCGGTAAGTGTTCTATCTGTGTATTTCTTTAAAATATCTAATTACTATCGTGGGTCTATTTATTTATTTTAAGTAGTGTACAACTGCATGGCAATTTAAGCAGATAACAACACTAACAACACAAATTCAAGGGAATGAAAACTTACAATCAATGGATATTAAAGATGAAACATTAATTGATTGGTTTATTATCAGTCCACAAGTAGAAAACTTGGCAGATGAACTAATAACACATTTACCAGTAACATGTGAAATAATTTACAACAATGGAGTCATCAAAGACATTCTTCAAGAAATGTTCTCAATATAAACAAATAAATTAACATGCTTTATATTTATACCATTGTTTTTACAGCTACTTAAATAAAATAAAAAAAAATTAAAAATATATATCTGTAGATACAAAACTTGATTTAAAATGACAATAAAAAGTATACCATTTTCTGAGATTACACTTCATTATTACAGAAAATATAATATTAAATACTCACAATACTATTTGTATTCTAATACAATAACATCAACAACACCAATAGCTCTAATGCTTACAAATGCGAGACCTATTGCATTGCAAATGCTTGTTCTTTAAAGCGAGCGCTCTCCCATTATCGATGCAAACCAAGGGGGAGAGGCGCGTTTAATTTCATCATTTTCCCTACGGCTGCAGGAGAATCAAGGGGGAGAGGCATTGCTATTTTTTGCCATTTTCTCTTCCCAGGCCCCAGTTCTTATCTGAGCGCATGACGCTTCATGGCAGAAGGAGTACTGAGGCCAGAGTTAAAGGGTTGCCATTTTCCTTTGGGCGACGCTTTGGTGCAAGTTTGTTTGTCATGTCAGCGCACGCTCAACGTTTGTAGGACAACGCGATTGGATTCAGTTGCTCAAAAGCGCACTGTGGCCCCCTGCTGGCATACAGCGTAAACTTAGGCTTAATTTAAAACAAAAAGGGTACGAGAAGAAAGGAGACATATTAGATAGTTTGAGTATTTGTTTTTCTGATAAGTGACAATGGCAGATCAGTCAGCTTCTCAGGACCTGCATTCTTTTGGCCTCAGTGAACATTTATCGAGGAAATACTTGCGGGAGTTGAACTCTTCCCTTGAGGAAGCAGTGGAAGCTGCTTTAAGTGTTAGAGAGATGCTCCTTTGGAAGAGGACTATTTTTCAGTGTCGGAAGAGGGTTCCTCTATAATTGTTACAAAGGAAGGTAAGGTGCCTGAAAAGACAAAACACCTTCAAAGTAAGGAGGCTGTTGTTGGGAGAGATACCTGTGGATGGGGGCGGTGTCTCTCTGCTTAATGCCTGGTAGCCTTAGCACTACATCAGAATGTGTTCCCAGCGGCACAATAAGCAGGAGCGACCATATTGGCACTATACTCGGATTAGGTGTCCAGGGCGGCACAAATAGAAAGAGTGAGCTTAATGACACAAAAGATGGACAGAGTTCCCTAAATGTAAGTGAAGATTTATATGACAATGATGGCATCGAATCTAACTAGATCAATATGGTTTGACCCACAAGAAGCCCTAAAAACAGCAGAATTGCTCAATGATGATTTGGAAGCGCCTTTAACCTCTAAGGCCAATGAAGACCCTCTTGGTGAGAATATGTTTAACCCCAATTCTATCAGGCACCCTGGTAGTTGGATTGGAGACCACTGAAGCTTTTAACTACGTTTATTACATTTTAGTTGAGGAAACCCCTAGATAAGGACACTCGCAATTTAATGAGGGACGAATGTTCCAAACTTTTCATTTAAAATTAGATCTGTATTACTCCAAACACTGATCTTGAACTCATAACTTTCCATTTAAAAACAGGGAAAAAGGGAATTGAGCACTGCTTAAAACAGTTCCAAGACAGATCATTACATATTCTGGCCCCTTGACTAGAAATATGGATATGGCCGAGGAGGCCGATTATGAAAACGTAGTTGACAATGTGGTTCTCTTGAGGGATTAAAGCCAGCAGACTATCTGCGTACTTAAAAATGCTTATACAGGACTTGTAGCAGAAAGGAGAAAGGAGTCCTTATGAGGATGAAACCTAAGTTGTCAGACTTAGCCAACAGGGAAGTTGCAGGCAAGCCAAACGGTGTACTCTTTGTTGAGAGTTTTGTGAAATATTTGGTCAAATATGTCTCCATCTTTACTGCTTTTAGCAGGGCTCAATCAAATATGAGACATGTTTTTGGTGCTAGAGTTGTTAGAATGGCTGATAGGAGGGGACTGGCTTGTCAGCCGTGGATCTCACAAGTCCCATTACTACTCCCAAGGAGCACAAGGTTATGGGAGGAACTTTTATTCCAGCACTGGCTTCTTTCTGCAAAGAGGATGAGCCATTTATTCCTGTGGGAACAGATCCAGATCTCAAGGTTCAGGACATCAAGGTAAGCTTGGCTTCTTCGATTGGTTCTTCCCAAAGAAAGGTAGGAGGAAGATTACTTTTTTTTGTCCTAAACTGGGCGAACATAATGAGGGACACATGGGTTTTGCAAACAGTAAGAAGTTTCAAAATAGATTTTTTGGAGACTCCTTTTCAGAGATTCCAGCCAAAGAAGTTAATTTTGGACAAAGAACAGATGGTTTTGGTAGACTAAGAGGTTTACCAGATGTTAAGCAAAGGTGCAATTTTCAAAAATTGCAGATTCAGAAGACGGCTTTATGAGTACAGTGTTTTAGTAAAGAAAAAGGACAAAGGGGGTGGCCTGTAATAAATTTGAATGATCTGAACAAGTTCCTGGTATCCATCTTTTGCGGGATATTTTACAAGAGAAGCTTAGCTAGTGAAGTTGGATCAGAAGGATGCTTACTTCACGATACCTATGGATATAAGTTCTCAGAAATACTTATGTTTCAGGTGGAGGGGTACCTTACACCAGTTTTTGCTGTCTTCCTTTTGGTCTTTGGTTTCACTAAGGTACTGCATCCAGTTGTAGCGGTTTTAGAAGAAGAAGTGTTCGTCTAATAATTTATTTAGATGACACACTGATGATGTTTTAAGATCAAGAGGAACTGCTAAGGCATCTGGGGTGGACAAGAGACCTACTAGTGAACTTAGGTGTCATTCTCAACATAGAGAGCCCTATCATGATTTCAACACGAAATTTAGAGTGTTGGGGCTTTCAAGTGGACACCCTGCTATCTCAGTTATGCCTTCCTCAGAACAAGATAAGGAAAATAAAGAAGGAAGAAGGTTTTGTTTTGGCAAAAGAAGTGTTGACTCTAAGGGATGTAGCAAGGTGGTTGGTCTTTAACCTTCATCATTCAGGCCATTTCCCTGGGCTCACTTCATTACAGAGCTCTTCAAAGACTGACAACCTCAGGATTGAGAAAGGGATTGTGGTATGCAAATGTGATAACTCTATAACTCTATCCCTAGAAGTTTGGGAGTATTTGGAATGGCAGATGAACAATTTAGATATATGGATTAGCAAAACCATTTTTGGGATTGTCCCAGAATTTATTTGAGAGTTGGATGTCAGCAATCTTGGTTGGGGAGTGAGTTTGGAAGATATTGAGACTGGAGGGAGATAGTCCAGAGAGGGCCCAGGTTTGCACATAAATTGTTTAGAAATGTTAGTGGATTGAAGGCATTGATGAGTTTCAGGCGAATATTATCAAACAGTGTTGTGTTGATTAGTATGGACAATTGTTCGGCAGTGTCATACATAAATCAACTAGGGGGAATCGAGATCAAAGAAATTTGCAGATCTGGCAAGGGACAGAAAATCCTCTTGAGAGCAAAATGTATCCCAGGTCAGTATCATCAGTGAGCACATTTGAATTTGATGAACTTGAGGGATTTTAGCGATTGGAAGCTGAATCCAGTCGTTTTTAAGATGATTCAAAGATTATGGGATCCAATCCAGCTAGATTTATTTGCTAACAGACTGCCCTTTCAGGTGGGCAGTTACTATAGCTAGAGACTGGATCTCAGAGCGGCTTTGCTAAATGCCTTTAATCATATCTGGAAGGGACATTTTAAATGATGCAGAGGGTGTTGTTAAAAATTCGAAAAGAAAGGCATGGCATGTCGCGTGGGCTCTCATTATCCTAAATGAGACTACTGGATTTCTAGGCAGCAGGATCGAAAACGGTGTGGGGGACTGAGTCTGACCCACGTGTAAGGAACTCTGTCACCCTAAATCCGGTTTTTGCTCCGGCTAACTAGCAGTGCCTCATTTCTCCCACGGGGAAGAAATGATTAGGCAGCCGAGTGCATGACATCTTTGGAACTTCTCAGGGAAGTCATGGTCACTCAGATCCAAACCAACTCTCTCATTTACAATATGATCTCATATACAAATGACAAAGACAGTATAAGTTTTATATAATGTTTTAATAAAACAACTGTATTTTAGATAATAAGGCGTGAGCCGCAATAACCAGAACAATACAACATAGTAGGATTGATATAGTCACCAGGAGAGTAAAACATAAGAATAAAGCTATCGTATTTCCTAACAGTTTCTACTCTCCCTCTGCTTGTTCTATTTAGAGCACAGCATGTTAAGCTTCTAGCTTGCCTTTCCGAATCACCGGGGAGACATACGCCCTCATACCTGAGCAAAGGCCTGTGATCTGGTTCAGCATCTGCAACGTGGCAGTCAGCGTCTAGCTGTGGGTCTCTGGTCGGAATCTCCCTCTTGCATGTATTGGGACAAGGAAGTGATTTTATAACTAACATGTCATCGTGATCACAAAATGTCCCTACGCAGGAATGCCAAATCTAAACTCCTACCACGTCCATCAGCAATGTAACAGACTGTATCCTTGACTGAAGCACAGAGTGAATATGTTATGAAGAACTCCAGTGCTGAAGTAGGCAAAACAGTGTGATATGAATAAAAAACAACACCGTAGAACTGGCTATTTGAAAAATAACAGTACGAAGCCTAATAAAAAGCATTTAGAGCAAAGTGCACAGAGGCTCTAAGCTGTCAGCAAATGAATAAAATACATTCAGGGCAAAGTGCACAAAGGCCTAAAGCCTGAAGCTAATGCGCAAAGTATACGTAAAACTAACCACACTACAATATTGCTCTTATGACTCCCTTTTGGAGCTCACAGGTTTGGAGCCCGCAATGGAGGTGCCCCATTTGACACCAGTTTCATTAGATTTCCTAATAGGTCAGGAAGGAGAAGGACATTCTTTGGTACTAAAGGACCTTCTTGTCTGGAAGACTTTAGGAGATCAGAAAGATACTCAGACCTTTTGGGAGAGGCTAAAGTTTTATGGGTGATCTTGGGGATCAGGTACCAGAAAAACGGTACAGAAGCATCCGAAGAAAGTGGAGTAGTTGGTGCATGGAGAGGAATTTGGATCCCATGTAGGCTCCTCTAGCAGAGGTAGCAAATTTCTTGGGTGAACTCTTCAAATCAGGCCTGTCTTACAGAACAATAAATTGTTATGGATCAGTCATGTCAGCTGGACATGCTTTGGTGAATAACTTTGCTCTCGGTTGCGATCTCTTGAGCCATAGGGTGATAATAGGGTGATAATAGGAATTTGGCCTAAAAGACCACCTAGGGCTCTAATCTTTATGTATCCTGGCCAGATAATGGTTACCTTTCATTGAGACACCTATCTCTGAAGTTAGCAACTTCACTTTGTCTGATCTATTTTAGAAGATTTTAATATGGTAAAGCTCTTGGGGTTTGTAACAGATCTCATTCACCAGATGGCATTCACCCTGATGTTTGAAAAAGGACTAAGATGATGTCTTTATTACCCATCATTTTACGACTGCAAGAAATTGTCTGTTGTGAGCTGCAGGAAAACAGTATGAGCAGAGAATGTTGAAATTTACAGCAAATAGGGAAAATCATTTGTTGATCTCTTATGTGAAGACTTCTCTATGGCTACGATTTCAAGGTGAGTGAGATCAGTAATTTTGGCAGCTGGAGTTAGGTTATCAAAGTTTGGAGCACACTCCTCTAGGGGTGCTCCGGCTAGTAAGATTCTTTGGACAGATGGAACTCTTTTGGAGATTCTCAAGACAGCAGACTAGTCATTTATTCGTCTAATAGTTTTGCTAATATCTATCTGAAATCAGTGAAGCAGCTTTAAACATGCATAATGATAGCTTCCATTTTTGTACTGACATGGCAATTTTCCAGTTAACATGCAGACAGAATCTTGATTTCATTAAATACAATGGATGCTAGCAAGATCCCACCCACCTCTCCAATTACATTTTTCTCTGACTAAATTAATGAAGTTTGAATTTGTGTTTAAAATGTGCTACTTACAGGTTTTTCTACTCGTTTGTTTATGTTAAAATGTTGTTTTATACTTTTCTTTTATCAAACAATTTGCAGAAGAAGAAAGTTTGTACCAAGATTAAAGAAGATCTTGTGTTTTATTACAGCCTAAAGAACCAGGAGGGCTTATATACTCTGCTTTAAAATTCCAGATTGGAATACATGTTTTATGATGTGTTTTATTAAATATTCTTTAAAGGGCTGCGTGTTGGGGCAGCAATAAAAGGTTTTATGCATAATGCTAGCCTCAGTTGTCTTTAAAGAAATCACGATTCTCTCTGCATGTTAACTGGAGTCGCCATTACGTAGTATCCCATAAATGAATAAACAAACCCAATCTAAAACCTTTGAGTTTTTAGTGGTTCAAATATATGGGTCATATATTTAAACTACTAAATATTCAAAGGTCCACAGTATGACAATTCTAAAACAGGGTAGTTTTCTAACTCCTACCCTCCTACATAGATTCCAATTCTGAAGAAGATCCGGAGTTACAATTGGCTTCCTAGATCTTCAGTCATACCTAGAAGTGAGGACAAAGGAAATAACGGAACTACCTGCTCCAAAACACAAGTTAAAACAACCTGTTTTTTATTCTTTAACCCTAGAAAGGTCCAACACATTCTTTAAACTAAGAACAAGAATAAATAAATTGCTCCACATAAGCTGAAACAGTAAACGTTATGTTGAGAACATTTACTATCCCACATAGCATCCTGTCTGGTAGGTATAGTACACCACAAGATTTTAGAGTTCTAGTATGACTTAGTCTATGCTACATATATTTATCACCACATGTAACAGAGTCGAAGGTGGGCATGTACTAACATATCAACATTTTTAATGGATGCCTGATTTATGTAGTAAAATCACAAAAAGAATCTCTGTTGAAGATTCTCTCCTTTTCTCAAAGTCCCTACTGTATCTTTGATCCCAACAAACGGTGTAAGGATGGACGACAAGGGTGGGCTATCTGATCTGTCTTAATAAGAAACCAACTTGTAATAGTACTGGCTTGAAAGCTGCAGTCACTCCTAAAGAGACTACTTCCACCTTCAGGATCCTCTATGTGGAGCAATGACAACTGTATGTGGTGCTGTGTAAATAGTGTGCCATTCACAATGTCTGCCAAAACGTCCAATTCCTGTGATACTGCCCAGATCATGAAAGGCTTTGAGATCCAAGGCTGCAGTGGAACAAAAGAGCTCAAAGGTCAACAGAGCTCGTCTTGCCATCTACAGGGACAAATGTGAGGGAGAACAACTAGAAAAGAGAAGTCTAGTTATGCACAGTTCATGCTATATCTGTTTCCATGCATTATATGTATCTCAGTGGGGCCTAAAAACGGACTCATGGCGAGGACCTGGATTGTGCAGAAAATGTAGGTGGAGGGTCCTGATGGGATATACTGCTTAAACACTAGTGGTTGACTACCAAGACTGTTCATGAGGTCCTAACCCATCCTTTTAATCGATAATATATTAGAGATTGCCCCCACACAACAATCTAGGGTGACACTAAAATCATATTCATCAACCAAAATAGGATAGGACTTGATTTTTCCAAGGGATGAATGTACATGTTAACCAAAGAAACATGAAAGGTTGGGTGGCCCTTCATAGTTTGTCACAAGAACAAACAGATTGGTGAGTTACCATAAACACAGAGGATCTTAACCCGTTTAGTGCTAAGGATGGAATGGTGCGCATGTGCTGAGGACAGAACCATTCTGTCCTCGCACTCGCCCACAGGGGAAGCGCTGGCTCTCCCCCGTGGGCCGCCCATTACAACTCCCCCACCAGGGATAGTAGCGGAAGTGCTTCTGCTGCCACCCCACACCCCTTTGTCGGCGATCTCATGATGTGGGTTTGCCTTCATCATATGCAGTCGATGTGCTGGAAGCCATGTGTGCTCCCAGCGCTGAAAAGGTGAGTTGTTCCTTTCTCCTTGTGCCTGGTTTAAATTGATTCCTGCTTCACCATTGCAGGTAAAGCCCGCGATTGTGGAGCAGGAATCAATCCACTTGATCACCAGGTTTTTTTTGTGTTTGTGTAGGGGAGCCAGCCCTTGGGCAAGGGTCGCTCACTGGGGTGCATTGTTTCTTCTGTGTTTTGCCCCCAGGAGTAGATCAGCTCCTTTTTCTGCCAATCTGCGCCTGGAGGTGCGGGGGAGAGTTGGAACCCACTAGCCGCCAGGGACTTTATATTGTGTGCACAATAGTCGAGCGACCCATTGGGCAGGGGTCGTTCCCCTGGGGGAAACTTTTTCTTCTGTGTTTTGCCCCCCACCTGGGGTAGATAGGCTGCTTTATTCAACCAATTTGTCCCTGGTAGGGTCAAAACCCACCAGCCACCAGAGATTTTATTTAGTGTGCACAATAAGTGAGCGGCCCCTTGGGCAATGGTCGATTCCCTGGAGAAATTTTTCTTCTGTGTTTTGATACTCCGGGGGCAGATCCGCCGTTGTTTTGGCTGATCTGCCCCTGGGAGTGGGGGTCCAAACCCACTAGGCACCAGGGATTTTGTATTTCCACAAATTGATCTGCCCCCCCAGGTTGGGGGGGTGGAGGGCGAAACCCATGGGACACCAGGGATTTTATTTGAAAAATTTGTTGGGAGCGACCCCTTGAGTAAGCCAACTAGACACCAGGGATTTTCTTTTTGATATGTTGGGGATTAGCACCATGGGGCCCTTTAGTGGGGAACGAGCATACTTTTGGCAGTTTGCAGCCCCCCTTGGGGGGCAGACTGGCCATATTTTTAGGAGAGTCTTTCCCAGGGGAAGGGGGACAGAAACCCACTAGACACAAAGGAAAGTTTCTGTGTGTGTAAACTAGAGTTCGGCTGGCAGTGTGCATGTACTGGCATTTGGCTGGCTGTGTGTGTACTGGCATTTTGGTGGTGATGGGAAGCGTTTTATCATGTTAACTGTTTTACTTATTGTCATCATTTGCATTTGTGGTTTAATGTTTTATTGTTCCTTTTTTACGTTTCGCCTAGACAGCGCTTGCGCTGTGCTAGGGAAATCTATTGTATTTTTTTAAAAATCATAAAAGGGACTTAAACCCCACCCATTACTTTACTCTACTTACCATTGACAGACTCCCACGTGGGTCTCACATCCCTCTCAGTGGCTCCCACATGGCTCCTACGTTACTCTCATTTCCTTATCCACTATTGGTCAGTGCCTCTTCTTCACCTCCATCTTCTTCTTGGGCTTGAAATCTTCATTCCGTCCTGCAGTGGAGTTTCGCCCTAGTATTGCTTCCGGTGCCTTGTGTCCTAACACTGCAGGTTCCTGCAGTGCAGGCACTCTTTTTTTTTTATTTACCTACTGGTAAGACTGCAAAGCAGGTAATGTACCTGCTGCGGGGCCCTTGCTGCAAGCTGCACATCAGTGAATTAGGTTCCAGTGAGTGACGGTCAGCCTTTCATTCTTCCAGAGGGGACTCCATAAATACCGTTCAGTCGGATAACAGTAACTTCCTCCTTGCAAAGCTGAAGTGCCAGTTTTCACTGCCTACACACGTTCCATACCATTTAGACAGATCAACAAAAAAAGTTGGTTAAAAAACGGCTTTTACTTTGTCTTAGTGCTTCTAGGGACACAATGCACACCTTTCACCGCCGACAAGACACTCCATTTATTGCAGCTTGCACACTGTTAGAAGCCCTTTCTTAATTTATGGTCCGGCGGCATGCAGCGGCTTGTGCGCCTACCTTCTTTACGACATTTTTGCCAGAAGAATGCTTCCTCCTCCACTGTCTGGTATTCACTTGTTATTAAGAAAAGTGTCAGCAGTGATAGCCCATAAACGCTGTGTCCTTTTGCCAGGAAGTGAATTCCTGGCAAGATGGTGGGGCTGTGTACCCCATAGAGAGCCTTAACATCTTAAATTCTGCATTGTGAAAAAAAGGAGAATTGCACCTGACTCCCAAGGGGAAATGGTATGGAAAAGAAAGCATTGGCAATATCAATGGTTGCATACCAGGTCCCTTTATGTTTTTGTATCCTTTCAATCAGGGTTATGGTTTCAGGGACTCCAGTCATCGACAGGGGTGTATGTTTGTGCAATTCGTGGCAATCTATTGTCATGCTATAGCTCCCATCAGATTCGGCCACAAGTCACGAAGGATTGTCCCACTCAGTGGTGACTGTGGCCACCACACCTTCCTCCATCAAATACTGTATAGTCTTGCTTATCTCCTTATGCCCTCTCATAATGCAGTACTGTTTCAAAGGAACCACCTTGGTTGCTGGGGCACCTTCACGGGGGTATCCCTCACTGCTGCCACTGAAATATATTGCTTTGATCCAAATTAATAACAACCATCATCGAAGTATAAAGTCATCCCATTCAGAATGTCAATTCAGAATGTCAATTCCCAATTCTCAATATATACTCAAGGAGGGGCACAATCAAAACAGTGTATTCTCTTTTTGGCGTTCTAACTATTTTCATTTGAACATTACTCTGCACTGCGATGGTATAGTGCTGACCTGTAAACGTTCTGGGATTTCCATAAATTAAGGAGGCCTCCGCTTTGGTGTCCACCCAGGCCCGAACTTTTTGAACATTTTCATGTTTCCAATGAAGTTCTAAATCAACATAGGGTCTGTTATCTTTACGAGCCCGTCCCTGTACCGGAGTTTGGCCTGTTTCCTTATCTGATTTAAACCTGTAAACTTTTGCCCAAGTCAAGTCTGGACATATGCTCCCATATCTGCAAGGAGATTCCTCAACTTCTCTCTTCTCAGCAGTTAACCAATCAGTCTCCAACTCTTCCTCCTCCTTTCCCCGTGCGGAAACATTTTTCTCCCTTTCTTCCTTCTGTGTCTATAACTTGCCATGATTCACTTGTTGGTACTCCTGCTTATTTACTTTTCTACTCCCCTCCTTTCTGTCCAGCCCTTGCTTGCGATACATCTCCCACAGTCTATTGGTATCTCTCCCATCAATCTGTTCTTTGTTGACGCTATCCTTCAACAATGCCATATAAATATCTCTCCTAGATACTCTGTTATCATCTGTATGACCTTCAGACCTCGAGGGTCTCTCAGGTTTCATCCAGCCTCCAAGCTCTCCTAACTCACAAACTGCCTCCGGAACATCCTTTAAAGGATTACCTGTCTGATTGATTAATAGGGTTATTATCATATTTGTAGGCTGGAGGAGCAAAGCAAATTATCCTGTTTCGCACTGATACAGAAAGCAGCGCATGTAACAGGCTGTGAGCATCATCCAGAAAAATAGAAGTTTTAATTCCCTCCTCCTTAATTTTCTGCATTGCATTTCTCAGTTTATACCAGGGCTTATAATTTTACGACCAGTCACACTGTAGGATATTTATAGTTACACCCTATGACTGCTAGCTGCAGTAGGGTGATCTGCTGGTTACCTTGATAGCCCCTAAACTGCTCCTGTACATTGGGATCAGTGCTAAGTATGCAAAACTTAGGAGCATCTCCTACATCTAGCATTACTCCAGAGGCTCCTGTGTCAAATAATCGCACCATCCATGTAAGTAAAGTTTCTCCAGATCTCTGCCTAAATCTGTCTATTATGGCATTGATTTCCTGTTGTGTATAATCCTCTAAAGAACCCATAGCAGCCCCCCCAACAGGGAACTGAGGTCCATGCTGCAACTTTCCTCTGAGCATGGACTGGGCCTGAATTATTTTCTGTTCATCTGCCTCGCTCTGAACAGCATTATTTTTTCAAAGCTCCTCACCATAATCGGAAAAATCTGTGTAGTTCCAAATATTTGCATCCCAAGCATCCGGATTCCAATCTAGCCATGCTTTAGCAATGGCTAAATGAACCTTCCTTTTATTCACTCTCCCCTGCATTTATTATTTTTATATTGTGTGACGCAGACGGCTGCTTTCTCTGTGACTAACTGATAATTATCAACTTTATCTTGCAGTAATTCGTTCTGACAGGACAGTATGGTTACGTTATTTTTAGCTTCAACTAGCTGCCTCTCCAATTGCTGATTTTCTTGTTCTAACTGAGCACATTTCTCATGCATTTTTCTATAAGCAGGTAACAGGATCTAGCCCCGTCTTCCTGAAATAGATAAACTACGTCCCTTCTCTACCAGCACTTTGTGCAAGCAAGTTAATACTTTTATTGGTTCTGAATCAACAAGACATTCACTCCAATTTTCACATAACCCTGTTCCACCCGCCCATTCGTATATAAAAACATCATAGGGTACCTTTTTCCACCCTAGCATATACCATTTGGCACCTGGAACACTGCTTTTGACTTTTTGCCAAACATTTTCACTTTTTAAATATTTTATTTTGTATCCTGCAAACGACTACACCAAATTGTTCTTCTTTGCTTCAAACGAAGAGGAAAACGAGGCCAAGGAATGTGGCACTCCTAGTTTGAGCAACTAATTTATTGAGGTACTTATCAGATGTCAAATAAAAGCACACGAAAATATGAACATGAGCATTTAACTTGAATGCAGTAAAACATGTGTAAATGCCAAAATATTCACAACAGTTAAACAATAACAGAAATAGAAGTACAATATATCAACAATGGATATATGAAGTGAATATATATATATATATATATATATATATATATATATATATATATATATATATATGTACAACAAGGCTAGATAATTAAGTATAAAAATGCATCACCATGAAGTTTGAATCCATCATCATCCTTGCCAACATCAAGCCAAGTAAACCTGAACGGATGAGACAGGAGAACTTTCCTTGATGGGGTCTGATGAGCACTGCGTCTACTCCCAAAATTAGCTCCTCTGTGTCAGTGTTAAGTTTTTCCTGATTTATATAACTTAAAGTAACGCAAGGGGAAGATACTAGCAATCGACCCCTCCCTTCGGTTATTGACTTCAAATGCTGGCTGTACTTGGTCAATGTCAAAAACACGCAAAAGAACTGGCCAATCCCCAATGCGCATTCCTGAAACAGAGCTGTACCTTTCTCTGCTGAAAACATTCACACCCTGGTACACTCCTATTATCTCCATATCCCCTGCAATATGTCCTCTGCTCTAGTGAGAAGAGCGAAAACATGTTCAGTGTAGAAAACAAGCTTTGTGGAAAAATACCTGCACCACATATGTGACAGCACCTGAAGCTAAGTACAAAATGGAGTAATGGAGTCAGTGGTCAAAATGGAGTCAGTGGTTAAATGCAGCACCTGAAGCTGAGCACAAAATGGAGTCAGTGGTCTAGATGGAGTCGGTGGTTAAATACAGATAGCATTACAATCATGCATTTGCGACACAGTTGCGCTAGGTGGAAGCACTGTCAGTCCTCCTTGTTGCAATGGGACAGCTATTGCGAAGAAAAAACAGCAACAGCAAGATGCCACCTATTATAGCCAAAATAATTGGAAATCCCCCGAAAATACTCAAAAATATTGAGTGGATGGCTGGAGGTATTATGCCAAATATAAAGGAGAAGGTGCTGATGCAACCAGAACCAACAGTCTTAAAGAAATGTACAACCCCTTTAGTACTGGACGCATTAGAAATCCGTCCCACAAGTTCACCAAAGTGTCTTGGAAAGTTAGTATTTAAAAGGCACTGCATCTCTGCAGATGACCTAGCCACTTGGAGTGCATAGGTCTTGCATTTTAATGACAGAGCCACATGTTTTTGGAACAATAGAGCTTTAAATCTGCATAACCTGTCAAAATTCACATGTGAGACCAAATATCTGCTACTTTTGTCTGCTGCGTGGAGGGGGAGAATGTTACAGCAACAGGTGACAATTTAGCAGATCAAAACTACATAAGCAATTTCGGCTCACATTCCGCAACAGCTCCCACAATTAAGAAGCACTTAGCTTCCACTAGAGGGCACTTAGAAACACTGATCTAATCAAGGGGACTGGAATTCCCTTCAGATAGCTAGCTAAATTTGCTGCCAAAGCGTTCCACGCCCTGTGCAAAGACAGCTGCTTACAATCCATCAAATGGCTCATAGAGGTCTTGCATTTGCTCCTGCTAAGAAAGACCTCTTTCATGCTATTGAAACATCTGTGCGAAAAGGGTACCTCCACACCTCATGGATGTAACTATCTCCTAGCCTTTCACATTTGCCCACTGGAACGGGTTTTAAGCAAGATGTAAATGGCAGTTATGAAATAGGCAGACAACCCCATATATTAACCATTCAGTAGATGTTATTTCAGCCACAGTAAAAGGCAACTTTTCTAACTTTTCGATGTTTAGCATAACATAACTCACTTCCGTCATAGCCATTACTTGTTGTTGTCACGTTAAATTAAATGCTGGAAAAATGTCCTGTTTGCTAACATTGCCACCAGATTTTAATGTTTGTAGTGTCCATCATAACTGCATAATGGAACTAAGCTGGTACTCTACCTGCTGTAAAAATGACATGTCAGTTGTACAATATTTATTGCAAATGAAACAGTGTTGTTTAAAGAGTATATGTGGTCGGACAAGGTTTTAGTCCCATTATCTACAACGGCTAAATGCTTTCTGTAAATTTTCCTGATCTATTTGCCTTAACAGGCTTCTTGTTGGGAAAGTTTCCAAATTCCATCATAAACTTCATATAAGAAGCACTTTTTACATTGTCTTCTGGGGCCTAACAGGAAATCCTGCAAGTCTGTGTTGTTTGACAGGAGATTGTTCGACAGGAGACCGAGGTGTACTTTAACAGCATCTAGTGAGGAACTTTTTAACCATTGCTGGCAATATTTCCCTACACTGTATGATGTTACTGTACCCAAATGTCTTGAAGACACATAGCGAGGGTCTTATCTACTGTTCAAAAAACCCCTTTGAAGTTTACAAAACACGCATGACAACCATTTGTGTCGACTGGCCGCAATAACCAGCCGCCAGGATGTGAAAGTGATGTGTTGAATGTTTTATTTTGGACCAACCCATCGACCTGATCTTCAGTTGCATTAATGTATTTTTGCCATTTGTTAAATTTAGCAGGGATACAGGGTTCATTAAATTCCTTAATTTTTGTCAAGCCTAAACAACTGGTATTTTGTACAGTTTCATTTAATTTAAAAATATAATTTGAACAGGTATCAGGCATGCTCTAAATAAAGCTTCCTTTTCCCTTATTTGCTGTTTGCAAATTTTTAGTTCCCCATATACTCTTTAAGTCAATCGACTCCAGCCAATATTCATAGCATTCTATCGCCAACCGGGAAACAAAGGAATCAAAATGAATCAATTTTGTATCAGTCAATAACACCTTGTGCATTTCCACTATAGGCAATTTAAAATAACGCCTCAGCATTTTTAACATTGAGCCCAGTAAAATATGCAAACTATTCAGAGTATGTTTTAGAACTCCCAAATGGTGGAGTTGGACAATATTCCTGTTGCATATAACTAAAAATAGTCTTCGGGGTACTTTCTCTATGAATGAGATGATGTCCATAATAATTGTTGCAGAACATATCTCCATAATTGTTCTTTTGATTGATAAACATCTCCGCTTTCAAACACAGTAAAATACTCTAGTTCAGATAACAAAGAATCAACTGTTTTTACATTCCAATCATCAGAAACAACTCCAGGTGTTATTGCATCATTCATTGAAATTTTAAATATTTATGGAATTTGAATAACCTCTATCGGGCCATATGTATCAAAAGATACTTTATCCCAAACAACCCCATCAAGAATTAGTAGCGCTGAAATGTTCACCAGGGACAAATCACAACGGACCTTGTGGGAGGAAAAATGTGGTTTCAGGACCTCATACACCAGTTCAACTGCATAGCTTTCAGGAAGGTAATGACCATGTATTACTTAATAAGAAAAAGACAATGACAAACCCAATCCACAGAAGGGGGGCAAGTACAGTTAATAAGAGCCACAGATAGGTCCATGGACGAATGAAATAGTTAATATGGAGCCAATTCATCAGCTTACGTGTTCTAAACAGTCTTGTTGCAGAAGAGGCAGATGAGTTGGTGAAAGAGTCATTGACAATAAGCACAGATAGACCAAGGCACACAAAAAGGTAAACGTTCTTCAATGTTTCTGGGACGTGAGTAAAGCCCAAGTATTGTACATCCAGAGGTGAAGAGTAAAAGCGATGAATCCAAGTTGTTGATATGTTAGAGTCTTTATTCGCAGGTATAGGTTTGTGTCGTCTTTACAGGAAACAGCCAACACGTGTTTCGTCACGCAAGTGACTTTATCAAGGCTGTAAGGAAGTAATAGAAACATACCGATATGTACAATTGGTCTGAAGGTATGTACTAATTCAGTGTTAAAGACATAGTGGTGAACCACGTCCCAGAAACATTGAAGAACGTTTACCTTTTTGGTCTATCTGTGATTATTGTCATTGTGTACCCTGGTACACAACTCTTTGTGCCCAACAGGGTAGTGGGGCACCTGACCGAGTGGCACCTTCTTTCTCCTATCGGACTCACTGTGTTGCCTTAACAAGAACTGTTACGGAACGGAAGTGCGGCTTTCTTACCACGCACTACCCTTGTATTTTTTGTCTCTGGCTTGAAAGAGTCATTGACGTCGGCAAAATATCCAGAAGCAGTTTGTGCAAAAACTGGAGCTGTGTTTGGAAGAGGGGAACTTGCAGAAGTCTCCCTTGATGGTTTATACTAAACAGTTCCATCCATTTGAGTTTATTTTGAGAACAATTGCTCACTGTTTCAGAAGAAGTTAGCGGTACTGGTGAAAGATCTTCTTCCACCCTCCCTAAGCTCGGGGAAGTGTCAGCGTTGGTGCTCAAAACCTGTAGAGGAACTTCCTGGTCTGTAGAGAGAGGGAGTCGTGGACTACCCAGAAGTCCCCTAGGTCTGTTGTGTAGGATAACTCATATAGTGTAGCTTGACATTGTTAACTGAGACAAAGCGGTTTTCTTTAGAACAAGGCAGCAGAGGTAGAATAACTGTTCTGGTGCCCTGTATTCCCAGGACTGGGACCGGTACACGATAAGAAGGACCAAACTCCTTTTTCACAGCAATCTTTTTATGCACTAGATCCCAAACTTTTGGAATCCAGCTGAGAGGTGTTATTGGTGCATCCCTTATTCCAGAGGAGGTGGCACTGGCAGATGTGTTTTCATCCTGAAATTGTTGTAAGTCCTGCAAGACAGTGACACTTTCATTTATGCCAAAAGGTGTATCTGCTGCCTCCGTGCCAGGACCATCAAGATCTGGAACATACATTTGTGTTCCGAACAGCATTTCATATGGAGTACACCCACCAAGGGACTTTCTGGGCATATTATTATCTGTGGACTTCATATAGGTGATTAAGCCAACTACCAATACTCTCACTGTTAAGGATTGCTTTAAGTCCTGGTTTCTTCACTCCACAACACTATTTCCCTTGGGATGATACAGACACGAGTTGTACAGTTGGACCCCTAATGAAGCCATGGTGTTCCTGAATGCTCTTGAGGCAAAAGCTGGGCCCTGGTCCAAATGAAAAGCCACAGCTGCATATGTGCCAATAAAGACTTCTAAATCTTTAATAACAGTTTGAGCGTCAGCTGATTGTCGTGGCCACATCCATAGAAATCTGCAGCAGCGACTAAGATGTATTTGTTTGCAACATCAAGTTTCAAGGGACCACAGTGGTCCAGGTACACACACTACAGAAGTTTGTTAGAAATTAGGAGGGGTGCCTGCGCTGGGTGTTAGACAGTGGACCCTTTTATTTGCTGACAGATGTCACAGCAAAGGACATACTGTCCACCAGTAACGTGCTTGTAATAGTGAAATAGTAGCCACCGCACCAGCCTGGGCAAAAGCAACTCTATCATGCGCTGCTTTAATCGACTCAGGTCTTTGGTCTTTATTGGGGATCACACAATCACCCACCCCTGGTATTGTTACTAGGGCAGTATTTAGGATAGCTATGCGGTAAGTATATTTGGAAGAATATGCCCTTTGCATGGGCTTGCTTTCAGCCAAAGCTTTTTAAAGCAACCAATGTTTCACCATCCAACCTCGTCCGTGAACAAGTTATTGCAGCTACAGAAGCTGCAGCTACTGCTGATTTGGCCACTTCATCAGCCAAGTTATTGCCTGTAACGTGTTTTCCAACACGTTGATGTCCCAACGTATGAACTACATGGACAGTGGGTAGTGTTTCTTTCAGAAGTCTGTGTTTGATGGTGTTGTCTTTTAATCTCTGAATCCATTCTGGCACCTGACATGCAGGTATTGTCAACATCAGGGCAGTACTCGCTCTACGGGCGACTAGAATGCAAAAACCTAACAATTTCAAGCTATCATAATTTATGCATTGTGCTGATATGACGTTGCTTAACCTTTTGCATTGCAGAGTTTCATCTTGAAGACTTATGTTCAGCATGCATATAAATACTGTTCACATGTGATGTACTGCTGCAGGCTTTCAGACTGTGTCAGGGTGTGGTCCCCTTCAAGGGCCTTCTAGAAGCCTTCCCTGCAGCATGCCTGGGTGTGGTTTGTGGGCTGGGCTAATACTCTATATAAGGGAGCCAGCCCAGCTCCACGTGCTCACTATTCAGAGGTCCCAGTGCAGAGCAGCAGCAACTTCCTGAGCTCCTGTTCCGGTGGCCTACTTTGATCCTCCAGGCCTTGCCCTTTTCACTTAGTGGGTGATCCTTGATCAGGGCGGTAAGACGGAGGTCAGGCTGGGCCCCCGATCCCGTTATCGAAGACTTTCGAGTTCTTGGGCCTAATTTTGCATGATAAACAATGTTACTCTTGTGCGTGTAAATGTGCGCTTGGTCGTTTCATGGCATTTACATGCTGATACTCGAATCGGCAAGACGCACAATTCTTTGCTTGTGTGTTAATTCTTGATATTCATTGTGCGCTACCATTTTATGGCATTTACAAGGTAGCATTCGAATTGGCTAGACGCGCGATTAGTTTTCTCGTGCTGTAACCCTTGATATTCATTGTGCGCTACCATTCCTTGGCAGTTACATGGTGGCATTCGAATCAGCAAGACGCGCAATTCTTTTCTCGTGCTTTAACCCTTGATATTCATTGTGCGCTACCATTTCTTGGCAGTTACATGGTGGCATTCGAATTGGCAAGACGCGCAATTCTTTTCTCGTGCTTTAACCCTTGATGTTCATTGTGTGCTACCATTTCTTGGCAGTTACATGGTGGCATTTGAATCGGCAAGACGCGCGATTCATTTTCTGTGTGTAATTCATGTTATTCATTGTACGCTACCATTCCCTGACATTCATATGGTGACATTCGAATCGGCAAGCCGCGCGATTCCTTTTCTATGTTTAAAATCACGGTGTTCATTATGCGCTACCATTTTAAGGCATTTACTTAGTGGCTTTCGAGTTGGCAAGACGCGTGATTTATTTCTCGAGTCTAATTTGTGTTATTCATGGTGCACAATCATTCTATGGTATTTACAACCTATGAAAAAATCTGCAATGTGCGCAATTCATGTTCCGGCAATTTGAGAGAACAAAAAAGCTAGAGTTATAGATGTAATGTTATGTGTACATAATATGTTTCTCAAACACGATTCATATGATGGTTTAGAAATCATTCAGATTATTTCCTGATCCTCAAGTAAAAGATAATACTTGAATTTGAAAGTTGCATTTAACCTTTCTTGATTCCCTCACAGGTATCCAGTCATCTTGAAGCCTAGTCATTTTAAGTCTATGTTTGGATTGTCCATGTTTTCAGAATGGCAATGCTTAGAGTCATAGCCTAGTAATGATTCATATGATATAATCTTGATATTGTGTGTTTTAACCTTTTTGCTTCCTACAGGTCTCCCTCCCAGCTGTTCCCTTCCTATTCCCCTTTTCCCCACTTGGACTCTCTTAAACTCTGTGACAATTCTAATCAGAGTAATGGAGCTGTCTTGTGGTGGAAGTGTTGGGAACGTGCACAGGCCGCGAGGATCTGGTGACTCTGACAGGTATTCATTGAAGGAATATACACAATAGTACGAATCACAAACTATTAATGTTCACTGTCATGGATCCGTGTGTTCTAGTGCCATCATCAGAAACATGTGCTCTGCTAATGGTGCAGTGCAGTCCCCTAAGGTATTTGTGTAAGTATGTTATGGATGGAATTCACCATATTTCATGTAGCCACTCACAACCACACAGGCAACAAAGTATTTATGTTTAGTGCCTATTGCTGGTTGGGCTGAACCATAAGTGTAAGTGATTGTATGATGTTGCTCAATAGGTAAAGTGTTTGCTGGAACAGAGTATTCTAGTTCATATTGGAAAGATTCTTGAGTTTGTAATTTAGGGTCGAAAACATAATCAACATAAGTGGCAGTCAGAGGCATTGCCCATTGACTCCATTGTGGATGTAGTGCCTTTGAGTTAGGAACGCTAGCTTTTGTGACAGCCTCAAGGGCTGGGATCAGAGATACAACAATAATGTGTTTCTCTTGGGCCAGAGGTCTTTCTTTAATGAAAGCCATGTGAACAGCAGTCCAATTTTTTTCTGTGAGAGCAAAGCATTGTTCAGCTGTGGAATACAGATGTGATTTGTATGCTATGGGGACGGTGTCACCCTCATTGAGTATTACATAGGTGGAGCCAATGGCACCAGCGATTATTCTGATGACCAGATGTGTTTTGTTGTCCCTTGTGAGTAAAAGTTTTGCTGCAAGCATGTCTTGTTGTAATCCTCTAAGAATGCGTGTGTGTTCGACTGTCCAATATTTATTTGAAAAGTCAGGGCGTATTAAATCATATAGGCCCTGATTTTAACCTTGGCGGACCAAAAGAGCGCCCGCCGGTCCAGAGGAAATGCCCCTGCAACGAGGACGCCGGCTCAGAATTGAGCCGGCGTAGTTGCAGGGGTGCGACGGGTGCAGTTTGCACCCGTCGCGTATTTCAGTGTCTGCATGGCAGACACTGAAATACTTTGCGGGCCCTCTTACGGGGGCCCCGCAGCACCCCCTACCACCATCCTGTTTCTGGCGGGAGACCCGCCAGGAACAGGATGGCGGTAGGGGGTGTCAGAATCCCCATGGCTGCGGAGCGCGCTCCGCAGCCATGGAGGATTCCCCCGAGCAGCGGAAAGTCGGCGGGAGACCGCCGACTTTCCGCTTCTGACCGCGGCTGAACCGCCGCGGTCAGAATGCTCGTGGGAGCACCGCCAGACTGTTGGCGGTGCTTCCGTGGTCGGTGGCCCTGGCGGCCACCGGCCGCCAGGGTCAGAATGACCCCCATAATGATTTAATGCCTTGTGCATAATCTGGAATGTAAGTTTGCCAAAGTTTAAAAAGCACATCAATGACTGGAGCTTTTTGATGGTGTTCGATGGTTGCAATTGTGCATACATTTCCAGATATTGGGGTGCTACGCTCTTGCCTTCATCTGATAATCCGTATCCCAAAAAATAGGACACTAAGGAAGGCTTTTTTTTTAAATTAAATTTGTAGCCTAATTCAGCAAATCCCACAATAATGCTTCTCACCTGTTTTATTTGTTGAGCGAGATTATCATCCGTAAGTTAGCCTAAAGCGTTAAAACTTGATAAATTCCTACTTTCAAGTGCTATATTTTGGCAGAAAAAAACAGTTGGAAATATCCACGGTTGTTTTGTATTTTTTGCCCACTATATTGTTAATAAGTGCGGTCCATGTTGAATGGAAAATATACATGTATGACTATTTCAATGTCTGTAATCTAAGACTATTCTATATGAGCGGTTCGGTTTAGCTACATGGAACAACGGGTTGTTCTCTGGTGAAACACAGGGTTCAATTACACCCTGGTACTCTAACTGCGTGAGGATTTCCCTCACGGGTGCTTTTGATTCATGTTTAATTGGATCTTGGGGTTGAGGTTGTGACCTAATTGGTATTATATGGTAGGGAGAATCTTTATATCACCCTACATGGTTACAGTACAACTGGGGTCCCGGCGCCAATGCCCAATCAATAGCACAATCCTCCCTGAGCTCTCATGGAACAAGAGAAGAGGGTTCAATTAACTCTTTGCCATGCGGGAGATTACAGACAAATCATGCTCGCCAATCTTTTTCAGCCAATAAAATATCATAAATGGTAAGGACGCGATCCCAAAAGATAGCATCAATTGTGTGCTCAATCTATCCTTCTAATTGTATTTTAAGTTTAAGTTTATACACCCTGCTGTGTGTGGAGACGGGCATCTCCTCAGTTTTGACTAGTTGAAAAATTGTTAGTTGCTTTCACTTCCAGGTGTTCGTGAAGATTCCAGCAAACTATTCTGACCTCTGCCACGCTGTCTAGCAGGATCAGTGTCCACATCCTGTTCTTCCTGTTCTTCAGTAAAGCTCATCCTCAGTGGAATTCCATACAGAAATCGCTGCCACCTTCTTTGTTTTTAATTAGGTTTTTTGTAGGGGAAGTTTCTATTATTTTTTAACAAACTTCTGATGAGCGTTGTCACTCCTTTCTATGTTTCATGTACTCAGTTTGCTACTCTGACCGTCCACCTCTCTCACTGCGTTTATCCGTATTACAACCCGTGTGTATGGATGAGGGTGAGTGAGTGAATGCGTGTATGTAAGTGTTGGTGAATGAGTGTGTGCGGGGAACCTGTGGGTGTGTGTGCGTGTATGCGGGGAGGTGGGAGGGGTGTTGTTCTGGAAGAGTGGGTGGGGAGGTCGGGGGTGCTGTTCTGGAAGGGGGTGGGTGGAGGGGTTTGGGGAGTGCTCTTCTGGAAGGGGTTGGGGTGCTGGTATGGAACTGGGGTTGGGTGGTATTGGGATTGCAGAGGGGGTTGGAGGAGTCATCTGCCGGTTACAGGAAATACATTTCCTGTCACCAGTAGCCTTTCCACCAGTCTTTTCGTGGCGGTGCTACTGCAGCGAATACCCTGGTGGAACGCCAACTCTTTGTACTGCTGGTGGTCTTCAGTGGACCGCCGGGTCAGAGATGCTAATCTCCGGCCCAGCTGTTTAACCGTCCTGGTGGTTTAAGCGGGGATGTGGCAGGTTGGCAGAGGCCAAACCGCTACACTCATAATGTGGTAGTCTTCACCGCTGGCCTGTCGCCGGCGAGACCGCCACCGAGGCCCTGGGTCAAAATGAGGGCCACAGAGGCAACCTTGAACATTAATTGCATCCCCAAAACCAGGGCCCAGGCAACCCCATATTCATATTGAATTTGATTTAACACTTCTGGAAGATTGGCAAAGTATTGGTGTACAATATGCAGTAGTATAGAGCGTGGCAAATACAGTGCCTCAAGTGTTGCAGTCATCTACTGAGGGAACTATCCCAAATGGCCAGCACATGGTGAGAATTCTATGTTTATCTTGAGGTCCTGTATGGGGAAATACTGCCTCCAGTGGGTTTATTTTTTGAGCTAACCGAAATAGATTTTTTCCCATTTAGTGGGTACATTACCAATAACTGAATGGACAGTTGCAGGGTGAATGCCTGCATGCGGTTGCGCTGGAGCAGCACGTACTGGGCTAGTATTTAATGTTTGCATTCCAAACTGTACTAAAAGTCTATATATTCCTGTAGGTTCAATGTATAAGCGGTGAATCTCAGCTACCACAAAGATGACTGTATAAGAATACGGTGTGTATGTGGCCAGTAAGTGCGAGGTAGGACCACCATCACTCAGAGGACCTAACCTAACATGAAGTATTGTGTGGAGAAGGGTACCATCAAGCCAGTTATGGTGGTCTCGAAAGGATAGAGGTATCTCTAAATATGCGTATGCTTTGTACTGTGCAGGTACATTAGCGGTGTATAATGATGAAATGTATTAGTGTTCCCATTGATTACTGGAAAGATAACCCAATAATAAAATGCTTCTGTTCTATAGGCTGGATGAGCTCCAACTATAAAGGTAACAGGACCCCCTGGGCTATAAGTCCATTTGCTAATAAATGAGTAGTAAGAGGGGTTGCATGTTTACTGCAATTACCACCCGTTGTGGGTCTGCCATGGTAAATATATCTGTTCACAGATAAGGACACCAAATGGGGATTGATTCTTTTAAGTTTCAAGCATGAACAACCTACAGCATCGAACGAGTGCTATCTATCCAGCTGAGGAGGAAATCCTCAATACCACGGACATCTCTGTATATAGTACTGAGGTGCCTTAAGCACGTAATGAGACAGATGCTCAGGAAGATCTGAAAATCAGTGCCTGACCAAACATTGGCAGCACTATGTTACGTTGGCTCTTATACTAATGAGGCTTCTGGATTTGGGCGTCAGCATCACCTGTATTGTGCGGAACTGAGTTTGATCACACATCATGTGACAACTGTCAACCTAATCGGTTTCCGGCCAGCTAGCAGCATCTCACCTATGCCCAAGAGCAGGGGTGATCTGTGGCAACCGAGCGCATGACATTGTAACTTCCCAGGGAAATCATGGAGGATCAGATCTCATCCTTTTCTCTCAGTTACATTTGTCTCACATATGCAAAAACAAACAGAAGCAAGAAATGGTTCAATAAGATTTATTGAATCAGCTGTATCTTAGACAAAATAACAAGAACTGCAATAATTAGGATAAAACATACTAAAAGCAAAATAGTGACAAGAAAAGTGAAACACAAGAAAAGTCCCATCATACTGTCACTAGGCAAGATGTGTAATTACTACCTATGCCACTAATGTTCTGTGTTAGAGCACAGCAGGATAAGCCCTAATCCACCCTTCAAGACCCCCGGGAAGATATCATCCCCCATGTCTGGACATAGGACAGTAGTGAAGAGGCCTGTCATTAATGAGACACTTTACCCATATAGGCCAGGGAACCAGCAGTCTCAGCAAGCAGCTGTGGTGAAGTCAAACAGCATGCAGCAGTGGTCATCTGGCTGAAACCTCCCTCTAACATGCATGGGACAGAGAGATGTCTTTATAATAAAACAGCTAGTGTCCTGAGAAAGCGTCCCCATGTAAAAATATGTATGTTTCTGTGAAATGTTAGCGATGCAGTGTACCACTTTGCGGCAACAACCCTATTTTGTTCCAGCCTTGCCTAAAGCACAGAATGAAAGAATGTCATGCTAAGAAATGTAAATACTTGCCTAAGCAAAAGGACAGCATGATAAAGGAAATTAAAACATCACCACAAATGTGATAGTTGCTGAAAAAATAAAATGAAATAAAATTAAACTTTGCTAGGCTAAAGGGCACAAACAGCAGGCCTAGTTGCTAAAATAACGTGCCCACATACATCGCTAAAATGGTTTCACAACAGTGTTGTCTTGAGTGTTTTGTTTTCCTTTCTAGTGGGATATCATTGGTGCTTGCTTTGTCTGTGCAAAGTAGGTGCTGGTGAGTCTAGCTGTCTCTGGCACGTGAGTGGTATCGTTTTTGAGTATATAGATCTTTGTCATAAAGCCACCTAGTGTACTATTTATTTTACACAGTGTTGGTTATAGTTCACTAATCTGTCAAGTTGCTTTTATTATTAAGGATTATGGCTAGCAACAGGACTACCGCTAAACAGTTTGTTGATATTCTTTTTTAATCTTCCTCTGGCCATGATTATGAGACTGACTGCATCTGAGGCAGAGGAAAAAGTGCAAGATTCCGGCAGTGAATTTTCTGTCCACGATAAATCATCTGATTATAAAGCCACTCTCAGAGGAAGTGCCTCTTTTAGAGGAGCACAATGATGTGCCGATGGTGTAGCAAGAGGCATCTGGATTGCAGCCTGGGGGGCTGAAGGGCTTCCCATTGGAAGAAATGAACTCTGGGTTGCCCCTAACATAGTGAAGCCGGCATTGCCTGCCTTTAGTGGTGTACCAGGATGTAGAATACTGAAAACCTTTTGCCTATAAATTAATTTAAGTTGTTTATGGATGTTGCATATTTGGATGAGATTGTTGAACAGGCTAATTTTTATGCTGAATAATATTTGAGGGACAACAGTGCCAAACATATGCCCTACTCTAGAGCTAGCCAGTGGAAACCCACAATACTAGATGAGTTGAAGAAGTTCTTGGGTTTAACTTTTTTGATGGGCTTGATAAGAAAGCCATCACTTTCTTCATATTGGTCTACAAGTCCCTTGATGGCAAAGGCTATATTTCCTACAACCATGAGTCATGATCGGTATTTGCTTCTTCCAATGATGCTGCATTTTGTTGATAATCCTTCAGCGTTGCCACAAGACCACCCTCATTGAAACAGCCTTTTTAAGATTCGGTCTGTTCTTGGTCAATTCTAGATCAATTTTCAGAGGTCTATGTTTCAGGAAAAGAAACAGCTGTGGATAAGTCTTTGGTCCTGTTCAAGGACTGTTTGGTTTTTAGGAAGTACATTCCTAGCAGGAGGGTGTGTTATGGAATTAAGATGTATGTGGTTGTAAGAGTAGTACAGGATATGACTATAATTTCAGGGTATACACTTCTAGTTCCGTTGTTGACCCCCCTTCTTGTCCCTCCACTTTAGGAGTTAGTGAGAAAATTGTGTGGGAACTCTGTAGAGGACTTATTAATCAAGGTCACCATTCATACTTAGATAACTTCTGCAGTGGTGTGCAATTGTTTTGTTAATTGTTCATAGTGGAGGCTGCTTGTGCTTGTGGCACAGTCCGCTCTAACCGTAAAGGTTACACAAAAGAGTTTGTTTGTAAAAAAAACTGACAGGGGACAGTGCAGTGCCTTGCATAATGAAGTTATGTTATGTTAAGGCAATTTATAGAGCGCAAAAAAATACCAAAAGGTGTCTTGGCGCTGGTGGATGACTACGTAGACAACGTCCCTTCCTGGTGATTTAGGAGCCTCATGGCGGGAAAAATCTAGGTTAGCATTAAACAGTCAGGTTTTCACAGCTTTCCTGAAGGCCAAAAGATTAGAAGCTAATTTGATGGAGATAGGCAACGCATTCCATATCTTGGTAACTCCACGAAATAAGCTTCTGCCACCCCAGGTCAGCCGTTTAAACCTGGGGACAACAGCCTTTATGCTAGATGGTGACTTAAGAGTGCCTCCTCGTGAATACCATTTTAGGCTGTCACTAATAATTGTTCAGGGCTTTGTAGGTAATGCAAAATGCCTTGAAGACAATTCTCTGCCTTATCGGAACCCAGTGCAAATTCTTGATGTGTTTAGAAATTGAATGTTATTTAGAGATTTTCAAAAGTAGGCGAACTGCCTCAGTTTGCAGAGTTTGTAGTTTGTTCAACACACACAGATAAGCACTGAGAAGGAGGCAATTACATTACTCTAACTTGGACATAACCAATGAAGTGACTACCAACTTCTGTAAATAGACAGGAATAAAAGGAAGTATCATTTTTAGAGTCCTAAGTATGAGGAAGGCTGAGAAGGTTACCGCCTTAACATAGGTAAAGTAGGACAATCAGTTGTCGATAAGGATTCCCAGACTATGGATTTTGACCACAGGGGACGGGAGAGGGCCCAAATCTTGTGGCCAACAGGAACCAGTCGAAAAAGAGGTCTGTGATCTGAACAATAATGCTTCAGCACTACTTGAATTAAGTCTCAGGCAACTGTTACTCATCCAAGTGCTAACTGAACACATGCAACTGGAGAATTAGCCCCGACTTCTGTATCATTGCTAGTGAAGGAAAAGATGATTTGTGTGTTGTCTGCATAGGTAGCAAGCAAGAAGCCATAAAATCTAATTAAGCATGCAAGTATCCGCCTGTAATGTTGTGTCCAGAGTGTTCAGTGTATGTGGCTCCGTTGGGAATTCCGGGGTGACCGAGTTTAATGCTGTGTTTAATCCTAAGGTACATGAACATGTCCAGTTGGGTGGGCACCACACCCGCAAACATCTGCTCTTTTGTTTTGAAGGCGCCCTGTGTGTATAGAACTCCACAGCTTGCACAACTCGTCCTTTTCAGAACTGCCAGACAGGCCGCCTCCTGGGGGAACAGCAATAGAGTATTATTTGTTAAGGGGACGAGCGGGGAGGAAAGCAATGTTATCCTGGTGCGCCTTGTTAATCTATGCCATGCAGCTGTGGTACACGCCACCGTTGAGTTAGCCAAATTTGTGAAGTCCAATGTATTGCCCAAGTAGGCTGACAGAGGAAGCGGACGCATTTACCACTCCTCTACTGACAAATGTGGAATGTATGGAGTAGGCTTAAACCAGTGGAAAGTGTAGTGCGCTTGTGCACAATTGTAATATGTCAGGAGCCTCGAAACCGCCCCAACTAAAGAGGACAGCAAGGACATCCCATCTGAATCTGGCCTACCCCGGCCTATGCCAGCATCACCATCTGAGTTCGGAGTGCCTGAAAAAGAATTTGCTTAGGTCTGTATGGTATGTTTAAGAAAAGGTATAGAAGCTTAGGGAGCACAACACTCTTCATCAGGCTTATCCGGCTTGCTAAGGGCAGCGGCAGGGATAGCCACTTGGTGATGATATCAATGATGGTAGTTTATGCCACTCAGTAATTAGCCTTAAGTGTTTCTCTTGAGGCTCCCTCAGATACAGAGTAATATCATCCACATATAGTGACACAAGGAGGGGCCTCGAGGGATAGCGGAGTGCATATTCTTGATGATTTTGCCGGAGCCCAGCTGCCAGGTGCTCCACTGCCAGAGCAAAAAGAAGCGGCGACAGCAGACATCCCTGTCTGGTTCCCCTGGACACGATATGGGGTCCGACAACCCACCATTCATTTACACTCTTGCAGTGGGGGGCGTGCACAGAAAGTGCATCCACCGCCATTAAGAAACCCCATTCCAAGGAATCGAAGGCTTTAGTGGCATCCAAAAAGATCCTCACCACCTCTAACGATGGGTCTAGATCCTACATGACTGCAAACAGGGTTCTCATCTTGTGCGAGGTTGACCTCCTGCGTACAAATCCCACCTGGTCCAGTCTAACCAATGACGGGGGTAGCAGGGAGAATTGATTGGTAAGTAACTTAGCTAGCATTTGTTATGTTGCAGTTTATGAGCAAACAAGGTCTGTATGAGTTGCACGCATCAGTGGGCATTCCAGGCTTCAGCTGAGTCAGGATCTGTGCCTCCTGCCTAGTGGGAGGCAGCTCACCTACCTCCCTCGACTCATACACCTGATATAAAACAGGTATCAGTTGTCTGCATAGGCTTTATAATATTCAGCCGAGAGTCAGTCAGGCCCCAGGGCCTTTCCCGTTGGCAGCTGAGCAATTGCATCTTGAATCTTATCTGCCGTAAAGTCCGCAGCAAGAAACTTGCGCTGTGTGTCTCCAACCCAGCACAGCACCATATTATCAAAGCATCTAATGTAATCCGGCTGTGGCCCTCCACGTGACCTATAGAGGTTTGCATAGAACTTTGCAAATGTTGAACGTATATTTGTTGAGTTCCTCTGTATTGTGCCCTCAGGTGTTTTGATTTCTAGGATGTCATTAGCTGCAGGGTTTCTGCAGATCATAGTGGCCAGTGCATGTCCTATCATTTCCCCCTCCCCATAGGCACGAGCTTTGGGATTTTTATCCAGATAGAGGCATTCTCTCTGCCACTCCCTTATATTCTAAAAGGGTCTCTTGGGTGTCCACCAGTACAGCGGGTTCTGCCCCTCCATCACCCTGGGTCTTCAAACAATTAACTTTAATTTCAAATCTCTGGAGGTTGACTTGAAGGGCCCTACCCACCCTAAATCTTTTCGTCAAGCAGAAGCCTCTTACTCTGACTTTGAGGGCCTCCCACACTGTGCCAATCATGGGGACAGAGCCAATGTTTCTGTCTAGGAATTCTACAATGTCCTGTTTTAATTCCTCCCCAGAAAGGCGTGTCCCCCAAAACCTTTTCTTACCCACAATACCCTGCAAACCTCAAAATGTGCCTAAACTCAGAACTTTTCCTTGCAACTCTGTGCCATATTCTTCCAGAATCAGAAGAAAACCATAATATTCCTACCACTTAGTGTTTCCTCACTTGTCCCAATAAAAATGCTGCCCCACTTGTGTGGCTAGCTCTAGTGCCCGCAACAGGAACTGATCAAACTACCATCTATTGGAGTCCTCGTGAAGTGACCCTCCTTGACCATGGTTTGATTTGTTCTGGTGCAGGCACTAGGCCCAACCACACAAGTGAGGTACCATTTTTATCAGGAGACTCAGGCAAATACCGGGTGGATGGAAGTCTGTGGCTCCCTGCAGATTCTAGAACTTTCCATGACAGAAATGTAAGGAAAATGTGTTTTTTAGTCAAAGTGTAAGGTTTGCCAGGGAAATCTAGGTAACTAAACCTGGTGACAGCCACGCACGCCAGTGCACTCTGGATACCCGAGGTGTCTAGTTTTCAGAAATGTACAGGCTGGAAAGGTTTCCTAGGTGATAGCTGAGTTGGGGTTCAAACTCTAGAGCTACCCACTTTGGGGAAAGAGGGTCAGTTTTGGGTGGAAAAATGTGCTGTCTCTGTGTTGTGTTTTGGGCCATTTCCTGTTGCCATTTCCTGTCTACCCACACAAGTGAGGTACCATTTTTATCGGGAAACTTGGGGAGATGCCGGGTAGAAAGAAGTTTCTGGCTCCCCGCGGATTCTAAAACTTTCCATCACAGAAATGTGAGGAAAATGTGTTTTTAAACAAAGTTTGAGGTTTGCAAGGGATTCTGGGCAACTAAACTTGGTGAGACCGATACGCATCAGCTCACGGTGTGGTATCCATTCTTTTTTTCCTGTCCCTCACTGCCAGGTTTTTCCAAGGGATGACGGACATGAAGAAAGCATTACACCAACTGTCCTAAATTGGATGGACAGTGTAATGTCCTTCTTCTGACTGCCCATACTTTGTTTGACCATCAGAGGAAGTATTCTATTGATAGAGCCAATGGGGGATCTGTCCAGAGAATACTTACATTCTAGCCAATGTTAAAGGAGGAAGGAAGACTGAGGGTTTTGGTGGCCAGGGTACTCCACCATGTTTGGGAAGGCATACCCCATCTGCCAACTCTAAACCAGGTCCCAAGTCGTAACATTAAGAAGATTACAAACTTAACGTTCGCCTTAATGCCAAGTACTAACCCCAATATGGAAGCTAGTATTCAAAACTGGAGGGTGACAAAAGGTATAAGAACTAGCTAGCTGTTCTTAATTCCAGGATAAAACAAAACTACAAAAATGTAATCTGTAAAAAAATAAAGATTAATGCAACTGTCTGGGGGTGAGTGATATGGTCAAGCGTTGGAACTGCAGGTGAATGACATGACAAATATTGTCTCAAAAATATTGATCAACACCAATATTGTCAAATAAATGTTGTGGTACAAGATATTGGAGATAAGAATATTTTTTAAGTGTTCAATGTTGTTTTCTTAAATATAGTAGTATATAACATTGATGTAGTATTATTTTGTAATGTTTTAGATTTTGTGTGTTTTTAAGTTATTAATATGTTAATTTTAGTTGTATGTATGTTTTGTTGTTTTGGTAATATTTTGAAACTTGTTTTGAGTGTACTGTACTTTTTTAATTATTGGCAGGTTGTTGGGTTTGTACGGGGAGTAAGGTAGAACGACTAATTGATTATATTATTAGAATTATAAATGTTTAAATTCCTTCATGTTTTTACATTGTCAATCATATTTTCATTTTCATTGGATAATTACATTCTTTTTTTGTTTACATTTTTTAAATTAAAAGTTAAAGCATCATACAGCATCATGTGTCAGGGTTTAACAATTGATGCATATTGACTTTTTAATTAATTAGTACAGCGCAGCATTGGTAGTAGTAACCAAGTCAAAGTGGCGCTTTTTTGGCCCAACATAATTTGGTCTTACTTTTGGTACTAATTCCCCCCACCCCTCTGGATCCTCCGCCAACCTTTCCAGTCTTCAAGAACCCCTGTAGTCTCACCAGGCTCCCCACACCTTTTCCCATTTCTTTGGGCAGCCCCTGCTTTGATTTATTACAAGTTCAGCCATTTGGCGCCAGTCTTACATCACATATCCATTCTTCTACTTCTGGGAGGGTGGAGCTGCCCCTTGCCCACACTGTATTACATTTAGCAACCCCTGCAGCCAACTTTAAACATATCTTTGGGTACTTGGGCCAGGGCATTTTCCCCAATGTTCCCAAGAGCAGCCATTTAACATCTGAGGGAATCTCCAGTGCTGTGGCAGCAGTCATTATGGCCGTCATTCTGGATCAGTAATCTTGTACAAGCTGGCACTCCCAGAGGATGTGGAAAAATGCACCCCTCCGCTCACATTCCCTCAGGCACATTGGTGAGGCTGCTCTGCCTGTTTTATGCATTAAGATCTGTGAATAGTAGAATTTATGTAGTACTTTGAACTGGAAAAGCCTGAACTGGGCCCATATGGCAATTTATTGCATGCTTTAAAGGGCCTCTGTCCAGTCTTCGTCGTCAAGCTCACCAAGGACTCCCTCCCATGCGGCCTTTAATGTCCCAGTGGATCTGGTGAGTTGTTAACCAGTTTTCTGTAGATCACAAATATTCCCTTTTCCTGTATAGCCTCAGTGAGCAGCCGGTCATCTAACGGGGAAAATTCAGGCAATTGTTCCCCTTCCCTTATTTGTTTTTTAAGAGCATGCCCGAACTGCAGATATCAAAACCACTCTGATGCCGCCAATTTGTGTTCTTGGCGGAGATCTTCAAACTGGATTATCACCTGGTATTTCCAAATGTCGCCCAGGTGCTCTACTCCTATTAGTTACCATTTTTGGAAAATCCCTGCCCTCCTGTTGGACAGAGAAGGGCAATACCAGAGGAGAGTAAGCTCAGTCAGTCATCCCTTTCAGCCTAAATACGAGGGGCCTCCTTCCATGTTCTGATAACTGTCTGGGTATGAAGTGGTAGCTTTTTATCAATTCTTGCTCTGTAGAGGAGAGCTTTGTGTCCCCCTGGCCCATATTCTCTCTGTCCATCCGGATTGCCAGGTGTTGATAGTCCACGAAGGCCCATTCATTTATTATTAGGAGCTGTGAGGCCCAGTAGTATTTTAGGATATCCTGAAGTGCCAGCCCACCATCATAAACCCCTCTCTGTAGTTTAGTCAAGGCTATTCTGGGTGCGCCACCCTTCCATAACAGCTGACGGACCAGCATTTATATCTTTTGCAAAATCTCTGGAGGGATCCTGCATGGTGATTTCTGTAAGACATATAGGAAAAGTGTCAGGCGTATCATTTTGTAGAGGAACTCTCTGCCCAATAATGTCAGTGGGAGTTTGCACCAGTGTGCTGCATCAGCTTGAAGCCTCTCCAGCTGGGGGTGAATGTTCCTGTCTATGAACCCCTTGAGTTTATGTAGATTCCCAGATTTTTGGAAATCTTTCCATGGTCACAGGTGCCTTACAATCTCAGGGCAGGTGTGGACTCTTCCCTAAGGAGGTAAATTACTGACTTGGGCCAAGTTATTTTGTACCCCGAATCTTTTAAAATACTAAATATTTGCAGATTCTACCTATGGACAGCTGGGGTTGTGTGAATTATACAAGGACATCGTCAGCATATAGGGAAATCCTCTCCTCACAGCCTCCTGGCACCTGTCTGCCTTGTATCAAAGGGTCCTGCCTAATCCAAGCCACCAGCAGCTCGAGGGCCAAGGCAAATATCATGGGAGAGAGAGGATACCTTTGACCCCCCCCTTTTCAGAGTGAAACGTTGTGATGTCACTCCATTCACCCTTACCCTGACCAGCGGTAAGTGATATAGTAGTCGAAACCAGGCGCAAAATCATGGTCCAAAGCCCATCCGGTCCAGAGTAGCAAATAAGTAATTCCATTCAATGCAATCAAATGACATCTTGGCATCCTGGGCCATCAGGAATGCCAGGTCTGCTGTTGGTGCTCTCGTTAGGTGGAGATTAAGGGTCTGATTTAGAGTTTGGCAGGTGGGTGACTCTGTCACAAATGTGACAGATATCCCATCCGCTGTATTACGATCTATATATGCTATTATGGGATTATACTAAGGCGGCGGATGGTATATCCGTCACATTTGCAACAGAGTAACCCCCTCTGCCAAACTCTAAACCAGGCACAAAATCTAATACTCCCATTGAGCATAAACCCAGACTAGTCGGTTGCAAAATTTAGGTAATGTCCCCACGAAGTCGGGTCGCCAGGGCTTTGGCCAGTATTTTAGCCTCAACGTTTAATAAGGATATTACCTGTAAAAACTACAGCCACTTGTGGCTTGCCTGTTTTTACATATGACCGTAATTATCACCATCCGTTGATCTTCGGGAAGGCGAACCGTCCCCATGCCTCGCTGAACATATGCATCAGAGGCTTTGCTATAACATCTGCCATACCTTTAAATAGTTCGACCGGTAGGTTGTTAGGGCCTGGCACCTTTCTAGACTATAGGTCACACAAAGCTCTCGTCAGTTCTTCTGCTGTTTGGTCTGCGTCCAGTGTCCCTCTCTTCCTTAGTTAGCTCATGGAGGGAAATGTCTCTCAGGAAGTCTGTACAGTCATCGTCGTCATGGCGGCTGCAGGGGTACATAGATCTTCTAAATAAGTTGCAAAAGCATTGGATACGGCCGCATTGGCTGTCCATTATTTCCAGTACCCAAGAGCATTCCCTATCTCTCTTATCTAACCAGGCCAAGACCTTATTTGCATTGTCCCCCATGTCATATAGGGAGCGTTGTGTCGCTAATGCATGTGTTCTCATGTGGTCCCCCGCCAGGGCAGGTCATGCTGGCGAAGTTGCTGTTGATGACAATGCTCCTCCGCTTCAGTGGAGAGAGCTTTCTTCTCAAGGTCCTCTATGTATTTTTCGATAGTGGCATGTTTTAACTTAATGTCTTTCTTCTTCCCTCCTAAAGGGCCTGGCCTGTCATTACTTTCCTAAAAGCTTCTCAGAGGGTAGAAGCCGATGTCACTGAAGCTTGATTTTCTGTAAAGTAGAGGACCTTTCCTTCCTGCAGTCGGTCGTGTCTCCCTATCTCCGAGGTGCTAAGGGTTTATTTTTAGTGGCATATTATTGTCTCGGGGAGAGCCTGTGGGAGGACTTCAACTGGGGAGTGATTGGATTTACCCCTCGCATGATGTATTGCCAACTTAAAGGCATTTATGTGTTGCATAAAGAAGTCATCTATACAAGAGAAACTTTTATGTACAGGTGAGAAGTATGTGTAGTGTCTGCGTTGGGGGTTGTGCTCTCTCCAAAAGTCTACGAGGCCTAATGCTGTTATGAATTGGGATAAAATTCCACCCCCTCTTCCTTCCTCGGCCACACTTGCTGTCTACTTCTGTGTCACAACCGTGTTCATGTCCCCTCCTAGTATCAGGATCCCCTCCAGCATTTCCAACAGTAACCTACGGAGGTCTGGGAGAGTCATACTATGAAATTGTGATGTCACTCCATTCACCCGCACGCTGGCCAGAGGGGACTGATATGGTACATGAAGCATATGTTACTCCCCCACGTCCATGTCAGTGCAACATAGTGGCCATTGGGGTCATGCCACGTTTTTTGAGGAGTAAAGGGGAGTGAATTTTTAACTATCACCAACTCCCCTGGAATCAGTGATGTAGCCTGCGTAAGCCTTCAGTGTATACCCAAATCTTTCCAAGACTCGGTATCGACTGCCCCGAAGGTGCGTCTTCTGCAGAATTATGGTGTCTGGGGCATGTCACTTTATATGCTGCAGGACTAATGTGTGCTTTACCTTGTTTTTCAAGTTGTTGACATTCCGTGACCAAGATCCCTTACCATCTGGCCCCCACTCCCAGCCTTTCCATATAAATGGAATCACTGTTTCCATTTCGCCATTTATGTTAGGCAGGTCGGTTTCTAGTTATCAGCCACAGGAAGGAGGGGCAAGTGCGTGAGGACCCCACATTGAGGTCTCTCCGGGGCTGCCCCTCCCCTCCGCGGTCTCCGCACCTCTCCAGGACCCAGCCTGCAGACTCAGCTTCCGTTTTGGGCCACCTTGGCCCCCACTTCCACAACCGATCTCTAATGTGCACAGCCTACCCACCAGTTTTGAGAGAGCTCTAGTGTTTGAGGCAGTTGCTTACCACAGGAGGAAGAGGAGGAAGTTAACTCCTCCCCGCCACAGAAGTCCTTCACTCCGGTGTCAACTGGATACTGGTCATCATTTGCATTCTTCTATGCGGCTAAGCTGTTTACTTTGCACGTGGCAGTCCTCTTGCGCCCCCTGCTTTTCCAGGCCTGGTTCACGGCCTTGATCAGATCTGCAGGCTGCAGCAGCCTGCACTGGTTTTGCAGGCGTCTGGTCTATTGCGGGTTGCATAGCTGGCCCCCCGAGCGCCACCGTCACTAGGGCAGCGCCTATCTCAAGCGAGAGCAGATGAACTAGAATGTACTATCTTCATTGCCGCCTCAAAGACCTCCACCACCTGCTTCACAAGGCAGCCTGCATTGCGGCCACCATCTTGCTGCTACTTTTATGCAGCAGGTTCTGTGATCAGTACCTCCCAGGAGAACTGCACGCTGGGTCCCCTCTTATTTCACACCAAGAATCAGGGCGGGGTGTCAGGCGACCCCAAGGGGTCCAAGTACTGTGGACGTAATCAGGATATTGTGCGGATGTTATGGGAGCTCCTCATTATAAATTTAATACATTATTTAATTTATGGCATTACTGTGCTTTATTTTTTAATGTGTTAAGCTTTTGTTCTTTTTTACAGATTTACTTTTTCTTTTCTTTATTTTTGATTTTATAAAACTTTGCAGTATTATTTTCCCTTTTTTGTAGGTCATTGTGATTGTAGGATAATAGGGTGGGGAGTGTTTTTATTGTAAGTTTTGTAAGTATTTGATTAGTAACTAAGGCATAAACTGGTACTTTTTAAAAAAAGGTTTAAGTAATTTAATAGAGTTTTTTGTTGTTTACATAAATGTATTTTTATCATAAAACATTTACAAATCATGATCATTAAAATATCTGTAAAATAGTTTTTAACACTGTGATTTTAAAAATATATTTTATAATAATAACTATTTTTCCACACTTTCTCAACTGTTGCTTATTTAGGGGTGGGAATAGTACATTTGACCCTCCTCCCAACCCTCCCCCTCCAACCGCAATGATAATCTGCTTGGGGAAGAACTTCGGGAGTGACAACAAGACCTTCCTTTTGATTTTCACCAGTCGCATTGTGGAGTCTTATTGCATTTTCATGATATAAACTTTGGACTGACAGTCCCATAAGGACTTTGGATTCATTTGGGCATGGTCATTACAGGACCTGGAGTTGTGCTCCCATCCTATGCACCAAAGACACACTTTGTGAGGGTCCATCACAGACATCTGTTTGTGACAGTCTCTACATGGTTTAAACCCAGCTGTCTTAGGGTGTGAAATTTTCCCTTGCAGACTGGTATATTTTGATCAAAATTTGGTCTTGAAGACCAAGGAGAAACTTTGGATTCAAGTCTGAAAGAAGGGAACTCACGTCAGTGATCGTGGGTAGTGCTTATGTGCATCTTTGCTCACCACTTCCAGAGAGCAGCAACATCGGCATGGAGCTGCATAACACCACCTACCAGCACAGGCATACTGCTTTAAAGTTTCCATATCCAGTCTGATGCCTGGGAATTTTCAGAAGGTAAAAAATATACACTTAGAAGTAATAATCTGAAGTACATTTTTCCGGGATAACTAATAGGATTTTTATTTGTTTCCAGCACAAACTGCAAGAAGGTTGAAACCACAAAAATAACAAAAAAATACTTCCTCTTAGAAAAATGCCAAAACTTGATAAAACTCTGCTTGTTCCTGAAAGCTGGAAGATGGAGATCTTAACACATTAAACCTTTTGTTGATGTCACTTCCAATAACAAAAGCATACACTGGGTACTTTGAAAATCCCAGGATGTTTGAAGAAAAAAGGATGCAAATATAATGTGGGTAGCTTAGGTACAAAAACATTACGAGGGCGCAAGCACCAAGTACCCCAAAGAGCAAAAAAAAAGAGCTCAGCACTTGGGTTGAAAATCCTAAGCAGTTAAGAGATTAATAGGTAAGAAATGAAGGCCCAACATGGAAATTTGTAGATTTAACTAAACTGCCTCCAGCAAGCACAAGGATGCTGCTTGTCTGTTCACACCCGCTGTGGAATGAGGTTTTGTCTCTTTTGGAAGGCCTTGTAATCTTGTGGTAAATTCAAATGACCACACTGTATGATTTCAAAAGTGATGCTATCACGCTCCATGATGGTAGGCTTGTAAGTAGAATTTGTTAAACTGTTGAAATAAGGTGAATACTGTGTTTATTTATTTACTTAAAGAGTTTTATAAAGCGTGATAGCTCAAGGGTATCAGAGCACTGTACAAGCATTCGATGCAAACAAAAGACAAAGCAATCATAAAATTATTGACGTCAAACCAGCGTTTGAAACAGCAGTGTCTGTTAAGGAAGATATGTGTTTATCAGAAAAGATTTTACCTCTTTCTTGAAGGCAGTGTTTGACGGGATTAGCCTAATCTTCAGAGGTACACGGTCCCAAATTTGTGGAGATGCTTTGGTGAATAAACTGTATTAGGCTTTCTTCTTCTTGAATTTTGTGGGTGCAATAACAGAGAGCAGGAGCTTCAAGACGTTCTACTGTCCCCAGAGAGCTCAAGTTTGCAAGGCAGAGGTGACTGAAAGTATAATGCTTCTCCACTATGTATAACATTCAGTACTCATAAATCTTTGGGCTTTATTTTCCATTCTGCAAGATTTTCTTGAAGAGACAATGTAGAAAGTGGTTTTACTATTATTAACTGGTAAAACAAACCTGTGTCCATGTCTATGTAATTATAGGAGGAGTGAAGCTCTTTCACAGGGAGACAGATCTTGTGGGAGGGCCGGTCCTCTTATTAAAGATCTTTTGAGAAAATGGCTCCTTCTGTCTAATGATTTCTTTATCCTAGGTATTTTGCACCATCTTGGAAAACAAGAAACTCTGACATCAGGAGATATTAGAAGGAGTCACAAGCTGGCATTCTGTTGATTCCACAGTGAAGATAGAAAAGTATAAATGTGCAGATACTGCTGGCTGAACTGGTGCTGGACCAGAAACTGAACCCATTTATATACAGAAGTATTTTTATGTGGAGGGGAGATATCATCCAAACCCTTTGAATCCGTTATAGTTGAGAAGTGCTTTGATGCCAAAGGCTTTGAGTTCTTCAACACAGACAAATATTTCAAAGTCAAAGTATGCCTTGACAGTGATGAGATCCTCAACACTGAGTAACATGGCACCAAGGAACTCTTTGACATCCAGGAATTCCTCAATGTCATTTACGTCTTTAATGGAAAGTAGGAAATGGGTGTAGCTTTTCTCAACATCAAACCTTTTGATGACAAATGGTAATGCTGTGTTTTTCCCTCAAAACAACACTCCTTCAATCTACTTCTAAACAAATTCTTGGATGAGGAGGAGATAACATTATAAGGAACTGTTCTTTTGCTATATTTATGAGCACCTGAATCCTTGGGGCCTCTTCTTCTTGTCGCCACAGTCTAATATCTTCTTTATCCTTAAAGGCCCTCTAGAACTACTTGCAGAAATTCACACACTTGGACAAGTTAAAAAAGAAAAGGAGTGCCAGTGCCCAGACCTCTGCTTAGAAGCCTGTGGGTCGTGAAATTAAATGCTTGTACAAATGCTGCATAGTGCTAAATCCACCTCATGCCTATTTAATCAAATATTAGGCATCCCCTGCTCATTTATCTCATTCTTGCAGGTTTCTGCTTTCTACGTTTGTGACAGTTTTTCAGTCTTTATCTTTCTAAGTCTTTCTGCTTTGTGGTGGTTTTACTCTCTTGCACTCGTAAATGTCTTATGCAGAAAAATAAGTGCCGGTCACAAAATATGAGTGCTGGTGACCACCAAGGGTAACCACAGGATCAAATTAAGCACTGTCTTTGACACTATTTGCATATTGGAAGAAAATTACACATGAAGCATCTCAATCTTTTTCTCCTTTCTTCCTCCAACAGGAGGGACACGATCAAAATTGAAGCATTCTGGAGACATAAAAGGACATAAAAGGACAAAAGACAAAGGTTTTTCTTCAGGAAAAGTGTCACAGTATTTCTGCACTTGCAACAGCATGTCGGGAGTAGTAGCTGGTTCCCACAGCCTCCTGATTCAGGCATTGTCAATTCATTTTTTTTCGTCTCTTTGGCCTGTGCATGGATTGTGCTGAGTGCTTATGCCACCAGCAAAGGAAAGGTGGGGGTCAAGAGCATTCCTTTGAGCCATACACGTCATTGTGAAAATGAGAGGCATGTTGAAGTTTTGCTCCCTTATCACAGACACAATCTAGTGCCACCATACTGAGCATGTCTCTGTCCCTGCAGTATGTTGGCAAAAGGAGCAGTTTTGGGTATTGGTTATGTTTGTCTCTCTTTCCTTTCAGAAGTGATAAGAGCGTAGTCAACACCATTAAGAAATAAAGGTCTGGCCCTAGCCCTGTCATGCATTGTGGTAGGGCTATCAGCAGGCTCCTCAACTAACAATCATGAGTTTGTATAGCCCATCCACAGCATAAAGGAGGAACCCAATGTAGCATTTAGATGAAACTTTTGGTGTGTGCAAGGCATATGACATTTTCTTTGCACACAAGCATGTATGTTTGTTGTTGATGCATGTGACTATCTGGATGACTGATAGGAGACTGGTTGTGTGTGTTTGCCTCAGCAGGAAGAGGCCGGAAGGTCCTGGAAGGTACATCACTGACAGTGCTGAGTTTGAGAATGACATTCACATTTTCTTTGGCATAAATGTCCCTCCTGTGATATTAGCAGGGCATTAATAGAGGACATTTCACAACCATCCTGTAATAGTGGTCTATCCATGACACATTGAAGCCATTCTAGTTCATATTCAGGCTACCGCTGCATAACAGTGTACTATTCATTGCATAGGTTAAGCACTCTTTGTGCCTTTCTGGCTATCCCCTGAATAACAGTGGCTCATTCCTGAAATACTGTGAACATTTTTACTTGTATTCTGGCTATCCCTGACATGTCACCCACAATTGTTGTACTCTCAACATTCTTGGTGATATTCTGGTTATTCCTGGCATAAAAGATGTCCAACCTGGCAGATCACGGCTATCACAGCCACTCCGGTGCCCGTCCTGGAAACATTATGGGCGTTTTTTACATTATTGTTGCTGTCATTGTTTAATGGTGGATTTGAAGAAATGGTGTCCATCCTTAACTTATAATGGCCAGTCTAAAAATAAATTTGGCTATCTCTAGCAAAATGTTCATGACAATCCCTGCAGTATTATAGATATAATATTAAACAAGCATGAACGACTGGCTATTTTTCACCAAGGCACTTGCACATAGGAGTTCTTGAAGAAAATGATAAGTTGTTATTTAGTGACCTTCTGTCTGGGGAATTCGATGGTACTATGCAAAATAAAAACAAGTCACAGTGACATGTCTGCATTTAAACCGAATAGCACGTTAGTATTTTTTCTCCATTTCCAATAAATCCTTGAAAGGGTGAATATAGCCTGACAAACAAAAAGTATGGAAATATTTTGTTAGTGCCCCTTTCAGTTCCCTGGCTGTTTATCCAATTCATGTAAACATGTTCTGCAGAATAAACGTTTCAACTAACTTTACCAAAGGAATTCAGGCTTGCTCACTCTTTGCCCAATACATATGAGGCACAAATTTCTGCCACATCAGTTTCAAAGTTTACCAGCCTCTAATGGTCCGCTGAATACACAACCTTCAAAATGTATCAAGAATGTCAGTACAAAAAAGGGAGAAAGGGGCCGAGCTCTTGGCTCAGGAATTCTTTTTACACAGCAACCAGAAAAATCACTTGCCATTTCAAGGGATTATGGGATATCGGATCTGAGTGCTACCCTAACTGTACAGTGTAGAATTCATGCTCTTTTTTTCTCTGAGGGATTCAGGAAAGCTAGCTACCGCCATGTAGTGGTGCACTAATGTCAATTTAATTTTGAATGAGAAAAATAAACAAGGTGGCAATAGATACATGTGTGCCAGAGCTTTACACCCACCACATGAGCCAAAACCTTTTTAGTTAGACTAACAATCAAAAAGGCAGGGTGGGGGGCACAGAGTTTTTGTAGCAGCCTTTTCTGCATCAGAAAACTAAAGAACCACTGTGAGGGACACAATAACAGCTCGTGCACAGTCAAAATGGGGACTGAGCTCAGCCCTGATAGGCGCCTCTGGTCCCCAGATTGTGGAACCGGCCCCATTTGGTGAATGGAAAGAACTTACTTTTGGTGCAAGCGGGGCTAAGAGCATGTGGGCCCTCTGTCGATGGTGGGAGGCCTGGAATATTCAAACCTCAAACACAGCTAGGGGCTTCCCCTGTCCCAATTCTGAACAGCTGGAGTAGGCCTTGCGGTCCAGAGGAAAGAAAGATGCAGAGCTCATGCCCTATCTGCTGGCTTATGGGCTGCTGACACAATGGCCTGAGACTCTGAGAAATTAAAGTGGCATAGAAGGGCCATGGATTGAATTGGGGCCCTGTTGAAAATCTTTCAGTCTGGCTGGAACCCCTGCCCTGTCTGGAGAGTAAGAAGCATATCTCCCAGTTGGCAAATGAGACAACACCTTAGTGGGGCAATGCTGAAGGTGAGCAGCCTTTGAGGATGCTCACTGTAACGCACTGGGAGATTTGCAGCATGCTGAACTAACCATAAAACCTGGACCACAGGAACAGGCAAAGTGCCTCTAAAAGACTATTAAGACCCATAACTAGAGAGAAAGGCACAGGCCAATAGACGCTCACAGTCTGCAGGGGAAAAAGCATATTTTGGAACACTGCCAATACAAAGCAACTGAAGACGCTGAGGGGACATCTAACTCCAATGAGACCTGAAGAGGTATGCACCTGAGATCAATTAAGATGAAAGCTCTGGAGTGCCTCGAGGTGGAGTGTGTGAAACTAAAAAAAGGTGCGCCAAACCTGCTGCCTTATGCCATGGGGGGCTGTAACTGGGGAGAATCTGGGAACTATACAACGATCTATAACTGCCTACAACACTGAAGAACCAACTAGAGAAGCCACCCACGCTAATGGCATAATGGTCAACACAAAAGGAGACATCACGATCAATAAAGGACCTCATACAATAATAAGGGGCATCTGTGAAAAAGGAACAAGGAGATCAGAATGGCAAACACTCTCACAAATACTTCAGAAAGAAACAACCATACAGGAGAAGAACGATGGCAGAGTTACCAAAAGCTTTATGTGGGATTTCTTTAACAAAGTTAAATCAAAATTACAGAGGCACACAAAGAATTAAGACAAAATCTGAAGGAGGTGCACAAGGACATTACAGAACTAGGGAAAAGAGTCAACATGCTGAAGGGTAGAGTATATGGGAGAAGTCAGAACTTGGAGGAATATACAGCACATACATCGGCAAAAGAGGAATGAGAGGAGAGTTAATGGTCTGTGGATATAGCATCCCATCTCGATCATATAAAACTTGGAATTAAAGGAATGCTATACACAATAGGTTGGTACCTGATAAGTGTAGCGTTACAAATCTTCACCATTCCTACAGTGCATATATTGAGGATACCTTAGTGTCATATGGAACATATAGCACACATTCTACCCCTTGAGAAGTAAAAAGTAATTTTATATGACAAACAAGAAGATCTGGATAATCATTTGAGACGGAACAATATCTGTATAAAAAGAGCTCGACAAGGAGCAAAGACATTAAAACATTTTCAAAAGACTTATGCAAAGCCCTATTTGAAATTCCTAATGGTCTTATAAACCCTACTGATGCTCCATTACCAAATGACAGAGTTCTCAGACCAGTCCCAAGACAAGTTAAACAAGCAACACCTCCACACAGCCTTGCTTGCCTTCACAGATATGATGACAAAGAGAACACCATCCAGACTGTAAGATCCAATAACAATATTCAACAGCATGGAGATCCAAATATTTTAACACCAATTACCCCTGATGCTACAGAAATGGCACAGCTTCCGAATAGTTATATCCCTTCTAAATAAACAAGTGGTGTGGTACTGAAGGGGATACCCTTTCCTTCAAATGGAAAGATACTGAACTACAAAGTCCCCAACTAAGGCATGTAAGATCCTCAACCTGAGGCAGAGATGAAGACAGCTAAAAAACACAATACCTAAAGGGAATCATTCACCCAGACACACAGAATGGGAAACGGTAGGCTGTGGATGGTAGATCATCTAATTAAAAGAGAATGAGATCCTAGCAGGATTTGGATAAGCACTGGAACACAAAGGTGACAATGACTTCTGCATGCTTATTCCTGTGACGTGCCAAAATGATGTGATGCCTAACACAGGTTGAAACTGTGTGTATTAATGAGGGTAGCACAAAGATTTGTAGGGGGAGCTAAAGTCTGGGGGCATTTTGTAAGCTAAACACTTGTTGTAAAGTGTTGGGGGAAGGGAAAGGAGAAATTGTGGATGAGAGGGAGAACCACTAACTAAGCCTGTAACACAGGGGATGAATGTTTCTCAACACAATAGAACACACTCTACCGTGCTTCATTTAATCTATTCCAGTGGTATAATCAATAGACATATACAGAGACACACACATAACAACATATAGGGGCCGATTAGGAGTTTAGGGATGGAAACACGCGTTTGTCAAACTCCAGATGGGGTGGTCACCGATGTGCTGGCGACCTCCCCATCGGCCCCATTACAAATTCCCCACTGGGCTGACCAGAGGAATGCCCAGAGGGAAAGGTGCAGCAGTATTGTTGCCAGCTCATAATAGAGCCAGCGGTAATACTGCCATACACAGGGGTGGGTGACAACATGAATATAAAGGTGGTGAAACTACGCCTGATGTTTTCAAACTCACTACCTCTGCCAATCACATAATGCACACTGTGACAAGCCCAGAGAAGACCATACTAAAGATATTTTTTCAACTCAAACAATACCAGGCTGTCTCAGGATTCAAAATTAATCAGGTCTTAGCCGGGGCTCAAAAAGGGTTGCAGCAGTTAGGGGTAACGAATATGAAATCAGTACCGGATACACTGTCCAAGAATGTAGCTGAGATATTACATAGTAAAAACAGCTTTCACGCTATAGGTCAGACCATATCTACCATCTGCTAGTCTGCTTCTTTCTGCTGGTATACGCTAATCAGTGTAGGTCTAAGCTACACTCTTTAACCTCAGGTGTACCTCTGGGATCTATCCTGAGTCCTTTACTATTCGATCTCTACTTGAGAACCTTGGCTAAAATTGTTGAGAGCTATGGCCTTACCCTTTTTTCATATGCGGACGATAAACAAATAGTTCTATCTTTCTCATCTAAGGATAGCTAGACTGCTGCCACTCTACTTACCTGACTCCTACATGTGTCAGACTGGAAGAGTGTTAACTCTTTGAAGTTACATGGTGACAAAACAGAGGTTCTTCTGGTGGGAAATTCCTTTTCACATTGGGATTCGCACTTATGGCCGGATTCCATTGGTGTTCTCCACAACCCGGCCCTTTTTGTGAAAAACGTGGGAGTTTTGATAGATCAGGAGCTGAACATTAAGCATCAGATTACTAAGGTGGCAGCCATCTGCTTTGGCATATTGTAATAGCTTAAAAAAATTCTTGATTTGCATCCCATTCGGTGTTCAGCGCACTGTGGTATAAGTCTTGGTTAGGTCAAGACTGGACTACGGGAATGTTTTATACTTGGGGGGTGACTAAAGGCCTACTCAAATGCCTCCAAATTGTACAAAATGCTTCTGCACATCTACTGTGTCATCCCCAGAATTTCTCCAGTATCGACAGCTTGTTAAAAACTCTTCACTGGCTGTCAATTGAAACTAGGGTGCATTTCAAGGCTCTTAGTTACATGCACAAATGCCTTTATAACTTTGCTCCTTCATACTTGAAAGCTTTAGTTGTTAGATACTTGCCGGGCGTTCTCTTAGGTCTAGTCATCAGAACCTAGTGGTTATCCCGAGAATAAGGAAGGCTCGCTAAAGGGGCTGTTATTTCAGCTTTCTGGGACCCAAACTTTGGAATGAACTTCCAGATACCTTGAAACAATGTAATTCTTTCCCAACATTTCAGAATTTGCTGAAAACCTGTCTGATTCAACTCACGGGTTTCTACATTTTCGGATCTGGCGGTGTTCTGGTATAAAGATATCTGTATTTTTTGGTTAGCGCTGGGAACCTTGCTGGTAGCTATGAGCTTTATAAATTATGTTTTCAATCAATCAATCATATCTCCTAGAAAGGTCCAATTCAATCAGTGCGAATGACAATTCTACTAAAATACTTATAACTGTTCCAGGCTATGCTATTAACAATCCCGAAAGGTGACATCCAAACCCAGCAAAACCTATGGTAAGCAGCCAAGAATGAGCTCCAAACATGGAGCACTCCCATCAAAAAATGGGGCCTCGGCATCTTGCACCTGTCCAAATATTATCAACTGGCCCACTAAAGTCATCCTCTAGAATGGTCTGTTATGGAGTCTCAAAAGGAATGGTGTTATATAGATCAGACATGCCTCTATGGGAAGTAGCCGTGATACCTAAGCTATGAACAGCGCCACAGTAATACATCTCAACTCTAATCAGGGCCACATTGAAAGTTTCAGCTTCTGTGAGGATGAGGTAGGGTTTAAACTCATATCCAGCACCGTTTACACCTCTATCAAATAAACACAGGTTTCACTCCAGACATGAACAGTAAGGATTTCATACATTGGAGAGTAAATGGATGTGACACACTGGGAGAACACTTCACCAAAAGCCATATTAAATTCTTTCCATAGTTATAATCTGAAATGGACTATCCGAGAGAGAGACCATCCACTACCTACAATGGAGACATTGGTTTACACAATATGGAACTAGAAAAGGTAGATCTATATCCATAATCCCTTTCGACAAACTGATCAAGAACCACACCACCCAGACTCAAACCATCTCTGAAATTTATAAATTATTAATGGAGTCAAAAGAGAGCACCCATTTACCATTTCAAAAACCTAGAGAAAAATAGCTGATCATCACACTTGTTTAGTAAACAATGAGGGCTGATACTGCAGAGAGGGAAGAACTTTGCAAACTTGCAAACACATACATGGCAAGGAATCCTTTCAAATAATACTATATAGTTGGTACCTTACCTCTTCTCCATTACACCAAATAGATCCCACAAGGTCAGCTACATGACAAAGTCTTGGGAGCAAAAGGATCACTGATTCACATCTTGTGAGAACGCCCTGTTCCACATCTTGTGAGAATGCCCTGTTCTCTAGAGTTATTGACAACAGGTGCTAAATAGCTTAAACAGAATAGCAAGATTAGAATTAGTTAGATGTTCTGCAGTCATACTTCTAGGAGCACTCACAGAATAACGATCCCTCATACACAGTGCTAAATCTAATCCTTTCTCCTTTTTTACTCCTGACTGCAACCCAGGCACTACTCACTCTGGGTGGGAAAAGACAGGAACTGGGATTTAGTATGTGGCTGCAAAAATACTGCTCTCATTGGGGAAGGAAATGCTGACCTGCAAGGCAACGTGAAACAATACCAGAAACCTTGGGGACCTGTATTGCAATTTCCGTAATAAGACTGCTGCAGCGTCACCTTCCCAAAGAGACTACAAGTTCTCTGTTTGACAGAATCTATGGGTCATGGACATGGACACTGTGACACTATGAAACATGGAGTTCTTAAGGAGGGGAATGGGGATACTAACTAAGAATACAGAAGAGACCATTGTTGTTGAGATAAAATCTCACACACAGTTGTTTCTGGGGTGGGAGAGCGTTAGACCTGACAACCTTAGGATGGTCTTACCCCAAATGGTTTTGCCTGCCTCCCTCCATTTTTCTGAACTAATTTTTCTGATTTTAGGACTCTGTGCATTTTACCACTGCTGACCAGTGCTAAAGTGCTTGTGCTCTCTCCCCTAAACATGGTAACATTGTCTCATACCCCTTTGGCACGTTTAATTTACTTATAAGTCCCTAGTAAAGTGCACTAGATATGCCCATGGCCTATAAATTAAATGTTACTAGTGGATCTGTAGCACTGATTGTGTCACCTACATAAGTAGGCCCTTAACCATGTCTCAGGTCTGCCATTGCAAGGTTTGTGTGTGCAATTTCACTGCCACCTCAACTTGGCATGTAAAACTACTTGTCAAGCCTTAAATTCCCCTATTATTACATGTAAATCACCCCTAAGGTAGGCGCTAGGTAACCTATAGGGCAGGGTGCTAGGTAAGAAAAAGGCAGGACGTATACTTATAGGTTTTACATGTCCAGGTAGTGAATAGTCGGTTTTCACCACTTTGAAGCCTGCTCCTCTCATAGGCCAGCACTGAAAAAATACCTTATTTACTTTTAAGTGGTAATTCCTGATCTGAGAGACACAGGCTTGTCATGTTTGGTATGGTTGGAATGGTAGTGAGAAATCCTACTTACTGGTGAAGTTAGATTTTACATTACTATTTTAGAAATGCCACTTTTATAAAGTAGGCATTTCTCTGCGCTTACTGCTCTCTGTGCCTTACAGCCTGTCTCCAATCAACATCTCGTCCATCCTGGTTGACAGCTACTCTTGTACATTACGCCCAGACAGCCATAAACACAGGACACTCAGCTGCATTTGCATTCATCTGCATACTGATGGGTCTTCCTGTCAGGAAGGGTGGAGGGGCTCTCACTTACATTTCAAAGGCCAGAGGCCTGCCCTCACACAAAGGACTGATAACTGCTCACAGAGCTCCTGGCAGACAGGGCTGGGTTGAAAGGAGAACCTGTGCACTTTAAAACAACTCTTTGAAGTTTCCCACACTTCAAAGGCCTGGCCTAGGTCTGTGGCCCGTACCAAAACAGACACTTCTGGACCTACAACTGAACTCTGTTAGAGGGCCTATTATGCTGCTCGAAGGACTCATCTGGACTGCTTTTGCTGGAGGTGCTGCTATCCTACTTGCTGCCCTGCTGCCTGCTAAATCTGCTGGAAAGACTCGGCCTTCCCCCACAGGTGCTCACCAGGGGCGTGGACTGAGTTTGCCTCCAGTTCTGAAGACTCAGGGCCATCAAAAACTTCAACAAAGAGAAGAAAATCCAGTGCATCGGAAAATCAACACAAAGCCTGCAAAAATTTGATGCAATGCCTGCCGGATCGATGCAGCACTGATGCCTCTTCACAACGCGTTCTGGATATTCCATTCATTGTCTCTGAGCGTCAAAATATCCCTGCATCGCAGTGAGGAACCAAGGCTGCGCTCACGGAAACTGACGCATCACCTTGCTGCGTCGAAAGAAACAATGCATCACCTTCGCCACGCTGGAAAAAACGACGCATCACTTTACTTTCTGATGTATCTCCTCCCCTGCAGCCCTCTGAGTCGCTTTTTTCATGCATCCTAGGTACAGTGTGTTGAAAGGATACAACCACTGATTCTTTAGGATTGAGACTCATTCAAACCTTTAAAAAGCGGTATCTTGACTTGTTCATATTGGATTTTTGTCACTTTGATCTTATTTTGTTCAGATAAATATTATCTATTTTCCTAAACTGGTGTGGAGTACGTTTTGTGGTGTTTTCACTGCGTTACTCTATTAATTGTTGAACAAATACGTTATATGTTGCCTGCTATCGGAGAATGACCACAGGATAATTTAGGTTGTGTTGTGACTTACACTGACTACGACTGTGGTCCCTACTTTGGACAGGGTGCGTACCTCTGTCAACTAGAGGCCCAATTTCTAAGACTGGGGATCAGCGGTGAGGATAGAACTTGTGTTTGTGCAGTGCCATACAACAGCTACATGTAAACAACCTACCCACATTCAAAGACCATTTTGATTTTTTTTTTAATCTGCAATTTTCCCTGCTTCACATTTTTAATGCAACCTATACATCCAGTCTCTGGCTGGTTCTACAAGAGCAGCCATGGTGTTTGAGCTGGCTAAGCTGGAGGATTACACAGTTAACTACTTGAAAAGCTTCTGCAAAGGCTTGGGGGTATCTGCCCAAGGATCCTCCAAGAAGGTGGAGTTTCAAATGGCGCTGATGGCCTGGGCAGAGGCCATCTCCCAAGGGAATGATGAGTTGGGAGAGCATGTGAATGGTTCTCTAGAGGAGCTACCTGCAGCAGTTGAGGGTGACACCCCTGGAGATGTGCTACCTGGGAGGGCAGGAAGTAGTGTCTCTAGTCATGGCCTGACCTCAGAGGAAAAGAGAGAGGAGAGAGAATTCCAGCTGCAGTTGGTAAAATTCTAAATGGAGACTGAGACCTTGACGGAACTAGAATTGGGTATGCAACTCCTATAGAGTGATGTAAATGTGAAGAATAAATTCATGTCCCATTTGTGCTGCTTCATTCTGGACAAAATTTGCAATACAACATGTATTCTTGTCAAGTTTCTAATAAAAATAATTTTCAAAAACAATTGAGGCTGAGGAGACGAAAGCTGAGACTGAAAGAGTCTTAGCTGAGAAGAAAATGTTGTTGGCTCATGAACGGAGTCTAAAAGAGCTGGAACTCAAGGTGAGGCAGGCAGATCCCAGCAGTGATGGTGGCAGCATACGTACAGTACCTGGTGGAGTTCATATACCCAAGGATTTGGTGCCCAGTTAGGTGGTGGGAGCTGACATTGATAAGTGGTTTTCTGCTTATGAAGTTGCACTTAGGGCACATGGGGTTCCTGAAGAGCACTGGGGGACGGGTATGTGAAAACACATGCCAACACTTGGGACAGACACACTTCTAACACTAGAGGTTGGAGACCAGCTCAAGCACACTCCGATGAAAGCCATTTTGACTCCCAAAATTGGACTTACCCCTGGGAAGTATTACCAAAGATTCAGGGGCAGTAACAAGCTCCCCAAACAATCCTAAGTAGATGTCATTGATTATTCCAGTAACGCACTGAATGGCTGGGGGCGGGGCAGCAAAGTCAGTGATTATGTTGGGTTGTACAATTTAATCCAGAGCACATGCTCAGTACTTGTTTTACAGAGTTGTGCCAGTTGACAGTAAGCTGACTGATCCCACGAAGCTTGCCGAGGAGGCAGACCTATGGGCTAGCACCAGAGTGTCCAAAAAGGTATATGGGGGGGGGACACCTACAAAGGTGGTCAAGGTTCCCACCAGAACAAAGAGGGGGGAAATAAAATTAAACATAAGGAGTACTCTAAAGGCCCACAAAATAATTCACAAGGGAATAGTGGTAACCCATCCCAGTCTGATTCTTAGAAGAAAGGGTTCTTCGATCATAAGACAGGGAGGTGTGTACCCCAATGTGCAGAGTGCTCCAAGTATGGTCACTCTAAGGGCGACTCCAAATGTAAAAAAATGCACAGCCCCCCACTGGTGGGCAGATACCTGGGTTGGCCTGTGTAGCACCCAGGGAGGTGGTAGCCCCAGCTAGCTTTGGGGAACAGACAGAGGTTACTGTAGTGTTCCAAAAGCCCACATTCCTGCCAATACTTCCAAGTATAGGCAGTGGGTTACCATTAATGGGCAACAGGTAGAGGCCCCGTGTGACAAAGGAGCCAGCATGACAACTGTCAAGTGTCAGCAGAGCAGGTCCTACCGAACACATTTCATCGTAATAGTCATCGAAAATGGTGAGAGCTATCTACCGGTGGCTCTGGTCCCCTTTGAGTTGGGGGGGTCTCTGGTACTCTGAAAGTTGCTGTGAGCCCTGTCATGCCTCTAGATGGGCAATGACCTGGAGCACACTACTTGGAGGGAGGTAGCGCTCAGGTCATACCTGGAGATGGTGGGATTGTGCGAGTGGGTCTGTATGACCACATGCTCCATGACTGCCCAGGAAGGGAGTCAAGGGCATCTGGAGACAGGGAACAATAGCCTGGACAGCTGCCAAGAAGAATGGAAAAGGGTGTAGGAAACAGGTCCCTGAAGTTCTTGGGGGTGGAGGTTGTCGGGATCCCTGAGGAGGAGGTTCCTAAGCCAACCAGAAAGGCCACTGCCGCCCTAGGTGATCTACCTGAGCTTGCTGGCTGGCAAATTAAGGGTGGGCCCAACAAGAAGGAATTCTGCAAAGTGCAGAAAGAGAGTCCCTCTCTTGAGGGCTTGAAGCAACAGGCCTCAGCCCATACAGCAGGTGAAGCCTCTGGGGATCACCTAATCTACTGGGAAAACGATCTCCTCTACAGCGAGCTTAAGGCTCCGGATACCAGGTGTAGGAAGTTGGCTCTGAATATACTATTACAGAGTCCAAGGGTTCCCCTTAGAGGTAAGATAGTGGCAAAAGTAGATAATCCTAATGCTCTATTTTGTGGTAGTGTGGTCGAGCAGTAGGTTTATCAGAGGGTAGTGTTAAACATTTGTTGTACACACACAGGCAATAAATGAGGAACACACACTCAAAGACTTACTCCAGGCCAATAGGTTTTTATAGTGAAAAATATTTGTTCTTAGTTTATTTTAAAACCACAGGTTCAAGATTTACATTAAACACTTTAAATGTAAGGTACTTCACTTAAATCCTTTAGGAACTTTGAACAAAAGCAATATCATATACAGTCTTTGTAAAAATGGCAATAAGCTATTTTCAAAGTGGACACACTGCAAAAATCAATAGTTCCTGGGGGAGGTAAGTAAAGGTTAGATTAGGAGGTAAGTAAAACACTTACAAGTCTCAGTACTGGGGCATATGCAGCCCACCGTTGAGGGTTCAAGGCAACCCCAAAGTTACCACACCCGCAGCTAAGGGCCGGTCAGGTGCAGAGGTCAAAGAGGTGCCCAAAACACATAGGCGCCTATGGAGAACAGGAGTGCTCCGGTTCCAGTCTGCCAGCAGGTAAGTACCGGCATCCTCGGGGGCAGACCATGGGGGTTTTGTGGAGCACTGGGGGGGGGGGGACAAGGAGGCACACAAAACACACCCTCAGCGGCACAGGGGCGGCCGGGTGCAGTGTGCAAAGCAGGCGTCGGGTTTCAGGTAGGAAACAATGGAGGGACCCGGGGGTCACTCTAGCGGTGCAGGCAGGCACAGGGGGGGCTTCTCGGGACAGCCACTACCTGGGCAAGGCAGAGGGTCGCCTGGGGGTCACTCCTGCGCTGAGGTTCGGTTCCTTCAGCTCCTGGGGGCTGCGGGTGCATTGCTGGTTCCAGGCGTCGGGTCTCTTGTTACAGGCAGTCACAGTCAGGGGGAGCCTCTGGATTCCCTCTGCATTCGTCGCTGTGGGGGCTCAGGGGGGTCGTCTCTGGTTACTCACGGGCTCGCAGTCGCCGGGGAGCCCTCCCTGAGGTGTTTGTTCTCTGGATCTCGAGCTGGGGGCGTCAGGTACAGAGTGTGAAGTCTCACGCTTCCGGCGGAAAGTGTGCAGTCTTTGAAAGTTGCTTCTTAGTTGCAAAGAAGCAGCTGGTTTCGAACAGGGCTGCTGTTCACGCGAGTTTCTTGGTCCTTTAGTCCAGGGAAGTCCTCTGAGGCTTCAGAGGTTGCTGGTCCCTGTCGGATGCGTCACTGGTGCAGGTTTTCGAAGTTAGAGACAGGCCGGTAGGGCTGGGGCCAAAGCTGTCGTCTTCCTCCTCCTCTTAAGGCTTGTAGGTCAGCAGTCCTTCTTGTTTCTTCAGGTTGCAGGAATCTGATTTCCTGGGTTCAGGGTCGCCCCTAAGTACTGAATTTAGGGGGGTTTTTAGGTCAGGGGGGCAGTAGCCAATGGATACTGCCCTAGAAGGTGGCTACACCCTCTTTGTGCCTCCTCCCTGAGGGGAGGGGGGCACATCCCTAATCCTATTGGGGGAATCCTCCAAAATCAAGATGGAGGATTTCTAAAGGCAGGGGTCACCTCAGCTCAGGACACCTTAGGGGCTGTCCTGACTGGTGAGTGACTCCTCCTTGTTTTTCTCATTATCTCCCCTAGACTTGCCGCCAAAAGTGGGGGCTGGGTCCAGGGGGTGGGCATCTCCACTAGCTGGAGTGCCCTGGGGCATTGTAACACGAAGCTTGAGCCTTTGAGGCTCACTGCTAGGTGTTACAGTTCCTGTAGGGGGGAGGTGTTAAGCATCTCCACCCAGTGCAGGCTTTGTTTCTGGCCTCAGAGAGCACAAAGGCTCATCCCAGGGGGTCAGAAACACATCTCTCAGCAGCAGGCTGGCACAGACCAGTCAGTCCTGCACTGAAAGATTGGGTAAAATGCAGGGGGGATCTCTAAGATGCCCTCTGTGTGCATTTTTTAATAAATCCAACACTGGCATCAGTGTGGGTTTATTATTCTGAGAAGTTTGATACCAAACTATTCAGTGTAGCCATTATGGAACTGTGGAGTTCGTTTTTGATAAACTCCCAGACCATACACTTAATATGGCCACACTGTACTTACAATGTCTAAGAATGGACTTAGAGACTGTAGGGGCATATTGCTCATGCAGCTATGCCCTCACCTGTGGTTATAGTGCACCCTGACCTAGGGCTGTAAGGCCTGCTAGAGGGGTGACTTACCTATGCCACAGGCAGCATTTTGTGTGCATGGCATCCTGAGGGGGATGCCATGTCGACTTTGCCTTTTTTCTCCCCACCAACACAGACAATCTACAATGGCAGGGTGCATGTGTTAGGTGAGGGGTCCCTTAGGGTGGCACAACATATGCTGCAGCTCTTAGGGACCTTCCCTGGTCACAGGGCCCTTGGTACCACTGGTACCTTTTACAAGGGAATTATCTGTGTGCCAGAGGTGTGCCAATTGTGGAAACAAGGGTACATTTTTAGTGAAAGAACACTGGTGCTGGGGCCAGGTTAGCCGGGTCCCAGCACACTTCTAAGTCAAGTCAGCATCAATATCAGTCAAAAAGTGGGGGGTAACTGTAACAGGGAGCCATTTTCCTACACCAGGGAAGCATGTGCGCTGGTGGTCCCCCATTGTTACTGAGCCTTCCCATGGTGTTGGCTCATGACATAGCCCTGGCAGGACATTTAGGTCAAGACAAGACCTTTGCCAGGTTTGCCATCCACTTTTATTGGCCCAGAATGAATACAGCCTTGGAAACATTCCGCAGGTCCTTTCCCTCCTGCTAGTCCAGTGGGAAGTCAGGAAAAAAGCTAAAAGCTCCCCTAATCCCACTTCCGCCATTGGCCCTTTGTAATGGTGGGCATCGAAGTCATTGGTCCACATTGGCCACTGACCCCAAGAGAGCCCTAGGCAACAAGTTCATCCTGATCTTGGTGGACAATGCTACACGCTACTGAGAGGCAATCGCTCTGAGGACGGTGACTGCACCTGTGGTGACCAGAACTCTGATGGGGATCTTTAACATTGTGAGGTTCCCCGAAGAGATGCTGTCTGACAGGAGCACTAACTTCATGTCTGCATACATGAAGTCCTTGTGGGATGCGAGTGGTTTAACTTCTAAGTTCACCACACACTATCATCCCCAATCCAATGGTATAGTTGAGAGGTTCAACACGATCTTGAAGGGCATGATTGCAGGCTTACGTGAGGCCATGAGGCGTAAGTGGGACATCCTCATGTCATGCCTTCCCTTCACTGATAGGGACGTGCTATAGAAAGCAGTAGGTTTCAGTCATTTCATACTCTTCTATGGCCACCCTGTCAGGGGACCTCTGAGCATTGTCAAGGAGGGTTGGGAGAAAGCTCCCAGGAAACCCCCAGGATGAGGTCAGCTACATTTTGGCCCTCTGGAACCGGATGGACTGCTTCTGGAAAAAGGCCAAGAGCAACCTCAAGGCCAGCCAGGTGGTAATGAACTGCTGGTATGACCAGAAGGCCACTCTGGTGCAGTTTCAGCCTGGCGATAAAGTATGCGTCATGGAACCAGTAAAGCTAAGAGCCCCTCTACATGACTGTTAGACTGGCTCATATGAGATCAAAGAGCGTAAGGGGGAGGCCACTTACTTAGTGGTTCGCCAGTTCCCAGGAGCCCTCTAAAGGTGCTCCATGTCAATAGACTCAAGCTTCACTTTGAGAGGTCTGAAGTGAGCATGCTGGGACAATTTGCCTCCCTTTCTCACTCACTCCTGGACTCACACATCTGCACGTCCATGATTTTGAAACGGGAGACAGTCCCCCTGTAAAGAATAAAATTTACAGGTTGTCAGACAGGGTGAGAGCTTTAGGGGTGACTGAACCCTCTAGCAGTACTTGGTCCAGCCCCATCGGATGCCAAACCAGAACTTAGGTTCTGCGTTGACTATAGAAGACTAAATTCTGTCACCAAGACTGATGCTCACTCAGTTCCCAGAGCTGATGAGCTCATTGACAGGCTAGGCGCTGCCAAATTCCTCGGTCCTTTTGATTTAACATCCGGGTACTGGCAGATCACGTTGACTGAGGGAGCAAAATAGAGGTCAGCATTATCAACCCCTGAGGGCAATTACCAATTCCAGGTGATGTCCTTTGGTTTGAAGAATGTCCCTGCTACCTTCAATCAATCATCAATCAATCAAGTGTTCTTGTAGAGTGTGACTTGTCACCATTTTTTAATTTATTTATTTAATTATTTATACAAATTTACTATACAACCACAAGAACAGCTCCAAGAGCTGGATAGTGAACAAAGGAAGTACAGTAGTGTACACATAATATCGCAAGGGACCGCCAAAGATAAAGTACAGTAAATCAAGGATCCCAGCATGTCTAGATTCACAGATTCTGGCAGCCTCCCAGCCACCAGGAACACAGCTTCAAAAAGCACACCTTTAGGGTAAACCACACACAGCGCTCTCCAGGGCACAAACACGACCCACATCAACCGACAAAAATGCAGAGGCGGCAGAGCAGACAAAAACAGCAGGGTTCACCTTCGAGCAGCACATACAGCACTAGCAGGAAATAACATCCGATCCAATCAATGCAAGTGCGCAACTTGTCATATAGAGCCAAGGCCCTCACAATTCAAACATGAGAGTCCAAGAAAGAGCGAAAAGGTGCCAAGATATCTCTAGGGCGAGAGCCCGCGGGGGCCTGCGCCCAAAAGATTGACAGCTGTTCCTGACAAAACGCAGCATCACGCAGCCAGTCAGCCCTTCGCTGCACCCTGCCCCGCCCCCAACACAGTGCCACTCTTCTCTTTGCCAGTAAAAGCAAAATACCCACCAGACGCCTCCATACCAGTGGCACACCATCCAGCAGCCCAAGCAGCGCCAGCACAGGAGAAAAAGGCAAAACCAAGCCAGTCATTTCAGCAATAGCATGCATCACTTCTTCCCACCAAGCACGCACCTCAGCACAATTCCACGCCAGATGCAGAAAATCAGCGCCTGCCGCATAACGTTGACAGCGTGCATCAGCCCACAGGCCCTTATCACACAAGCCACGAGGGTTATAATATAACCGGTGAAGGAATTTAGTGGATGAGCCGCAGTCTGTAATTAGGTGACAACATTCACATATGTGCACAACAGCTGCTCCACATTTCCTCAGTAATCACCTCCCCAACATCCAGCTCCCATTTAGCCTTAGCAGCCGCAACCACTGCCTTCCGCTGCTCCTGCATGCACCCATACAATCTGGTGATAAGCCTTTGCGGTGACTGCGCCCGCCACAACTCGAGTACCTGACAGGTCTTAGGCATAGCCGGGAGACCAGGAAACCACGCGCGGAGCATCGCATAGACACGCACTAAATATAACCTGTGCAGCCCATTATCAGCTCCAGACCGCAACGCCTCCTCCGGCGAGAGCAGGCACCCGTTCACAAACCAGTCCCCCAGCAATGACAACTCAAAGGCAGCAAGAAACTCCCACAGGCGAGCATCACAAGACATCCTCTCATCTGCCACGTCCAACACCAGCATCGCGGGGGCAAAGGGCACACCTGTCCCAGACCAGTGCACCAAAGCAGCCCAAGCCCCCGAAGTGCACGCTACGGTATCCATCCCCCTCGCACGAGACATACATCCAAGAACTCTCGTCAGTCGATCCGGCCACACTGAATCGCTCTCAGGCGCAAGATGAGGCAAATACTTTATAGGACGAATCCAAAAATACGCGAAATGGGCCTGCGCACAGTAATAATAAAGCTCCAGGTCTGGGGCAGCAAGGCCCCCCATTTCAAACGGCAGTGTCAGCTTCTCCCAGGCAATCCTAGGCTGCCCGCCCGCCCACACTAATCTCACCAAAGCAGATCTGAGCCTCCTAAGGAAACTCACAGTGAGCACCAACTGAAGATTAACAAAAAGATACAGAAACTTTGGCAGCACAACCATCTTAGCAATGCCGATGCGCCCAATAAGCGAAAGCGGCAACGTGCGCCACACCTCAGGTCTATCTTCCAGCCAAGCCATTAATCTGCCATAATTGGCAAGCCACAAAGGCGGTCATTCATACCGTGGTGGTCGGCGGTGAAGCGGCGGTAAGACCGCCAACAGGCTGGCGGTCTTTTATCATGAATTCTGACCATGGCGATTACCACCATGGCCAGCCGCCGCTTCACCGTTCCGACCGCCGGGCTGGAGACCTGAGTCTCCAGCCCGGCGGTCGTCACATACCGCCGGCGGTATTCCAACCCGCCTGACCCCGGCTTACCGCCATGGATTTCATGCGGTTTGGGACCGCCATGAAATCCATGGCGGAAAGCACTATCAGGGCCAGGGTGTCCCTTCCCTGGCACTGATAGGGGTCTCCGGGAGGGAACGGGACCCATGGGGGCAGCTCCGCCGACACCGCCACGCCAACAGAACACCGCCACAGCGAATCACAGGTCGTGATTCGCTGGGTGGTGTTCTGTTGGCTTGGCGGTGGAGGTGGAGCTACCTCCACTTCCCCGCCTGCCGCCAGTATGGCTGTTGGCGGCTCTTCGTCCGGAAACGGGCGAAGCGCTGCCAACGGTCATAATGGCCCGTGCGGAAGACCGCCAGCACTGGCGGTCTTCCGTACAGCGGTCCCTCGGCGGTCTATTGAAAAGACCGCCGAGGTCGGAATGACCACCAAAGTCTCCACATCACAGCTGAGCCATACCCCAGATAACGGACCGGGCCCTCCGCCCATTCGACGGGGTAATGCGACAAGCAACGCGCAGTACCACTAGTAAGGGGAAGCACCACCGATTTAGACCAATTCATTGTGATGCCAGAGAAGCCACCAAATCAAACGACCTCAGTCAGCAGGACATCCAGCAAATACAACGCGATATCATCCGCGTACAGCGAAATTAGAATCGGTTGTCGCCGAAACTGCAGGCCTCTGTGATTGTGATGCTGCCGCAAATAGGCCGCCAAAGGTTCCATGGCGATAGCAAAAAGCAGCGGGGACAAAGGGCATCCCTGATGAGTCCCCCGGGCCACAGGAAAGGGGTCCGAAATGCAACCATTCAGCCTCAACCTCGCAACCGGATCCGTATACAACAGGCGTATCAATTTTATAAATCGGACACTCATGCCCACCCTGCCCAACAGCGCAAATAAATATGGGCAGGCTAAGGAATCCAACGCCTTAGTCGCGTCCAAAAACACAGCAGCAGCCTCATCGTCTGCCGAAAGGCCATGCAGCACCGCGAAAAAGGTACGCAAATTATGTATTGTCGACCGCTCCGGCACGAAACCAGACTGGTCCGGGAGCACCAGGCGCGATATCAGGGGCTGCAAGCGCAACGCCAACAACTTGGCCCGAATTTTATTGTCCACATTAATCATAGATAGCGGGCGATACGAGTCACAGCTGTAAGGGTCCTTACCCGGCTTAAGGATCGTAACAATCAATGCCTCCTTCAAGGAGGCAGGAAGAGACCCAGCCTCCAAAGCCTCAGCATATACCTCCAGCAGATACAAAGCCAAAATATCAGCGTACTCTTTATAAAAGGCAGGGGTAAAGCCATCCAATCCCGGGGCCTTATCACCAGGCAGCACACTAATAACTGCCTTAATCTCTTCCACCGAGAAGGGTTCATCAAAGTAAGCTCTATGAGCCTCATCAAACCAAAGCAGACTAATCTCTGAGAAATAGGCCTGCGCCTCATCAAGATTTTGCCCAGCAGGGGTAGAGTATAGATCCGCATAATATTTCGTAAAGACCTCCATGACACCTTCCGTGCATAGCACCCGTTCGCCCCCCTGCCCGTCTATTCCAGTGACGTAACCACTCCCCCAAGGCTTACGCAACATATTCGCCAATGTCCGACCCACTCTGTCCCCTTCACCATAGCGCCTGGCCCTGGCGTATTAACCCAAAAAACAAACTTCCCGGTGAGCGGCCTCCTCATAAAGAGAGATCGCCGCACGCAGAGCTGCCACCGTCTCGCCAGCCCAGTCTGCCACCAATTTCGCCTCCAGTTCCGATATCTGCAAATCCAGCTCAGCCAGCTCCCGTCGTAGAGCACGAATCACCCCATGCTGCTTGGAAAGACACTCTCCTCGAATGATTGCCTTGAAGGCCTCCCAAAGCGTCCCCGCCGAATCTACCGACCTGCAATTCTCAGCAAAAAAATGCAAGATGGCCTCACGAATTTCTTCTCGAAACACCTCATCACGAAGTGCACCCTGCGGTATAACGCCTGGCAAATGCAGTACTCGGGGTGACTTGTCACCTTAGAGAGTCTTCAGGCGCCTGGAGGGCGCCTGTGAGCCTCGGCTGGAAGGTGATAGCAGTCGAACTGCCAAGTCTTGAGCTGCTTTCTGAAGTCCTTTAGAAAAGGGGAGGTGCATAAGTTGAGGTTGTTCCAAGATTTGGCAGCAAGGTGGGGGAAAGAGTGATCTCCTAAGCAGCCGTAACAGATGCAGTGGACATGGGCCTGGGCGAGGGTGGCTGAGCAGAGTTCTCTGATTGGTTGGTGGAATGTAAGGGTGGTTGTTGATGTAGGCGGGTCTGGAGTTGTGGAGGGCTTTGTAGGTGTGTGTGAGGAGCTTGAAGAAGCATCTTTACTGGACGGGGAGCCAGTGGAGAGCTCTGAGGTGAGGGGTGATGCTGGTTCTTCTGGGGAAGTCGATGATGAGTCCTGCTGCCGCATTCTGGATGGTCTGGAGGCAGTTCGGGAGCTGTTTCATTGTTCCGGTGCAGATCGAGTTGCTAGAGATGAGGGCCTGGGTGACTGTCTTCCTGGTTGAGATGAGGGAGAGCCATCAGAAGATCTTGCAGAGGATATGGAGGCTGTGGAAGCAGGCAGAGGAGACGGCGCTGATCTCTTGCTTCAAGGTCAGTTAAATGTCCAGGATAATTCCGAGGTTGCATGCGTGGCTGGTAGGGGTAGGTGGGGGACCGAGGGCGGCATGCCACCACATGTACCAGGGTGAGGGCTTGTTCCTGAAGATGAGGACCTCTGTTTTGTCTGAATTGAGCTTGAGGCAGTTTGTTTTCATACAGGTGGTGATGTCGGCCATGGTGTTTTGGAAGTTGGTTCTGGTAGTGGTTGCATCATATGTGAGGGATAGAACAAGCTGGGGGTCGTCGGCGTAGAAGACAATGTTGAGTCCGTAGATGCGAGTGAAGTCTGCCAGTGGTGTCATGTAGGTGTTGAAGAGGGTTGGGCTGAGGAAGGAGCCCTGGGAAATGCCACAGATGGTGTCTTTGGGTGCGGAGACGAAGGGTGGTAGGTAGATCATCTGTATTCAGCTAAAGAGGACGGAGATCCAGTTGAGTGTGCTGTATTGGATGCCAATGTGGGGGAGTCTGGTGAAGAGAGTGTGGTGGGAGATAGTGCTGAAGACTGCTGATAAGTCGAGGAGGACAGCTGGTCCCACAGGTCTAGGGGGCATCTCATGTCATTGGTGGCTGTGATGAGGACGGTCTCAGTGCTGTGATTAGGTTGGAAGCCAGAATCCGATGGGTTGAGCAGGTTGTTATCTTGGAGGTAGTCCGTGAGCTGGCAGTTGATGGCCTTTTCCAAGAATATGGCTGGGAATGGGAGGAGTGAGATGGGGGCAATAGTTTATAACCGCATTGCGGTTGGCTGGCAGTTTCTTCAGCAGGTGCTTGATCTCGGCGTGCTTCCAAGCATTGGGGACGGTGGCTGTGGAGATGGAGGTGTTGAGGATTTCCGTGAGGGAGCCTCTGATTACTTCTCTTCCTTGGTTGTAGAAGCGGTGCGGGCAGGGGTCCGAGGGTGATCCAGAGAGGATGGAGGTCATGATGAAGAGGATGTCTTTGGCAGAGAGCTGCTTCCAGTCGGTGAGCTGGTGGGGGAGCGAGGTGTGTGTTTGGGTGCAGAGGTGGTCAAGGTCGAAGGCTGGGGGTCAAAGTTTCTGTAGATGTCGGAGATCTTGTGGTGAAAGTAGTCCAATAAGGTGTCACAGAGGGCTCGGGTGGGGGTTGGATTGTGTTCTCTGAGGCGGCGGGGCAGGAGAATTCTCTGATGATACTGTAGAGTTTTTTGGTGTGGTTGGCACTTGAGTCAATGAGGGTGGTGAGCACTTTTTGGTCTCCCTGAGCAGGTGGTGCTAGCTGTTGAGGGAGGATCTGAAGGTGCTGAGGGTGGCGGGGTTTTTATTGGAGTGCCAGTGTCCCTCTAGTTTTGTGCAGTGACGTTTGAGGGTCAGAAGCTCTGGGACATAACCATCTGGCTTGCTTGGTGGGTTTGCTGTTGGTGGCACTCTTCAGGGGGGTTATGGTGTCGGCAGATGAGGAGATCCAGTTGGAGAAGTTTTGAATGTGGAATTCGAGGGTGTCTGCAGGGATGGGTCTAGTTTCTTTGAGGACGACGATCCATGACTTTGCCCCAGTTGCGGCAGGAGGGGAAGGGGGTCTCGGCGAGGCTTGTGGCTGTCTGTTGATGGTGAAGTGGACGATGTTGTGGTCTGTTGAGGTTACCTAGGTGGTGTGCGAGAATTTGGCTCTTTCACTGGTAGAGAAAATAGGTTCCAGTGTGTGTCCTGAGCTGTGTGTGGGGGCGGTGATCAGTTGTGAGAAGCAGATGATGCTCATGTTTTCAAGGAGCAAGTTGGAGTAGGTGTCATCTGAATCTTCCAGATGGAAGTTCAGGTCACCCAGGAAGATGTAGTGGTTGAAGTCGATTGCCGGGGGGGGGCAATAAAGTTCAGGATTGATTTGCAGAAGCTGTGGCGGGGACCAGGGGGTTTGTAGGAAGGGGTTCCACTGATGGTGGCTTTGACGTGGGGTTTAATCTGGAAGTTGAGGTGTTCCATGATCGGTGTTGTGTCATAGTCCGACGCAGTGCAGTTGAGAGAGTCCTTGTGGATAACGGTGATACCTCTGCCGCGTCTGTTAGGGCAGTCACAGTGAATCATCTTGTATCTGGGAGGTGTTGAGGTGGTGATGTCTAGTGCTGATGTGGGGTTGAGCCAGGTTTCCGTGATGAACATCACATTAGGTGTGAGGGTGGTTATGGTGTCACAGACTTCCATGGCATGCTTGCAGAGGGATCGGACGCTGAGTAGTGCGCAGAGGAAGTGAGGTTGGTGGCTAGGAGTCTGCTGGGTGGAGATAGTGGTGGTTCCTACGTCGCAGGGGGAGCGACAGTTGTAGCAGGAGAAGGGGCTTCATGTTGATCAAGGTGAGGCGATGCTGGAGTTGGTGTTACAGGTCTCAGGCATCAGGTTTTGGATCTCATTGGAGGAGTACCAGCAACAGACTCCAGGTCCTGGCACTGGGTGAGGGTTAGGTGTGGACGGGCACAGGCGGGATTGCCTTTGGCGCACCAGTGGCATGCCAGCGGTGCGACTGCCATTAACTAGGTCCCTGGGAGGGCGGGGCGCAGTGGGAGGCAGGCAGATGAAAGAAATGGAAAGTCAACTACGGGAAAATGCAGCAGAGCCTGGCGGCACGAACAGGCAGAGACAGCACTAGATAAGAGAAAGAAGACAGACAAGGACTGAACAGCAGATGTCAGTAAGTAGAAGGAATCAACTCAGCATGGAGACAAATGTCAGCGAGGGGAGCAGAAGTGCGGGACCTGCTCAGTGGGATCACACAGTGACCGCCATTAACTAGGTCCTGGGGAGAGGGGATGCATTGGGAGGAGGGCAGGTGAAAGGAGTGGGAAGTCACTGGTGGGAAAAGACAGCAGGTGCCTGGGGACACGAACGGGCAGAGACAGCACTAGAAAGACAAGGAACAGCAGATGTCAGCAAGCAGAAGGATTCAACTCAGCACAGAGGTGGGTGGCAGCGAAGGTAGCAGAGGTGCAGGACCTTCCAGTGGTTGGTTAACAGGGCCCTGGCTGACAAGGAAGCTTTCTGTGCCACCTACTTACTTTGCCGTCTACAGCGCCAGCTGGGAGGAACACCTGCATCACCTCCAGGAGGTGCTTCAGGCCCTGCAAATAGCAAGCCTGACAATCAAGGCCAGCAACTGCCAGATAGTTCAGGGTTACGTGGTGTATTTGGGACACCTGGCAGATGGTGGCAAGGTGCACCCACTCCAGGCCAAGATTGAAACCATAACGGCCTGGCAACCACCTAAAACCCAAACAGAAGTGATAGCCTTCCCAGGCCTCACTGGCTATTACAGAAAAGTTGGTGAGGGATATGGCACCATTGTTGCCCCCTTAACTAAGCTGACTTCTAAGAAGCAGCAGTGGATGGTGATTTGGACAGCGGCTTGTCAGAAAGCCTTTGATTCTCCAAGCCATGTGCACAGCAGCTGTGCTCAGGGCCCCTGATTACTCTAAGGAATTCATTATGCAGACGGATGCTTCAAAGCACGGAATGGAGCAGTCTTAGCACAGCTGAAAGAGGAGGGCCTAGACCAACCAGTAGCCTTCATTACCAGGAGGTTACAAAAACGGGAACTGAAGTGGAGTGCCATTGAAAGAGATGCATTTGGTGTGTTCTTGGCACTGAAGAAGCTGAGACCATAGCTATGCTATGTTTTTAAAGTATTTTTTTAACTTTCCTTGTCATATATGTGGTGGCTTATACTAGTATCCACACCTGTGTTTTGGTGTTTTTTTGGGGTTCAACAGGCGGTACACATGGTGTGATTTAATAGATTGCACGTACTGTTTTTTAATTCATTTTTCTTATGTCTAGGTATTATTTAGCAACACTGAGTCCTGATGATGGTCTGACGGACCTCTGACTGCCACTACAGCTCGAAACATCGACATCACTTTGGGAGGAGGGGTCACAGACACACTGGGAGAGGACACAAGGGACTTGTGCATGGTTGTGGTGGTGGTGACTGCTTGTGAGGGGTGTGTTGTGATGGCGTGCTGGTGATGGAGGTAGTGGATGAGGATGTAGTGCATGCAGGTGTGAGTGGAGACGCTACTGGGAGGGAGGTGGACAAAGAGGAGGAGGGGGACGCAGTGGATGTTGGTGTGTCTGCATGGGTATTGTGCTTGTTTGAGTGCCTGTGAGATGAAGTGTGGTGCTTATGTTTGCCTGAGACACTTTTGTGTGGTGATTTGGGTGAATGCTGGTCTGAAGGTGTGCTTGGGATAGGCTGGGGTTGAGGGGATTGGGTCTGGGTAGAGGAAGATGGAGCGGGGAGGCTAGACACAGGAACAATGGCTGCCATCAGTGCGGAGGCCAGAGCCTGAAATGCTCTCTGTTGGGCCGCCACGCCAGCGTGAATGCCCTTTGTAAGGAAATGCCTCCTTGCAGATGGAGGATTCCCCCAATAGGATTAGGGATGTGCCCCCCTCCCCTCAGGGAGGAGGCACAAAGAGGGTGTAGCCACCCTCAGGGCTAGTAGCCATTGGCTACTAACCCCGCAGACCTAAACACACCCCTAAATTGAGTATTTAGGGGCTCCCAGAACCTAGCAAGATAGATTCCTGCAACCTAAGACAAAGAAGGACTGCTGACCAGAAAGCCCTGCAGAGAAGACGGAGACACCAACTGCTTTGGCCCCAGCTCTACCGGCCTGTCTCCCCACTTCAAGAAAAACTGCAACAGCGATGCGTTCCACAAGGTCCTGCGACCTCTGAAGCCTCAGAGGACTACCCTGCATCTAAAAGGACCAAGAACTCCCGAGGACAGCGGCTCTGCTCCAAAGAAGAAACATCTTTGCAACAAAGAAGCAACTTTTAAAGAACACACGTTTCCTGCCGGAAGCGTGAGACTTTGCACTCTGCACCCGACGTCCCCGGCTTGACCTGCGGAGAACCAACACTACAGGGAGGACTCCCCGGGGACTACGACTCTGTGAGTAGCCACAGTTGACCCCCCTGAGCCCACCCAAGCGACGCCTGCAGAGGCAATCCGGAGGCTCCCCCTGACTGCGACTGCCTGCTTCAAAGAACCTGCCGCCTGGTAAAGACACTGCACCCACAGCCCCCAGGACCTGAAGGATCCGCCCTCCAGTGCAGAAGCGACCCCCCCACTCCTCTCCCTTGCCCAGGTGGTGGCTTCCCCGAGGAGCCCCCCCCTTGCTTGCCTGCTTCGCTGAAGAGACCCCTGGGTCTCCCTTTGAACTCCATTGCAAACCCGGCACCTGTTTGCACTCTGCACCCGGCTGCCCCCGTGCCGCTGAGGGTGTACTTTTTGTGCTGACTTGTGTCCCCCCCGGTGCCCTACAAAACCCCCCTGGTCTGCCCTCCGAAGACGCGGGTACTTACCTGCTGGCAGACTGGAACCGGGGCACCCCCTTCTCCATTGAAGCCTATGGGGGTGATTCTGATTCCGGCGGGCGGCGGAGGCCGCCCGCCAGAATTCCGCCCCCATTATACCGCTTCTTCTGACCGCGGAGGGTATTATGAGTTTTTCCCTGGGCTGGCTGGCGGTCTCCAAAAGACCGCCCGCCAGCCCAGGGAAAAACTCCCTTCCCACGAGGATGCCGGCTCGTAATCGAGCCGGCGGAGTGGGAAGGTGCGACGGGTGCAGTGGCACCCGTCGCGTATTTCAGTGTCTGCAAGGCAGACACTGAAATACTTTGCGGGGCCCTCTTACGGGGGCCCCGCGGCACCCCCTACCGCCATCCTGTTCCTGGCGGGCGAACCGCCAGGAACAGGATGGCGGTAGGGGGTGTCAGAATCCCCCATGGCGGCGCAGCAAGCTGCGCCGCCATGGGGGATTCTAAGGGCAGCGGTAAACCGGCGGGAGACCGCCGGTTTACCCTTTCTGACCGCGGCCAAAGCGCCGCGGTCAGAATGCCCTGCGGGGCACCGCCGGCCTGTCGGCGGTGCTCCCGCCGACCCTCGCCCCGGCGGTCGAAGACCGCCGGGGTTAGAATCAGGGCCTATGTGTTTTGGGCACCACTTTGACCTCTGCACCTGACCGGCCCTGAGCTGCTGGTGTGGTAACTTTGGGGTTGCTCTGAACCCCCAACGGTGGGCTACCTTGGACTCAACTTTGAACCCTGTAGGTGGTTTACTTACCTGCAAAACTAACAAACACTTACCTCCCACAGGAACTGTTGAAAATTGCACTGTCTAGTTTTAAAATAGCTTATTGCCATTTGTGTGACAACTGTATATGCTATTTTGCTCATTCAAAGTTCCTAAAGTTCCTAAGTGAAATACCTTTCATTTGAAGTATTACTTGTAAATCTTGAACCCGTGGTTCTTAAAATAAACTAAGAAAAGATATTTTTCTATACAAAAACCTATTGGCCTGGAATTGTCTTTGAGTGTGTGTTCCTCATTTATTGCCTGTGTGTGTACAACAAATGCTTAACACTACCCTCTGATAAGCCTACTGCTCGACCACACTACCACAAAACAGAGCATTAGAATTATCTCTTTTTGCCACTATCTTACCTCTAAGGGGAACCCTTGGACTCTGTGCATATTATTTCTTACTTTGAAATAGTACATACAGAGCCAACTTCCTACACCCTTCAACTATGCGTTTGTTTCTCGACACCCTGGATGGCATTCAGTATGGTTGACTGCCCAACAGTGAGGGATCTCAGGAGGTCAACAGCCTCCTCACTGAGGGCAGCAGGTGCCTGGGGCGAAGGAGATGCCAACCCTCCTGGGTGAATGGGCACAGGAAACACGCTGAGGGGCTGCTGGGAGGGCGTTGTTGATACGGGTGGTGGCAGCTGTACCTTATGTTGGGGTGACCACAGAAGTGTCTGCCACCACCAGGGAGCTTCCATCAGAGGAGGAGTCACTGTCTGTGGTCTCCCCTCCTGTCCCCGTCGTGGTGCTCTCCTCGCCCTCCGTCCCACTGGTGCCCTCACCGTCGGTGGATTCGGCCTCCAGGCCAATGTGGGATGCAGCTCCCTCCGTCACCGGTGCCTCTGCTTCTCCGCCAGATGATGCTAATGCACACAAGGACTGGGTGACAAAACAAAAAGGGGGGGGAAGGACAGAGGATACACATGGTCAATGCCAGCAACACCACTACCATTGGCGTACACAACACACAGGGAGCAGCCCTATGCACTAGGCCATGCACTAGCAGTTACTAAGATAGTCACCAGCCCATGGGGTACAATGTTTAACACCATTAGCTGCACACCTGAAACCCACAGAACCCTGCCCCGTAGTAGATGCCCACTAACACTATTTGCGGTAGGAGTGCTTCAGAGCCTGCCCAACAAGGGACCTACCCTGCTATCTTTGCCCTGGCCTAGGGGCACCCATAGCCCACATCCCCCACCCAGGTAACTTTTAACACCTGCAAAGTCTGGATTCAGAATCTGTACTCACCCCTTTGTGGCTGCTGTGATGCCCTCAAGTGCCCATCCAACTCCGGATAGGCCACCGCCAGGATGCGGGGGCTCATGGTGCGACGGGTACCCCTTTCTCGTTGGGAGGCGGGCCCCAGCTGGGCCTCTGCTGTCTTCTTTGCCCAGCGACGCAGGTCCTCCCACCTTTTGCGGCAGTGGGTGCTCCGTCTGCAATCTATACATTCATGGCCCACGCATCATGCTCACAGTGTACTCACCTGTTTGTCTGGAGCACCGTAGAGTAACGTGTACTGGGGTAGGACCCCACCCACCAGTTTTCCAACTCCTCCGCAGTGAAGGCAGGGGCCCGTTCCCCAGACACATGAGCCATTGTCGCTTCCAGACACAGGTTACAGCAGCACTTGCAGTGGAGGTCCTCTCCTTTTGAAGGTCAGGTAGCAAGCTAGTGAACAGAGAGAAAATGGCAGTGATGTCCGTGGCGGTGCGTATCGTCACCGTCGGCGTACATCGCCATTGGCTCCTGGAACCCATAGGGCCCAATGATAACCAATGTGAAGTTGCGCTGCGGTCACTGACCGCCTTCCGCGACGGCACACAACGGCCACGGAATTACCACTTGTCCCTACTCACGGGTCAGGCAGCCACCATTTCAGGGAGGCACAGGCCATGGCACCTAACTGCGTCACAGCAGACTGGCACAGAAACTGATTTCACATACTGGTTCTGTAAAGGAAGAAATTAATCGTTAGTTCAATAGATGTGTGAATATGACCCTCTGCTCTCCGTTTTCTTCCATGGGCTTCAACCGATGAGGCTGAATATGAGGGTGTACAGACCTCTGGTGGACCTTGCGACAATGGAGGACAGACACATTATCATAGCCTACAGACTTGATCGTGCCACAATCCATGAACTGTGTGTCCAATTGGAGCCAGACCTGATGTCAGCTATCCGCCAGCCCACAGGTATCTCCCCTCTAGTGCAGGTCCTGTCAATGCTCCATTTCCTGGCAAGTGGTTCCTTTCAAACAACAGTGGCCATGGCATCAGGGATGTCTCAGCCAATGTTCTCCAAAGTGTTGACCAGAGTGCTGTCTGCCCTGCTGAAACACATGCACAGCTACACCGTATCCCGCCAGGTGGAGGATTTGGCCACAGTGAAAGCTGACTTTTATGCCCTGGGACATATCCCCAACATCATTTGTGCCACTGATGGTACACATGTGGCATTTGTCCCCACAGGAGAAATGAACAAGTGTTCCGGAATAGAAAAAGCTATCACTCTATGAATGTGCAGATAGTGTGTTTGGCAGACCAGTAGATCTCCCATGTAAATGCCAAATACCCTGGCTCTGTGCATTACACCTTTATCTTGAGGAATAGCAGCATCCCATAAGTGATGGCACAACTCCAGAGGCACCGGGTGTGGCTAATAGGTGAGCTCAAGGTCCCCACACAGTATAAGTTGGTGTCTGGGTATGGGGCTATCCCTAAGGGTTAGTATGTGTCTAACAGTTGTCCCTCGATATATGCAGGTGACTCTGGTTACCCCAACCTCTCATGGCTACTGACCCCAGTGACAAATGCCAGGACAAGGGCAGAGGAATGTTATAATGAGGCACATGGGCGTACAAGGAGGATTATTGAAAGGACCTTCGGCCTCCTGAAGGCCAGGTTCCGGTGCCTCCATCTGACAGGTGGATCCCTGTACTACTCACCCAAGAAGTGTGCCAGATCATCGTTGCATGTTGCACAACGTGGCATTGAGATGCCAGGTGCCTTTTCTGCAGGAGGATGAGCCTGGAGATGGGTGTGTGGCATTGGTGGAGCCTGTGGACAGTGAGGAAGAGGAGGCAAAGGAAGAAGATGTTGACAACAGAAGCAACATAATACTGCAGTGCTTCCAGTGACACACAGGTAAGACACTGTAATGTAACTTAACTTATCAGTTATGTGTTAGACATTGTAGCAGTGTTCCCTGGCTTCTGCCTGGATCGCAGGGACTGTTTGTGGGGTGGTTCTCCTTCTGCAGGAGGTGGGGTGCTGGTGGCCTGTTGGCCCTGTGGCGGGGCCTCCTGTCTACTAGCGCCAGCGGAGGTGGAAGGCTGTTCATCGGTTTGGCTAGTGTCAGGGGTTGACATTAGCCAAACCGCCTACCACTGCCTCCCTCATGGTGTTGGTCATGTCGCCCAGCACCCCTGCAATGGTGACCAGGATGGTGTAGATGTTTTTGAGGCCATCCCTGATCCCCAGCTACTGTTCCTCCTGCAGCCACTGGGTCTCCTGCAACTTGTACAGTATCTGGCCCATGGTCTCCTGGGAATGGTGGTATGCTCCCAGGATGTCGATGAGTGTCTCCTGGAGAGTGGGTTCCCTGGGCCTGTCCTCCCCCTGTCGCACAGCAGTCCTCCTAGTTTCCCTGTTGTCCTGTGCCTCTGTCCCCTGAACCGTGTGCCCACTGCCACTGGCCCCAAGTCCCTGATCGTCCTGGGTTTGTGTGGCTGCCTGGGGTCCCTGTAGTGGTGGACACACTGCTGACTGACGTGTTCTGTTGGCAGTGGCATGGGCCCGCTGGGTGGGTGCTGTGTTGGTGTTTCCTGTGGGGGAGGCTCTGTGGTGGGTTGGGGCTGTGGCAGCAGAACCAACCATCCAGAGGTCCCTGATGGGCCAGGTTGGTGATCCTGATCAAGGTGTGCAGAGCTGCTGTCATCACTGTGTGCCTCTTCTGTGGGGGGACTGGATGAAGCTGGCACCTCATCTCCGGTGATGTTGAGTAGGGGTCCTGTGGTGATGCAAATGCAGTGTTAGTGTATCCGCGTGTGCCATCTTGTGCATGGGTGTGTTTCCCTGTATGATTGTGATTTCCCTGTCAGCCTGGCCTTGTGTGAGTGGTGATTTTGTGGGCTGGGTGAGTCTCACTACTGGGCATGTGTGGTGATGGGTGTCCATGCAGGTCTGTGATGGGGGTCCATGCAATGGTGTTACATGCAGGTCTTGGTATTGGGATGAGTGAGTTGTGATGGTGGGGTATGTGTGAGGTGGTGGAGTGATGGGGGTGAGGGTAGGGGTAGGAGTGTGTGATGGCATGCAGGTAGGGTGTAGGGGATAAAGTAGTAAAGATTTGACTTACCAGTGTCCAGTCCTCCTGCTACTCCTGCAAGACCCTCAGGATGCATTATTGCCAAGAATTGCTCCTCCCATGTTGTTAGTTGTGGGGGAGAGCATGTGGGGGTCCACCGCCAGTCCTCTGTACGGCTACCTGGTGTCTTGTGACCACGGAACGCACCTTCCCCCATAGGTTGTTCCAACTCTTCCTGATGTCATCTGTCAGGATACTTCAATTCGATTTCCTCAGAAGCAGAAGATAACTCCTCAGTCCCGACCCGAGCTACTCACAACGAATATTAATCCTTTGTGCTGAGTACCCCGGAGGGGGAAAGGGGAATGGGATGGTAGAGAGACTGCCACAGAGATGATGAATGCCAGTACTCAGTGTGCCTCTTCACATCTAAGATTGGATACAGTCTCTGCAAGAGTCACAGTCGCAATTACTAGGGACATACAACATCAGTTTTTCACTTTCTACTCTCAACACTTAGGGGGTTATTCTAACTTTGGAGGAGGTGTTAATCCGTCCCAAAAGTGACAGAAAAGTGACGGATTTACCACCAGCCGTATTACGAGTCCATTATATCCTATGGAACTCGTAATACGGCTGGTGGTATATCCGTCACTTTACCGTCACTTTTGGGACGGATTAACACTCCTCCAAAGTTAGAATAACCCCCTTAATTCTCTTTAATTCTATTTTTTCTTCACTCACCCTGAGTTCTCTGTAGCCTTGCTTCTCTCTATAAATGATAGCTCTTCTTAAAAAAATGCTTATTACTGATTCTGGAAGAACTTCTCAACCTTTGTTAGAGATTGGTTTTATGTTGCTATATATATATATATATATATATATAGTTGGTGATAATGCGTTCTTCAAATCAGCTGATGTTATTTAATTTCTCCTGTCTTATTGTGACTTCTGTCAATATTTGTATTTGTAAATGCTTGTTAATTAAAGTTTGTTTCTCCTTTCTTACTTCGACATTTGTTGATAACTTGTATTTGTAAATGCTTGTTTATTACAGTTAGTTTCTCCTTCCTTACTTCGACATCTGTCGATAACTTGTAGTTGTAAATGCTTGTTTATTTAAGTTCGTTTCTCTTTTAAACTCTATTTTGGTTTATTACCATTGAATTTGTAAATGCTTATTTGTTAACAGTTAGTTTCTCCTTTAAACTTGGCCTTTGTTTATAACCTTGACATTTGTAGATACTTGCTCTTTTAAAGTTCGTTTTTTCTTTGACTTTAATATCTTAAACAAGAACCTTGTAAACATAAGGTTAATTCATACATTAACTCTGTAGCCTTGCCGACTTCCACGGGAACGGTCTACTATCAAACTCTTCGAATAAACCTTGACAATATTTATCAGTTTTCTGTAATATAATCTTCAAATGTAATTTTACCTCACAGGAGTTTCTGTTCTGAAGCGCGCTCTCTCTCCACACAGCTGATTCCTGTCAGACCTCAGTTGAAGTGCAAGGCTTCCAGCTGGAGAGCTCGTAACCTAGCAACCAACCGATTGCAAGACTAGAACTGTAACTAAACTTCAGGACTCACAGCGGCCATCTTGGATCTTCTCTTCTTGATTCTTCCTTTGAAATACGCGCAAGATTACTCTGCAAACCTTCTTCCAGTTTGGGCTATGCTTTCTCCACTGAGGATATCTCTTTGCTTTTCTCATGCACTTCTTTGATTTGACTTGGCAAGTTTGTGTGGTCATGACATCATCCCTTGTTCTTGGATGTTGTCCTACGGCGTCGACCCTGTCCACAATCATCCACCATAGCTCCATCTTTCTTGCAATGGAGGTCTGCTGCACCTGTGATCTGAATAGCTGTGGCTCTACCCGGATGATTTCCTCCACCACAACCCTTAGCTCCTCCTCTGAAAACCTGGTGTGTCTTTGGGGTGTCATGGATGTGGTGTGAGTGATATGTGTGAGGATGTGTGGGGTACTGTGTTGGGGTGTGTGGTGTGAGGTGCGTGGATGGTGAATGGGTGATGGTGTTCTGTGTCTCAGATTGAGTGGGTGCTCCTGGCTTGTGTCTCTCTCTGTTGGAAATCTTTTTTTTCGTTGAAAGGTTTGTGGGTAATGTGGGTGGGTGTTTTATAGTGGTGTGAGTGTGGTGTGTGCATGTATGTCAGGTGTGTGTAGTTTGAATTGTCCAATCTGGTGGTGTTTTGTAAATGTGTGTGTATTTTGAGTGAGGCTGTGTGTACCGCCAATGGTTTACCGTGGTTGAAAGACCGCCGCTGTGATTCATGGGCCCTGATACTGTGGGCATATTCCTGTTGGCGTAATGGTGTGGGTTTTGCTACCACCAGTTTATCACTGACCTTTGGGCTGGCGGAATTGTGTAGGTGTCTGTATAGTGGTGGATTTCTCAGTGTAGGTCATAATACCCATAGCGGAATACCGCCGCGGTCACTGTATGTTGGCGCCCGTCAGCACGGCAGTAGACGGCATTTACTGCCACGGTTGCAATGAGGGCCTATATCTAAATAATTCCTCTAGGAGCATTTTTAAGTGAGACATTGTCTGTACCCAGTTCCTACGGGAATACTGGGTTCCCCCTAAGTGTGTTAATTTACAAGAGCAGCGGTATCCCCCTTCTCTCTTCTCCCCTCTTCCCCACTTCCTTGCTTCCTCTCCCCTGGTGTCTTTTTATCTTTCTCCTCTCTTTCCACCCTTGATCCTCCTTCTTTCCCCGTGCCCCCCCTCCACTTCCCCATCTCTCCACGTTAGCCATCCTCTTCGGAAACCGGGACCCACTGGGCGCTCCCTCCCTCTCCCCCCCATCTCTATCCACCCACCCTGCCAAACCCTTAATGGTTATCTCCCATATAGATATTTATCCTCCCCTGCACATTCACTTCGTCCCCCAACCTTACCCATCCTCACCTCCACTTCTTGGTCCCCTTCATGGCTAGCCCTCCCTCATCACTACTCACCCCACTACGGGTCATATCCTGGAATGTCAATGGCCTAACCCACTTCATTAAATGGAAGAAAATACTCTCATATCTCAACTCTAAATGGACTGATGTAGCCCTTCTTCAAGAGATACACCTTGACAGGGCCGAATCCGACAAACTGCATCGGACTGGGTGGAAATAGCGTTATTTAGTTGCAGCCCCTCCTCGCAGGAACTAGGAGGTAGCGTCCCACGAAAGTGTGGCGTTGCGATTCTGATACGAAAGAGTGTACCTCTCACTGTCACCAAATCATGGGTTGACCCAGAGGGGCGATACGTGTTCATCAAACTAAAACTAGGAGGCTCTTCACTATGCGTGGGCTCCATCTATGCTCCAATCGGTTCAAAACGCCAGTTCTTTCTGCGCATCAACCGCCTTCTGACGAAAATTGGGACCACTCGATACGTAATTGGGGGAGACTGGAACCAGACTAGAGATACAGTATTGGACAGGACTGGGCCTCTGGACATAACTAACAACAGTGACAGGGCCCTGTAGTCCAATTTAATGCAGGACAACGGTCTGGTAGACCCCTGGAGGCTGACGCACCCAGCTGACAGGGAATATACTTTTTTTGTCACCAGCACATGGCACCCAATCACATTTGGACTATCTTCTCAGTTCACACAGCATAGTGGCGCACATCCAGGAAGCTCGCATACTAGAAGGGGGTCTTTCGGACCACTCCCCAATCCACTTAGCTGTCCAGCTGGGCCTGGTGTCCCCGGGTCGCAAATCATGGCGATTTGCTGTCCAACATTATCGATCCCGCGTGGGAAGGCACAACTGCGAGCTCATGTATCCACCTATGTCAAAGACAACTTCGGCTCAGTGGAATCCAAGAGGGTCACATGGGCGGCAGCGAAGGCGACCATACGTGGACATATGATGCATCATGCAGCACTGGCAAACAAGGACAGGAAGGCACAACAAGTGATTCTGGAAACTGACATCAGGTGCCTAACGCGACAATATACGGACCAACACACCCTCCCCACCCGTAGACGATTGGAGCGTGCCTGTATGGCCTTGAACGAGCTATACACTTCCCAGGCTGAATATGCGCTGCAACGCTTGCAAGGACAACACTATGAACAGGGTGAGAAGGCTGGCCACCTGTTAGCAGCACAACTCCGCCAGAGAATGGTGACCCTAGCTATACCGGCCATCAAAGCATGCACAGGAGAGACACTTATGCACCCACAGGAGATAGTTAATGAATTTGCAACCTTTTATCGGCACCTCTACACCCCAGAATCGCAGTCCACCCACGTCCAGATCGAGGCCTTTCTCACCAACATTGCCTTACCCTTGCTCTCTGATGAGGGCTGCAACATCTTGGAGGGGGACATTACCAGGCAGGAAATTATGCAGGTCAACTCTGATCTCCCCTACCACAAATCGCCTGGAGAAGATGGATTCCCTGCGGAATTCTACAAATGGGCGGGGGATGAGATGCAAGATGTCCTACACAGAGCACTAAACGAAGCATGTCAGATGGGCTCTCTAGGCACGATTTCCAACAGTGCCATGATAGCGGTCATACCGAAGCCAGGACGGGATACCCTGCTCTGTAGTAGCTACCGACCTATATCCCTCCTGAACGGTGACATTAAGATACTGGCCAGTGTCCTATCAAACCGCCTGCATAAAATCGTACCATCTTTAATGCATCACACCCAAGTGGGATTTGTACCGGGCCGAACCTCCGGAAACCACCTTCGTACCCTCTGCTATACCCTTTGGGAAGCTAGGAATGCACCAGAGGCTGCACTAGCACTATCCTTGGACACTGAGAAGGAGTTTGATCGCATAGAATGGCCGCACCTATTTGTGACGGTGGCAAAATTTGGCTTGGGGGACCAGTTTATCTCCAAAGTTTGTCTGCTCTATGAACACCCTACGGCGCGGGTCAACTGCGGGGGATTCCTCTCAGACCACTTTCCCATTTGCAGAGGGATCCAGCAAGGATGTCCCTTATCGCCCCTCTTGTTCCTGCTGGCAATGGAGACGCTGGCAGCCGCTATACACGACTCTCCCTTGATAGCGGGTCTCCCTATGCCGGGCAGAACCTCTAAAATCTACGCTGATGACATTCTTCTAACCTTAACCGACCTGGAGCGTTCCCTGCCCCCCCCCTGTTGGAGGCCATTGACGAATTTGTACCCCTCTCCGGGTACTGGGTGAATTGGAACAAAAGTGAGGCCCACCCCCTATCCCAGATGACTACGAAATCCACGCTACTGTGCTTCCCATTTTGATGGACTCCAAAACGCCTCAAATATCTAGGAGTACTAGTTAACCGAGGTCTACAGCGTATGGTGGCAGGCAAACTAGACCCCCTCATTATGCGCATGAGGCTCGACTTCGAGAAATTGACTCATCTAGGCCTCTCCTTGGGCAAGATACAGACGGTTAGAATGGTCACGGTACCGCGCTTCACCTATGTTTTGTGCCTCCTACCCCTTTGAATACCTCTCTCAACATTGATACCGGTTGATGCAGCAATTAGAGCTTTTGTGTGGGGCTCTGCACGCCCACGACTGGCAGCAGCCAAACTGATGGCGCACCGATCCCACGGGGAATGGGGCTCCCCTCGGTGGAGCATTACGCACTACACCTGTCACCACTGGCTGACGCTCGGCCTGTACTACCTGAGTCAACACAATGGGTATCTGTGGAGAAAACAATGCTTTCCCATAGTGGAGGCCTCGATGGACTATACTGAAAAAATCCCCCATCCCCTAGTGCAACAAACCCAATTTTGAAGGCAGCACGTACGGCATAGCAGAGGGCCCACCGCCTGCTCGGGATACACCCCTTCCTACACGCCCAGGCCCCCATATGGAACGACAGCCTGCGGATAGGTGGAACGGCTCTTAACTGGCCACAGTGGAGGGGGGCCGGCATTATCCATTTGGCCCAAATCCTAGAGGACGACAAGCTCAAACCCTTTGCCAGGCTGCAGGAGGAATTCCACCTCCATCCACGACAGGAATGGGGATATCTGGAACTCAAGCACTGTATGCAACAGCATACCAACATTGCCCGATGGGGACTACAAACCTCGCCCGTGGTGACCTATCTGAAGACATGGGAGAAACACAAAGGCATAATGGCAGGCCTATATGAGGTCATCACACATCACCTATACCACACAGCAACCTCTCCTGGACAAACTACGCCTACAATGGCAAACCCGCCTACAGCGGACCTTTGACCCTGAAGACTGGATCGACATCGTGGACGCGCTGGACAGGGGCACGCGCGAAGCTCGCTTAAAATTCTGTCTCTTCAAGATAATCCCCGACTGGTACTGGACCCCGGTGAAGTTGCACAGGGCTGCACGGAGATACACTGTGATCTGCTTCATATCCTAAGCGGTTGTCCACCAGTCCAGCCTTTACTGGATGCTGTAAAACGCAACCTGGCTGACTCCATATCGCTCCCAACCCCGCTATCCTCCTCTCTTATTATACTGCACGACATGGACTCTCTACCGGCCCTGTCACGACAGCAACGAAGACTGTTACATACAGCACTAGCAACAGCGAAAATATGTATCCTCTGACACTGCGATCAGTAGCCCCCCAACCCCGGATGTATGGGTAGTGGCAATGACTTGCATAGTCGCACACAAGAGTCATCTATAACCTACAGGACCAGGCTGCCCTATTTACTCAGATATGGGCCCCCTTCCTTGCGGAAGCTCCGCCACATATTGCCCGCTGCTAGCTTCTCTCATTATGCATCCCATCCTTCCCCCCACCTCCATGTTCCGGCTCTCTCTCTTTGGTACCCGCCTCATCATCTTCCATCCCTCTTCCCCCCCTTTTCACACCTCTTATGTATATCTGTGATACCACCACGCATATCCCGCACTCCTCCCCAACACATCTCTCCTCCCGCCCCTTCGCCCAGAAGGTGGAGTTAATTAAGGCTGACACTTTCGAGACCCTGTCACCAGCCACATAGCTCCTCCCCACAGCCCTTCCCCTATTATGTCCCCTTCTGTCTCTATGACACCAGTCCCCCTCTTCCCTCTGTTTCTACCTCATCTATCCCCCCTCTTTCCTTTTCCGCTTCCATCACCCCTCTCCCGGCAAGAATGGCTGACTCACTTAACACTGCAAAGATCTTAGTAAATATCTCTCCAGAGGCGATGTAGAGCTACAGCACTACTTCATTACCCATTAGATTATCTCACAATATAGTTCATGGTCTGGGGACGGTCCCTCCTGCACGCATCCCCACCCTCCCATATCACTCGCATTAACTGCTCCGTGACTTACATGCCCTCCCCTCATCCAGGCCTATTGCCGGCTTTTCACCTCCCCTCCCTCTTCAGAGCACCGCCTAACCGGTAAAATCAAACACGGATTTACCAGATGCCCTTTGCAGTCGACAAACAACCCCAGTCTCCCTTTCCCCTCTGCAAACCAAACCTTTAACCACGGGTCTCTGTGAAACACAGCTGCAATATCGAATGATGGCTCCTGCCTCCACACTGCCCATGGGTGCGGTGCAGACACGCCAGATACACTGACCTTAAGCGCCAGGGGAAGCTACGCACAAAGGTCTTATAGACGCGTGAGGCGAGCGCATCCCAGAACGCGGTTCAACATGATACACAATATTATCTTTGGTAGCAGAGTGCCCCGCCTCCTACGGCTCTACCCCCCCTCTGTTACCTGTCCCCTACTATTCATCCTTCCAGTCGCCACTGCCTTTTGATAATTGTTTGTAATTGCTGTTGAACGTATTTAGTCTACCCTGTTCCACATGAGACGCAGTTTGTATGGCTTCCGCAATGTACAGGGATCATAATCCCTCGCCCATCAACACTGTATCAATCCTTGTTATTACCAAGAATAAAAAATTACAACACAAAAAAAAAGCAGCGGTATCTCTGCGAGGGCCCCTTTATCATTAAGTGACTGTATTAGTCTTTCGAGAACTATGATACATGCGGGTGAACCCTTCATTTAGTTAGCTTTTGATATCTATGTTTAAATTGTGTAAACATCTTTGTTAAGTGCACCTTGTGAATTGATAACTGGATAAATGCCTGAGCAAGAAACATTATTTTACACTCATGATTACATTGCTAGAATAGCAAGCAGCCCGTCTCTTTTGGGACAACAGAGGGCATCAATTTTACATACACAATAGGATTCCACTTTGGCCCAACTAGAAAAATTGCATAAGAAATTGGTAACGACTGAGCTACACGCCAAGTTTTTAACAGTTTGTTTAAATGCAAATATTATACCAGTGAGATTACAAGTATGGAATATTCAGATTATTTTTGTGGATGATGAGGAATTTAAAATTGGGTTGTTTCATTTCAAACAAATGCTCAAGAAGTTGGATGGTCCTCAGCATAGAAACAGCTCTAAAACATATAAAAAGGATTAAAAAAGAGATTACAGAGCTAGAAAAAAAGTTCTTGGAGGATCAAACTATAACTAATACTAAGGAAACTCTAAAAAAGTTAGAAGCTACCATTTCTGATTTTGAAAAAACTAATATCCTGAAGAAAACAGATGAGTTACAAAAAGACATCAGTGGATATAGTAAGGAGCGCACATATCCATATCTAAACAATGATTTTTACTAACATGGTACAGTAAATACTGGTGGGACTCGGAAACATATTGTTACTTTCTCAGATATTACGAGTGATTCTGACAGTGACAACTCTGTTTCTACTGCGGGCCTCCATAATACAGGTTGTAATACTGAACCCTCCACCCCTTGACAAACTTTTTTAGAAAGGAGCCAGAGACCAGCACGGGGAGGGTAAGGAACTTCAGGTGGGGGTGGTTCAGGAACCAATACACCCCAGGGTTCAGATAAACCAGGAATAAATATTACGAGTGGTAGACAATATGACACAAAATCCTGGTTTGGAGGAGGAACCGATCTTCAACTTGTTCTCACACAAGTTAAGTTCTAAAGAAATTGAAGTTATGAGTACCGGTCTATCCTTTGTGCCAACTCATAGGAATGCCCCTTTTTCTTTTACTAAAATAGAGCTATATAAATATTTTAGGACCTTGAGACTTAAATTTTGGTTTACCAAAAATTCACATGTGAGTCCAGAAAGTATCACAGGCTTGCAATGTGCCTCTACATGTTTTCCTCCGACTAACTTGATGGCAAAGGAAATCATAACGTTTGAGAATGCTGTTCTGTTAGAGGTAGAGAGGGTATTCAAGGAACATATATATGTGCAGTCCAACTTTATTTGAGCTCAAAATTAAGATTTATCCTCCATAGCCAGCACTGAACTGGAAGTTTTAAGACAACTACTTAATCCTTCACATTACAACAATTTAAAGAAAGACCCTACACCACCCAACAGAAGTGAAATTCGTGAAGGGACCAATAAGGGTCTGCATGGTGGGTGATTAAGCAAAATGGAATATGACTACCTTAATAAGGATGATTGTGCCATACCACCCTTTTATGTTTTACCCAAAATCCATAAAGCTACAAAGAAACCACCAGGAAGACCCACCGTGGCTGGCTGCCAGTCTGTTTTACAACCACTTGCAGAATATGTTGATTTTTTCATCACACCGTTTATACCCCTAACCAATTCATACCCAAGAGATAGCCTGTCTGTGATCACTCAAATGGAAGGGGCTTCTTTTAATCCTGAGGTTGGCATCTTGGTTACAATGGATATAGAAAACGTGTACACCAATATTTCACAAGGTGAGGCACTTCAGGTATTTACCACCATTTTTTACTCTAGACCAAGACCTCATACGGTCTCCACTGATGTTATCATAAGTTGTGCTCAAATTGCATTGGAATGCAATTACTTCCTATTCAATGATGAGTTCTTTGCACAAATAAAGGGAGTGGCAGTGGGAGCTATTTTTGCTCCTGATATTGCAAATCTATATGTGGCCACTTTTGAAGAGTATACCATCTATTAGGAGGATAATCTTTATGGCAGTTACATCACAAATGTGCTCTGGTATATAGATGACATCTTCTTTATTTGGCATGGTCCAATAAGTGACTTACTACAGTTTCACAAATGGATTAATAATCAAAATACCAACTTAAAATTTACCCTGGAGTATGATACCCATTCCATTCATTTTTTTAGAATTAAAAATTTTGGTTGATGAGGGTGAGCTGTATGTACCCCTATATACTAAACCCACTGCCAGAAATACTCTTCTGAGATATAATAGCCATCATCCCAGGAATTTAAGGGACAATTTACCGTATGGGCAATTCTTAAGGATTAAACGTATTTGCACAAGTAGACGACTATTTTTTGGAAGCCAAGACTTTAATCTCCAAATTGATCAAATGAGGCTATCCATATAGACTGGTTAAAAGATCCCTGAAACGTGCATTGCGATCAACAAGCTTTACTCCAGGTCAAAGAGAAAGCTGTTCACTCTTGTATGACTTATGTTACAACTTTTGGTTCCGAGTCAAATGGAATTAAAAAGATTATTTTACAAAATTGGCACTTATTAGCATCTCTTGATATTCCACTTGAGAAACTATTATTTGCCTTCAAAAGGGGTAAAAATGTGAGAGCCAGTCTAGTGAGGGCCTACATTGAACCAGTAGCACGCACACTGAGTAATATCTGGGGGCTAACACCAAGGGTTGGACATTACCTCTGTGGGAATTGCAGTGTAAGTGCTTCCACTAAAATTGTAAAAACATGTTGTCTAAATGAGAGAACTTGGCAGCTGAAACATTTTTCTAATTGTGTCTCTAAAAATGTTATTCACTGTATTCAATGCCCATGTTCTTTGTTTTACATTGATAAAACAACTCAGGAGGTCAGAAGACGGATTATTCAACATCAATCACAAATATGGTGTAATGTTGTGAATGCCACTATGGTTGAACATTACAATCTTATAAAACATGCCCCCAACAATATGCACTGGTTTTACTCCATGTTATAAAACCCTCAAAAAGACGTGTAAATGTGGACAGCCTGTTGACCATTAAAGAGAACCAATGGATTTGGCTTGCAGATACGGTTAAAAAGGGTCTGAATCAACAGGTGGAATGGCAGATACTAGCAACGTCGTAGATAGACTATCATGAACGGAACAGTTATTGTGATGTATTCCACATAGACAGTTATGGATCTTAACCTCCTTTCATGGTTCTGTTCCTGCAATTGCAGACACTGAATCGATATCTAGCAGCTCTACTAGAGAGGGTCTGGTCCTTTTCAGGGTTTCCTATTGTGTCCTTTTCTTTCTTATGGTTGGTATGAGGGCTGTGAGTCTCTTTATCTGTACTTTAATTTAATATATTTAGTTGTATTGATTGTTGTGGTTGATGGCTAATAATGCCCTGACAATAATTGGTTGGGTCTTTTCTATCTGTTCTATGGATAAGCTAGACTCTGGGGCTACCTACAGCAGGGTTGTGAAACTAGATTTAGTATTGGAGAGTATTTAGAATGGCCATTATTACATTTAAAGATGGCCACCACAGTTACTGCATGGTGGGTGGTTAAGCAAAAATGTGACATGTGACTACCTGAATGCTCTGTAATAGGGAGACAGAGAGTGTGTGGATCTTACTAACATGGACTGAGCTGATGGCCCAGATGGATATTATATTTATTGACTTACTGAGGTCGACAACAATATACTTACCGTAATTACAACAGTTTCCAAACTCAGGGTATTAGTTAGGCATTTTTACCAATTTAAGATGGCCGCCATAGTCACTGGAATGGTCACATGACCTTTCACTTACTTATTTAAACTCGCCTGGAAGCCCAGCAACGTTTGATTTTGACTCACATGTGTGGAGTGGATGTGAATAGAGACAGACACTAGCTGTCCCATATTTAAAAGGTGTGAGTACACTGCACTGGAGGCAGAGTTTTTCTAGAGTTTATGTTGTATGACTGTCAAGCAATTCAAATTTTTTAATCTTTGTAGATTTGTTTACTTGGGCTTGTAGGTTGAAGTCCCCTGGAGTGTTGCTACAAAGCCTATTTTTTAAACCTGTTGTAAGTAGCAGAATATAGCTATTCTAGTTGGGAACCTGACACAGTGTACTTTAGGGTGCATGTTTGCTATGTTTTTAAAGTATTTGTTTTACTTTCCTTGCCATATACGTGGTGGCTTATATTAGTATCCACACCTGTGTTTTGGTGTTTTTTGGGTTCAAGAAGCGGTAAACATGGTGTGATTTAATAGATTGCACATACTGTTTTTTAATTAATTTTTCTTATGTATGGGTATTATTTAACAACACTGTCCTGATGATGGTCTGACGGACCTCTGACTGCCACAACAGGTCGAAACGTCGACATACCTTCTCATTTGACATGCTGAATTGAAAGTCCATGATATTGCTTGAACTGGGACTGAAAACCAGGCAATTATTGTGCAGAACTGTCATGAGGAGGGTTATAACCCCTTCCTGGACCTGCAGTTGGGAGTCAATCTTATGATCTAGAAGGGTTATATACAGTGTTGTTTATGAAGTGGACATTTGTTGTAATTGTTGTACATTTTTTTGAACTTCCTGAATCCTATTGAGTAATATATTGGATTTTAACAGTATGAAGTTGTCTTACTCATTAATTGAAGACTGGATAATATGTATGCATACTATATCTAAATAATTCTCTAGGAGCATTTTTAAGTGAGATCTTTAGAAAGTAGGCATTTCTCTGCACTCACTGCTCTGTGTGCCTTACATCCTGTCTCCAATCTACGTCTGGTCTGTGCTGGTTGACAGCTCCTCTTGTGCATTCCACCCAGACAGTCATAAACACAGGACAATCAGCTGCATCTGCATTCATCTGCATACTGATGGGTCTTCTGGGCAGGAAGGGTGGAGAGACTCTTATTTACACTTCAAGACCAGTGGCCTGCCCTCACACAAAGGACTGATAATATAACCACCCCCCCCCCCTCACCGAGCTCCTGGCAGACAGACTAGGGAACCTGTGCATCTAACTCTTTGAAGGTTCCCCCACTTCAAAGGCACTTTTGGGTACATATACTGGAAGCTCCCTGGTGGTGGCGGACACCTCTGTGACCACACCAGCTACAGGTACAGCTGCCACCCCCATACCAGCACCACCCTCTCAGCAGCCCCTCAGCGCGTTGCCCGTGCCCGCTCACCCAGGAGGGTGGACATCTCATTCGCCCCAGGCACCTCAGGCCCTGCCCCAGTGAGTCCTGCTGCCCTGAGTGAGGAGGCTATTGACCTCCTGAGATCCATCTCTGTTGGGCAGTCAACCATTGTGAATGCCATCCAGGGGCTGGTGGCCCAAATGCAACAGACCAATGCATTTCTGGAGGGCATTCACACTGGCCTGGCTGCCCAAAAGAGATCAATGCAGGCTCTGGCCTCCTCTCTGATGGCAGCCATTGTCCTGTTTCCACCCTCCAACTTCCTCTACCCAATCCCATTCCCCTCAACCCCAACCTATCCCAAGCACACATGTAGCTGAGCACAACACAAAAGACTAGACATGGCAAACAGAAGCACCACACATCATCCCACAGGCACTCACACAAACACCATCCAGATGCAGACATACCAACATCCACTGCCTCCACTGTGTCCCCCTCCTCCTCTACCTCCCTCCCAGTTCCGTCTACACCTGCATGCACTACATCCTCATCCACTACCAGCATCACCAGCACACCTAGCAGAACACACACCTCACCGGCAGACACCTCTACAACAGCCATGCACACGTCCCCTGTGTCCTCTCCCACTGTGTCTGTCACCCCCCTCCCAAGGTACACAAACGCAAGCACTCATACACCCAACAGCCATCCACCACACAACAGCATCCAGCCCATGCACATGCACCCAAACACAGCAGACAGACACCTCCTACAACCACTCCCTCTTCCTCCACTCCCAAACCATCTCCCTCTTCCCACCCCAATGTCCCTAAGCAGCTTTTCCTCTCCACCATTGACCTCTTCCCTACGCCTTCCCCCCGTCCTTCAAGTCTGGCCAGGGTGTGTAAAACCCAGGCAAGCACCTCAGCCACCCAGTCCACGGGCCCTTTAGTTTCCACAGCAACTTGTGGTGGTAAAGATTCCAGGCTACCAGCCAGCCACACGGAAAGGGTGCCTGCCCCAAGTGCTGCCAGGAAGGTCAAGGTGCCACCCCTAGCTGCTGCCAGGAAGGACAAGGAGCAATCCCCAGCTGCTGCCAGGAAGGGGAAGGAGGAATCCCCAGCTGCTGCCAGGAAGGGCAAGGGGCCTGGTGCTGGGACTCAGTCAGAGCCCCCACCATAAACCAGGGTGGTGCAGCTGTCTGAGGCTGCAGGGGATGGGCAATAGCCTCAACCCACTACCAGCAGAATCAGCACCACCACCATCACCTCCAGCAGCAGACTGCAGGGGATGGGCTGGAGCCTCCCCTCACCAGCATCAGCAGCACCACCACCACCACTAGTAGGCAGCCGTCCAAGGCTGCAGGGGATGGGCAGGAGCCTCCCCCCACCAGCATCAGTAGCACCACCACCACCAGTGGGCAGCCGTCCAAGGCTGCGCTGCAGGGGATGGGCAGGAGCCTCCCCCCACCAACACCACTACCAGCACAACCACCACTGAGCAGCCGTCACCGCCAGCAGACAGTCTGTAGTCCAGCTTCCATGGGCTGTTATGCAGCCTGCCCCCTGCAAATCCTGTGAGTATGACTCGCACCTGAGACTGTGACCTTGCAATCCCCAAGATGTGCATTACAGGCCTTGATGCCCCCTCCAGAACCAGTGGGTATGGCTCCCACCCACCCCATCCTCGCCAGGATGAAGATCACAGAGCACAATGGCCCCTCTAGAACCAGTGGGTATGGCACCCACTCACCCCATCCTCCCCAGGATGAAGATCACAGGGCACGATGCCCCCTCCAGAACCAGTGGGTTCGGCACCCACTTGAGAGACTGTGGCCTTGCACTCCCCAGAACAAGTCAGTAGCCAAATAAACAACCTGAGAGTCTGTGGCCTTGCACTCTCCAGAACCAAGCACAGGACATGTTGCCCCCTCCAGAACCAGTGGGCAATTCACCCACTTGAGAGACTGTGGCCCATCACTCACCAGGACCAAGCACAGGGCATGTTGCCCACTCCGGAACCAGTGGGCAAGTCACCCACTAGAGAGACTGTGGCCTTGCACTCCCCAGGACCAAGCACAGTGCATGTTGCCCCCTCCAGAGCCAGTAGGCAAGTCACCCACTTGAGAGACTATGGCCTTGCACTCACCTGGACCAAGCTCAGGGCATGTTGACCCCTCCAGGACCAGTGGTGTTGTACCATCTGCCGGCTGAGGTGCCCCCCATTCCCTTTCCCCCTGAGGTGGCTGCGTATTTTTGAACTGATGCCACTGCAGTGTTTTCTCTGTGTTGTTGCAGGAGTCAATTGGAGCCTTGGACTTTGTAATGTGGCCCTGTGGCCCACGCAGATTGAGGACTGGGCAGTGTCCCTTATTTGTACATATGTATATACTTTTAGATTGAATTTTCGTATTTCTACTGTTTAATATTATTACACTCACTTTAATCTATTCCTGTGGTTCTTGCATTATTCCTGAGAGGTACGGGGTAAATATGTTATGTTACTGCATCTGCTTGTGTGTATGGTGTTGGGGGTGGGGGTGTTGCGTGTTGCATGTGTGTGTCATTCTCTTTTTCCTCCGCCCTTCCCCTGTGTGCTAGGCAGCTGTACTCACCGTGGTCGTCTTCTCCGTCATTGGTGTTTGTGGTGGAACAGGACGTAGAAAAGCATTGGGAAGATCTGCAGTTCGGCCTCCATGGCGGCGTGGTTCTTCCTTAAGCCTCCAATGGTGAGTCGTTTCCCTTCTGTGGCATGTTTCCACCAAGCTTTTGTTGTCTTTGGTACTGCCCCGGAAAGGTGGCCTGTCATAATACAGTGGGCAGAACACTGACATCCGCCTGGCTATTGGCGGCTACCACCATGGTGCCTGTCCTGGCGGTCGGTATGGTAAGGTGGCTGTCTGTCTGAGCTCTTTCTACCATGGTGATAATTTGGCGGTTTTTACCGCCAGACTGTTGGCGGGATTACCGCAGCTTTATCACCGACCGCTAGGGTTGTAATGAGGGCCTAAGTCCTGGGGAGTCTGGCACAGCAGCGGCATTAGGTTAAGACACCAGGTTAGGTCAGGTTCCAGGGCAAGGACCACTTCTAGGTAGGGGAAGTGTCTGTGGAGGAATGCAGTCTTGCCAGATGACTACCTCCTGGGTGTCCCAGGCAGGAATGAGGGGTGATTTGGTCCAGCTGGCCACCAGCCCCGATGCATAGCTGTATAACTGGAGCAACCGTAGAAACCAGGGTCCAGTAATGTGAAGCTGTCAGAGGAAAGCAGCAGAGCATCATCTGCATCCAAATATGGTCCTCTGGACAGTTCTGCCATTGGAAGCCCCATATTTGAGCCATGTAGTGAACCCAGACCACCAGTAATTCCATACCCTGGGCACAAAGCAGTAGAAAAAGTGGGTACCTCAGCTTGATGCCCCTGTGGATTGCGAAAGGGGAGGACAGCACACCACTGACTCTAACCTGCTCCAAAGAATGAGCATTAGGTACTCTGAAAAAGGACTGGAAGCGCAGTCCAAATGCTATAAGGGAGAGGACCTGAACTAAGAATTCCCAATCTAGGGAGTCAAATGATTTCTCAAAACCCAAAAGCATAAGTGCGCAGGGTCTCCAAAGCGACGTCGGTGCTCCAGAGTAATATGCACCAGGCAGATGCAATGTTGAGTACTCTCGTGGGGATAAAACCACATTGGTCTGGGTGAATGAGAGAAGACAGTAACAGCAAAGTTTTTTGCAAAGGTTTTAATCTGGGCATTAATAAAGGAGATATGTTGGTATGATGAAGAGGCTTCCGGATGTCTTCCTAGTTTATGGAGAACTACAATTGTGGCAAGGTCAAGCTTAGAGGGAAAGTGGCCTTTGTCCACAACCCCAAGCAGAAATTGAGGAGATGAGGATAAAGTGTTGACGGCGATTTCTTGCAGTATTCGATCAGGAAACCATCCAGTCCGGACATCTTACCTGATTGCAGGCTGCTGGCAGCGTTGGCTGTTTCCTCTATGGTCAAGGCTTGGTCATGAGCTGCCCTGTCCACTCCTGTCAGAGTGGCCAGCAGAAGATTGGTTATAAGAGCGTGGGTCTCTTCGCATTCGTGTAGGGGCGGCGGTCATATAGGCAGCCATAGTAAGCAGCGAATTTGGCTGTTATGTCAAACAAGGAGGTGAGATATTATCTTGATGAGGAACGGAACATATGGAACAGTTTAGAGGCAGCATCATGTGTTGCCAGCTAATACAGGAGCTTCCCGGTTTTAGCTCCAAATTCATATAAACATCTGGTGGATGCCATCCAGCATTGCTTGGCCTGCTCTTGGCACTGCTGACAGACAGAGGTTCTGCAGGTCTTTAATTATTGTCCCCAGATTGCCGATATTGGTGCTTAAGGATTATGAGTACTGCTTCCTGCTGAAGGCGGATGTGGGCTGGTCTCAAAATAAATGTTTTGTCCCTGCCTGCACAACTGCCTTGTCAGCTATCCACACAGCCCTTTTGGATTAAAACGATCCTGCAATAATGTCGAACTACCAGTAACACTATTGCAAGATGTGGGTGGTACACTGCACATTTACCAGGCACCAAGCATTAAGCTGCCATAGAGGTTTGTGGCCCTCGCACACCGGCCATACTGTAGCACAGCAGGATGTACGTGGTCTGTACACTGTGAATTTCTATGGCTTGAAGGAAAAATAGTCAATCATGAAGAAGCTACAGTGAACTGTGGAAAAGTGAGTCCCGGGTGCCATGTCCTCCAGGCACCGCAGAGGCCTACGGATATCGCCCAATCCTCCAGCTGAGGGGATGGTTGTGGGCGTGTCACCCTCACCCCTATTGTATCACAGTTAGGGTTCATCATGTCATTACAGCACGCAACTTTATATGTTTTGCATAGCACTGGTTCAATTTCCTTTACTTGAAAATTGTTTCGTTTTGCACTTCTGGTCAACTGCTGCATCTGTGAACATTCAACACATGGCTGGAGAATCTTTCTCTAGAATTTGCCTATGGGTTTAATCCTAGGTTGTAGGAAAGTGCCCCTTTTGGCATGGCTACCCATCCACGTTTTGCCTGATGTTGATGCTAACTTAACTGTGTGCTTGGATCCTGCTAACCAGGCCCCAGCACCCGTGTTCTTTCCCTAAACTGTACCACTGCTTGCGCAATTGGCACACCCCTGGCACACAACTAAGTCTCTTGAAAAATGTACCAATGGTACTAAGGGCCCTGTAACCAGTGAGGGTCCCTAAGGGCGTCACCATGTATTGTGCCACCCTAAGGGACCCCTCACCAAACACATGCACACTGCCACTGCAGATTGTGTGCGTGGGTGGGGAGAAAAAGGTAAAGTCAACATGGCATCCCTCTCAGAGTGCCATGTCCACAAGCCACTGCCTGTGGCATAGGTAAGTCACAGACTTTACAGCCCTAAGGCAGGATGCACTATACCACAGGTGAGGGCATAGCCACATTGATGCCAGTGTTGGATTTATTGAAAAATGCATTCAAAGGGCATCTTAGAGATGCTCCCTGTATTTTACCTAACCCTCTACTATAGGGCTGACCGGGTTGTGGCAGCCTGCCACTAACAGACAAGTTTCTGACCCTATGGGGTGAGAGTATTTGTGCTCTCTGGGGTCAGGAACAAAGCCTGTTCTGGGTGAAGGTGCTTCCCACCTCCCCCCTGAAGGAACTGCAAAACTTTGCTGTGAGCCTCAAAGGCTCCTGCCTCGGGATTCACTGCCTCAGGGCACTCCAGCTAGCTAGGATTGCCCCCCCCACTAGGCCCCACTTTTGGCAGCATGTCGGCAGGAAAATTAGTAAACACCAGGAGGTGTGCCCACCCCAGCTAGCTAGCTAGTAAGGTGTCCAGAGCTGAGGTAAACCCCTCCTGGCAGAACCCTCCATCTTGTTTTGGAGGAGGTTGGCCAATAGGGTTAGGAATGTGTCACCCTTCCCAAAAGGAGTGGGCACAGGAAGGGTGTAGCCACCCTCTGGGGCAGTAGCCATTGTCTACTGCCCTCTGACCACGGTAACACCCCTAAATCTAGTATTTAGGGGCACCCCTTAACCTTTCTCTTCAGATTCCTGGCGATATAACAAGAAGAAGGACTGAAGAGGAGCACCAGCAGAGGAGACTCCAGATGACAACTGACTTGGATCCAGCCCTACCGGCTTGTCTGCAGCTTCAAAGAACACTGCTACAAGAATATGACTCGTCCTGCAGGACCAGCGACCTATACAGACCCTCAGAGGTCTGCCTGCCTACCCAAGGACCAAGATCTCCTGAGGACAGCAGCTCTGTCCACAAGAAACATCCAAGAATGACTCCAGAACCACCTGGGATCTACGAGTCCTGCAAACTCTGTACCTGACACCGATGGTCTGAGTCCAAGTGGCCCACTGGACCAGAGAGGGTCCCCAAGCGATTCTGACCCCGAGTCCACCCTGGGTTGACCCCTCCTGACCAACACAAGACCTGCCGCCTACATCCAGAGGACCTCACTGACTGTGACCAGATCTGATGAAGATTTCCTGACACCTAAAGGTACCCCTGCATCCGGAGCCCCCTGGCCTTGGGGAACCCAATCGATGGTCCAGCAACGTCCAGTGGGCTCTCTACTTACCTATCCAGCATCTGGTTTTCTTCAGTCAGCTCCCTGGACCAAGCCTGCTGTGGTTTCCACATTGGAAAGCATTGGTCGCCCAATGCTGTGTTTGCATCCTACACCCGGTCGTCACTGTGAAGCTGAGGGTGTGTTTGGTACTAACCTGTAGCTCCCCCAGGTGCTGATCTAAACCCCCAAGGTCTGTGCCCTGAAATCGCGGGTACTTACCTGCCAGCGTTTTTTTCCTAAGCGCACAGTCTCCATAGGATTCCATTGGGCGCCTGACACCAAATTTGACCTCGGCACCCAACCGGTTCCGTGTTGGCGGTGGTGCACCCTTGGTGTCTTCCTACACTTTGTCCTGCAGACAACCCTAACTCCTGAAGACTGGGATCGTAAGTCAAGTATTTACCTGTGAATTGTGTTGTTACAGTTCCTCCCCTTGGACTGCATTGATTTCTATGAGAAATTGCACTGTGTCCACTTTTGAAACTGAAAAGTATTACTTACCTGTAAACTGTTTATCTGTGAATTCTAAACAAAGTTGAAAGCATTCTTGAAACTATACTTACCTGCAACAAAGATCCTTTTAGTTCTAGAAATAAAGTAACAAAGTATATTTTTGATATATAAAAACATTGGCCTGGTGTTAGTCATTGAGTGTGTGCCTCATTTCATGACTGTGTGTGTACAACAAATGCTTAGCACTACCCTCTGATAAGCCTAATTGCTCAACCACACTACCACAAAAGAGAGCATTAGTATTATCTTCTTTAGCCTTTGTAAAGCGTCTGGGGATCCACTGGACTCTGTGCACCCCATACCTCATTTTGGTATGGTATATACAGAGCCAGCTTCCTACATAGTGTTTTTTTAGGGTTGGCTACGGACATGCAGCCATTCATGTGCCACAAGCCATTTAGGAGATAAAAGAAGAATAAGGAACTCTGGAATTTTTTAAGACTGCCCAAACCAGAGTGGAATGCGTGTGTTATGCTTAGGAAAAACATTTTAGCTTATACACTTTAGAAGTTTGCACCTACAGATTACGTTGGTTACACTTGTAGGAAGAAATCCTCTCCGGATTAAAAAAAAAATATCAAGGCATGCATAATGCACCCATATGCATTTTAACATTTGTGCAGAGACAGACCTAATTCAACCCTTTCAGCATATACTAGTTCTTTCGCAAATTTGAACAATGTTTAAAAACTATGGATTTAATCCTAGCCTTTTTTTAGGTTGGTTGTATGAATGTGGCTTCAGACATTCATATACCTAGCCATTTCAGCGAAAAGATAAGAAAGAATAAGGTACTCTGGAATTTTGGTCTTTCCAAATGTCTAAACCAGAGCAGAATGCAAGTGTACTGCGTAAGAAAACCATTTTAGATAATGCACATTCAAATTTTACACCTGGAGATCTCATTGGTGGCACTTGTACAAAGAACCCCTCTACATAAAAATTACACTGATGCAGGCAAAATCTGATGCATCCCATATGCATTTCAGTTTCAATACTTGTGAAATGACTGACCTAACTCAACCCTTTCAGCGTACATCAGCTATTTTGTTAATTTAAACAAAGGTTTAAAAGCAAGAAGACTATAAGATAAATAGAAAAGAGTCTATGTAGCAAGCTAAAATGCAATATTAGGTTTACAATAACTAATGAAGCACTCGTAAAATATTGCAGAATGTTCATACGCTGTCTCTACAGTTTCTGTTCTCAGATCCGAGCAACCCTGCATGAGTGTCTAGCCAAGGCCAGCCACTCAATCCAGCTTGGAGACCACCACGCTTTGTGTGCACCAGAGGAACACTGTTCTACAACCACTCAGGCATGTACCCTACCAGACTGTGCTTATCACTAACACAGTCATCAAATGTCGTGGTCTGGCAACATGAATCCACTTACCTCATCGCAAGCAAGCAGTTGCACCTAAAGGCCCCTGCTTCCGGGCCAGTGCCTTATCCCTGACTAGGACCCTCTCTGAGACTGCCTCTACTATCTTACCACTTGCCAGCGGGACAGGTCATCCATGCCCATCCTCTCTGCCTACTGCTCCATAGTCACACAATGTTTTACCTACAATCATGCCGCATTACCACCCCTGTCCGAGGTAAGCAACCTTCTCCTAGATATTACACCCTTTTGAGCTTTTGGCCTGCTATCTTTGCCGCTGTAGTAATCATTTGGCTGGTGGTGGCATATATCATCGCTTTGCAACAAGTTGATATTCAAAGGTCGAAATGTACTTAACCTGGATTGGGCAAAGCCTCCACTTTGTCTATGTAATGACTCTTATGCGCTGTGCTAGAAAATTACAAACAATTAATGTCAACTCTTGTTTGACCTGCACTTGCATGCCTGTGGACGTGTGAGAAAATGTGCTCTTGATCTGAGTGCTCTTTAAAAGAACAAAACTTGCCTTAACCTTTTCTACCATGGACACAGGCTGTCAGAATGTAATAGTATTTTGCCCCAGTCTTAGCAAGCCCTTGATAAGTATGACAATCCATGTGGTTGTTACCAATCTGGTGTGATGCACCTCGCCATGTCTCAGTGTGCAATGGTTTGTGAGCACCGTAAACCAAGTAATCAAAGTATGGTTATGGGTGAGTGAAGTGAGTGTTGTACTGTTGTAGAAGCACAAGACATTGAGTCTCCTCTGAATAAACACAGGCTTCCCACCAATCTAATGTTACACGAACACAGACATCAAGAATGATAACTGCATTTCATCTTTGGGACTAGGTTTACCCTGGTCTGCAGAAAGGGTGAACTGAGACCTGTTACCAGACTATTCACCCTCTTCATAGGTAGCTGGGCTGCCATGAGGTATCCGAAATTAACAAATTATTTTTTATTATCTTGCCACTGTAAGTGCCTGTTCAACAGACTAGACACAATGCTGAAATAACGGAAGAAGGTGAAAACACTACCACAATTGCCCTGGTATTAATCACTCATCTATTGGCTGCTCATAAATCTATGCTCATGTCGAATAAATGGCTGTACATTACCATCTAGTATTACAAAGGGGGGTTCTTTGCTACTGTAGAGACAAAATGTTGCACATACTGACCCAACACCTCAATCAACATACACAATCAAATAACTCCAGAACTGGTTTCATTTTAATCTCAGAGCCTTCAATACCAAATGCTTTAATCCACGTCTCTGCTTAATGTGTACTGAATTATCACGTAACCAAGTTTTAAAGCTGTTCTTGTAATAATTTGAAGTATTCACTTGCCATAATATGCAAGCTGTTTCATGATTTCCATACACCCAATAGCCATTGTATTTACAGTTTTGCATTTGCACATTTTCTGCATTATGTACTAAAGCGTAGCCTCACTTCCAATGTTGGAAACCAAAAGCATGATTTTCAGAAAGAAGTGTGTTCTGAAGTATGTTTGTGTATCACTACCTGTGTTTCAAGGACTCCTCAAATTCTTCTTGTGAAAAGATCCTGCCTCTTGCTTATTAGTTTTGTTGAAGTAACAGTTTCTATCACATGTTCATGTTCAGTTGACTTGCACGGGGAAAACAAGTATGAAAATATGTGTTATGTGGACAGAATTTAGAATTATATTCGCCAAGGATTTTGAGCAGATGTCCCTTGAATTGACAATTGTCATCTGCTGATTTTGTTTGGCTGGTCACTATTTTTGCATTAAAAAAATGTTAGACTGAAGACCCCTGACATGTTGTGTTTTATTTTACAAACTGTAGACTGGCTGGGCTCCACAACCATCCAGTCAAGTGTGTCTTTAGGCACACTTGCAATAATCCAGGAGACTCTTTTTCCTACTCTTGAGCCTCAACCCTAAAATCATGGAAAAGTAGAATGTGCTCCCTTTGATCTTCCTAAAACTCACAGCATTGTGTTCACTTTACAAAGAAACCAATACTGATTAGATGACAGTAGTCTGGTGTTGAAACACAGGTAAGTCAGGTATAAACCTCACAGAGATGAATGGAGGTCATCTGACATTAAAGAGATAGTATGCTTCCTTGGACTATTTAAAATGTTTTGGAGATTCATGTGGTAGAAATGTCATAATTCAATTACAATAGGATCTGTCTCTCAAAAAGAAGGTTATTTAAGAAGAGTAAGCTGTCAGTGACACTCTGAGTGAAATCTTGACTAGTCCTTGCTTTGCAGACAATAGAGCTTTAATTGTGTGGCCTGAATCCTTCTACTGTTTTAAGAATGGGTTTAAATAAGAGCATGTAAAGTTTCACTGAATAAAAACGCAAGCAGGTACAACTGCATGTGGTGTGCAGCGCATGGGGCCACATGGCAGCTTTTCTCACATATCACCAAGGACACCTTGACACAATGAAAATTTACCAAGAGAAGAGTAGCCCTACCCCTACCTTATAACCTCACTCCCCTTACCAAGTGACACAAAATTATTTGTCATGCATTTTAATAAGCCGTGTATTTAATTAATTGTTCACTAAGACCATACAAAGTATCAATTAAAGAGAAAAGAAATACAAATAATAAAACTCAAGCAAAACTTTTTTTAAATGGCACAATAGTTTAAAACGGCCCCATTCCTGACAATGTAATGAGGCTGTTAACTTGCGCTACCAAATCAGCTTTTGAGTAGGCCCAGCTTAGCTAAAGAAGATGAAAACATGTTGGTCATGAGGCCTGCAGCTACATGGATAAATAGATTCAGCTTAGTTCAGATCAAACTGTGGTAACATTTCATGGCAATATTTAACTAATTAATTGTATACCTGAATAATACCTAATTGAATACACTGTATCCATTACCTCGAGAGTTTTCATGTACAAAGCCACAAATATTTGCAGCTGCTTTGGAGCCTGTCCGTCAGTAGTGCTAAGAAAATCATATCTATTGTAGACAACCAAACTTTGCAGGGAAAAGTGTGTCATCATGTCACGACAGAATCCCACAGGGACAAGATCATGCCTTACGGTAGTAAAATAAATGTGAGGGCATGTACACATGTGTTTGCGAGGGCCCATATATCTCATTCTCAATGGCATGCAGAGAAAAATAATGCACAGGGCACAGTATGTAAACACTTAAAGTTAGATTTGTAAAAGAATAAACGGGGGAATTTATTTCCCCTTTAACTCCCATTGAAGAAGAGACAATTTTAGCAGGAGAAACAAAAAAAAAATACTTTTGACTGTAAAAATCGGAGTCTCCTGTCTGAATCAAGTCTGTTGCCACATTTATGAAAGTGTTGTTGATGTACAAGATGGGGCAGAGTCAATAGAGAATCAAAGTAATAACGGGCTGAGCCAAAGTGAATGTGAACACGAACTTCTTTCTAAAGTGTAAATTAGATAATGTACGCGTCTGCAAAATCCTGTTTGCTGCCATGACGGACAGCCCGACAAGCCAATGCGTGGACGGGGCTCACCCAAATAAGACAAAGGTTGAAGAGGACTTATGTAAAGCTCTTTTCTGTAAGCTCTGGATGGGTGTGTTGTGTCTTTTGGGTTAACAAGAGGTCACCAATTATATGAAAGTGTTTTAGAGTCAGACCAAAGATAAAGTGCAAACTCCAATGTCAGATACAAAAGCAGCAATGAGTCCAGTTCAGAAGGACAAAAACAACGTGCCTTGCACAGCTCAAAAAAATAAAATACAAAATAAAAAAAGTAGCTCTGTTTTCCCCTAGTTCATGGCGGGGAAAAAACGAAAATATGTCTATTTAAGGAACGGACGCTTACTCGAAATACAATAAGGCGCATATGTCTATTTGTATAAACAAGAGCTATAGGTTAGCTTAAATAACAAACATAGCACCATACGTTCATTTATCAACAGCCTGATCATTTTTTAATTCACGGACGTTTCTACCCACGCATGCGTACAATATATCGACGGTATACCAAATGTTTAAACATTTCATCGTGTGTTAGATGCGTATTTAATGAAACACTTCTGCGTGTGGCTTTCGTGCTTTTACTGTGAGTAAAAGCTGCATAAACCCTCCGAAAACGTGGCTTGTTTTAAGTCAGATTTCTGTTCTTGTGGTAGGTAAGGCTACAGCGCGTGCAGCAACGGAGAAAACCTACCTAGACCTTCCGCCAAGGGCACAATTTCAAAATAGAGGAGGGGCTTATGAGTCGGAAGCGGTCACTTCAGCGGTCCGCAGCTCGTGGCGCAGTTCAATCGCTCGGCCGGCGGCACCAGCAGGTTGCGAATGGAGGAAGCGGCAGTGGTTCTTACCAGCTGAGGAAACTGCTGCGGTCGGGATATGAAAACAAAACCTTGGCTCCACCGCTACAGTCCGTGTTCGTCTTGTTTATGTTATGTGTAGTATTCAAGTAGCTTTTCGCCTCTTCTTGTGCATACACCCCGTTTCAGATGGTGTGCAGGCCGTTGAGAGAGGGCTGTCTGCAGGCGTCTCCAGCCGGGATTCTTTGGGGATGTGAGCGTAGACACAGACAGCTCGAGCAAGACTAATCCTAAGAAAACATGTTTTCTTCTCTCTAAGCCGGTTCTGTGTTGCGTATCTCCAAAATAAGATTGCGTATCTCCAAATTAAAAGTGGCCAGTGGACAATCTAAATGGCTTTGACAGGTGGCAAGGGTAGACGGGCACGTTTGCCCTTTTCCGTCTCCAAGTTAAAATGCCCTTTTCTAAGCGCATACGTGTTTCTGGTAATGCTATATGCACAAATGGCATCTTTCAATTGGCACAATTTACATATCGAAACCATATTTCTAGAGGGGAATGGAACAGCGTTATACGAGTACTGAAAACAAAGGGGCCCCTGACATATCTCGATATGGGGTGGGGCAGGGATAAACAAAACTTACCCCCTCCCTCCAGAAGCTCTTTTACATAATGAATGAAATCTTATAATGTTTGAAGTTTATTGATTATATTTACATCTTGATAAAGAAAATAATCTTATCCCAAATAAATATTTTGCATTATTGAATGGGACTCTACTTAGAGAATTATCGGAGGTGGGTAGTTTTTTTTTTTTTCATGCACATCTTTAGATGAGTTCTTCATTCTCTTAAGTGAATGGTGAAAAGGTGCTGCTTGTCTCAGCCCTTTCACTCCAGAGGAATGCATAAACGCATACAAAAGTTCCTCACCCTTCCAAAATTGTATCTGCTCGATTGAAGGTAAGGCTAGGGTTTGCCCTCCAACTGATCTGGCTTAAACTTGCTGTGGATTTGGGGAAGAGGGAAACAACACCTCTACACTTTTTTTGTGTGTTAAAGGCCGCTTTATTGGAAACACAGGAATTTACAAAATCAATACCCTGGCTTCATGCCTCACAAAACTAACCACCTCACTACATCCAATTTTATCTAACCAAAACGCTCCCCCATCCCCTGCCATCCGCCCTCCCTTTCCCTTAACCTTGCAGTTTGTTAATACTCTTCCTTTTTGTAACGCTTTCTTTGTTGAATCCGTTTTTTGACGTTAATAGTCTCTTGCTGCCACCTACCTACTGAACCTGCAAGTCTCTAACCGCGAATGCCGAATTTGCTGTTTGTGTTGTCCTGCTGCTGTCCACCCACTTCCAATCTGAAAATGTCTTTGCAGATTTGCTGTCCATCCGTTATCGTTGTCATGTGAACAGTCTCTGTCTCCGCCTGCACCTGTCCCAGCGACAAAATACAAATGCCGACCCTCGTGCACCCATTATCCAAAAAGGCACCTCTCGATTTTCCGTTTATCACCTCCAAAAAATTACACCTCTAGGAAAAACCCCTGCTGCTGGGAGGGCGGGGGGGGGGATGTTTTACAACCTAAACCTGCCACTGTGTCACCTTCCCCATAATGGTGACATTCTACAAAATGTCCCTCTATATATTGCCAAACCCACTGCCCCAAAAGCGCCCAAAAACGGCGCCCGTGGGCCATACCACCTTCCCTAAACCTCCTGGGATGGGCAGACCTCATTTCTTTGGCAATCTGCCCCCCCCCCCCCAGGATCCCCTTGGGGAAGAGGAGAAATAGCACCACTACACCTTTTTTGTGTGTAAAAGGCCGCTTTATTGGAAACAGGTGAATTTACAAAATCAGTACACTGGTTTCATGCCTCACAAACCTAACCACCTCACTATACATCCAATTTTACCTAACCAAAACGCTTCCCCCTCCCTTTCCCTTAACCTTGCAGTTTGTTAATACTCTTCTTTTTTGTAACACTTTCTTTGTTGAATCCGTTTTGTCACCTTAATAGTCTCTTGCTGCCACCTACCCATTGACCCTACAAGTCTCCAACCCCTAATGCCAAATTTCCTGTCTGTGTTGTCTTGTTGCTGTCCACCCCCTTCCAATCTGAAGTTGTCTTGGCAGATTTGCTGTCCATCCATTATCGTTGTCATGTGAACAGTCTCTGTCTCTGCCACCAGAAAAAGTGGGGACCTCCCCTTTTTCTGCCCCCCTGTCCGTCACTGATCAGTCACTGCTTGACCTACTGCTACCCCTTTAGTGTTATTATTTTATTTTTATTTTTTTATTGTTCCCTGAACAATACTTTCAATACCTCCTTCATCTGGAGCAGGTACAACTCCATGTCCATGAAGGACAGGTGTTCTCCGTCACCCCTAAAAAAAACTCCTTGTCCTCAAAATGTAGGTCTCTATGCTCCAAATATGTGAACCCTTTTTCCTTACAAAAAGTGTGCATTTCTTTATTTGCCCTGCCAGTACAGCCCAAAGCCTGACGCCCCGACGCATCTGAGAGAATTTGAATGTCCCAATCGCGTACCGGCCATGTCTGTAATGGTTTACCATTGGAAGATTAAAAAAAACACACCTGAAATCCTCCTTCACCCCCGGGCTGAGCGGCACATGATGTTGTGATAGACGGTATCCTGACAGAGCCATGCCCATTCTCCTACAAAATGTCCTCCCTGCTCTTACCACCAACGCACAAAGTTAAGGTGCCCAAGCAGTACCTGAACGTCCCTGACCATCACCTTATTTTGTCGCTTCATGTCCCGTACTGTCTCAATCATAGCTGTCTGTTTTTCTGCTGGTAACCGGACCACCATGGCCTCTGTATCCAGTTCAATGCCCAAAAACGCCAAGCCTTACAGGGCCCAACCGCTTTCTCAGGGGCCAGGGGTATGCCCATGTCCCCCATGATTTCCTGAAACTGGCAGAGCACCACCTCACAACAGTCTGAACCCTTAGGTCCCACAAAGAAAAAATCATCCGAGTAATGTGTAACTTCCCGGTGCCCCGTGATTGTCTCAAAGATCCATTGCATAAATGTGCTAAAACACTCAAATAGCGAGAAAGAAATTGAACAGCCCATAGGGAGCGCTTTGTCCACGTACCAACTCCCTTGAAATTGAATGCCCAACAGCTCAAAATCACAAGGACTCACTGGCAGCAGCCTAAAAGCAGATTTTGTATCTGTCTTTGCCAGTAAGGCATCGGAGCCCAGGGACTCCAGCATAGCAATGGCCACGTCAACGGACGCATACGACACCTTAGTGATCTCCTCCAGAATGAAATCATTAACTGAAGAACCCTCCGGCCAGGGTAGGTGATGAATCAAACGATATTGCCCCGGTTCCTTCTTGGGAACCACCCCAATCGGGAAACAATGAGGTTTTCAAAGGGCCAGTCTGAAAAAGGACCCTCCATGCGCCCCTCAGCCACCTCTTTTTCCAGTTTGAGCCGCACAAGCTCCTCCTTTCCCCAGACCGACTGCAAGTTTTCGGCCCAACGTCTCTGCCTAGGCCCTGTGTATCCAAAATCAAAACCTTGGAGAAACCCCCACAACAACACCTGTCCCATTCGTCTATCGTCCTATCGCTCCAACCAAAATCAAAGCCTGTCTACCCTAACTGGAGTAAGAGCTTTTTCCCAAAGGACCTTGCCCCCCTCTTGGCCTGGCAGGACCTTCACCCCCTTGTGTACCCCCTGCATAAGACTGCCCCTGTCCAGAGCCCTGGTTGCCTGCGCTGTAGCAGTTGATAAGCGCATGTCTCCCTTCGCCTCGTGAGCACTCACGTCTAAATTTACAATATTCACGTGTACACAGTCCCTTCTTGTAATCCCAACACACTCCCATCTTCGCTGCCCTGCTCCCTGCTGTGCCTGACCCTCCCTTTTCGCCTGCGCTAGCCCCACCCTGGGTGGGGCGCTCAAAAAAAGTGCTGATACATAATAGGTAACACACTAGCCGTAAAAATGGTTTTGCCAAATTTGGAAGGCCCCATCGTCTGCTGCCATAAATCTGCCTCAATCTCCCCCATTGCACTTCTTAATCTGCCGCCATGCGAGCCCAAAATTCCTTGTATTATGCCCAAGCTTACCCCCTGTAATTTAGTTGCGCCTTCCGAATAACGTCCATATACTAGGAAAGCGCAACAGACCTCTCAGGAAAACACTTGCAATACACTCTTGCAAATGTTAAAAATGCAGCAGTCCAATTTTTAATAGTCACCGGGACTCTTGGGCGCTTAGCCAATTCCTACTCCTCCTCTTTTGGGCCCTCTTTTGACCAGACCTCTATGCAACAGTTTTAACATTTCAATGTATTCCCCCTTCCAAATATTCTCCTTTGTGGCTGCCATAAGGTAGGCCCCCAGGGGTTTTGCTGTACCAATGTAGGGCAGTTGCTTCACCTTCCCACCTACTTTCCCTGTGTTTTCTTCCTCTTTCGCCTTATCTGACTCCTCAGTTGCACCTGCACCCAGTGTCTCCTCCCTTTTCCGGGCCGACCCGACATCCAGAACATACACCCCTTTATGCAAGCGCTCCCCAGAACTGTCCGCTGTCGCCACTGATACCACACCAAAGCGCTTCACCTCCATTTCCTTACCCGGTGCCAAAGACAGGGGCCGTTCCTGAGCCATCCACCTTGCCAATCGTTCGGTTACCACCAAGGTGTCTGGTACCTGAAACGACTGAGGGACAAAGTTACGTATCCTCCCCTTTTTAGTTCCACCACTCTTTCTCCTGGTCCTCCCGTAACGCTCCCTTCTCTACACTGTCCTTGTCATAATCCAAAAACTCCTCGCAGACACCTCCACCACACTCACCTGGCAGGGCACTTTCCAAAACCCTAGCCTTTTTCTCACCGGCTGCTGGGTAATCCGCCTCCAGCGACGGCTGCCTAGGGGCCGTCCTCAGCCCTCACAGCCGTACTGTTAGGCCAGACCACTGACTGTCCGGAACCGCGGCGCCGGAGGGTAAAACCCTGTCCGCCACACAGCCCCCTCAAGCCAACCTTAGCCGCCGACTTTCACGTCTTTCTGTCTGCTTTGACGATATCCAGCCGGCCGCACTGGGCCCTGCCTTCACTTCCTCCCAGGGTCCCGGGGCTGCAGCAAACCTGCCTGAGTCACATTGGCTCCCTTTTGTCTAACCCTGCCAAAGAAGGCCCGATGTGCCGGTAAGCTTTAACTCAAAACCCTAACCGTACCCTCCACGCTGCGCCTCCGACCAGTCCTCCTTCTCTGCGCCTTCCAACCCAGCTGGTGAAACCTTCATGTCCTGGTTCTCCCATATGTCACCTGCACCCCATGCATCTTTTGCCTCAGGGACCCAATGCCTTACGTTCGCCGCTGGGGTCGCACCTTCAAAGTGATCTCAACCTCCTGCTCCCCCTCTTCCTCGTCCGCACTCTATTCCAATAAGGCTCACAACCCCCAAGCCGGACCTATGCCCCCCCTTCCATGTTAGGTGACCGCCCCTCTCCCTCTGAATCCACACCCTTATCCGTTTAAAAACTTGGTCTCCCCGTTCCTGTTGTTGAATTTGTGATTGGCCTGAGTCTCCATTTGAAGACCATGGATATAGACTGGATTCTTGAGGCACTCTGAAGTCTGTGGTAGACCCTCTGATGTGGAGGTGTCAATCTATTATAGTTGGCATTTTGAGAGCTACAAAAATCAGATTAGCATATCATTATATCCAATGTGTGATGATCGTGGAAGACAGCAGTTTTGATTTTGACCATGCGATCAAGCAGGATTAAGATTCCCATTTCTAGTGAAAAGGGAATCATCTAAGACTGGCTTCTCTAAACTTTTCTGTAATAAGAGCTACTTTTTCTTCAATTAATATTATCCTGTGCTACCACTATTAGTGTTTTAATAGTGACCAAATCAGAAGATTACCTTAATGGCCACTCAGTGCAAGATTATCAGATGTGATTACCTCAGTAGTCTTGCCATCAGTAGCGTAAAAAAGGCTTTGTCAATTATGAATGCCTATACATGGGTAATACACAACAGCTATAACTCCAATACATTGGACACAAAGTTAGCAACAGGAAACATTATGACCCACTATGCGCCTGGCCTGGCGATCTGGGACCACTTCCTCAAGTTTCCAAGGAAGTTAAAAAGCTTGGAATTACCATGGCCTCCAAGTTAACAATGAATGACCAAGTGGACAAATTAGCACACTCAAGCTTCATCACCTTGAAGACTCTGCAACACATCTTCCCCCACCTCGGATTTCCACACAAGGTGCAGGCTACTGTCTCTCTTGTACTATCTAAACTGGATTATGCCAATGGTCTCTACCGTGGATCAAACTACAACGTATTCAGAACTCAGCTGCCCGGCTACTATTACATGTAAAACCACAAGCCCACATCTCCCGTGCCTTGAGAGCACTACACTGGTTACCAGTTGCCAGAAGATCCACCTTCAAGCTGCTTTGTATCACCCACAAAGCTATACATGGAAAAGGACCACTTTTCATCAGAAACAAAATAACCAAATACATTCAACAAAGAAATCTTTGCTCAAGATTGGCGCCCCCCTTAAAACACCACCATACAAGAAAAAGACAACAGGTGGTACATCCTTTTTCTTTTCAAGAAGCCAAACTATGGAATTCATTACCCCCAAATATAAGATCCACGGATCACTATCTTGTCTTCGGAAGACTACTCAAGACTTGGCTTTTTCTTTCATAACCGCCATATCCAAACAGCAATACACTGCATATGTCTGTGTTGATAAATATTTATAATCTGATTATGTGTATATTCTAGATATGTATAGTTCTTTAAGAAATATGTATAGTTACTATTTCGTAATAATAAATTATACACATACTCTTTAAGCTTGTTTAACAAATGTATATTTACTCATGATGTGTGTGGGTGTGCGTGTATATGGATGTGTGTGTATATGTATATATATATATATGTGTATATTATTCCATACTTAACTTGTTCTTAGGTCATTGCATAGCTCCTAGATAAGTTGTTATATTACATACTTAGAGATCCCTGCTTTCTTTTTTTTTTTCATAATGAGTGAATGTTACCTTAACTATTTAACAGCAAGCATTTCGCTATTGAAAATTGAGAAAAGATAAATGAATGTTAGAAAAGTACACTTATTAATTAACATCAAATATTACAAATCTTGAAAATCTGTGTTTATACAATACACCTTTACTTCTCATATTATTATACCCATTATTATATTCCTTGCACTTATATTCCCTTTCTATGTATTTACATATCTGTTTATTTATTACTCTAGTCCTACTGTACTAGGAAAAAAATAAATAGAATTAAATAAATAGATACATTTAAAAAAAAAAAAGAAAAAATGAAATGTACTCTCTTGTAAGCTTTTCTCTGTCTCCCCGTCAATCTATCCTTCATCCCCACTCTGACTCATCCCAAACCCATTCTATTACTTTGATCTCCAAATCAACCCTGCCTTAGCTCTTCCCTCCTCTACCGCTCCTGGCTCACCCCACACCTCAGTTTATTACTATGACCCCCCTACTAAATTCTCCCTCAGTTATCTCACCTTTGACTCATCCAAACCCCCTTCTGCTACTATGATCTCCCTAACCCCTTTCCACAGACGCCCCACTCCTCCATCTCTCCTTTACTCATCCCAAGCCTCGTCCTATTACTATAAACTCCCAATTAACACTTCTGGATTCTTCACTCCTCTATCCCTCCATTACTCTAGTCAATCCAGCTAACAAACTCACATATTCTCCCCTCAAATTAACTCATACTAATACTAATACTGTACTCATATTTCCCTACACTAATCCACCACCAATTCCTCTTGGGTTCCCGAGTAGCGTGCTATTCGCCAAAAAGCACGTTGACACCGCAACAGGGGTGGTAAGCGCTATATAAATACAATTACAATAGAACGCACTCATCAGCACTGGGTAACAAACCACCACAAGGGGCCCCACTGAGGCCAGTGATAGCACTGTTTTTAAACTATCAAGACCAGTACTTAATCTTGTCTGATGCCAGGAAACTGAAGGAGGTACTTTACAAAAGTTAATTGATACAAATCTTCCCCGACTACACTAGGGAAGGTCAGCGCCAGCGACGCACCTTTGACACTGTGAAAGCTAAACTGCACACTCTCCACTTACAATATATGCTTCTCTTCCCAGCCAAACTGGAAGTCATCTTTCAAGGACAGATGCACTTCTTGCAAACTCTGGGAGCGGCCTGGGAATGGCTCGAAGCGAGACCGAGACTGACTAGCAGTGAGGCGAGGAGGAAAACAGACTTCCCACCAGCCTGCGGGAGAGATGCCTGTTCTGGGCTGCAGTGGACACTCCAAAATAAGGAACGTGACTCCAACAGATGGCGTAGGCCTTCCAGACAACAGAAATCCAAGTCCGTGACACAGCCAGTTACACAACCTCAGATTCGGAGGAGGGCGCTGGGACGACCACAATGAGAAGCAATGCGACTTGCAAATTAATAACATGGACAGATGATTCATCCAGGCCCGAAGAAGCCGGGACCCCTGACTCATTGCACCCTCTGGCCTCAGCTATAGCCAGGCTGCAAGAGGGGGCGATGGATCAGGACATTTCTGCACACATCACTAAAGAAATAGCTTAAAGGGGGTAGACTCCGCTGGCCGTCTGTTAATTGACTTTGGGGCACTGAGTTAGAAGTGCAGACCCCTCCCCCCAAGAGCAAAACCAGCTCGATAGAACGGCACAGCAACCACTCTAGCAGCATCGAGTGACTGCCCATTGATGTTTGCGTTTTCAAGACTGGTATAAGTTACATGTTGTGGTAATTTTCCATGGGTAGGGTGGGAGTACAGACCTCTCTAGCCCCTCTGCGGACCAGTTCTTTAGTTGGGGATGACAAAATCTGCAGAGGATAGGGGTGGGAGGTATTGGGAGTTTACAAGTTTGATGGTTGCCCAGGGCTTACAAACACTACATGGTAAAGCTGGGTCGTGACGGGGCTCACAATTCGGGGAGGGTCAGCCACGCCATGCAGACTTCAGATACACGTTCCTGCTGGATGAGAATAATAGGTACACTTTGTTGTCCTGGAACATCAACTGACTAGGTAATAAAATCAAGCGGGGTTGATAGTGGCACATATTAAAAGGCGTAAACCGGACATAGACTTTCTCCAGGAAACCCCTCTCAAGGGCCCATACTGTAGCTTTATTTGTAGGGGGGTATATTCCATAATCTCACACGCCGGAATAACCACCTGATCCAGAAGAGTGGCAGTCCTAATCAGGAGATCCCCCTTGTTTCAGACAGCTAGAATTTGGAGAGATCACGCCAAGACTTTTGTAGCGGTTCAAGGACGATGTGGGTAGAGAAGAGATTACGTTAGTGAGTGTTTACGCTCCACCTCGACTTCAACAGCAGGCTTATGCTAAGGTGACAGAGGTCCTACTAGAATCAAACTCACTTGTTCACCTAATAGGAGGTGACTTTAATGATGTCACCAACCTGAGCAGGACCGATCAACACACAACAACTTCCACACAGGGAACCCCGCTGAACGACATGGTGACCGCCGTAGGCCTGACTGACCTCTGGAGACACTGTCACCCTAGGGACACACAATTGTCAAACTTTTCCGAGGCTCATAGAGTCTTTTCCAGACTGGATTATATCCTGGCTCTGGCAGGTAAGGTGGCAGTGATAGAGGAGGCAGACTACTTAGCGACAGGGCTGTGAGATCATTCCCCTCTTGGACTAGCAATTGGTACCCTGCCACATAAAGAAAGGGGTTCCTGGAGGCTGAACGCCTTGGAGTTAAAAGATTAGGAGATAGCTCAAGCAGTAAGGATTGAAACTGAGTTATACTGTAAGGAGAATAAAGACAATTTGGTAGGCCTACAAGGTGGTTCTCAGAGATAGTGCCCAAAATATAGCACAAACACGGAAGTGGGAAAGGCGGGACATGGAAATGATGGAACAGCAACTGCTTGATTTAGAGAAGAGTTCAGGGGCCACAATGGACCCGCATACCCTGTGCAAACTTCTCCTGCAGAAGGAGTTTCACGCATTAGCGCATCCAGAGGAAAAATCTAAAAATCTGGCGAAACAACATCACCTATACAAAGCGGGAGATAGAGCAGGTAGACTTCTTGCTTGGCCTTGGCAAAGTAAAGTGGAAGCCCGATGGGTACATACCATCAAGGGGCATGATGGGACCTGTTTCAGCATTGACCTGGAGATCGCTAATGCATTTGCAACATTCCACAAGGAACTTTTCTGTAGGCCCACATGTGCAGACTGTGAGAAAAGGCCTCTTTTTGACATGGTTTGCCCCCCACATTTTGCCTCATGTATGATGTAGCCTAGAAATTGTAGTGCCCAGGGCCCCTGGGCCAGAGCTCTTTCCCTAAAACCGTTATGATGCATTTGCACAATTGGATACACCTTTAGCTACCACTATGAGTCCCTAGTAAAAGTTACTTAAGTACCCAGGGCATGGGGTACTAACGGTAGGCCCCTGAGGGAAGCAGCACTGATTGTGCCACCCTCTAGGGCCATGCATTCAGATGCACCCAGCACTGCCATTGCAGGCTGGCTGTTCTGGTGTAAACCTAAACCACAAACTTGAAATGGCACACTGCCTGTGCGCCCTGTCCACCATACACAGCATACACTATGGATAAGACACCCCCCTAGCAAGCCTTCCAGTCTTAAAGCAGGACCATATTATATGTGAGAGCCTAGCTGTGTGAGCAATATGCCCCCACTGTGTCCTTGCCAAACCTGGGACATAGTGAGTGAACAGAGCAGCCATTTTAATAAATGTGCTGGACACTGGTCAACACGACTTTCCCAGCTACCTGATGGCCACTCTGAACCCTCGGTTGTTTGGTATCAAACAACTCAAAATGATAAATCCAAACTGGTACCTGTATTGGATTTATTCCTAAATGTACCCTGAAAGCTAACTACCCTGGCATGGTTGCTGACCGGTCCTGTCCAGCCTGCCACCTCCAGACACCCAATGTTCAAACCTTGGGGGAGAGATCCGTCGCTTTGGTTTGTAGAACAATGCCCTTCCTGGGTGGAGGTGCTAACAGCCCCTTCCTCAGGAATGTGCACTTCCCTGGCAGCGAGCTTCAAAGGGCTTACCGCCTTTGAAACTCAACCCCAAGGCCTGATGCTAGCAGCAGATGGTCATCTCCTTTGCAGACCCCTACTTGTGGTGGGAGCAAAGGCAGGAAACTACACAAAGACTAGGAGGAGTGACCCCACCTGGGAGGCACCGCCCATAAAGTGTTGCCTGGGAGGTGGGCACTCCATTTAATTTGCCTCCATCTTGGATGGAAGGGAAATAGCCAATCAGGGATAGGGAAGTGATACTTCCGACAGGAAGTGGTCACTGTAGTGGGTATAGCCACCCAAAGGTAGGTGTCCCATTGGTCACTACCACGTTCCCCCTAAAACGCCCATTAAGTTTAGTATTTAGTGGGCATCCCTAGACCAGGTAATCAAAGTCGACGGACAAAAAAAGACCAGCACCAAGAAGAACCAAGGCACGAGAACTGTGGACCTGCTGAAACAAAGAAAATGTGCCAAACCCTGCCTGCTGCACCCAGGACCCGGCATTCGCCTCTGAGGAGCTGCTGGACAACCTGAAAAACTCTAAAGAACCCCAGAGAACCTTTAGGCTTACAAACTCATCATACAACTCCCTCCAGATTGGAGGTACCACTCTACAACAGCAAGTAACCAGCAAGCCAGTGAGGGTAATTCATCTGACCAGCTGCTAACTCCTGAACTGGAAGTCGCTGCTGGACCAAATGACACACCAACGACTAGTAGGATGAACCTTGCAAGTGTCCCAAGTTTGGTGGCACTGCACCCTCCAGTGTTCAAAACGTACCAATACCCTGGGTATTGGTCAGCAAATATCAGACACCAAGAGAACCAGCCCCCCTGGGGTTGAAAAAGGACCAGGAGGAAGCCCCATTTAAGGGACTTCAGGAACACCCCAGACCTGCTTGAGTGCCCCCGTTGGCCTGGAAACAACCCTTGAACCAACTTACCTCCTGCTCCAAAGGGCGTCCTTGCGCACAGCTCCTGGCTCACTGAGTCGCTTTGCACCCGGCCTGTCTGTGCCCTGCAATGAAGAACCCGCTGTGCCCTTAGGGTCCCCCACCCCTTGCATCCTCAACACTCCAGGGGGAACCCCAAGGAACCATCTTTAAACTTACCTGTGCAGTGCTTTTCCAAGTGGTCCCCCAGAGTGGCCCTGCACCATCTTCAGAGACCTTCCATTGCTGCTCACGCTGGAACCGGGAGCCACCCGAACTTCTCCAGCTGGCACAGTGAGTCCACTGATGACCTCGACCATCCTGCAAAAGAAGAACTTGCAAAACAAACTGCACAATTTTATATGTATCTTCAAAGGTGATCTTCCATTGATTCCTAAGGTGCTTGATTATGATCAAAAGGCTATTTGTATTAAACTTCAAAAATTCATATCTCAAATAGTACTTAACCAATTTTAATAATCTTGGTCTTACAAATTACATAAAAACCTGAAGTATTTTTATAGATTGGTCTCAAGCTATTCCTTTGAGTGTGTTTGATACTGTGAAAAAAAATGCTTTGCACTCCAAGCTTGGCCTAACTGCTCGACCAAGCTACCTTAAAACTTAGAGCATTAGGTGTTCTAGTGTTCACCCCTGCAAACCAAAGTGTTGTTGTCTGGACCCCCTGCATAGTGTGCCTAGGTTTGCACACTACATAGAGGGCCAACATCCTACACAGACGTGTTCCTAGTGGAGAATTACCTGCAAGGGATACCCCTGCCACGTTTGTCTGCTAAAGACAGTGACTCTGTAGACATGGAAATAAATCTATCAGAAATCAAGGCTGCCATAGCTGTAATGCAATTCGAACGGATACCTTGGCTGAATGGCTTTCCAGTAGAACTCATTAAGAAAAATGCAGACATTCTGAGCTCCTATCTTCTCCACATGTATCAAGAGCCCAGAGAGACACGATTGTTTCCATGGGACTTCAAAAGGGCCACAATAGTGGTAATACCTAAGGAGGGGAAGCACCCTAAGGAATGTATCTCCTCCCGTCTAATCTTGCTCTTGAATATAGAGACGAAAATCCTGGCCAAGATATTTGCCACTCGTTTAGTGGCAGTCATATTGTCTCTGATCCATCAAGACCAGACAGGCTTCATGCCCAAGAGGTCGACAAGGTTTAATCTTCGTAGGCTTCATGCCTGGATTGGCTCTGTCAGGGAGCGAGAGGAACCCCATCTACTGCTAACTGGATGCGCACGAAGCGTTTGACACAATTCATTGGCCGTTCATGATGAAAAGGCTAGAGAGGTTTGGCTTTGGACCAAAGGTCAGGGAGTGGATCACGTTGCTGTATATAGGACTGGTAGCGGCGGTTCGGGTGCATGGGCGACAATCAATGCAGTTTTCCATTGCGAGAGGCACGCGCCAAGGGTGCCCTCTCTCACCCTTGCTGTTAGCCCTCATGATTGAGCCCTTGGCCTGTGTAGTGCGCAATCATCCAGGTATCTCGGTCATCCACGTACATGAGGGTAGGGGGGATACTGAAAAGATCTCATTATATGCGGATGACGTTCTTCTTTAAGTCACTCACCCAAGAATAACGCTGCCCTAGATTATGGCCACATTTGCATTTGAGGATTATGGGTCCTACTCGGGATAGAGAATTAATTGGGCCAAGTCGAGCCTCTATCAGGTGGGGGGCCACCAAGAGCAGATAGAACCCCCAGATAACCTGCAAATTGACAGGGATGATTTCACTTACCTAGGTATTCATTTGTTCCTTGACCATGACAAGTATCAAGAAAGAAATGTCCTGAGGGTCTTATATCAGCTCCTTAAAGATGCAGAATGATGGGGGAAGCTTCCCTTAACACTGTTCGGTAGAGTGGCAATGTATAAAATTATTACCCTACGAAATTATTAAACTCCCTTCAGAACACTTATGTGCACCAATCTGAGGATATCTTTGACAAGATAGATCGGGTGGTCCGTACGTTCCTTTGGGGCGGTAACCACCCCAGAATATCCTTACAAACGCTTCAGCAGAACTCCTACAATGTGGGGATAGTACTGCCTGACATTAGGGCATACTATTGGGCATCACACCTCATAGTGATCAACGACTGGGAGCACACACCCGGGGACCAGACAACATACCTCTTAGAGAGGAGTCAATTTGCGCGTAAGTCACACCTGCATTTCCTGTATGGAGGGAAAGGGTTACAGTTACTCCTAATGCTCATGCAATTCATGATAGAAGCTTGGCGTAAAGCAGTGAGAAAGATGGGCTGGCAGGCAAAACTCACTCGGGAAACCCCGTTGTGGGAGGGTACTAACTTGAAAGAGCTAGGGAAACTCCGGGGCTTCCGGGCCTGAGACACACTAGACATCTCCAAATTGGGAGGTCTCATACACGAGGGAACATTAAAGACCTTCGCCATCCTACGGGAAGAATACCACCTCTAACAGATGCAACGATATCACTATACCAGACTAACTCACGCCTGGAAGGCACAGCACCTAGATATATCGGACCTCCCGGAATATGCCCCTCTGGAAGGGAGGCTCCTTATGGGCCAAATAGCAGAGAAAACAATATCATGGACATACAAAACATTGACTAACAACATGCCTGACACGTTACAAAGCCTGAGAGAGGTGGGAGAATGACCTGGGGTCCTTAGACGACTCATTGGGAGGTTGCTCTCATGCACCCACACGAAGTGGCCATACATATCAGATTACGATCAATACAATTCAAAATTCTGCATAGATCCTACTACAACAGGGCGAGTCTCCACAAAATGGGGAGGGCTCCATATCCCTCCTGCATACGCTGCCGGGCAGATGTGGGCACCTTTATGCACACATTATGGATATGCCCACATATTCAGACATATTAGTTTAGCATTTTAGAAGAACTTGGGCGGTGCTCGAAGTGGAGATCCCGCCTGACCCACGTTATGTATTGTTGGGCATCCCAACGGATATAGATCTGCCCGCCCTAAACTCCTCTTTTGTAACTTGGGCATAGTGGTGACCAAGAGGGAAGTGGCAAAGCCCTGGGATCCCCTGACCCTCCACCCACATTAGCCGAATGGAAAGCAGGGATGGATCTCTACATGATGGCAGAGAAAGTGACTTATCAGGCCCTGAGAAATATTATGATTTGTAGGATATGCTATACTGGGAAGACAGGGACATTTGCATGCAGATCGCACTGTTGAGTGTTTGGAATGACAGACCTAACAGTGATGGTAATACTACCCCCAATTTATATGATAAACAACCAAGCTGTATTTGTTTGACCTTCCTCTGTGCTGCCTTGCTATGTCGATGCTTTTACTGTTTTCTTGCCCGATGGGACATGGTAATGTGTTTATATAAAATGCAAATAAAAACAGTTATAAAAAAAAACAGACTGAGAACTCAAGCTAGTGATGTTAATGTTCTCATTAAGGGGTATTTTATTCAGAGTAGGGAAAGGCTGAGATGTTCTTTGAATTATTGTTGGTGTATGCAATGATCTGCTGTAGAGAATTGGGCATCTTGTGGTTTGTCACAAGGTTGATGGACACCTGTCTGTTGTTTCTTGAACTCTTATATGATTATGTTGGCAATTTGCTGTTGGACTGATTGTAACTTATTAATATGTTTTGTTTATAACAAATTGCATATAAGGGTTTCAGAATTTCATACCTGTGGTGTTCTGTGTACTATGTTAAGACTTCAACTACCACTGCCCCTATTGAATTCTATTCCACATGTCACTTCCTTACACAGTGAACCTCATGCACAGGCTCAATACCCTATAAAGCCAGAAGCAAAATGTGGTATTAAAGCAATTTTAGGACAGTTGCAATATTAGGGCATAATAGTACCTTGTCTTTCACTGATGAACCTTATTCCTGTCTCCAAACCTGATGTATCCTTTAGTATAGTTTTAGACTATAGGAACTGATATGCCCATACTAGAAGATTTGCGTGCAAGATGTGCACAGCACTGGTTTAATGGTGAATCTCTATTTTTTGGGAAGGCCTTTTCTGCCCCCATGGGGGCAGATTGGCCTATTTTGATGAGGAAACCACTAGACACTAGGGAGTTTTTTCTTTGCGTGAATTTCACACAAGGGGAGCGACCTCTTAGGCAAGGGTCGCTCCCTGGGGGGGGGGAGAATTATTTTAGGCCATTTCTGCCCCCCCCTGGGGGCAGAAACCTCTATGCGGCAGGGCAATTTTTTTTTTTGTTTGTTTTGTTTTTTTAGAGGTGGGGAGCGACCCATTAGGCAAGGGTCGCTCCCCTGAGGGGCAAATTGTATTTAGACCATTGGCCGATTTTAGGTCAATCTGCCCCCAAGGGGGCAGAAACCACTAGGCACTGGGGATTTGTTTTTTGGCGCCAATGTCACACAGGGGGAGCGACCCCGTAGGCAAGGGTCGCTGCCCTGGGGGGCAAATTGTATTTAGACCATCCGGGGGGGTGGGGTGGGGGTTGGGGGACAAATTTATTTTAGGCCATATCTGCCCCCCCGAAGGGCAGAAACCTCTAGGCGCCAGGGCAATTGTTTTTTTTTGTGTGTTTTGTGTGTTTTTAGTTTTTTGGGTTTTTTAGAGATGGGGAGCGACCCATCAGGCAAGGGTCGCTGCCCTGGGGGGCAAATTGTATTTAGACCATTTCTGCCCCCCCCCCCTTGGGGGCAGACTGGCCGATTCTAGGCACCGGAGATTTGTTTTTTTACGCCAATGTCACGCAGGGGGAGCGACCCCGTAGGCAAGGGTCGCTCCCGGGCAAGGGGGGTTTGGGGGGGGTCAAATTTATTTTAGGGCATTTCTGCCCCCACCCTAACTCCCCCCCCCGGGGGCCGGCTGAGTCAGAGACCAAAATCAACAGGTAGGCACTTTGCAAAAAACACCTCTGTTTTCTGTGAAAAAATATGTTGTGTTTTGGGCCATTTCTTTTCGTGGGTGCTAGGCCTACCCACACAAGTGAGGTACCATTTTTATCGAGAGACTTAGGGGAACGCTGGGTGGAAGGAAATTTGTGCCTCCTCTCAGATTACAGAACTTTCTGCCACAGAAATGTGAGGAACATGTGTTATTTTTAGCCAAATTTTGAGGTTTGCAAAGGATTCTGGGTAACATAACCTGGTCAGAGCCCCACAAGTCACCCCATCTTGGATTCCCCTAGGTCTCTAGTTTTCACAAATGCACAGGTTTGGTAGGTTTCCCTAGGTTCCGGCTGAGCTAGAGGCCAAAATCTACAGGTATGCACTTTGCAAAAAACAGCTCTGTTTTCTGTCAAAAAATGGGATGTGTCCACGTTGTGCTTTGGGGCATTTCCTGTCGCGGGCGCTAGGCCTACCCACGCAAGTGAGGTATCATTTTTATCAGGAGACTTGGGGGATCGCTGGGTGGAAGGAAATTTGTGCCTCCTCTCAGATTCCAGAACTTTCTGCCACAGAAATGTGAGGAACATGTGTTTTTTTTTTAGGCAAATTTTGAGGTTTGCAAAGGATTCTGGGTAACAGAACCTGGTCAGAGCCACACAAGTCACCCCATCTTGGATTCCCCTAGGTCTTTAGTTTTCAGAAATGCACAGGTTTGGTAGGTTTTCCTAGGTGCCGGCTGAGCTAGAGGCCAAAATCTACAGGTAGGCATTTTGCAAAATACAGCTCTGTTTTCTGTCAAAAAATGGGATGTGTCCACGTTGTGCTTTGGGGCATTTCCTGTCGCAGGCGCTAGGCCTACCCACACAAGTGAGGTATCATTTTTATCGGGAGACTTGAGGGAACATAAATTAGCAAAAGAAGTGTTATTGCCCCTAGTCTTTCTCTACATTTTTTCCTTCCAAATATAGGAGAGTGTGTAAAAAAGACATCTATTTGAGAAATGCCCTGTAATTCACATGCTAGTATGGTCACCCAGAGATGTGCAAATAACCACTGCTCCTCAACACCTTATCTTGTGCCCTTTTTGGAAATACAAAGGTTTTCTTGATAGCTATTTTGCACTCTTTATATTTCAGCAAATGAATTGCTGTATACCCGGTATAGAATGAAAACGCACTGCAGGGTGCAGCTCATTTATTGGCTCTGGGTACCTAGGGTTCTTGATGAACCTACAAGCCCTATATATCCCCGCAACCAGAGGAGTCCTGCAGACGTAACGGTATATTGCTTTCGATAATCTGACATTGCAGGAAAAAGTTACAGAGTAAAATGTAGAGAAAAATTTATGTTTTTTTACCTCAATTTCAATATTTTTCTTTTTCAGTTGTTATTTTCTGTAGGAAACCCTTGTAGGATCTACACAAATGACCCCTTGCTGAATTCAGAATTTCGTCTACTTTTCAGAAATGTTTAGGTTTCTGGGATCTAGCATTGGTTTCATGCCCATTTCTGTCACTGACTGGAAGGAGGCTGAAAGCACAAAAAATTGCAAAAATGGGGTATGTCCCAGTAAAATGCCAAAATTGTGTTGAAAAATTGGGTTTTCTGATTCAAGTCTGCCTGTTGCTGAAAGCTGGGAAGCTGCTGAGTTTAGCACCGCAAACCCTTTGTTGATGCCATTTTCAGGGGAAAAACCACAAGCCTTCTTCTGCAGCCACTTTTTCCCATTTTAAAAAAAAAACCGAAATTTTCACTGTATTTTGGCTAATTTCTTGGCCTCCTTCAGGGGAACCCACAACATCTGGGTACCTCTAGAATCCCTAGGATGATGGAAAAAAAGGACGCAAATTTGGCTTGGTTTGCTTATGTGGACAAAAAGTTATGAGGGCCTAAGCACGAACTGCCCCAAATAGGCAAAAAAAGGCCTGGCACAGGAGGGGGAAAAGGCCTGGCAGCGAAGGGGTTAACATCACACAGTTACAAAATTAACTTTTTTTTTTTTAATTGAAGATTGCCTACCTTACAGTGACCTTCCACGGATACAAGCTATCTAATCAGGGCAAGGGTCTGACTTCTCATTTCCTTCAGAAGTGTTCTACCTTGCAGCCTCCCAACACACTGAAGAAGTTGCAGTCCTTCCTGGGATTCCTTAATTTCAGGCAGTCTTACCGGTCACATTATGCTGAGTGAGTAAAGCCCTTGTATGACTTTATTTGTCCCACGTTTTCACCAAAACCATGGGCAGGCAGGCACACTGATATCTTACGTGGTTTGAAAACAGACATCCTTAAGACAAAATATTTCCAAACTAAGGACTGCAAGACCAACCTAATTGTTAGACAGTTCTTTTGTCTCTTACCCCAAGGACTCGAACAGGTGGTCAGTAGCATGGTTCAAAATTTAGCCCATTGTGGATTTTTTCATGAACTAAATCCCCTACCTGAGGGATTCACCGATCAGCAATGGTTTAAAAATTCTCCTCAGTGGTGGTTTCAGAATGGTTCATATTATATAGCTTCTCTCTGCACTCTTGGATTCTCTGGAAGACATTTAAACAGTTTTCCAGTTCAAACCTTTCTTCATCTGCCACCTCCCCAGATTATCTTGGTCAGGCACATACACAGAAACTCCAAAGAGAACCTTGTATGGTGTGCTTCCCCCAGTAATCTTCTAGTCAAGTTATATAATGCTCTCTGGAGCACTGGTTGCTGAATTGCATACAAACACCAAGTACAGACATGGTATGCTTGTATGCCTTGGTGGTGAACGAGCGACCTTTATCCGAGTGAGATGAATGAACTGCCCTTAATGCTACCTGACACTGCAAATCGTTTACAACCACTGAAGCACTTGCATTTCTCCTTGGCCGCACCCATAGGAATCAAGAGCATGAACCAGTAGCTACCGATATGTATTTATATTGGTTGACAGAATCTATCTGGCTGATGTGATCCAAATACATTACCTTAAAGGGATTTTGGAGACTATAAAGTTAGTTGGGAGGGGTCTCTTAACAGCGGATGGTTTCATCTGCTGACAAAGGTCACACTTCTTGACAATCTCCAGTCTGCTTATATAAACAGGGCCACCAATTAGTGGTGCTATAGAATTGCCACAGTTCCATTAACTCCAGCATGAGGAGATGCCAATCCCTCATGAGCTTCCATGATTAAGGGGGTCATTCCAACCCTGGCGGTCGGTGATAAAGCGGCGGCCAACCCGCCAACAGGCAGGCGGTCAAAAAAATGGAATTCTGGCCCTGGTGGGAACCGCCAGCACAGCCCGCCACTTTAACACTCCGACCGCCACGGCGGGACAGACAGACAGCGCGGCGGTCACCGCCAACAGGCAGGCGGCAGACAATGTACCGCCCACCCTATCACAACTCACCAATCCGCCACCTTTTCCGGGGCGGGAGCCCCGCCGATAAAAACACAGCAGAAACAGACTACGAACGGGAAAACGCTCACCTCTACACACTCCACGAGGAAGGAGGACAGCATGGAACCCGAATTAAACATCCTACCAGCTATTGTCTACCTGCTCATCTACCACGAGTACGAACGCCGGCGCAGACGACAACGGTGAGTACTGCACCTACGACACAGGGGAGGGGGGAGGAGGAAAGCTTACGGACACACACATACGCCATACACCCACCCCCCCACCCCAAATACCTACACCCCAATGCAGAGCAACAAGTCAGAGTGACACCCCCCAAACCCACCGGAATAATGCAAAGACACAATTAAAATGATCTATAAAATATATGTATAAATAGCTCCATTGAAGTTATGGGAAATATGCAATATGAAAGATACAAAATAAGGAATGAACATAGTTGAAAATATATACATAGGCAATAAGTCCTGCCCATTCTGTCAAAGTTCCATAGTCCGTGGGCCAATGTGCACAAACACATGGGCAAAGCCCACACAGGAGACCAGATACCATTGGAGAGAACACTGCTGGGGCATCAGATGATAAAACTACAGGCACCTCAGGGGGAAGGGAAGGGGGGGCACCTCAGCGACATGAGTCCACGACGCCAGATCCACGAGGGGCCTCCATGCCCACTGTCCCATCCTGGGGAGTGCAAAGCCACAGTCACACAAGTCTCTACAGTGGGTGGCTTGCCCACTGTGCCATCCTGGGGAGTGCAAAGCCACAGTACATCAGATGGATTACCGACTCCACTGTTAATGGAGGAGGCATGGTGCCCAGAGTGCTTCGTGAAGCCCTGCTCGACACAGAACCGGCACTGTCAATGGGCCAGCGGTGCTTGAGACGGCGGTGCCCAGCGGAGCGGTGCTTGAGATGAAGGGCCCAGCGGAGCGGGCCTTGACAGGAAGGGCCCAGCGGAGCGGTGCTTGAGACGGCGGTGCCCAGCGAAGCGGTGCTTTACAGGAAGGGCCCAGCGGAGCGGAGCGGTGCTTGACAGGAAGGGCCCAGCGGAGCGGTGCTTGACAGGAAGGGCCCAGCGGAGCGGTGCTTGAGACGGCGGTGCCCAGCGGAGCGGTGCTTGAGATGAAGGGCCCAGCGGAGCGGTGCTTGAGATGAAGGGCCCAGCGGAGCGGTGCTTGAGATGGCGGTGCCCAGCGGAGCGGTGCTTGACAGGAAGGGCCCAGCGGAGCGGTGCTTGACAGGAAGGGCCCAGCGGAGCGGTGCTTGAGACGGCGGTGCCCAGCGGAGCGGTGCTTGAGATGAAGGGCCCAGCGGAGCGGTGCTTGAGATGAAGGGCCCAGCGGAGCGGTGCTTGAGACGGCGGTGCCCAGCGAAGCGGTGCTTGAGATGAAGGGCCCAGCGGAGCGGTGCTTGAGATGAAGGGCCCAGCGGAGCGGTGCTTGAGATGAAGGGCCCAGCGGAGCGGTGCTTGAGACGGCGGTGCCCAGCGGAGCGGTGCTTGAGATGGCAGGTGCCCAGCGGAGCGGTGCTTGAGATGAAGGGCCCGAGATGAAGGGCCCAGCGGAGCGGTGCTTGAGATGAAGGGCCCAGCGGAGCGGTGCTTGAGATGAAGGGCCCAGCGGAGCGGTGCTTGACAGGAAGGGCCCAGCGGAGCGGTGCTTGACAGGAAGGGAGCAGCGGAGCGGTGCTTGACAGGAAGGGCCCAGCGGAGCGGTGCTTGACAGGAAGGGCCCAGCGGAGCGGTGCTTGAGACGGCGGTGCCCAGCGGAGCGGTGCTTGAGATGAAGGGCCCAGCGGAGCGGTGCTTGAGATGAAGGGCCCAGCGGAGCGGTGCTTGAGATGGCGGTGCCCAGCGGAGCGGTGCTTGACAGGAAGGGCCCAGCGGAGCGGTGCTTGACAGGAAGGGCCCAGCGGAGCGGTGCTTGAGACGGCGGTGCCCAGCGGAGCGGTGCTTGAGATGAAGGGCCCAGCGGAGCGGTGCTTGAGATGAAGGGCCCAGCGGAGCGGTGCTTGAGACGGCGGTGCCCAGCGAAGCGGTGCTTGAGATGAAGGGCCCAGCGGAGCGGTGCTTGAGATGAAGGGCCCAGCGGAGCGGTGCTTGAGATGAAGGGCCCAGCGGAGCGGTGCTTGAGACGGCGGTGGCCAGCGGAGCGGTGCTTGAGATGGCAGGTGCCCAGCGGAGCGGTGCTTGAGATGAAGGGCCCGAGATGAAGGGCCCAGCGGAGCGGTGCTTGAGATGAAGGGCCCAGCGGAGCGGTGCTTGAGATGAAGGGCCCAGCGGAGCGGTGCTTGAGATGAAGGGCCCAGCGGAGCGGTGCTTGACAGGAAGGGCCCAGCGGAGTGGTGCTTGACAGGAAGGGAGCAGCGGAGCGGTGCTTGACAGGAAGGGCCCAGCGGAGCGGTGCTTGACAGGAAGGGCCCAGCGGAGCGGTGCTTGAGACGGCGGTGCCCAGCGGAGCGGTGCTTGAGATGGCGGTGCCCAGTGGAGCGGTGCTTGAGACGGCGGTGCCCAGCGGAGCGGTGCTTGAGACGGCGGTGCCCAGCGGAGCGGTGCTTGAGACAGCGGTGCCCAGCGGAGCGGTGCTTGAGATGAAGGGCCCAGCGGAGCGGTGCTTGAGATGAAGGGCCCAGCGGAGCGGTGCTTGACAGGAAGGGCCCAGCGGAGCGGTGCTTGAGACGGCGGTGCCCAGCGGAGCGGTGCTTGAGATGAAGGGCCCAGCGGAGCGGTGCTTGAGACGGCGGTGCCCAGCGGAGCGGTGCTTGACAGGAAGGGCCCAGTGGAGCGGTTCTTGTCACGGAGGGCCCCTGTTCAGCGGTTCTTGTCACGGCGGGCCCCTGTTCAGCGGTTCTTGTCACAGCGGGCCCCTGTTCAGCGGTTCTTGTCACGGCGGGCCCCTGTTCAGCGGTTCTTGTCACGGCGGGCCCCTGTTCAGCGGTTCTTGTCACGGCGGGCCCCTGTTCAGCGGTTCTTGTCACGGCAGGCCCCTGTTCAGCGGTTCTTGTCACGGCGGGCCCCTGTTCAGCGGTTCTTCTCACGGCGGGGTCCTGTTCAGCGGTTCTTCTCACGTCGGGCCCCTGTTCAGCGGTACTTCTCACGGCAGGGTCCTGTTCAGCGGTTCTTCTCACGGCGGGGTCCTGTTCAGCGGTTCTTCTCACGGCGGGCCCCTGTTAAGCGGTTCTTGTCACGGCGGGCCCCTGTTCAGCGGTTCTTGTCACGGCGGGCCCCTGTTCAGCGGTGCTTCTCACGGCGTTGCCCTGTTCAGCGGTGCTTGTCCTGTGTTTCTAGGGAGCCAGACCTGGCCAAGACTTCCCGCTCAGTCGCCATCCGACCTTGCGGTCACGGGGCCCTCCTGTGATGGAGTCCTGGGCCCGTGGGTGTCGTCCGTCACAACCGGAATGGGGCTGGTGGGGCCCTCCTAGGCAGCTCGCCTGCTGCCTGACTTCTCCACCCTGCTGCCCTTGCCCTCCTTCGCTGAAACTCTGTGGCCCTTGCCTCCCTTTGATGATGTGGCAGGTGACGGGGCAAGGCTACTGTCCTTGGTGGCAGCTGTCTCAGGCTTGTCGCGCCGGCCCTTAGTTTTTTTTGTCCTCTTCCCAGGGGGTGGGCTGGCTGTCCCCTTGCTGCTGGCCGATGTTCCTGCCCTAGGAGCTGGTGGACTCCAATAGCCCTGCACTATGGTCATAGTAGATGCAGGGCTGGTGGTGGCTGAGGTGCTTTTTTTACTTTTACCAGATGGAGGGGGTGGGTCAGTGATTGGAACGAGCTCAAGGTTGGAAAGGAAAAGCACTTGGGAAGGACAGGGACGGGTAGGTGTAGTGGGTATGGGAGTGGAGGAAGAGGATGTGGTTGTAGGAGAGTCAGGTGTGCTGTCTTTGGGTGCAGGTGTTTGTGACGGAGGCTGTCGTGAGGTGGATGGCTGTTGGGTGGGTGGCTGCCTGCGTTTGTGTGGTTTGGAAGAGGGGGTGACAGACACACTGGGAGAGGACACAGGGGACGTGTAAATGGCAGTGGGGGTGGTGACTGCACGTGTGCGGACTGTAATGGAGGGTGTGCTGGTGATGGAAGTACTGGCTGATGGTGGTGTGCATGCAGGTGTGAGTGGAGACGTCACAGGGAGGGAGGAGGGAGATGAGGAGGTGGGGGACACAGAGGTGGTAGTGACTGTTGGCATGTCTGCATCTGGATGTTGCTTGGGTGACTGCTTGTGGGATCTGTGGTGCTTATGTCTGGATGAGCTGCCCTTGGGTGTAGAGGTGTGTGCAGGCTGGTCTGATGGTGTGGATGGGATAGGCAGAGGAACAGGAGACTGGGACTGGGTGGAGGGAGTCAGAAGAGGGAGGGTGGAGACAGGGACAATGGCTGCCATCAGTGCTGAGGCCAGAGCGTTGAACGATCGCTGATGGGCAGCCTGACCCGAATGAATGCCCTTCAGGTATGCATTGCTCCGATGCACCTCCCTTTCTACACCCTGGATGGCATTCAAAAGGGTAGACTGCCCAACAATGAGCGTCCGCAGGAGGTCAATGACCTCCTCACTGAGGGCAGCAGGGGTAACTGGGGCAGGGCCTGAGGTGCCTGGGGCGAAGGACATGCCCGGCTTCCTGGCCGAGCTGGCACGGGCAAAGGCTGAGGTGCTGCTGGGAGGGCGGGGCTGGTGCGCTGGGTGGCGGCTGTACCTGTTGTGGCGGTGGGCACGGATGTTGCCGCCACCGCAAGGGAGCTCCCTTCCGAGGACGTGTCGGTGTCGCTGACGTCTCCACGGGTACCCGTTGTGGAGCTCCACTCGCCCTCCGTCTCACTGGTGTACTCGGAGTCTGTTGCATGGCCCTCCGGGGCCATGTGAGATGCAGCTCCCTCGTGCGCCGATGCCACTTCTCCTCCGCCTGATGATGCTATTGCACACATGAAAAGGAAGACAAAGAAAATGGGTGGGGGGGGAGAAATGAAGACAGGTTGAGTGCATGCATTGGCAACACTGTTGTCGGAGAGGACAGACACAGAAGCCCCCTGCACTAGGCCGCGCAATCGGGGTACACTACTCAGTTATTGTGACTAGGCCTACAGGTCTATGGACGACAAATGCACACATGGGTGAGGCCGGACCATGGATAGCTGTACTTGGCACCCTACAGAGGTGGGGGGCGGGGACACAGGGCCATGCCTAACGGAAGGGCCTAGCCTACAGAATGCGCCCTGGCCTAGGGATAGCCACAGCCCTCCTCCCCCACCCAGACACCTTCACTGCGCGCAAAGATAGCAGAATGTGCTGATACTCACCCCCTTGTGTCTGCTGTGATGTCCTCACGCGCCCATCCAAATCGGGGTAGGCCACCGCCAGGATCCGGGACATCAGGGGGGTCAATTGGCGGCTGGCACCCCTCCTACGTTGGGAGGCCATCCCCAGCAGAGACTCGGCGGTCTTTCTGGTCCCGCGGCGGATGTCCTCCCACCTCTTTCGGCAGTGGGTGCCCCGTCTGTTGTGGACCCCCAGGGCCCGGACGTCCTTGCCGATGGCACGCCAAATGTCGATCTTCTGATGGGCGCTGACCTATGTGGTATGTACAGGGTGGTAAAGGAAATCTCATTACTTTTCTGCCTGGTCAATGTGAGTGCCCCCCCCCTCCCCAACCTTGCCATGTGGCACATGCTCTCATCTTTCATGCGTTGCACTCCTCATTTGCTCCCCTCCCCACCATCTTACATACACCCCACTCAACACAGGCATAGCCCATTCAACGTGCACCCTGTGTACTAACCTGTTGGTCTGGAGGACCGTAGAGTAGCGCATACTGGGGGAGGACCCCATCAACAAGTTTCTCCAATTCTTCAGAAGTGAAGGCAGGGGCCCTTTCCCCAGTCGCAGCAGCCATTGTATCTCCCAGACCGAGGTCACAGCAGCACTTGCAGTATCGGTCCTCTCCTGTGGATGATCAGGTCTCGAGTGATTAATCAGATAGAAAATGGCGGTCACGCCCGCGGCGGTGCGTACCGCGACCGCAGGCGCACATCCTCATTGGCTACTGAAGCCCATAGGGTGCAATGTTAACCAATGCGGCTTAGCACCGCGGTCTTCGACCGCCTACCGCCACGGTGTGCCACGCCAGCGCATTGACCTCACATCCCACTGTCACACTTCACAGGTCAGGCAGCCGCCATTTCAAGGGCCCACATGGCTGAATTTCTACTGCGTCACACAGGCCTAGGCCTTGCATTGCCACTCATACAAGCCTTTCAATGCATAGCGATTCGTGTACTGTGCAAGCTGTGTGAATGAACCTGTGGGTTGCTTGACTCTGTGCTCCATGTTGTCCTTCCTAGGCACCGTCCGCTGGGACTTGCGAGGAGAAGGATGAATCCTCCCGTGTACCGACCGCTGGTGGACCTGTCGACAATGGAAGATCGACATATCATACTTACATACAGGCTTGACAGAGCAACTATACATGAACTATGTGCCCAGCTGAAGCCAGACCTGATGTCCCCCATCCGCCAACCCACAGGGATTCCCCCTCTGGTGCAGGTTCTGTCAGTACTCCATTTTTTGGCAAGTGGGTCTTTTCAGACAACAGTGGCCATATCATCTGGGATGTCTCAGCCTATGTTTTCTAAGGTTTTGTCCAGGGTGTTGTCTGCCCTGATGAAATACATGCGGAGCTACATTATTTTCCCTGAGGTGGGCGATTTGGCTACAGTGAAGGGTGATTTCTATGCCCTTGGACATATCCCCAACATCATTGGTGCCATTGATGGGACCCATGTGGCTTTGGTTCCCCCCAAAGAAAGTGAGCAGGTGTACAGAAACAGAAAAAGTTATCATTCGATGAATGTCCAGGTGGTCTGCTTGGCTGACCAGTACATCTCCCATGTAAATGCCAAGTTCCCTGGGTCAGTGCATGACGCGTATGTCATGCGAAATAGCAGCATCCCTTATGTGATGGAACAGCTACAGAGACACTGTGTGTGGCTAATTGGTGACTCTGGTTACCCCCAACCTGTCGTGGCTACTGACCCCAGTGAGGAATCCCCGGACCAGGGCTGAGGAACGGTACAATGAGGCCCATGGGCGAACTAGGAGGATCATAGAAAGGACCTTCGGGGTCCTGAAGGCCAGGTTTAGGTGCCTGCATATGACAGGGGGATCCCTAATGTACTCACCAAAGAAGGTGTGCCATATCATCGTGGCCTGCTGTATGCTTCACAATCTTGCTTTGCGACACCAGGTGCCTTTTCTGCAGGAGGATGGTCCAGATGGTGGTGTTGTAGCAGCTGTGGAGCCTGTGGAGAGTGAAGAGGAGGAAGACGACGGGGACGACACGGACAACAGGGATACAGTCATACAACAATATTTTCAGTAGCACACAGGTAAGAATCACCCACGCCATTTTACATTTACTTAAGGCCTCATGCGTCTCCACTGTCTGTGTTTCCCCTCAGTTCCTGTTAACTGATTTGTGACTTTCCCTTCCCTTTTCAGAGCTGTATGACCCACTGTGTGACTTCTGCTTTGTTTGCCCATGGACTAAAGCTTATTGAAATTGGTATGTTGTCATCACAAAGTAACTGGACATTATTGCACTGTTATGTGTAATACATTTGTTAAGAATACAAGCAGACTCCTGTTATTTTAAGTGCAATAAGTGATTTATTTTAAGTGCTACATATAGGTACATGATTGTAAAACGGTGATGGGTGGGGGTGGAGTAATGTCCATGGCAGAGTCCAGTTCTCAGTCGCACAGGTGCATTGTCCATATGCCTGTGGAAGGATGGAGCAGGGGCAGTTAAAGGTTGGACAGGGTGACAATGTGGGACAGTGGGATGACATCAGGGGGTATCTTAGGCTGGCGGGGGTCTTGCAATCCTACTCTTGTCTTCTTGTGAGAGCTCAGGTTCCGCTTGCGGGGTGGTTCTTCTTCTGCAGGAGGTGGGGTTCTGGTGGCCTGTTGTTGTGTGGGGGCCTCCTGTCCACTAGCGCCGGCGGAGGTGGTAGGCTGTTCCTGGCCTGGGCTAGTGACAGGGGCCCTTTGGGGTGCCACATGGTCCCGCAATGTGGTGACTATCTGGTTAAGGGGCACGACGATGGTCCCCATTGCGGAACCCATGTTCCTCAGTTCCTCTCTGAACCCCATGTACCGTTCCTCCTGCAGTGCCTGGATCTCCTGGAACCTGGCCAGTACCGTCGCCATCGTCTCCTGGGAGTGGTGGTAAGCTCCCATGATGGAGGAGAGGGCCTCTTGGAGAGTCGGTTCCCTGGGCCTGTCCCCCCCTGTCGCACAGCAGCTCTCCCAGTTCCCCTGTGTTCCTGGGCCTCTGTCCCCTGGACGGTGTGCCCACTACCACTGCCCCCAGGTCCCTGTTGTTGTTGGGGTGGTGGGTCAACCTGGGTGCTCTGTAGTGGTGGACACACCGCTGATCGACGTGTCCTGGAGACAGAGGCATGGGCTCGCTGGGTGGGAGCTGTGCTGGTGTTCCCAGAGGGGGTTGGGTCTGGTGTAGCCTGTGGCTGTCTGTGGGGAACCGACTGTCCAGAGGTCCCCGATGGGCCGGGCTGGTCATCTGGGTCCAGGGAGACAGAGCTGCTGTCATCGCTGGGGGCCTCTTCTGGGGGTGGGATGGACATCTCTGTACCCTCCGTGGCGGTGTGGTGGCGTTCGGGTCCTGCAGGGGTATAAAGGTATGGTTGTTGCTTCTGTGTGTGGCATTTCGTGTGATGGGTGGGTGTCCGTGTACCCAAGTGCAGGCATTCCCTTGTGGGGGCTTTTGTGAGGGTGGCTTGTGGGGGTGATGTGTGTGCGCAGTGGGCATGCTTTGGTGATGGGTGTCCATGCTTTGTGGTCGCATGCAGGGCTTGGTGTTGGGATGGGTGGGTTGTGATGGTGAGCCATTTGCAAGGAGTTGGTGTGATGGGGGTGAGGGTGGGGGTATGATTTGGCATGCAGGTGGGGTGGGGGTGGGAAGCAGTAGTGGAGATTTGACTTACCAGAGTCCATTCCTCCGCCTACTCCTGCGAGGCCCTCAGGATGCAGGATGTGCAAGACTTCTTCCTCCCATGCTGTAAATTCTGGGGGAGTAGGTGGGGGTCCGCCGCCAGTCTTCTGCACCGCAATGTTGTGCCTTGATACCATGGAACGCACCTTCCCCCGTAGGTCGTTCCAGCGCTTCCTTATGTCATCCCGATTGCGTGGATGCTGTCCAACCACGTTGACCCTGTCCACTATCCTTTGCCATAGCTCCATCTTCCTGGCAATTGTGGTGTGCTGCACCTGTGCCCCGAAGAGCTGGGGCTCTACACGGACTATTTCCTTCACCATGACCCTGAGTTCTGCGTCAGTGAACCTGGGGTGTCTTTGGGGTGCCATGGGGTGGTGTGGATGAGGTGTGGGGTGGCGTTTATGGTGATGAGTGTGGTGCGTGTGGTGGTGTGTGGTGTTTGGTGCGTGGATTCTGTGTGGGTGATGGTGTTGTGTGCCTCTGTGTTGTGGGATTGTCTATTCTGTGCTCTCTCTCTAGCCTTCGTCAATAATTTCAGGTCGTAGGGGTTTGTGGGTGATGTGGGTGTGTATTTTATATTGTGTTGGGTGTGTGGGAGTGGTGTTAGTATGTGTATCAGGTGTGTGTGTTTCAAACTGACCAATGTGGCTGAGTTTTCTATGTGTGTGTGTATTTTGACCGCGGCGGTGTGTACCGCCAATGGAATACCGCGGTTGAAAGACCGCTGCGGGGATTTGTGGGTCGGAATGAAATGGGCGTATTTCTGTTGGCGTGACGGTGGAGGTTTGGTCATCGCCATTTTTTCGCTGACCTTTGGTGTGGCGGACTTTTGTGGATGTCGGGTTTTTGGCAGTTTGCCAGTTGCGGGTCAGAATGACCGTGGCGGTTTACCGCTGCCGCGGCGGTGTTCTGGCGGTCTTCTGACCGGCGGTAAGCGCCTTTTACCGCCGAGGTCAGAATGACCCCCTAAATCTAATCTGGGCAGCTTGTTAAGTATTATAATGTTTCCCACTCCTGGTAGAGTGACTACAGGATTGTGGTCTGAATTAAGAGTGTAGGAATATTCAGGGGAAAAGCCTACGGGAGGCTTTCTGCCTTGTTTGGTGGTATATATGGCTGTTAAAATATCTGCGTTGATCTTTGTTTGAGATCTGATTAAAGTTGGTACTCTTAACAGCCTGAATTGCAGAGCAAAGTCTGCTGCACAGTTCTCTTTAGCTTGAAATCCATCACGTTGATGGCTCAAAGTGTGCCCCAAAAGAAGCTTATCTTGTTAAACAGCTACCCTTCCCCAGAGTTCATTATCTTTAATGTATTTTCACTTTGCATCCTTGAATCCATTCAATCCTCAGTGTTGCAAGTCAACATTGTATCCTTGCACATAGATGAATCTGATACTATAAGCGTGTGAACTGATGGATTAACCTTATGTAATGCAAGTAACAGCATGAGCCTCTGTGTGTTGCGCAGAGCTGTCGCCTAAGATCTTAGAGTGAGTGTGCTGTGGATTGAATTCACCATCTTTCACTACATCTTGCATTGCCGCGCAGACTGTGGAATACTTGTATTTCGTCCATACCACTGATTTAACAGAGCCATCTGTGTAGAATATTCTCTGGTAATACTCAATAGGCAAGGCTTTGGGAGTCAGAGAAATATGTTGTTCATATTAGAGTAAAGCTTGTGTATAAAGAGTGGGATCATACTGAAACTCTACATCCACTACACTTAAGGAAGAGGTCCATTGCACTATGAGCATCAGGAATGTTTCCCTTCGTGGCTGCCTCTTGTGCTGGTACGGGAGAAACCACAATCATTAGTTTTCCCTGCGCCAAGGGGCTTTTGCATAGCTGAAAGAACGTTCTCAATGGAAGCAAAACACACTACAGCTGGAGAATATAAGTGAGACTTGTGCGCAATAGGAACAGTTTGTCCCTCATTGTAGATTACACAGGTATAACCGGAGTGACTTGGTTTGACTCTAACAATTAGGTTGGTCCTGCAGTCCTTAGTTTGGAAATATTTTGTCTTAAGGATGTCTGTTTTCAAACCACGTAAGATATCAGTGTGCCTGCCTGCCCATGGTTTTGGTGAAAACGTGGGACAAATAAAGTCATACAAGGGCTTTACTCGCTCAGCATAATGTGACAGGTAAGTCTGCCTGAAATTAAGGAATCCCAGGAAGGACTGCAACTCCTTCAGTGTGTTGGGAGGCTGCAAGGTAGAACACTTCTGAAGGAAATGAGAAGTCAGACCCTTGCCCTCATTGGATAGCTCGTATCCGTGGAAGGTCACTGTAAGGTAGGCAATCTTCAATTTTTTTTAAAAAGTTAATTTTTTAACTGTGTGATGTTAAGTGTTTCAACTTTGGCCATCCTAGTTAGGTGTTCGTCCAAATCATCCTCTATAAGATAGATATCAGCAATGTATGACAATACCTCGGGATCTGGTTGTAAGAGCTCCATAAAGTACACTTTGAACAGGCCACAGTTGTTCTTATAGCCCATAGGCAAACATCAAACCATAAACCAGTGCTGTGCCCATCTTGCAGGCATATCTTCTATTATGTGCATTTCAGTTCCTATAGTCTAAAACTATGCTATAGGACACGTCAGGTTTGGAGATGGGAATAATGTTCATCAGTGAAAGACAAGGTACTATTATGCCCTGATATTGCAACTGTCCTAAAATTGCTTTAATACCACATTTTGCTTCTGGCTTTATAGGGTATTGAGCCTGTGCATGAGGTTCACTGTGTAAGGAAGTGACATGTGGAATAGAATTCAATAGGGGCAGTGGTAGTTGAAGTCTTAACATAAGCACACATAACACCACAGGTATGAAATTCTGAAACCCTTATATGCAATTTGTTATAGACAAAACATATTATAAAGTTACAATCAATCCAACAGCAAATTGCCAACAGAATCATATGAGTTTCACAGACTTAGGTGCTGAGATTGCCTCTAGTTATAATAAACAAATTTGTATAAAGTCTGACACAAAGCAGACAACTTAATTTTACAATTTCCGGTCTGTCTGTCGAGAAGGTTTATGCGTTAACGTGCTTTTTTGCTTCTTTATAGTATTTCAGGCAGAGCCGCATCCGGTCTCTAACAGAAACATAAATATTTTTTAGATGGGGACACTTTTCTCAGGACATGAGCTGTTTTATTATAAAACATCTCTCTGCCCCCTGTATGGTAGAGGGAGGTGACAGCCAGATGACTATCACCACATGCTGTTTGACTTCGCTACAGTGGCTTGCTGAGACTTCTGGTTCCCTGGCCTATATGTTGTCTCAGTAGACAACAGGCTTCTTGACTTCTGTCATACTCAGGTACAGGGGATGATGTCTTCCCTGGGGATCCTGAAGGGCGGATTAGGCTTTATCCTGATGTGATTTAACATAGAACATTAGTGGCATAGGTAGGAACCATACATTTTACATAGGGACAGTATGGTGGGACTTTTCTTGTGTTTCATTTTTCTTGTCACCAATCTGTTTTTAGTATGTTTTATCATCCTAATTATTGCAGTCCATGTCTTTTTATCTAGAACATAGCTGATTCAATAAAACTTATTAAACCATTGACAAATGAACTGGGAGAAAAGGATAAGATCGGATCCACCACGATTTCCCTGAGAGGTCACAATGTCATACTCCCGGCTGGCCAGAAACAGATTGGGCTGACAGTTGTCACATGGTGTGGGATCGAACTCAGTTCCCTACAGTTCAGGTGATGCTGCTGCCCAAATCTAGCAGCCTCAATGGTACAATGAGAGCCAAAGTGACACTTCGGTACTCGGATCATCTCCCCCTCTCTGCCCATTTACTGTCAGTCGTGAAAAGAGCATGGAGAACAGCTATCCGACTCAAGACACTTTTTAAATATTTTCTTGCGGTTCCTTATATTATAACCACCCCCACCAGATTTAAAAGATGCAGGAGATCCAGTCTGTCTTTGCTCTCTACATCTCTGCTTCTTTCTAATTTCCATTGCAGATTTCTCTTTAACGTAACCCACAGCATTACTTCTAGGTTTTAAATGTGGCATAAGGCATACAAACCTCAAGTATCACCGAGATGTATACTGCTGCGATTATTTTTGATATTTCTCATTCACAAACTGGAACTGATTCCAGCCTCTGGCATAAGTCCAGAACCAAAGCTTCTTCCTTCATGTTGCTTAGAATGATCGAGAAAACTGTAGTAAAGTTTCCAATTAATTGAATTCATAAGTCCAGAGCTGGTGCAGCTCCATGCTCATTCTGTACCTTTTCAGTGCCTTAAGGAAAACTCGAAATGAAGGTGTGTCATGCCCACTTTTATAAATGCCTGCAAATATGCTTCTCCAGATGTTACATTCTTCTTTGGGTGGCACAATCACTAGAGGTAGACCCATAGGCCCTCATTCCGACTTGCCAGCGCTGGCAGTCTTCCGCACACCAAATCATGGGTACTGCTGAATTTCCACCATTCTTTGGGCGGAAATCAAGCAGTAGTTGTGCTGGCGGGCAGAGGGGCTCTGGCAGTTCCACCACCGGCCTCGCGCCCCCTGTAGGGTACTGCCCACCATATTATGGGCCATAATACAGCCTGGCGGCGTCCTGTTGGGGGGGGCGCTGGTGGCGGTGGAAGCACCCCTTCCCGTTCCTTGGTGGATGACCTTCTCCCAGGAGCAGGTAAGGTAATCATCCAACAGGGGATGGGGATGTTTTGTGTGCGTATATGAGTGTGTGTTGTCTGCATGAATGTGTGAATGCGTGGTTGTATGCATGTCTGAATGTTGAAGTGAGTGCATGTCTGCATGAAAGTGTGTATGCATGTTTAGATGGGTGTGAGAATGCATGTTTGAATGCGTGTATGAATGTAGTTGTGAATGCGTGTATGAATGTTGTTGTGAATGCAGGTATGGTTGAGTTGTGGATGTGTGTATGATGTGAATGCATGTATGGATGTTGTGAATGCGTGTATGGATGAGTTTGAGTGGATGCTTGTATGTAAGTGTCGGTGAATGGGTGTATGCGTGGTGCGTGTGGCTGTCTGTGTATGCAGGGAGTCGGGTGGGGTTTAGGGAGAGGGAGGGCAATGTGGCTGAAGGGAGGGTGGGGAGGTCGAGTGCTTGCTATGGGAGGTGGGGGAGCTGTCTTCCAGTGACAGGAAAGGAATTCCCTGTCACTGGTAGCCTTTCCGCAATGGTTTCCGTGACGGTGCAACCATGTCGGAAAGCCGGCTCCTAATACCACCGGCAGTCTTCTGTTAATGGCCGGGTCGGAGATGATCATCTCCGGCCCAGCGGTTCCATTGGTAGAGGCCTACCTGCCACGTTCATAATGCGGCAGTCAGCACCACCAGCCTGTTGGTGCCTCCAACTGGCACACGGTGCCCACCAACTACCTCAACCACCCTGCAAAAGAAGAGACTGGTAACCCAATTGTACAATTTTTAATGCATTTTTAAAAGTGACTGCCTATTGATTCCTATGGTGCGTAATTACACACAGAAAGACTAACTTTATTAAAACTTTGAAAAGTCATATCTCAAACAGTACTTAACGTATTTTAAAGATTTTGGTCTTAAAATTTATATAAAAGTCTGAAGTATTTTTACAAATTATGGTCTCGAGTTATTCACTGAGTGTGTGTGGTACATGATTGGATTTGTGAGTATAGCAAATACTTAGCACATCTCCTGGATTAGCCTAACTGCTCGATCAGCTACCTTTAAAATTGGAGCATTATGTGGTCTAATTTTTACCTCTGGAAACCCACGTGCGGATGTCTGGACCTCAGTTTAAGCGTCTCCTGATGCAGGCACTAGGCTCAGCCACACAAGTGGCACAGTGTGTTTATCAGCACAAGTGGGGTAATGCTGGGTAGTAAGAATTTTGTGGATTCTAGACGTTTCCATCACATAACCTAGTTACAGACCTAGTCAGTGAACTGCTCTGCCTCCCGTAGCTCCACAGGCAAGTAGAACCCTTGTTCCTCCGAACTCCTGACCTCTGTCAGGAGTTCGAGGCCCTCCTCTACCCACAGGCATCTGCCTGCGCCTCAACCCTGGTGTCTAGTGGGAGAGGTCTGCTCTTCTACTAGGCTGCCCTCTGCCTCTCTTCTCCTTTTTCCTGCTTTGCTCCTGTGTGCTTTTTCTTCTGTGTTCTGTCCCTTTTGTGCTCCTTTTGCCTTTCACTTCTGCATTTCACTCTTTACTAATTTCTTTCTCCTCTCACTCCGCTCTCTCTCGCCCACTCTCGCTCTCCCCCTTCTCTCTCTCCCCTGCCGCTGCTGCCCCTGTGGCCCCGCCCCCTCCTCTCTCTGGTGCTGCATTCCCACCATTTTCCAACCTGCTTCTGCCTCCCAGCTGTCCTTTCCTCTCCTCTCCCTATTTAATGGCAGCCGCACTGCACTGGTGCGCCAAAGGCGCACCTAAGGCAGGCCCATTTGTGCCCATCTGGACCACGCCCATTGCCGGCACTCCTGGTTCTCGGCACCCTTCACCGCGACAACACAAGACTCCATCACCCTCCACACGCTCAACGCCGGCCACCGATCCACCTGCCATCTGGCCACACCGCAGCTCACCCGCAGACCCTTCTCCTGCCGGAACTGCACCTTCAGCAGCCTCCACACCAGCAACCCACCCACCAAGACAGGACGCAACCATCTCAGATGCATCCTACTCAACACCCGCTCCGTCCACAAACATGCCATCGAACTCTGGAACCCATTCGACTCAGCCTCCCCAGAAGTCGCCTTCCTGACCGAGACCTGGATGAACCCCTCCTCAGCACCCGACATCACTGTAGCAATCCCAGACAGCTACAAAATCACCCGTAGGGAATGCACCAACAGACCGGGAGGAGGCATCGCTGCCGTCCATAGGAATTCCCTCAGAATCACGACCAGCACCGAAGACACCCTCAGCCCCGCCGAACACCTGCAGTTCCAGATCCACACCGATCCAAACACCACCCTCAGAGGGACCCTCCTTAACAGACCGCCCGGACCCTGACAGCAGTTCAGCAACTCCATCTCCGACGTCATCAGCACACATGCCCTCGCATCCACAGACTACATTCTCCTCGGGGATCTGAACTTCCACCTCGAGAACACCAATGACAACAACTCCCCCAACCTGCTCGACAACCTCGGCCTCAAGCAGCTTGTCACGACACCCTCCCACTCGGCAGGACACACGCTCGACCCGACTCCTTCAGCCACACCACCGAACTCCACTGGACTGACCACCACTGCATCCACTTCACCTTTGAGAAACCCACAATGCACAACCACCTGCAGCGGATCCCCCACTGCAGATGGAACAAGGTCACCGAAGACCAGCTGATCATCACTCTCTCCCGGAACCCACCAATCGACACCACCGACACAGCTGCCCACAACCTTAGGCACTGGATCGATGATTGTGCCAACACTCTCGCCCTATCAAGAATCCTTCAAACAGACACACTGACAGAAATGCATCTGGTTCACCGCGGACCTCCAAGAATCCAAGCAAACATGCTGAAGACTCGAGAAAAAGTGACACCAAAAACAGACAGGGATGCCATCCGCAGACACCACCAACTCATCTGAACTTCCAAAGAAACCGCCTTCAAAGTGTGCATCGACAACAACACACACAGCTATAAGGAGCTCTTCAACACCGTAAAGGAACTCTCCAACCCGGTTCCAATTTCAACGACATCCCGCCATCACAAGACCTCTCCAACTCCCTAGCCACCTTCTTCTACTGCAAGATCGCAGGCATCTGTGACAGCTTCACTACCCAGACCCCCGTCAAACACTGACACCACAGACTCACCGCCCCCCAGCCACACCAATCTCCTGCTCTCCTGGACCCACGCCAATGACGACGACACCATCAAAATCATGAACACCATCCACTCTGGCTCACCATCCGACCCTGGCCCTCACCACATCTTCAACAAAACGAGCTCTGTCATTGCACCATAACTCCGGAAGATCATCAACAGCTCCTTCGAGACCTCCACCTTCCCGGAGAGCTGGAAACACACCAAGATCAACGTCCTCCTCAAGAAACCCAAGGCGGACCCAAAGTACCTCAAGAACTTCCGGCCCATCTCCCTGCTCCCCTTCCCAGCAAAAGTCATAGAGAAAATTGTCAACAAACAACTGACCCACTTCCTGGAGGAGAACAACACTCTGGACTCATCCCACTACGGATTCAGCAGAAACCACAGCACCGAAACCGCCCTCATCGCCACAACCAATGACATCAGGACCCTACTTGACAACGGCGAAACCGCGGCCCTTGGCCACCTTCGACACCGTCTGCCACCACACCCTACGCACACACCTCAATGACGCAGGGATCCATGACAGAGCCCTGGACTGGATCACCTCCTTCCTCACCGGCAGAACTCAGAGAGTCCGCGTCCCTCCACTTTGCCATTAAGATTATCTGCGGCGTACCCCAGGGGTTGTCCCTCAGCTCGACCCTCTTTAACGTTTACTTGGCTTCGCTTGCAAACATGGTCCGATCACACAACCTCAACATCGTCTCATCGCCGATGACCCCCAGCTGATCCTCTCCCTCACCAAGGACCCCGCCACTGCCAAGACCTACCGCCACGAAGGAATGAAGGCCATCACCGAATGGATGAAGAACACCTGCCTGAAACTGAATTCTGACAAAACTGAGGTCCTCATCCTCGGCTCCACCCCCTCCGCCTGGGACGACTCCTGGTTGCCTGCCACACTGGGAACCATACTGACACCCACCATCCACGCACACGACCTGGGGTTCATCCTGGACTCATCACTATCAATGACCCAGCAAATCAACGCCATCTCTTCCTGCTTCTACTCCCTCTGCATGCTTCAGAAGATCTACAAATGGATCCCCACTGGAACCAGAAGGACGGTCACCCAAGCCCTCGTAAGCAGCAGACTGGACTACGGCAACGCCCTCGATGCACGAACCACAGCCAAGCTCCAGAAAAGACTGCAGCACATACAGAACGCCTCTGCACGCCTCATCCTGGACATCCCCCGCCACAGCCACATCACAGCCCACCTGAGAGATCTGCACTGGCTCCCTGTCAACAAGCGAAACATGTTCAATCTCCTCATCCACGCTCACAAAGCACTGCACAACACCCAACCACAATACCTTAACAGATGGCACTCCTTCTACACCCTGACCCAACAACTTCGCTCCGCTGACCTTGCCCTCACCACCGTTCCACGCATCCAGAGAACGACCTCCGGTGGCAGATCATTCTTCCACCTCGCCGCCAAGATGTGGAACACTCTTCCTATCCACCTGCGACATACACAGGACCTGCTAACCTTCAGGAGACACCTCAAGACATGGCTGTTCGAGCAGTAGCAGCAGCACCCCCCAGCACCTTGAGACGCTCACGGGTGAGTAGTGCGCTTTACAAATGCCATGATTGATTGATTGAGAAATGTAACAAAAGTATGTGAATTTAGGCAATGTTTGGGGTTTGCAGGACCCTGTGGGAGAGAAAGCCTCATGGGATCCACGCAAGGCACTCCACCCTGGAATCCCCTGATTGTCTAATTTTTTTAAAAGTAAATGGTTCATAGGTTCATAGGTTTGTGGGCGGCTCCTGGTTCCGGCTGGAGCAAGGTTGGAAAACCTCTTGGCCCAGGCACAGGGCCACTTGGAAAAGGAGCTGGTTTGCAGATTTAAAGTTGGTCCCTGGGGGTACCCTTGGGCTGATGAGGTCACAAGGGGTTGGAAACCTGGGGCACACAGCAGATCCCGTGATGCATGGCTCAGGGCGGCCAGGTGCAGGGCGTTTTGGAGGTTTTGGATGCTGTGCGCTAAGGGACCTTTTGGAGCTAGAGGTAAGTCTTCTTCTTGAGGTCGTGCAGGATGTCGCAAGAGCTCTGGTGGGAGGTCCGGGGTGTCACTGAAGTCCCTCGATTGGGGCTTCCTCCTGGTCCAGTAGCAGCTCCAGGGGGAGCTATTTTTGATGATGTCCAATGTGCACTGGCCAGTACCTGGGGTATTGCCACAACACAGCCATGGGACGGCACTATGCCACCAAACTTGGCACACTTGCAGGTCTCATCTGGGCTGTTGTTGGAGTGTCATTGGGTCTGGCTTCGACTTCCGGTTGCAGAGATATCATCTAGTCGGTGAAGTGTCCCTCATCAGTTTGCAGGCTCCTTTGGTTTCTTGAGTGGTGCCTCCACTCAGGAGGGAGGTATTGGGCTATTTGCGAAGCCTGGAGGTCCTCATGGTCTTTTGAGGTCGGTACAGTGGTCAGCTCCTCCGCATCGGCGATTGTTGTGACAGTGGTGCAGCAAGCAGTGGTCTTGGAGCCTCTTCTGAGGCAGCAGGTCCTCTGTTCTCGTCTTGACGGGTTCTTTGTTGCTGTCTTCTTTCTTCCAGATGAATCTAAATTCTTGGTCTATGGGAGCCCACTAAATACTGATTTTAGTGGGAATTTTGGGGGAACCTGTTAGTGTCCAATGGGACACTTACCCTTGGGTGGCTACACCCACTACAGTGACTACTTCCTGTGGGAAGGGTCACATCCCTAAACCCTATTGGATATTTTCCTGCCATGCAACATGTAGGAAAATGAGATGGAGGGTCCACTTCGCCTGCAAGCCCCTTGGGGTGGTGCAGGCTCAGTGTGGCAACTCCTCCTATCCTTTGTCTGGTTTCTTGCCTTGGCTCCTGCCAAAAGTGGGGGCTTGCAAAGGGGAAGCCATCTGCTGCTAGAAGCAGGCCTGGGAGCTCGACTTTCAGGGGCAGTAGCCCTTTGTAACTCATTGCCAGGGTGTTGCACATTCCTGAGGGAGGGGGTGTTAGCTCCTCCATCCAGGATGTACATTGTTTTACAAACCAGAGAGCAAACGCTCTCCCCCAGTCTTGTATAGTGACCGTCTGGAAGTGGCATGCTGGATGGAATCAGTCTGCAACTATGTCAGTTTAGGTTAGCTTTTGCCGGGGGCACCTCTAAGATGGCCCCTGGGTACATTTAGGGTTAAATCCAACACTGGTACCAGTCTGGATTTAATATTCTGAGTTGTTTGATACCAAACAACCCAGGGTACAGAGTGGCCATCATGTAACTGGGGAACTTGTGTTTGACCAGTGTCCAGTACTTAAAATGGCTGCTCTGTTCACTCACTATGTCCCAGGTTTGGTAAGGACACAGTGGGGGCATATTGCTCATGCAAATATGCCCTCACATATATCATGGTGCACCTGGCCTTAGGGCTGTAAGGCCTACTAGAGGGGTGACTTATCCATAACATATGCATTGTCGGGTGGACAGGGTACACAGGGAGTGGGTCATGTTGAGTTGCCTTTTTAGGTTTGCTCCAGTACACTCAGCCTGCACTGGCAGTGCTTAGGGTATCTGGGTGCAGGGCCCTAGAGGGTGGCACAGTCAGTGCTGCTGCCCTCAGGGGCCTACTCATACTATCCCATGCCCTGGGTACTGGGGTACCCATTTACTTGAGTCTTATAGTGATATGAGTATATCCAATTGTGCCAAGCATCACAACAGATTTAGGGAAAGAGCTCTGGCCCAGGGAACCTGGTTAGCAGGGGCCAATGGCATTACCAACCTCTAGAACACATCAACATCAGGCAAAATGTGGGGGCTAACCATGCGCAAACAGGCCTCCTCTCACAATGATGCCTGAAAACACTGAGCAGAAGAGGACTAGTTGTAAAACATCTGGAGAACTTGGGCAAGTGGCTTCTGAAGACCACAAAAGTGATGTATTGAAAAATAGGTACCTCAAAGAGAAGACACGTCTGTGCAGTATGTCTAGTATATAGATGTAGAGGACAAGTATACCAGACAGCTAACTGCCATCTTGAACTGGATAGACGTTGAAGCACCACTCAGCTTTGACGAGGAAGAAGTTTGTGACATTGAGGGAATAATTTGCCCTGAAGTACTTTTCAGTGTCAGAATATGACTTTAAATTGCATCTCGATGTTGAAGTACAAGAAGCATGCCTGGATCAAAACACTCCAACACATACTTTAATTTCAAACAAGAAGACTCATCATTATTTTGGGATCTTCATCTCATATGTCTTGTCAACCACTTCCAAAGACCACCCAAAAAAATGTTTCCACACCACCATTGGCTTCTCCAAAGACAAAGCTATCTATAGTGCCATTAATGGCTCCTTTCGTATAGAGATCTGTTCCTCTGAAGAGGAGTGCTCAATTGAAATCACATATCCCTAAAAAAGGGCATCATAAGTACTATTATTCTTGCCATTTTGAGAAGAGAATGCACACATACAAGATGACACTCTCAAAGAGCATTTGAGACACTAACATCCACTTTTAAAAAAAATCTTCCTTTTACCATTTTCATTAACACTCACACAATATGGCATTACATGGAACCAATAAACGTTGCACACCTCTCCTCCTCCCATAACTGATTTGCAACATATATATGATGGACACCCCCCAAGCCTTATCCGTTTAGTAACTGCTAGTCAATCCATTGTTACAAAGTCGATATCATAGCAGGGACTTGCCGAAAATCACTCTTTGACTGCAACCTAATATTCCATCTACTTTATTGATCATTATAGTAAGCAAATGACTGTGTACAGGGTTCCTACTGTGAGTCATGATCATCGCAACCGAAGAATTTGTTCATTGTGTCACCCCGGCCCTCAAGATCCTCTGCAAGTTTGTCATCCCTCCTCATACATTGAATGTAATCACTTCTGCTGGAGCCCATTCCATCACATCTCTAAACCATTGTCCAGTATTAGGACTCCTTGCACCAAGCCCACCTATTGCTACCTGTCTTTTAGCCAGCAGCAAAGCTAACTAAGAATTTATATTCCAATTCCTTCTTTTTTGGGCAGGTTATAATTCCCAGTAAGCAACAGCTAATTGAATCCCCATACCTCTTAGCGATACAAGTCCAGAATTCCAACACCTTTGCACAAATTCAAATTAAATGGAAAAAATAAGCTCCTTCCACCTGACATTTTGGACACTCAGTCGACCTGGCCTGGTGGATTTTGTCTAGTGAATGAACTAAATTAAAGTGAATCTGCTAATAGTATCCATGATAACTCTGTATTCCGTGGTCAGGAGGTACACACCTGCTCCTTCTGACTCTGTTCTGTCAAAGTTCTCACCCATCAGCATCAACAGTTTCCACAAAGAGTTGGCTGGAGAAACTGCAAAACCTAACATCGCAATGTATATCCCTCAGATGTAGTTATCCATATTCTCCAAGACTTTGCTTCCTAGATCACCATCAAACCCCAGCCTCCCATTTGTTCTTCGTCTGCTGGAACCTGCCTTAACTCCAGTCTCAACCAAGTTAGCCATTCCTAGTCTTCTTAACAAGTACAGACCCAACAAACCAAGATCCTTTGTTCTAGAGATCTGGTCGTCAGCCAAACTAATTGTCTCTGTAGCGTGAAACAGACATGCCACTGTTTCCTTATCTACAGTCCCTCTTGACACCAAAGCAACACAAGTCAAGGTGACAGTTGCAGCAATTCTCTTAGTAATGTACAGTTCGTATGAAGAAAATTACTTGAATTTGATTAAGACCTTCCACGAGAAAAAAGATAAGATTTTCAAGATGTGTTAAATCAGGGTATGATGGTCTAAAATCAGATTATGAGCACTGCATCAAACTATTGATCTGGCAGCACGCAGCAGAGGTCACAGCGTAGCCTCGAAATAATGAATTTTGTAAAGTGTGTGATATAAGAAAATGTGGTGTCCTTTTGCTGAGATAACTGAAGACAACCACGAACAGGAAGTGCTGATGCAATAGATAGCATTAGAAAAGATCAAAGCCATCCACCTCCACGGCACCCTGATTTTCTTAATCTGTGGATCCTTTATCAATTTAAAAGAGGAAGAATATAAAGAGCTAACAAGTTGAAAGGTGGAGAGAGAGAGACGGGACGTTGCTGAAGACAAAATAATGAAGCAGCTGCTTTTGAAAATATTTGCTGCCTCTTGAGTAGATGTCTTGGCTCTCTAAGTACAATTCATACCCATAGACCATAGTCCAGACGTAATAAGTGCCCTTGAACCACAGTCTTGCAATAGGACAAAGAGAGTAAACAACAGATTTTGTGAAGCAATTTTTGATTAAGGAATCAGTGGAATGCTGCATTATTTACCCGAGCAGATACAAGTTATCTCTTGGTTATAAGAAAATCAGTTTGTTTTCTATTTCTATTTCATATACTCGGAAGGTGGACATGTTCAAGGCATGAGGCCACCAGTTGGTCGACCAACAGGTAGTTCAATTGAATTCCATCAGTAATTTTGTTCATATTGATTTTGAACACATTCTGTGTTACCTATCTAGCAACCATCATGAAGCAGTTTTGAAAAATGAAAAGATGCACTAATTGGAAGTTGACACCTCGAAGGCCAAAGGACTGAAAAACAAAGAGTACAGGAAACACCACCACTGACTGAGCAACCTTATTACAATCCAACCATTAGTGATAGCAGAAGCAGCAACTACAACTCAAGTATACTTACTAGCGTAAGGGAAAGGCAATAGTCAAAATATAATAAATAGGGTCAGCTCTACTACTTGCTTGCACCTTCTTTATTTTTTCGGCTATGCCACTAAGTATCTCTCTTACTATGATCTCTTTTCCACTCTTACTGCCATTCAGTCATGGGTGACTGCTTGACCGATCTTTGCTGCTATACTAACAACGTACCCCCACCCCTTTGCTGCTGAGTCCTCAATCAGTAACGATTGCCTGCCTTGCACTTTGGGAGCTGGGCATCTTAGATGGGTAAGTTTACAATGGTGTCTGTCTTGAATTTGCAGGAGTGAGATGCTTTCTAAATCCCAGTGGGAGCCTAGAGGCCCTTTTGTAAAGTGTTTATATTGCATCTTTCGCCCTGTTTTAAATTGTTCAATTTACAATTGCTTCAATGAGATACACTTTTGTAAAGGTTTTAACTAACTGTACAATAAGGGCCAGATGCCGTAACATTAAGAATATCTATTTTCTAACGTATGAAACTCTTTTGAGCTTCAGTAGTGATTTCTAGTGGGCCGCAAATCAACTTATCTCATGCATATTAATGAGGGAGGCTGCAATCTGCAACCCACTGGGAGTCGCAGCCATCACAGGGATGGTGGCCTGCTGGAGTCAGCTGACCACCATGCCTGTGATTGCTTTTCAATAAAGCATTTTTTAATGCAGCCCGCTTTCCTTAAAGGAAAATGGGACGTGTTTCAAAAAGAAAACTGAAGGGGTTTCTTTTCATTTTAAAGAGTAGACAGTGTTCCCTGGGACCACTGCTTGCTCTCTAAAAATATTTTTACAACCATTCTCAAAGGGGAAGGGATCTTTTAGGGCCCCCTTCACATTTGCGAATGGGTTACCACCTGCTTGAAGTTGGTGGTAAAATGCAAATGTTTTCCGACTTTTTTGGTTGCAAAACATTTATACATACCAATGAGATTTGTTATTAGGAAGGAATGCCCTATACGGAATTACAAACCCAAATTGCGATTCGGTAACAGGTTGCCGAATTGCAGTTTGGGCTTGGTGCATACAAAAATACCTTTTTGCATTTGCATACAACTCAGTTCTGTGAATCTGGCTGTTTCTGAACGTAAAAACACTTTGTACATTTGGCCCTAAATTACTACTACTAATTCTACTAGCGTAAGAGAAGGCAAGCAACCATCAATATCCACAGCAAAGCATGAGCGTGAGCAATTAGTTGCTCCTCACTCTTCTGTGCATCTTTCTGATGGTAGATGGGGAGGGGAGGTCAGCATCCTTATCTTTCTTGAAGCATGCCAAAAAAGTTGCTGCTGCCAGGTAGGTACTGCATATTATTATAAAATATATGCCTTGAGATTCATATAGCCTCTACTGGCAATTCCACCAAAGAAGGTACGTCAGTACTGTCAGTCAGTCCAAAATAAACATACCCCAGTGTGATCTTGGACACCTGATAAGTAAAACAAAAAAAGTGTATTATTTGGTAAGAGAGACTGTTTTATATCCAACTAAAGTGCCTCAGTCTTCAAAGCACAGCTTGGCCAAAGGCTCTCCAGGTTTCACCTTTTCTGCACTCCATAGCATCCTTCTAATTTATAGCATAAGCTCCACAACCAGTTAAACACTCTCATACAGCACCAAGGGACGACGTTCGAGAGTGTGGTGCAATTTAAAAATATGCGTAAATAAACAAATAATCTAAAATGCACATTTCCACAAAAGGCTTAACCAGTATTTGGAGGATCAAGAGAGCCAGTACCTTTGCAACAGGCAGGACAGGTTTACCCTATCTCCAACAGCTTTGCAGTTTTTCCCATGGTGGTGTCATCCAAAGAATCTGCTACAGTGTGTTAATTCCATTTGAAGAGCCCAATACAAAATCTAGTTTGATGCTTTTAGATGTGCTAGAATAGCAACAGGGAAAACAAGATCTATGGTCTCAGAAAGAATTCTCTTAATGCATCAAACCTCTGTAGCAAAGCGTGGTCTTTGTAGCTCTAAAGTCTTTTGTTCCAGCAATCAGCTGTTCGTAGATCCATCAAAAAGACAGCACTGAAATGATGTATTCCCTGAGCAAGCAGTGGGGACCCGGAGAATGTTGAGAATGCAATCTGCAGAAGGCTAACAAACTGAAATTTGCAAATCACTGCAGCCCATCTGCCAAGTGTGAAAATTTCCTATTCAGGCTTAGAGTTTACTTCAAAAGGGGAAATGCACACACAAGTGCCATAAGAGAATTATTCCAGTATCCAAGATTTGATGCCACTTGGAGGTCATTTCATTCCTTTTGAAGACAGTATTGCATTACATCAGAATTCATAACTTGTACTCAAGTTGGTTGATCTTTCTCATTGCATCTCTTTAACTAGTAGGCCAACAGCCTGATGTCTTTGCACTGACTTTTATGGTGGGCTTCCTATTTTCTTGAATGCTTATGACTATCTTTTCAGAGTAGTATGCTGTCATCAGGTCACTTCATGTAAACCATGAAGCTGTGCTAAAGAACAAATAACTGCCCAATGTTTCTGTGAATGGGGGTTCCCTCAAATAAATCTGCCAAAAACAGCGAATGCCTAGGGTTTGCCTGTAAGTTCCGCTAACCAGATAATAAAGGGGAATGCTCTTTTTATCCATTAGTCAGCACAATTTATTTATGCTTTATGCTAATACCTCTGATCCAGAAAAATATTTTCAAATTTAATAAGCTCCATAGCCAGAATGGCCCTCATTGCTCTGAAGTTAGGCATGTAAGTGGCGGTGTGATAAAAGAATTTGCATCTGGTGCATGCTTAAGAACTTTGATTCCTTGAAGTTCCAAGAACCATTTATAATCATCATCATTTATAATCATAAGCAGTGAATAGTCCCGCCCACATGCGGGTACCCCAGAGCCCTTTTTCACAATATAGCTTCTTGAGTGCAGATGTTCGTCTTTTTTTTCTACAAGAGGCAAGAAAGAAGAGAAGACCAATCTACTTCTCCCCAGATTCTGAGTAATCTAGAAGGTACTTCCCTTCATCAGGAGTTCAACCAGGTTATCCACCACCAGAACCATCTTCTTCTAATCCTCCAGCGCCTCTTCCACTGCGGTCTCTGCCACCTTTACCACCACCTCTTCCAGTTTCATCGCTACCGGTAACTCCAGCACCCAGACCTAGTTCCAGATCATGCCATCATTCTAGACACCATTGTCACAGCCCAAGGTGCTCTTCCAGGTGATTCCACCATCACCGTCATTCCCAAAGATCTCAGTCAAAGCATCATATGGATCCATCTTCCACTGCTCCCCAATGCTGACTTGCCACCTCCACGTATATCACTGGTGGATGATGTCACAATATTTCAAGAGGTCCTGGTGAGGGGAGCGGCGAAACTTAGCATCCCTATGTTGACTACTACACCATCGACATCAGTCATTTCTGAAACTCACATCAAGGCCTTTGCTCCCTCTAGTACCAGGTCTTCTTGAACCTTGCTATGGAACTCTTCTTGACACCCACCTCGATTAAGATAACCCCATCCATTCTTCGAAAGAAGTATCGTCCTCCAGATCAAGATGCTGCTTTCCACAGGACAGATCCTATACCAGACTCGGTGATTATAGTAGCAGCAAAAAAACAACATGCCACTACTCCCACTTCTATAGTGCCTCCCGAAACAGCGAGTCGGAAGTTAGGCTCCGTGGGTCGTAAAGTGTGCAGTACCGCAGCGACTACCATGAAAGCACCAAGCACCACTGCCCTTCTAGGCAGATACAACTGGTCACTGTGGGAATCCATGCACCAGTTTGCAGAAAATGGAAATACTAAATGAGGGATTGATGGTATCTATTCAGATTATTAGTGTTGCAGCAGACTCTTCCCTATTAGCGGCTCATGATTACTGCCATGGTGTCGCTCTTTGAAGACACGCTTGGCTCCGCCTTACATCCCTCAAGCCAGAATCAAGGCAGAGGATACTAAATCTTTCATTATCTGGTGCCACTCTCTTTGAAAGTCATATCAATGATGAAATGGCATGGATGAAGGCGGAAATAGACACTCTAAAGGCAATTGGTTTAGAAAGACCCAGGGAACACAGAAAATATTTCTGACCCTACCAACGCCGCTTCTATTCCCACAGGGTTCAAACCCCTCACTGATATCGGGGACACCAGCAAAGGGATGCAAAACAACAGCATCAAAGACCCTATCAGTCTTGCCAAAGAAAGCAGTCTAGAGGGAGATATACCCAGCAGCCTCCTCAAGGAGGCAAATTATTACTTCTCTCTTTTCTGTTACCCACTCTGGTGGGGTGAAGCATCCAATATTTGGTGGCAGAGTGGCAAACCATAACACAAGATGCTTGGGTTCTGAATATTGTTCGCAATGGATGTTGTATCCGGTTCATCAGTCCTCCACCGTCCATGCCCCAAACCATCCAGTTTCCAACTCCCGCTGTTACGATCGGAGGTCAACATCCTCGAACAGAAGCAGGCGGTGGAACCTGTTCCTCACTAACAATGAGGTACAGGCATTTATTCCTGGTACTTTCTGATCAAGAACAAAGTCAAGAACGGATTCAGACCCATTCTCGACTTCAAAACAGCCAACAAGTGGATTTGGCGAGAAAAGTTCCGGATGCTGTCATTACACCAAATATATCCCCAATTACACTAGTGGGATTGGCTCTGTTTCATTGACCTTCAAGACATATACTTTCATATTCCAATTGCCAGACAGCATCACAAGTTCTTGAGGTTTGTAGTGGGACAAGATCACTATCAGTACAAAGCCCTTCCATTTGGTCTCAAGTCAGCACCTAGAACATTCTCAAAGTGCATGGCAGTGGTGGCTGCCCATCTGAGGAAGCACAAAATATTCCTCTACCCCTACCTAGACGACTGGCTGATCAAGGCGTCCACGTCTAAGGGAGCTCAGCTTCACTACAACTGGACTTGGAGTCTCCTCCAAAGATTAGGCCTCGGGGTCAACTTCTGTCGCGGTTCAGACCTTACACTACCTGGGAGCTTTCATCGATACGGTACAAGAAAAAGTGTGCCTTTCGGTGGAGAGACATTTATCGATCCTTCGTAAATGTCACTCTCTCATGACAGCTTGCCATACAACAGTGAGAACAATCTCCTCTCTCCTCGGCTCGATGGCATCCTGCAATGTCCTCACACTGAATGCTCGCCTCCACATGCAACCTCGCCAGGAATGTCTTGAGGTCCAGTGGTACCAGATGGCAGGCAACTGGGATGACAGGATAGTACTGTGGCGTTATGCAAAGCTCTCCTTGACATGGTGGCGCTCCCCAAAGAACCTGCTTCGAGGGAAGCCTTTTCATCAGGAGGTTCCTCCTCAAGCAATAGTAACAGGTGCCTCACTGCTAGGGTGATGGGGTCTCACAAGGACTATCTCGAGGTTCAGGGCAAATGCTCAGTGAGCGATACAACATACCATATCAACGTCCTGGAGTTACGTGCAGTCCATCTAGCGCTAATGCTATTTCACCTGTCGTTCAGATCCAACTCCCTGCTTGACCAGACGGGCAATACGACCACCATGTACTAATTCAACAAGCAGGGAGGGACGAGGTCCAGGCCTCTATCACATGAACCCTAAGCAATATGGAAATGGCTCATAGCCAGGAATCTAACGATCACCGCACCTCACCTTTCAAGTGTCCAGAATGTGCAGGCAGACTCTCTCAGAAGAATTCTGCAAGAAAACCACAAACACAATGACATTGTTCACAACATATTTCATCTGTGGGGCGCACCTGCGATCGACCTGATCACCACCGCAGAAAACAAAAAATGCCATAGCTTCGCCTCGAGATTCTACTAACCAGGGATGCTGGGGAAAGCCCTATGGATCAACTGGTCCAACAAATTACTTTTCTGCCGATTTCCCCTGATTCCATCAGTCCTTATCAAGATTTCCCAATCGAGAGCCAAGATAATCCTAATAGCTCTGGAGTGGCCAAGTCAATAGTGGTTCACAGACCTCCTTCACCGGTCCATCCATCTCCTCATATTTTGCAGCATGGCTCCTGAACTAGTGCAGTACGGACACTTGAATCTGACGCAGGACTGCATGGACATCCTGAAAGAGTCTAAGTCGCCTTCCACCTATTCCGCATATGCCTTAAAGTGGAAGAGATTCTGGATTTGGTGTTTCTCTAGAAATGTAGACCCCACTTCTTGCCAGGAAGATGTAATTCTCCATACTTACTGCATCTGGCAAAATCTGTCTTGCAATCCTCTTCTATAAAGGTTCACTTGGCAGCTCTTGCTGCCCTCAGAAAATGTCCTTCTCAAGCCTCATTTTTCAAATTCCCTGTCATCAAGGATTATTTTGAAGGTTTGAAAAAGTTTTTCCTTCCCATTAGGTGTCCTTCACCTCCCTGGGAGCTTAACATTGTACTCTCTCGTCTTATGCAGGATCCCTTTGAGCCTATTCACAAAGCCTTCCTGCAACACCTCTCTTGGAAGACAGTTTTCCTTGTAGCAATAATGTCAGCTTGCAGGGATAGCGAGATCCAAGCGCTTTGTTCTCACTAATTATACACAGTCTTACATTCTAATAACGTGGTTATGAGAGCTTACCCGAAATTCCTCCCTAAAGTTATTTCAGACTTTAACGTTTACCAAACCATATCTCTTCCAACATTCTTTCAGAACCCCTCTACTCCAGTGGAAAGATCTCTTCATTCTCTGGATGTGAGGAGATTTTTTGAAATTATACCTAGACTAGACATGTGACATCTGTAGGTTGAACTAGGTGTTTATTAGCTATGGTCCAGTCTGTACAGGTTTGGTCTCTTCTGAACAGTCCATTTCCCGATAGTTGGTTTTCCGCATCCTGTTATGTTATCAAAAGGCTAACAAGACACTAACAGCTAAGCCTAAAGCACACTTCACTAGAGGTAAAGCAGCTACAGCTGTGTTATTAAGAAATATCCTTATCCCAGATATTTTCAAAGTAGCCACTTGGAGATCTGTCCATACATTTACAAAACATTACTGCCTGGATTCTGATGCCAGAGCAGATGCTCAAGTAGGACAAGCCTCTCTTAGTAATCTATTTACTTAAAACTCAACAAAGTTACCCTCCCTGTCTTCTCCACTGCCTTAAGTAGGGATGGGCTTGCTTCTCTATTCCGTGCTTATGACTATAAATGGAAATTCCCTACGAGAGAAGGAATAGTTTCTTACCTGTAACTCCAGGTCTCTCATAGGTGAATTTCCATTATAGTAATAAGCAACCCTCCCTCCTCCCCGGTGGAGTGAACAGAAGTAACCAGCAGTCCCATATATAACACACACATTGCTACAGAAAGAACTGCAGCAACTGCCTCCTGCTCAGCACAATGGGATACTGGTGGTCTCTAGGTTCTTAAACGCACAGCCTCTATTTTAACTCGTATAATGGCAGCCTAAGGGGCTACACTGCCCTCCCTTACTTCATCTCTCTAGTCTACCAAAAAAGGGTTTGTGAAAGACATGTATGCTGTTTTACAGAAATAACATGAAATTATATACATATATACTCTCCTGGTCCCTTTTTTACATACCAGATGAATAATTGGGCCATTGTAGTCTCTTCCTATAGGCTGCGTAGTATTTTTCTCTCTTAAGTGACTTTACAGGCCTTCCCGAAGAAAGAAGAGTTATTGTGAAAAAGTGCTCCTGGGTCCCCGCACATCGGCAGGACTATTCAGTGCTTATGACTATAATGGAAAATCCCCTACGAGAGAACTGGAGTTACAGGTAAGAAACTATTCCTTCTCTTAGACCTGCCCCCATCTGGCTTCTCTAGGCTCCAATATTTTTCTGTCAAGGTAGCTTTGGCAACTACTAGGGCTTACCAAAGACATCCTTTGCAAAACACTTTTTTAGAACCCAATTATTAAAGATTTTTTTTTAATCAGCCAAAAACATGTTTACTCCACCCACTCGATGTTCTCCTCTTTTGGAAAATAATCTGATCAAAACTTATGCTTCCAACATTCGAGCCTATCCATACAGCCTCTCTCGAACTACATTGTTGGTAGCTATTTATCACCTATAGTTAGCAAGATCCAAGCACTGAGTTTTTATGAACTGTATACTATAAGAAAAGAGTGATTACAAGACGTCTGGCTGGTTTTCCGTTTGGGGGTTTCATATTTCTATATAAGTGAGTCCCTTTCTCTTTGAGCTTTTTCATAATGCTTCCTTTCCATCTGAGAGGTGCCAGCATGCGTGGTATGTAAGAAGGCTTATTCACTTCAGAAAGATGTATTGCAAGATTGACCATTTCATGCATTATCATTTGCCATAAAGTAGTTAACAATCACTAGTTAGGCTAATAGCTTGCACCACAAGAGGACAAACAGAAACAACTCCCATTAAGAGAAATATTCCTGTATCAGAGCTTTGCAGCCAATTGGAGGTCATTTCATGCATTTTTAAGACAACATTGTCTTAAATCAAAATCCATAATTGATACTCAGGTTTGCTGTCCCTTCTTGTCTTACCCCTTTACTAGTAGGCCATTGCAACCTGATATTTCTACACTGACTTTTAGGACAGGCTTCCTATTCTCTTGAACGCTTATGCCTACCAATAAAGATCCCATGAATGATAAAAAGGCATTTACTTCTGACCTTAGTTCTTCATCTCAATCTTCATTGTAGTGATGACCAATCCTCCTCCCTCCCCCAGTGGAGATATCAAAAAGGTTTATCTACTGAGTCAGAATCTTGAGGTCCGGTAAAAGAAAACTGTGGTAACCACCCCTGTATGGGCATCATGGGATACAGATGTTGAAGATTTTCCATCTCTCTGGCTACATGGCTTTGGTTTTCTTCATTTTTTCTTTTGAAAAGATGTGTGAATTATGTTACTGCTCATTTGTATTTACTAAAGACATTTTAAAATTGAATACAGAAATTCTTTAAAAATTATCTTTCAAAAGTGGCTTTCCCACAGGAAAGTTTTATATGCAAATTAAAAATGTGCACTGGTGGACAAGCGACCTGGTGTCAAGCTCCGTTTATTACAGGGTGGTGGTGAAGCAGTCCCTTGCAGAGCAGACGAAGGCTGTGATGTATAATTTTTCTTTAATCCAGAGGGGACTGTGCCCTTGATACAGTATGAATGGGTTTGTGATGCACGTGAGCAGAAGAAGAGCGGTTGTCATATTAGAGGTGGGCAAGCCAACAGATTTACAGGCAGAGCTGAGCCAAGGTTCTGGCTCGGATCTAAGAGTCAGTGAACGAGCCGAACCCTAAAAATATTTGCTCTGTAAATCGTACAACAAACACGATGTAAATTATGGCTGCTTCAAAATTCAAGAATATTTATTTCCTTAACATGTGAAGCTTTGACATTAATAAATAACATTATAGCAGTACACATAAAAGTACTTAATAAAAGAGGTAAAATGGCAGTTTTTAAACATGAACCATTAGTGCATTGAGGCAAGACAATTGTCATGTAAACACTATATGTGGCCCGGTTTATTGTAGGGCAATATTGTAGTCTAGTAAATCAAGCAAAATAGGTTTTTGTACAACTGCTATTCTGAACTCATATATTTAAAAGTGCTTCCATAAGTGTTAATGAAGAAAAATGTTTTGGTGAAATAAATCGAAGGTTCAATCTGAATGCACCTGGAAGGGATTTTTTTTTTTTGCCACACAGATTTTGAAAACATGCTGCAGGCACGTTTACCCGTACAATGCTAAAGTGCTCAATACGTATTATGTGGAAATCTCGAATCAGTCAGGAAAAGGAAGTTTTGCCCAAATTTGGATGTAGTTGTTTTCCCTGTACGGATATTTCTAGTAAAATAAGACTTTGGCTATGGGCTTAGCGTTGGTCGTTTGTCTTTGTCATTACTTTTGGATTGTCTTTTTTTTTTTTTTTTTTTTTGCAAAGACCGGGCACACGTCTATGTATAAAAAAACTATTGGCTGAAAGAAAAAAAAAATTGGGGGGTACAAAAAAGTACACTTTGCCACAGTAGTCTCTGGTGCTGAATTGAACTGTGTTTGTGTGGGCATGGTCCCTGTGAAGAGTTGTGAAAGACTAGAATGCAGTCATTCGGAATGAAGTCAGCCAGTGGCTGAAGTGGGCTGATCCATTGACCTATTCCTTATCCTGTAGTGGGTGGCAGAAATATGGGAATGACACATTAACGGGACAATAGAAGAAGAGTGCTGGCTCACTCAAGTGAGTATATTTATATGTTAGTAAAATTAAAAGGTCAAGGCTAAGGTATAGCCTAAAAATGTAAAAATGTGATGGTTTAAAGTACCTGTGCTGAGGGCAAACATATGGAAGTCAATATGTAAGCATCGATCAGGCAACAGTCTTTTTTTCAACAGAAAGTTATACAACACATTCACTTAAACCTTGGACCTTATAGAAAACTCAGCATTATGAGTATATGTGATGATTGAACGGAAGAGGTGATGGCATAGATATGGAAACTAAGCATTCCAACACCCTTTATCGGGGATTTCTCTAAAAAGACTAGAATTATTAAAGACTGGCACAGATATTTTCTTTGCCTCCCAAATGTTTTTGTCAGCAGAGTCTAAGCATTAAGTGTGCATGAAATATGTAGCCATGCAGTTGCTTACCTTCTTTATATCTGTGTTCATTCCCTTACCTCCTATATGTGCTATTTGACTTTATCTGTGTTATAAGTGATCCTGTCTGTGGTTTCAGTTTTTGTGAGTTGGTAAGTGGACATGGGTACCTGAATTTCCTTGGCAATTTTCTATCAGGCCACCATTCTTTAACTTCTTTTATGCCGATTTCCTCTGAATCTTTGCTCTGTCTCCCAAAATGTGTGCCCCCTAGATTCTCCTGTTCCCTCCTTTTCTTTTCTACCATCTACTTCCTCCCATGCTTCCACCGTGCCAGGTACCTAGGATTGCCTATTAACTATTTCTCCATCTTTGGTAGAATAATTCCATTCACAAGGCACCTTCCTCATTCCCTCTCTCTTAGTCCCATTTCGCATCCGGGATCTCATCAGTATGTTTAGCCTGAAAGCAACATAAAATGCTTTACCAACAACCAGCATGACATAATACATCACATGCCCCTTTGTCTCTGTGTGTGAGTGACTGCATATCAGGTAACTTGTAGGCTTGTGGATTTTATTTAGGTGTATGTTTGTCTGCCGGCCTGTGCGAGTGATTGACTGTAGGTATGTTGTCTGTGAGTGCATTGCTCTGCATATTTTTCATGCATCGTTTATTTAGATGTGTTCATGGATGATTATTCACACATATTGTCTGTTTTTTTAAATAGCGCTCATTGCTGCAGTTTCAAGTTCAGTGTGCTGTAATTGTCTATCTTTACTATTAACCAATTTAATAATAACTCGGGTATAACAGTGTAATTAACCATTGCGCAATCGGGGGTTGGGCAAGGTTTCGCTACTAGCCTTATCCATGGTGAAGGAATTTGGATTTCAATTTTCTCATTTCGAATGCACCCCAGTGAATATTCTAATTAAAGAAGGGCAGGCCAGGGATGAAGGCAATGTGGTGTTTTTATGAGATTTTAAAGGTAGCACTATCTGTTTGTACAATCAATTATGGTACTAAATATAAATTGTACAGGCCACTGTGGTGGGAACGAGTATTCCCTGATGAATGGTAGTTAACCTTTTCATTATAATGTTTTTTTACCGAGTGAATATTTATATTGCACACTACTTAGAGGGGCAACCATGGTGGATTCTAGTGTTTTTTTCTGGAATCATGGATGAATGTTTGTCCTTTTTTAAACTTTTGTATTTTTTTACCCAGTGACTATTTATAAATGTGCATGTTTTTATTTAATCTTAATGTATTGGAAGTTGTAACACTGTTTTCATTTTTGTGCTTTTATGGCCATAGGTGCCGAAATAAAGAATTATATAATAACTCGGTTATGAACCACAGATGTGTGAGTTGCCCATATTAGTGATCAGAGGTTGCAGCAGTCTTGTGGGGTTGGTCATTAAATACCTCATTACAAATGGGAAATAAAAGCACACTGCTGGCTGCATCAGGAGATGGTCAGTGCAAATAGAGTTTTGAATGTTTAAAAAGTCCTGGTAAAGACTGCATACCATTGCACAGGTTCTCAATGGTGGCAATCAAAGATGCATCCGGGGACTGCCCCCCCCTAATTATTAAAGGAGTGAGGGTAAAGCTGATATGTTCCTGTCTTGATGAATTCTTTGGTTCACATTCAATACAACCTTCGGAACAACTCCTGCCATTGCTTAAGTAACTACAAACTGAATGCAGACACAGGCAAATAGAGGCAAACATGGACAGTAGGAGAAAAGATCATGCGTAGGCAATGCAACATGGATCTTTTAGAAGATGAAACTGATGCAGTACACCAATATGAGGTAGTTATGAGCTGCTATTTCATAGAGTGTGAAAAGAAAATCAAAGACTTTTCAGTGCTAAATGGTGAACATGAGTTACAAATCCCACAAGGTGAAATTGAATATCAGAAAACGCTGCTGAATACTTAGCAGTGCATGAAAATGTAAAATAACCAAATGCTCAAGAACACATATGAAAGGTTGATGAGGCTGAGACCACAAAGATTGTATGAAAAATACTACACTGCTGGAGAACCACTAGCGCTTTCACTTTAGCACTTCTATCATTACTAATGGCTGAATCATGTCTCAGATTTAAACAAATGTAAATTAAAGTGTCTAAAATGCAATGATGAGATCACAAACCACTTCAGTGTTTTGGAACACCAGCTGGTCTTCAAAACCACCATCATTATGTGATATACCGATGTAGTAAGTTGCAGCACAAAATGCCATTTGCAGAAACTCTCAAATTCTTGCCTTAATCATAATTATGAGTTAAGAATCTGTGACGTTCTGCAAATAGATGTGAATGCATGGTGGAGGCTAGAGGGGTACAGCAGACTGCCATCCCTCCATTTGCATTCACTACACGCCGCCTCTATATGGATAGCAGCTGCATTAAATAAGTGTTAATAAACTGTACAAGAAATTTCTCCCATGTCACCTGTCCTCAGTCCTTCCATACATTACCCTTTATGACCTGTCTGGTTTCATCCAAGGCATACAGATGTTTGACAGTATAAGGACAATAATCCACCTCATTGAGAAATCCAGCGTAAAAGGATATCACTTGCCATGTTGGTACTGGATGTTGAGAAATCATAGGTCAGGGTAAACTAGAACCTCTTGAAGAAAATGATGGTGATGATGGGACCAGAAGAGGATTGGATTTTAAAAGTTCAGATATCATATATAAATCTTATATCAAGAGTCATGGTAAACAGGATATATTCAGGGACAATAAGATTTGGAGTAGCACAAGCTAGGGATGCCCGATTGTCAGCCCTTCACTTTGTAGTGGCAACCTACTCTCAGGCTACCACAACTCAATGGTCTAAAGAGATAAAAGGGCTGACCTTTGGATGATAGAAATCAAAAAATCCATATTTGTGGCCTATGCATTATTGACCCTGAAATCTGCCCAAAGTTACATTTTTCTGCTATTACATTGCCAAAGACATTCAAGGAAATTTCTGGATACAATGTCAACCCCAAACTACTGATAATACAAACACCTAGTGAAATACAGGATGAAATTTGGAAGGGGGGGGGGGGTCCCCTTGGAACAGCCACCCATTAAGTACCTGTGGATACATGATTTTCAATGTTAATATTACACCACTTGTGGAGGAGTTTTCCAATGACTTCCAATAAGATTAGAACATGTTGCACTCCAGAAATTACGATATCTTTGTTTCTGATGGATACAACTACCTGTGGATTGGGAAAATTCTTTGGATGAGGAATCCACAGGTAGCTAATGTATCCACCAGAAAAGGCGTTACCAAAGGTAAGTAACTTGTTCATCACAAGCCTGAATACAAAGCGGATCTAGAATGTCCAGATATGAGAAACTCCCACCATTCCTCACAGTTACATACAGCATAGAAATGGCTCACAGATTGTGAGTACACATGGGTAAGGCAATAGCAGGAAGAACATTGTTGAATATTGTCTGGTTGTTGAAAATAAATGGACTAGATAGGCTATATTATAGTCCAGTTACGAGCACAGCTCTTGACATCTGGGACTTCAAAGCAGTCAACCAGTGGCTCACAACATTCCCTTCAGAGCTCACTCCAATTTACAATAACAGAGATTATTACACCAGCGAGTGAGGGGCATGGTTTACCAGGCCTGACAAGACATGGATTGGAGGACCTTAGCATACCAACATGATAAAGATCCGATTCGATCCTTTGAAGACTGTAAAAAGACATACGGGTTGACAGAGAAAGAATGGTTTTCCTCCCAGCAGCTACAGGCATACCACACAAACCAAGCTGGTAGCCACCAGACAGATGACTGGCTTTTAAAAGCTGGTAACAGCAACGGACATAATTAAGAAAGTTCAATCTAAATTGTATACAACACTAACAGTCCATAATCAACAATCAAACTATATGAAGATATGGAAGAGGATGATAGAAACAGCATTTCATACAAGAAAATGTTAAATTCTTTGGAGAGATGCAGCCACATTTAACAAATTTGGTACTTCATAAGTATCCTCTAATAAGACAATGACATACTGGTAATTAACAACAGACTGAATGTGTAGGATGTACAGTTGGGTTGAGGATGCCTGATGGTGAGTCTTCAGGTGTAAAGGTCACCATAAACATATGTGGTGGTCCTCCTTGATCATTGCTATTTTTTGGAATAAAGTGCTGGTTGCAATAAAAGAAGCAGTCTGTCTATAATCTGGATGATCATTCTGGAGCTTAAAGCAGAAACATGTGAAGGGTTGACAGAGAGAATGGTCCCTAATTTTCCATCTGATAATAATAGCTAAAATTGAGATTTTGAGATTATGGAAACAGCAAACTCCTCCCACCTCAAACTAAAATTCTAATACACCAGGTAATGGGGCACTATGGTAATGGAAGACTGGGCAGACACCTGATCAGGGACGGAGATTATTTTTTGTCTCTGTGTGGCAACCAATGCCAGAATGTATGGATATAGAATATAGAGAAGTCAAATGCCTTCCAAGATTTGAGAGTGCTATAACAATATGACTGACCCAGAACTGAACCTGAGACAATTAAGACACAAGGGGAAGAAACATGAGAACTCTGTCTGCATTCCTGTCAACCAGGCCTATGGTGGGACATGGGTGGGAAGAGTGTTACACCAGAGGGGACCATGGCAATGTTTATAACAGCTATGGACAGCTAACTACTAAGATAACTATGTTCATTCCTGTCAACAGTGTTCAATTAAAAAAAATTACCAAGAAAATGAAATGTTAGCATTCAGTTAATAGAATTATGGGAAGCATGCAAATGACCTTTGGACCCACTGCCTGTTTCGCCAATGCCGACAAGTCACTATTCACAAGGAAGGTGCTGTTCTTTACCAACATTTTCCACTGTGAAACCGTTTTTATCCCTCCCCTCTCATTTTGGATTTCAGTCATATGTCATTGATAATTTGAATAAAGTCAAAGGTGAAGGTGATGCCCACTGCTCACTCCCTGCATCAAACAAGCTAAGGGTAAGTATAGGAAATTGGGTTATTGGTTTGGGAGGAGTGAAACCCTACTCAAGCAGCAACCACAAAACATGCGAGGTTAAAACTAAAGCACCCCGCCCCCAAATTAACCTATGCTAAACTCTCTGGTAGCTTGGCACAAAGCAGTCAGGCTTAAATTTGAGGCAATGTGTAAAGTATTTATACAGGACAAATATCCAATCAGAAACAAGCGGAAATATGCAATTTTAAAGGGTTAGGTGAAAACAGTGCTTAGAAGCACAAAGTGCCAACCATGATTATCTGGACTTGCACAAAGTCACAATTTCAGGCTGACTGCAATGGAGCGTCGGCTGGAAACGGGCTGGGTTAGGCCCACTGAACAAAGTACATTAAATCTTGGTTGCAGAGCATTGTGAGGTCTAGATTCGAGGGTGCATTGTGCAGCAGCGGCTGCGAGGTCATGCATCGCACAGTGAGTGTTCCGAGGAGCCAGGTGGCTGCGATGCAAAGGCCTGCATTGAGGATGCATCACACAGCAGCAATTCCAAGGAGCTCCAGGGCTTTGATGCAAAGTTGTGCGTCGGTAGTGCCTTGCTGAGGCGGTTCTGATGAGTGGCTGCAAGGTGATGCGACGCGCTGCATCAGTTCTGCCTAAGAGGCCACAGCTGGGCTGGCAGAGCACATTCAGGCTCACTTTCAAGGATTCAGGCTGGCATGGCACCACATGGGGGACAAGGCTCACAGCAGACAAAGTCTAGGTGCTGGGTCCAAGGTGGTAGAAGCCTTTTCTGTTCCTGAGGCTCTGAACAGCAAGCCAGCCACTAGCTCTTGGGGTCAAGATGCAGGTCAAGTCCTTCTCACTAAACCAGCAGGGCAGCAGAAAAGCAGTTCTTCTTGCAGCACAGCAGCCCTGAGTCATCCAAATGTGCACTCAAGAGCTGGGTCGGAGGATCAAATATTTATACCTGGTGCCAGCTTTGAAGTAGGAGAAGGTTCTGGGTGTTTCCACCCGCAGAGGGGTGTGGAATTTCCTGCCTCCCTGCCTCCCTGCCATGGCCCCAGCCTGTCTGGGGCACAAAAGACTAGGGTGAAAACCTTTTGTGAGTGTGCTCAGGCACAGTCTTTGTGATGTGCAAGTGTGGTAGGTGACACCACCTCCCTCAAGTCAGAGATGGCTCATTCTGCCAACACCCGTTCTCTCTTTGTCTCACCCTCTGGGACCAATAAACAAAGTCCCACTGTCAGCTACACCTAGTCATGTGACCCCGGCTCGAGACAGCAAAAGGTTAGGACAAATAAAACTACACTTTTCGAAGGTATCCTTTTCAGAATTGTGACTTAAAATCCTTCTTTACCTTTAAAGAGGGTTTTCAATTACAATTCTTTTGACACCAAACTCAATAATCCCACCTGCTTCTAATTGAAAGTTATCACTTATAGAAGGCCTACCTTTCTCACAGAATAACCCAGTGTTATCCTATGGAGAGGTATGGCTTGTAATAGTGAAAAACAAATTTAGTTTTTCACTAACAGTTCATGTAAAATTTAGATGTACATGTCCACATTTTTAAATGCACTATTCCCTGCCCTCTGGGCTATGTTGAGCCTACCCTAGGAGTGGTTTACATGTATTAAAAAGAAAGGGTTAGGCCTGGCAAAAGGTTTATTTCTCCAGATTCAAACAGCAGTTTAAAACTGCACACACAGGCTGCAATTTCAGACCTGAGACATGTTTAAAAGATACTTGGGTGGATGGCCCCATGAGTGATGCACCCACTAGTAGCATTTAATTTACAAGTCCTGACCACATGCAGTACCACTTTATTAGGCACTTACAAGTAAATTAAACGTGGCAATCGTGTGTAAGACAATGTTACCATGTTTCGGGGAGCGAGCACAAACACTATAGCTCTGTGTTAGAAATTGGGTCTCTAGTTTGCAGAGGTATGCACCCTCACTAAGTAGAGATCACAGTCCTTGTCAATTACACACCATAAATTAACCTGTGCTCACCCTCTGGTATCTTAGCACAGATCAGGCTTAACTTAGGAGGCAATGTGTAAAGTATTTGTGCTACACTTAAAGCAAAGAAAACAGTGAAAGCACCACATAAAAATATACCCCATCCGTTAGAAAAATAGTGTTTAATGTAATGAACAAAACAAGGCAAAAACTACCAACATCCAATAAGTATAAGTTGAGATATGAATTTTTAAAGAATATCGGCAAGTATAGTCCTTAAAGGCTATCTGGTCACGCTAGACCAGGTGAAATCTGAAAAGTCAGGCCAACCGCAATGGAGTGTCGATTGAATACAGGGATTAACATTGACCCACTGCAATCAGTACCTTGGTTCGGGGTTGCATCAACTTTGAGGAGCGATGCGAGGAGCAGCAGTTTTGATGCATCATTGTCGATCCTGGCATTGTAGGTGATACATTGGTTCTGAGCTGCGCAGTCAGAGCTTTGTTGATGTCCATCCGCTTAGATGCAGGTGATGTGTTGTCATCGAGCCGTGCAGCTGGTAATGTGATGTCTCCTGCAGCGGCAAAGGGGATGCATTGGTTCCGACTGGTGCAGCAATGACGATGAGTGGATTCTGGTAGCAAACAGCTACCAAACCCACTTCCAAGGTCCGAGGACTGGATTAGAACCACTTGGAAGGGCTGGTCTCAAGTCCCAGAGTCCAGAAGACGCAGCATAGTTGTCAGAAGTCTTTAATATCCCAAAACATTTAAAACATGAGGCAAGCCAGCAAGCCCTTGAAGTCACTTTGTTTTTTGAGAATGTAGGGATGCAGGTCCAGACCTCGTCACTTCCAGGCAAGGAAGGCAGCAGGGAAGGCACAACAAAGCAGGAGTCCAGGAAAGTCTAGGAGAGTCTAGCAGAGTGACAGTCCTTTCAACAGCTCAGCAGTCCTCCTTCCTGACAGAATGTCCTCAGGTCCAGAAATGTACTGATTATCTGGAGTCAGATGTCTAGTTTTTATACCCAGTGGTGCTTTGAAGTGGGGGAGACTTCAAAGAGAGGCATTTGAAGTGCTCACAGTTCCTCCTCTTCTTGTCCTGGCTCCAGACATATTACAAGGGCTCAAGCCCTTTGTGTGAGCTCAGGACACAGCCCATTCAGGTGTAAGTGTCAGCTCCTCCCTCCCATCCTGCCCAAGATGGCCCATCAACATGTAGAGTCACAAATAAGCTCCTTTTGTGAGTGCCTGTCTGGAGGGAATGCATAAGAGCCCAGCTGTCATCCATCCAGATGTGTAGTCAGAGACAGGTAGAAGGCATTAGGGCCCTCATTACAACATTGGCGGTATCTGCAGCCTACCACCACGGTGACAGCCATCAACATACCGTCGCCGTGGCTACCAGCCACTCACCCGCATTATGACCCTCGACGGAATTCTGCCTGGAGGCTGGCGGAATAGTGCTGACGGTCATGGCGGCGGACGGCGGTAAGGTGGCGCTGCTGTCAGCAGTAGCGCTATACCAGCAAAACACCGCCTACCGTATCATGAGCAATGATACGGCCTGGCAGTATTTTGCTGGCGGACGCTGCTGCTGACAGCAGCGCCGCGTCCCGTCTCCAGCCGGAGGACCCCCTGCAAGCAGGTAGGTTGGGTTCTCCGACAGTAGAGGGGAGTGGGGGGTGTTGTGTGCGTATGTGGGGGTGTTGTGTGTGTGGGGGGGCTGTCTGTTTATGAATGCGTGCATGCAGGTGTGAGTCGCGCTGATTGAATGCCTGAATATGAGTGTACTTGTATGTTGTGTGTTGTGAATGCATGTGTGCAGCAAAGTATGTTGGTGTCTGTTGCGGTGTGTGGGTATGTATGTGTGCATGCGTAGGTGGATGTGGGTATGAGTGTGTATGTGTGTACTTGAGTGGGTGTGTTAATGTGCGGGGGCAGGAGAGGGAGCGGGAGGGTGGGGTAGGACTCTGGGGACGGGGCAGGGGAGACCCCTATCAGTGCCAGGGAAGGAATTCACTGGCACTAATAGTGCCTACCAACATGGTGTTCGGGCAGTACGCTTGCCACGAAAACCATGGTGATAGACGGGGTCATAATTCCGAGGGTGGGATTGTGACGGCCGCTGGGCTGGAGACTGAGCGGCCGTTACCCAACCTGGCAGACAGAGTGGTACATTGGCGGTTTGGCTTGAGCCAAACCGCTAATGTCATAATTTGGGAAAAGGTACCGCCAACCTGTTGGCAGTACCTTTCCCCAAATTACCGCCGACCGCCAGGGTTGTAATGAGGGCCTATATGATTTAAAGTAAGAAAATGACAACTTTCTATAACTGCCATTTTTAGAATTTCAATTTAAAATCTGACACCACCATAACTTGTGATTTTAAATTGTGATTCCAAACTTGGGGGTCCCATCCCTTCCCAATTGGAAATTACACATAAAATGTGATAAGGCAATCCCAATGTTAACCTATGGGAGAGATAGGCCTTGTTGTTGTAAAAAATAAATGTAAGAGATTTTTTACTACCTGTGACATGTAAAACTGAAAAGTACATGTCCAACTTTTTAAATACACTGCACCCTGCCACTGGGGCTGTCGGAGTTTTGGGCCTGGGAACAGGGCTAACTTGCCAGGTCAGCATGGCAGTTTAAAACTCTCTGTAGTGGCAGGCCTGGGCTATGTTTGAAGGGCTACTTCAGGGAGTGGCCTAATCAGTGCTGCAAGTCCACTAGTAGCATTTAATTTACAGGCCCTGGGCATAGGTAGTGCACTTTACTAGGGACATCTAAGTAAATTACATTTGCCAATTGTGGATAAGCCAACATTATAATGTTTTAATGAAAGAGCACACACATTGTAGCACTGATCAGCAGTGGTAAAGTGCCTGCAGTCCTAAAGCTAGCAAAAAGAAGGTCAGCAAAACAGGAGGTCAGAGGGAAACATTTCAGGGGAAACAACACCAAGGATGCCAGGTCTAACATTCAGTTAGCAGGGGTAAAGTGTCAAGGCTCCTATGGCCTGCAAAAATGAAGTCAGCAAAAAGAGAAGGATTGAAGGCTAAAAGTTGGAGGAAAACTGTCAGGACCATTCTTGCAGGAACAAGGACTCACCTATACAGAAGTCCAGTACACCAGACCCTGACAAGAGACCAATTGATATGCCCTTTGGAGGCGCGGAATGCCATCTGCAAAACTTTGGTTGATCGTCATTCTTCTCGTGTTTGTAACACGCTGCAACTTTGGAAATTCCAAGATGGCGGACGCGTCAAGGAAGTCAGCAGTCTGGTGTTTTGAGCACAAGGAAGGTGGCGCACTTCCACTGAACCTTTGGAGATACTGGTAGCGTCTCTTCAGCGCGCGTTTCCTCACAGTATGAAAACTTTAATCAGTCGAAGCACCTCTGGGCGTGTCCTAGCTTGTAGTTCTAGACTTCAGAAGCAGTGTCTCAGAGCTTCATATCGCAAGTTTTATTTGTATCTCCTTACTCACAGTTCACTACACTATTTTTGTCCTTTGTATTTCAAAGTGTACTTTGTAAGATGGACAGATCTTTTTAACTTACAAAGTATGCTTTGTATATTGTAACACACTTTTTTCTGGTCTTTCATTCAAACGTTTTTGCAAATCACAAGCACAAAAAGATTTAGTATATTTGGCCATAAACATTAATAACATTAACGTGTGACTGTGAAGCCCATAGTTACCCATTAGTGTCTTGGAGCAAAATAACATGTTTATTATTAGACAACTCAGTGGCACTTTTTTATCAAGCTTAGTCTTTCATCCTCTGGAGAATAGAAAGCTAAGTGGACTGTCAGAATCACTTTCAGAGGGCCATAGGCACACAGGGGTTACTAGGCCCAGCCGTGGGGGTTAATGCCCTTTAGCCCTAATGTCTTCAAGACTGACCTACTATGTATCCCGAGCAACTGCGCCAAGTTCCGTTTAAGCACTTGACTCTCGGGAGTAGAGTGGTTTGAGCAGTCCAAGGCTTCCTCTGCGGTGGTGGTGGCGGTGGGGGGGGGATCAATACAGGAGAGTGCACCCAGGCTTGGAACTCAAAATGCATGCAGTAACAGCAATAACTAATTGTCTAGCCAAAGACTTATTTTTATTTTAAAATAAGTATTTTATTTCTACATCTAATAACACAAAGGAAAAATGACATTCACAAAGTAGTGGTTATTCCCCTTCACCGTTTCTGAGATCTCAAGCTCCCCCTCTTATAGTCTATTTCCAAACACCAAGTGTGATTTGAAGTTTATTTTGGGGGTCTGCTTCTTTGGAACTGGCCACTCCTCTCCTGCCTCTTTCTCTTGAAAGCAGTCTGTCACAGCAGGAGTGACTGCAAAGCCCCACAGCACAGGCCATGGGAAGGTCTAGAGTTCACAGCATGATGTCAGTCACAGAGATATGTGTAACAAAACGTTAGCCTAACTCCTCAAATCTATCTTTATAAGTCTCTTATCAGGCCCTTCCTGTGACATCTCTCTGAATCAAAGAGCACCCTTTAAAGTGTATGGGTTCTGCTCTCTCCAGTGTGTGTCCCAGCATGCTTACAGGGATGTAGCAATATTTACATTTATCTGGGTGATTCCTCTGCCTCCCTCATGTTTCACCATGCAGGCCTAATTCCCCCAAAATTTAACCCAGGTCCTCCATGTATTGAACCATTCACAGGCACACATACACTAAGTGCATGTATACAGCATACATAAACCAAACAGCAAAGTATCCTTCCTGTGTGCCACTCGTAGACACTCATGCATTTAGCAAATACATTGAACATGCATGCACTGCATTCTTCATTTAATGGGCACTCATGCACATACATCCAGTACATGCATTCAGCATCCAAACCCTGAATAGTTCTGCACTATACCCGTATTGTACACTTACCAGGAACACATACACCCAGCCCAGATACCCCACTCATTTCCTGCCCAGCACTATACACTAAACTAATGTAGGACAAGGGTGAGTTAAGCACACAGTAGTGAAACTTTAACTGAGTGACCCTGAAAGCCTCACTCCAGTCACACAGGTTAAAACAGACCTGCTGATTCCTCCTGACCAGTACATGGCTGCTTAACTCCGGGTGAAGGCAGCAGTCTCTCACCATTATGGAGGTAGCCACTTTGGGCATCCCTTCCAGTCCAACAAGATCACAATCCGATAGACACACACATGTCATGACACACAAGCTTGATCCATGTTTGTCTATGACAGCAAAAATCAGCATTAGGGATCCAGATATCAGTACAGTTGGGGCACTCAGGATAGGGCGGCACATCCATTACCATTCAGAGGACTTTTCCATCCCAAAATGGACCAACAACGGTTTGAGATCACATGATCAAACATAAACTCTTACAGTGCAGTGGCTACATTAGTCCACTGAGACACGAAACCCAGCAATGGTCCCATCATTTAGCCATGCTGAAAGAATTATAATGTATTACAATCTTGTATGTAGCGTCTATGGTTGACCTTGATGAACTCCGTAATCACCCTCACTAAGAGGGTTATTCTAACTTTGGAGGAGGTGTTAATCCGTCCCAAAAGTGACGGAAAAGTGACGGATTTACCACCAGCCGTATTACGAGTCCATTATATCCTATGGAACTCGTAATACGGCTGGTGGTATATCCGTCACTTTACCGTCACTTTTGGGATGGATTAACACTCCTCCAAAGTTAGAATAACCCCCTAAGTCTCTTTTGGAGACTTCATAGACATCCCCATGCAGACTGAGCAAGATATCCATTTATACAGAATGATCATTCCTTGTCAAACTGCTTTTTGTGTGACATTCCTCTAGCAGCTGTACAACAAATCCGCTTATATGCATGTGAAGAGGAGAGTGGAGAAAATCACTGCACCAATAGCTATTTAAAGCTGTCTTTGGTTTCTTCTTTTCTTTGTTTTGTGTAAAGGTAGCTTTGACCCTTTGTTAATATATAATTAGTTCCAGGAAAGTAGTCCACCCTGTAGCTGCAGTGTGTGGTGACTGATAGGATTCTCGAAACACAGAAAGTGGATGCTTAATTTTGTGTCATGTTAACGTATTGCTTTGGCCAGCTAAGTAGAAGTTATTGAAAAGATAGAGATTACGTACCACACGTAATAGAAATGCAGGTCTCCAGAGCACTTTGCTCATGATGCACAAAGCCCTGCCAGCAAAGCACTGGGACATAAACTGTGAAGGTAAAAAGACAAGGATTACTTGGAGGGTTCATGTTCCTGCTGCAGAGAACTTAAGGGTCACCAGTTCATAAACCAGAGGTCCAGCAAATTTTCACAACTATTCTAGAGTCAATGCAATTAGTACCAATCCTGCTACCAACTTTGTAAGGTGCAAAGAAACGTCAGACGAATACAGTAAGTAATAATGATTAATATTATTGAGTATCAATAACATCACTCTCTAAATAATTTGCATTTTGTTATCGACAAAGGTAGCTCTCTTGTCTTGCTCATTGCACTTATTTATCTCTTGCCTTACTATTGTTTTTCCACAGTTCTTAAGAACTGTTCCCTGTCTAAAATTGCTGTTTTTATCTCTACCTTTACCCTGTTTTTTAAGGAGTATAAAACAAACTCTGTCTGTGAAGTTTGTTGTGCCTCTTTAGGGGAAAAGTTGTATTACTGGAGCAGGGGTAATGGTTCCAGGGTCCAGTGTGCTGAGGGAACGACATCACCCACTATGGATCCCTTTATAACTCAACCTGGAGGAACTGGTGGACACTTTTACTTGCTTGCGTAATGACTCTTAACGGCCCTGCTGCTCCACTAGTATCTCTTTAATGAGCGGAGGTAGGAGTGAAGAGTCTGTAAGGGGTGGAGTCATTTTGGTTATATAACAAAGTGTGCAAGCACAGTGTGGTAATGTGTGTGCGATACCACAACTGATATGAAAGCTCAGTAGTTCAACGCACAAGAACAATCATGACCGATTTCAAAGACTTATACTCACCCTTATGGGAAAGACTAAATATGCCAATTTGTGGCTCAGATACGGTGTCTGGAGCCTCAGACAGAAGGATCAGGGTGTACATTTTACACAACTCGCCAGAAGGTCATGGAAGGGTCTCATAGGCTTCAGAGCTAGTCCGAAGATATGGGGTTGGGGGGGGTAGGTGGACTTGCAGTTATTGTATCCAGGCATCCAGGGCCTCTGAAGCTGTTAAAATCCATGAGAAGCCCCAGTGGGGAAACAGGAGACATTTCAAAAGAAGTGTGTACTTCACTGTTGACATATCATTTTATAGCAGTTGCAGTAACATGACACCACCACCAATCTCTCCCACCTACTCTCAGTGAAATTTACCCCAACCCAACATTGGCTTCTGACATATGTCTGTCTAGTCTAGTTATCAGGCCTAAGGTCAAATTCCGGCTAGGGTGACCAGATAGTCCTAGTTTTCAGAGGACTGTCCGGATGGTTTTCCTAATTTTCAACAAATGTCCCGGTTTTTGGGACAAAGATATGTTCATTCTGCAAAGCAGAAATTAAATTGTGCTTTCCTTTCAAGAGACGGCTCTAAAGTAATTTAATGTAGTATATAGAAATATTCTTTCAGACAGCACAGGAGGAGGTAGACTTGTCAATTCATATATATATATATATATATATATATATATATATATATATATATATATATATATATAAAGAAGAAAAACGCTAGTCCTATGTTTATATCTGACTTGTCCCGGTTTTTGATTCTTAAAATCTGGTAACCCTAATTCTGGCAGGAAAAATGAGTACTACCAATAATAAAAATACCTGCAGCAGGATGAATCTGCAAACCTATAGAATCAACCATTATATAAGCGAAAGTGTATCCTTATCAGAGAGGCTATCACAAGCCATGCAAGCATTGTCAAATGGGTACTGAAGTAACCATGCTGTTTTGATCAGTCTCCTAAGTGTCAAGACCACCACAGAGACAGGGACATACGAGAAGGTCTCCAATGTTTCAGTTATTTTCCCTCACACTAAGGTGACAGCTACTCAGGAAGATGGCGAGTCAAGGTGAAATCAAAACGACTTATTTATAGAATTGTTACCTCGCTTGTTTTATACCAGTATTTTAATGTCCAAGGCGGTACAAAATTTAAGAAGACCACTAAAAGGCAATATTTATTCCCCTTATCAGTAAATACTTTCAACAGTAAACGTAGGAGGAGATCAATTTAAAATGTGTTTCACCTCTGCCTTAATGAATCCTAATTGATAATTAAAGTAAACATGTTATAAATGAATACAAACGATTTCATTTAAAATTCTACCTCTGATCACATTTCGGCCTTTTCGAATCTTGAAATGCGTCCTGTATTTTTCTCATGGAATGGTGGCAACCCTGCTTACCTACTGACACTACCTTTTATTGCAGTGGTGTGTCGGAGTCCTCGAGCTATCGAGCAATAGTTGCGCAGGGCTGCAGAATTTAGGAAAAAAAACAGCAGTATGTCAGTGAATGCCCTCACTGACAGAATGTAGAGATGAAGAAAAGTGGTAGTTATCCAGTATTGGATCTTTCATAAATTCACATGCATGAATCATCCCCGTCATCGAAGTGGGAGTCCCACGGTACATAAAATAGCAATAATTAACAAATACATTTTTTTGCCATAGGCCAGTGGTTCCCAACCTGTGGTCCGGGGACCCCTCGGGGTCCGCAAAGCCTCCTCAGGGGGTCTGCGAATGCTTAGAAAATGAAATAATATTTAACAGTTTAGGTCCCCAGCTTTCAGTAATGACTTAGTGGGGGGTAACTGGATTCCAATAATGATTCAGTGGGGGTCCCCGGGTTCCAGTAGTGATAAAATGGAGGCCCACAGAAGTCAAAAGGTTGGGAACCACTGCCATAGGCTATAAAGGAAATACCAGTCACTCATATAGCTTATCCAGGTCCTTTTGTGAAAAGGACCCAAACTTGCCTGTTGGCCAATCAGGCACCAGTACCCTCTAGAACACTCTCCAGAGAAGCTCCTTCCCTCAGATTTTCTACCGCACGTTGTGTGAAGGGAGTCTCCCTGAGCTCTGCTCAGTTTTCTACTTCTTCAGAAGCTTTTTTCTCTCAGAGAACTCAAAAATGTCAGATTCTTCTAGAAAAGGCCTTTTCCGCCCTTGCAAGACCTGTGGAAGGAAAAGGCTCCATGTGGATTATCCACATAAAGACTGCTTGTATTGCCTCTACCCACAACACCAGGTGAACGACTGAAAGATATGTCGTACTTTCTCCACAAAAACCCTCAGAGACTGTGAGGGTAGACTCCTGACATGGTTACAAGCAAAATCCTGTACTTCAGGTGAGGAGAGTGGGTCAGAAAGGCCACACAAAAGGTCAAAATCTGAGGACCTGGGCCAGGCAGAAACATCTAGAAAGAGGCAGAAATTACATCATGGAAAAGGCTTACAGACTTCGATTTCCTCTGAGCCATCCTCTCCTCTTCAAAAGAAGGAGTCCTACCGTCTTTCTCCTTCCTCGGAGCCTTCTACCTCTAGAAAGGTAACCATTAAAATTAAGTCGACAACGGCACCACCGTCGACAACCGTAACACAACGACGACAGTGTTTACAGCTACCGTCGCCACTACCTCGTCGACAAGACCATCATCGGCGATGACTACATTGACGTCAACGGTAGGGGCTCCTATTCCTTCTTTCAAACCACCGTCGACGACAACATCGTCGTTGATAACACCGTCAACGAAAGCCCCGTCGACTATAACATCACCAATGACAGCGTCGTCGGCTGTCTCACCGTCGACGAGGACACCGTCGAATAAGCCGTCGTCGACGAGACCACCGTCGGCGAAACCATCGTCGACGAGACCACCATCGAGGAGACCACTGTCGTCGACACCATCGTCGACGAGACCGTCGTCGATGGAAAAATCATCCGATTACAGTACCATGGACGGCATCATCATCATTGACACCATCTACTATGCCACTGGTGCCTGTCAGACAGATTGAGGCTATTCCTACCTCTTCCAGGTCTCCGTATCTTCGGGCCATGGTCAGGATCACATCTCTGCCCAGATCAGAGATCTATCCCACAGACACATCTCCAAGCAAGGTGTCAACTTCAGTACCCAGTCATCTACTAGACTGGGAGGAATCCAATGAGGGTCCATTCGGAGATGCGCACAGCCCATCACAGCTACACGTTAAATACCAGGAAGAGGACGACGATGATGAGTATGACCAATACCAACCATATTACTCACATCAAGAACGCTATTACCAACCAAGAGAGCCTCAGCCCAGAGACTCTATACAGATGCCTTCCTCCTTGATCCAGGACTTACAATCAATGATACAGGATTATAGGAGGAGGTTCCCAGTTACAGCAGAAGATCAGCCACCACAGCCAGCTTCTCCTGCCACACCAAGAAACGCCCCTCCACCTCCAGCTACTCCCAGGATGACACCTCACTCTGTTTTAGCTGTACCCCCTGGAGATGAAGGTTCCACTTCAGGGGAAGAAGAGGAAGAAGGAGAGATTTCTACCCCGCAACATCCCACTGAGGAATGGGATGACTACTTAGCCCCCACTCCTTCTCCACCACCTCCTCGCCCTTCAGATTCTTCAGATTCACCACCAGAGGATATAGTTGGTTTCCACAATCTAATGGACAGGGCTGCCGCACGCTTCCACCTTCCAACATCTGTCTCCCAGTCGGAATGTTTCCTTCATGATTTTAAGGAGCAGTCAAGGAAGTCTGTAAGGTCCATTCCCATTATTTACTTTATATGGAGCGAGGGTACAAAGATCATGCGCAACCCGGCAACAGTCCCACCAGTGCTGCAAAAATTGGACAAGCAATACAAAGCAACCCAAGACTCTCCGGCATGTCTCACTGGCCACCCAAAGCCTGACTCTGTTATTTCACACACGGCTCAAAGGCGTTCTAAGAACCCGTCGACGCCAATCTCTACTCCTCCAGACAGAGAAGGAAGAAGATTAGATAATGTGGGCAAAAGATTCTCCTCTGTGTCAGCAATCACTGTTAGAGCAGCAAGTTCATTGGCAATCCTGGGTCGTTATGCCCGGCAAATGTGGTCGGATATGCAACCTTTCATTGATCTCATCCCTGAAAGCAAGCAAGCAGAGACACGGAAGATCCTCCAAGAAGGTGAGCGTACGTCGGAGGAGATAATCGACTGCGCTCTAGATATAGCCTCCACCGGCTTTCGTCAGCTGGCTAGTGCCGCGGTGTTACGCCACCAAGGTTGGCTCAAGGCCACATCTTTCAGGCCGGAAGTGCAGTCCAGAATCCTCGACATGCCCTACGATGGGGAATCTCTCTTTGGCAAGCACGTAGATGACGTGCTCCAGGCCATCAAGACCGACACAGACACTGCCAAGTCCCTAGGTACCCTACAGTACCGGAAACAGCCCTTTCGGGGTGCAAGAGAAAGAGGATTTCCCTCATTTCGAGGTTCCTTTCACAGGCAGTACCAGCAACCCCAATATAGGCCCTCCTATCAACAACAGTATAAGCAACCATCCACGGCTTCCTATGCCAGACAGGGAGGAAAGAGAAGACAGGGTTCACAAAACAGAGATCAATCCAGAAAGCAATGATCTTCTCCAGGCCCCGGCTATGCTTCCTCAATGTTCACACCATCAACAAATAGGAGCAAACATCTCCAACTACATCCAGGAGTGGAAGAACATAACATCAGACAAATGGGTGCTGGATATAGTGACAAGAGGTCATACCCTGGAATTCATACAAAAACCACTGCATCATCCACCAAGAACATGCAGAACGCTCCATCTGCGTCTGCTTCAGCAGGAAGTATTGCTTATGCTTGCCAAGGGAGCTATAGAAAGAGTTCCAGTTCAGCAAAGAGGTCTTGGATTCTACTCCAGTTTCTTCTTGATAAGGAAAAAGTCAGGGGAATGGCGACCAATACTAGATCTCAGGAAACTCAACAAGTTCCTTCAGAAGCAATCTTTTCGGATGATCACGCTGTCGGATATCATGCACCTTCTCAATCCTGGAGATTTTATGACAACATTGAATCTCCAGGATGCTTATTTCCACATACCAATACATCAGAAACATCGCAAATATCTCCGCTTTACTGTAGTTGGTGCCCATCATCAGTTCAAAGTTCTACCATTCAGGCTGAGGTCAGCTCCAAGAATCTTCACAAAATGCCTTGCCCCAGTCGCAGGTTTCCTCCACAGCAGGGGTTTCCAGGTGTTTCCATATCTGGATGACTAGCTCATAAAAGCTCCGTCTCCGCTACTAGCCTCCAAGGCTACAAACGCTTGCTTGAAGTTATTCCGCAGTTTGGGGATAACAGCAAATCTACAGAAGTCAGTCACACTTCCCTCATGCAGAAGAGTCTTCCTGGGTGCAGAATTAGACACCATCCAGAACAAAGCATATCTCACTCCGGCTCGGCAGCAGAAGCTAACCAACTTAGCTGTCAGAATTTCCACAAAAGAGATTCTTTCAGTGCGACTGTTCAAGTCGCTTCTGGGCATGATTTCCTCAGCCATCGTCCTAGTTCGACTGGCAAGGCTGAGAATGAGACCGTTACAAGAAGAATTACAACTCCAATGGACCCAGTCGCAAGGGTCCTTCGATGACTTAATAACTGTCACACCAAAAATTCTGCAGGCGTTGAAGTGGTGGTCTCAGACCAACCATCTCTCCCAAGGTCTTCCGTTTCTAACACCAATGACAGACTTTATCATCACCACATACGCTTCCTTGGAAGGCTGTGGAGGCCATTTACAAGACATGCGCATTCAGGGAAGATGGTCCAATCTTCAGAAAGGAATGCACATACACCTACTGGAACTGAAGGCGATCTATCTCACGCTCAAGGCTTTTCTTCCATGCATCGTAGGGTCCTCAGTTTTGGTCAGGACAGACAACACAACAAGTATGTTTTACATCAATAAGCAGGGAGTAACAAGGTCCCTCTCCCTCTCGAGGGAAGCTCAGTCTCTTTGGGACTGGCTCACACTACACAATATTCGCCTCAGGGTGGAGCACCTGCCAGGGGGTCAACAACACCCTAGCGGACTCTCTCAGCAGGACGGACAACAACTGCCACGAGTTGGAACTCAACCAGAACATACTCAACGGCATCTTCCAACGATGGGGTCAGACGATCCTAGACTTGTTTGCCACCAACCAGAACGCCAAATGCCAGTTCTGATGGATACAACTACCTGTGGATTCCTCACCTTATGAATTCGATCCCTGCGTCAGCATCCGACGGAAAGTCTTCTTCCTAGCTGTCTACGTCGACGAGGATGTCATAATGGCACGGCTCTGCGTGACTCCGTCTGACGTCAACGTGCCAATAAGAGGTCCCCGTCGGCGTACTAACGTCAGTTTTTCCTTTTTCCGTGCATTCGACTTCAACTGTTTTTTCTTCCTGGCCCGTTGGTAACTGTAGCAATCTCTTGAAGTTACAATGTGTCCGGGTTTAAGTCGTGTAGGGAATGCGGGGGTCGGATGTCAGTGACCGACCCCCATTCGGATTGTATTTGGTGTTTAAGCTCCGAACATGATGTGGAAGGTTGTTCTTCGTGCCAGAGCATGAATCCGAAAGCTCCGAAGGAACACGAAGCAAAGCTTTTCTTGGCCAAGGCAAAGAAGAAGGAACACAAGAAGGTTTCTTCCCATACTTCTCCCAAAAAACATAAGAAGCGTCGTCGTCATGACTCTCGGCGCCGTTCGGAGCGGAGCCGATCGAGGAGTCATTCGAGGTCGAGATCTCGTTTGTCACGGCGCCAGAAGACGTGGGAGATGAGTCCTACGGTCACGCCTCAGCCGGAGAGTCCGGGGTTATCACCAGCGCCTTCAGTCTATGAGGTCACTCAAGGTAGTCCTCGCTTCTCACCGGCGCCGAGGGATACTGATGTTCCCCAGATGTCTACACAGTAGTACCCGGCTTTCCCGACTCCAGGGACGGATCCGGCTGCATTTTTGAATGCGATGTATGCTGTTTTTCAATCCATGGCCCCTGCTGGTGCACCGGCGGGTCACACGGGGCCATTGGCATTCAATTTGGGCTCGCCGGCGTCATACAGGGCTGCTCCATTCATGCCCTACAGAGACTGGTGGTCCGGCGCCGGGGGTTTCCCCTGGTAGGAGTCCTTCGCCCGGGACCGTGGATCCGTCGGCTTCTCATCCGACTCCTTCTCCGCGCCATCCGGCGTCATTGATGGCCTCATCCAGACCGGCTCCATCTCCTTCTGTACATTCGGCGTCCAGGAGGTCATCTGCCGATTTCGGGCCGGCGCCGGCTCTGGCGCCGGTTGAATCCGGGAGCCTTCTGGAACCAGTTCAAGGTCTGAGATCGTCGCCGTCGATGGAGTTCTTGTTGACGCCGGCTCTGGAGACGCATTTAAGATCTCGAAGGAAGGCGTTGAGGCTTCTGGAGGAAGAGGAATACAGAAGGCTTGAGGAAGGTGAGATAGAGCCTTCTGATGATTTCCAGGGACTTGCCACTGCAAGTGGTTTGAATACTTCCCCGGAGTGGGACATTGCTTCTCCGGGGGAGTTTACTGAGGAGGCCGCCTCCTTCCATGCTGTGGTGAGGAAGGCAGCTGATTACCTGGATTTGCCTTTGTCCACGGCAGAAGTTAAGACTAACCTGCTCACAGAGGTTCTTCATCCATCTTCCTCCATTGCTGACCCTTTGGTGCCTTTTAATGAGGCTTTGACTGAGCCTATTATGGACCTATGGAAAAAGCCGGTGACATCTCCTGCGGTGAACAGGGCAGTGGCGAGAAGGCATAGAAGTGCCCCAGGAGATCCAGTTTTTCTATCTCGTCACCCGACTCCGGAGAGTTTGGTGGTTCAGGCATCATGTTCTGCAAAGTCTGCCCCTGGTACATTCCCTGGTGTTCCGACAGACAGAGAATCCAAGAGGATGGAGCAATCCTCGAAGAAAATTTTCTCCTCTTGCAGCATGGCCCTGAAAGCTACCAACTCCACCTGTGTGCTAGGCAGATACATTCATGCCCTAATGGACTCTGCTAAGGAGATGGCAAAAGATCTGCCACAGGAAATGCAAAAATCTTTTGGGGCCCTTTTCTTTGATGCGCAAGCTGCTGCACAGCAGATTATTCAATCTGGCTTGGATACTACGGATTCTATTGCCAGGGCCATGGGAACATCGGTGGCTATGAGAAGGCATGCCTGGCTAAGGTCTTCGGGCTTCTCGTCGGATGTACAATCCACTTTAATGGACCTTCCATTTGATGGGGAAAAGCCGTTTGGAGACAAGGCAGACTCTGCCCTTGAACGGTTTAAGGACTGTCGAGCTACAGATAAGTCCCTGGGTTTGCAGACCCCTTCTGCTACATTGTACAGGCCTTTTCGTAGGTTTCGAGGGTTTGCTAGAGGTTCTGCCTTTCGTAGGTCTCAATCTTCTGCCCAGAAACCTGCCAACCCGCCCTATCGTGCTTTCAGAGGGCGAGGTAGGGGTAGGGCTAGAGGTCCAGCCCAGCAGCTCTCTTCTTCTTCATCCTCCTCTGGTGGACAACAGCAGAAGCAGCCCTAGTTTTCCCCACTTTATCAGTCACACTTCTCCTGTAGGGGGAAGATTGAGTCTTTTTCTGCAGCAATGGAGGTCAATTACAACAGACTCGTGGGTGCTAGGAATTGTGGAAAAGGGCTATGTTCTCCCCTTTCAGGAGTTTCCTCCTCCCTTCCCTCCCCGTCCCTCCTTTTGTTCAGAAGAACATCTTCTGTTGTTGCAACAGGAGGTTGTAGTCATGTTGGCAAAGGGCGCTATAGAGTTGGTACCATTGCAGGAAAGGGGTCAGGGGTGTTATTCAAGATATTTCCTGATTCCCAAAGTGGACGGTCGTCTAAGGCCGATCCTAGACTTGAGGATTTTGAATTTGTTCCTCAAGCAGGAAAAATTCAAAATGCTGACCCTAGCGCAGGTGCTATTGGCGTTGAACGAAGGAGACTGGATGGTGTCTGTCGACTTGCAGGACGCGTACTTTCATGTTCCCATAATCAAGTCGCACAGGAAGTATCTCCGTTTTGTGGTCGGATCGCAACATTACCAGTTTGCGGTTCTCCCGTTTGGTCTTACTTCAGCACCCCGGGTCTTCACAAAGGTGATGGCAGTTGTTGCAGCACATCTCAGAAAGAGGGAGGTAGCGGTTTTTCCCTACCTGGACAATTGGTTGATCAAAACCAAGTCTCCAGAGATTGTGTTGTCTCATCTGCGAATGACAACGCAGTTGTTATTCGATCTGGGTTTTTCGGTGAACGTACCCAGATCTCACCTGAAGCCCTCTCAACGTCTCCTGTTCATAGGGGCAGTATTGGACACGACAAGGTTTCGGGCCTACCCACCGCCTCAGCGGGTACAGGACATTCAGGCGCTGATTCCTTGGTTTCAAAGAGAAGCGGCAGTTCCAGTCCTCAAAGTCTTACGCCTGCTAGGTCTGTTTGCTTCTTGCATTCTGTTGGTCACTCATGCTCGCTGGCATATGAGGGCTCTTCAGTGGTGTCTCCGCAGACAGTGGTTCCAGCACAAGGGGGATCTCAGGGATTCAATAAAGATCTCCAGGGACGCTTTAGCGGATCTTCATTGGTGGACAGTGGACGGCAACCTTTCTCAAGGAAAACCGTTTTCACTACCACCTCCAGTGGCCACAGTGATATCGGATGCTTCCACTCTAGGGTGGGGAGCTCATCTGGGGGACCTGGAGATCAAGGGTCGTTGGTCTCCAGTGGAACAGATGTTGCATATCAATCTGTTGGAATTGCGGGCTGTACGTTTGGCGCTCAGTCAGTTCAGATCCTGACACAACACTACCGCGATGTGGTATATAAACAAGCAGGGAGGAGTGGGGTTGTATCTTCTTTGCCGAGAAGCCCTACGACTCTGGTCCTGGGCTCAGGACCATCAGATTTGCTTGATGGCAAATCATTTGGCCAGAGTTTTGAATGTACGTGCGGACGTTCTCAGTCGTCATTTCTCATTAGATCACGAGTGGCGTCTCCATCCGGATCTAGTCCTCCACATCTTCGAGATGTGGGGTACTCCTCAGGTGGATTTATTTGCCACTCGGGAGAACGCGCATTGCCCGTTATTCGGCAGCCTCCCGTATCCGATGCAAGGGGCGTTGGGGGACGCGTTTCAGATGTCCTGGAACGGCCAGTTGCTTAACGCGTTTCCCCCCATACCCTTGATTCCTCGGGTTTTGAGGAAGGTTCGTCAAGACCGGGCCCAAGTCATATTGGTAGCACCGGACTGGCCGAGAAGGGTATGGTATACAGACCTACTTCAACTCTCTCAGTGCCCTCCGCTCCGTCTCCTACTCAGGGCAGATCTCCTCTCTCAATCGCAGGGGCAGGTTCTACACCCCCACCTCCAGAGCCTGCACCTTCATGCCTGGAGATTGAACGGGGCAACCTGAGTTCTTTTTCTCTCCCACCGGATGTAGTGGATGTTATACTATCGTCCAGGCGACACTCCACTAAGTCTATTTATGCCGGAAGATGGGCAAAATTTGTGTTGTGGTGTGGAGAGAACCAAAAAGATTCTTTAAAGGCCCATCTTTCAGATGTACTTTTGTTTGTTCTCAGTTTGGCAAAGAAAGGCTGTGCAATAGCTACAGTTAAGGGTTATTTGGCAGCTCTGTCGGCGTTTCTTTGACTTCCGGATCAGCCGTCTTTATTCAAGTCTCCCATTGTACATAGGTTCCTTAAGGGTTTGGTGAATAGCTTTCCTCCTACACCTTTTTCACATGCCTCAGTGTGACTTAAATCTTGTTTTAACATTCTTAATGGGTTCGCCTTTCGAGCCCATGCATTCATGTCCATTGAGATATTTAGCCTTCAAGACTGTTTTCTTGATCACAATTACTTCTGCTAGGAGGATTGGAGAGCTTCAGGCACTCTCCGGTAAGCCCCCTTTCACTATGTTTTTCCCTGATAAAGTGGTTCTAAAAACCAGGGCTGCTTTTCTGCCGAAAGTTGTCACCCCTTTTCATTTAGGGCAGAATATCACTCTTCCTGCTTTTTACCCTCCTCCCCACCGGTCTAAAGAAGAGAGACTCCATAGGTTGGACCCTAAGAGGGCCCTGAGCTTTTATCTCGAAAGAACTAAAGACTTTCGTTTGGATGAGCAACTGTTTGTTGGATATGCTGGTCAGCAGAAGGGCAGAGCTGTACAGAAAAGGACACTCTCCAGGTGGGTCATCTTGTGCATCAAGATCTGTTACTCTTTGGCAAAAAAGGTCCCTCCTGAAGGTATCAGGGCCCACTCTACTAGAGCTAAATCTGCATCCTCGGCTCTGGCGAGGGGAGTTCCATTAATAGATATATGTAAAGCGGCAACTTGGGCGTCCCTCCATACTTTCGTGAAACATTACTGTTTAGACTCTGAGATGATGAGGGACGGTCATTTTGCTCGCTCGGTATTGTAAGATTTCTTAGTGTAATCAGGCGGGCACCCACCACCGAGTGCGGTACTGCTTGGGACTCTATTCATAAGGTGAAGAATCCACAGGTAGTTGTATCCATCAGAAGAACAAGTTACTTACCTTCGGTAGCGCTTTTTCTGGTGGATACACTGACTACCTGTGGATTCCTCACGGTCCCTCCCGCTTCCCCGTTGCCTGCCTGGTTACACTCTAATTTTGCAGTATTTAGATTAATATTTATTCTTATATTTTTATATTTATATATATATATATTTGTTTGTATATGAAAGCGCATATATATATATATATATATATATGTTTATATGTATATAGTGATATTTCTCTATTTATTTTTGTATATTTATGTATTTCAGCTCTCAATAAGAATGGATTGTTTCAATGGTCAAGGTTTTTGTGTGTGTATATCTTTCTATATTATTTATCAATTTTCATGGTCGGTTTACTCCTATTTGCTTTAAGGGCACGAAAAAAGTGAGGTGAAACTGACGTTAGTACGCCGACTGGGACCTCTTATTGGCACGTTGACGTCAGACGGAGTCACGCGGAGCCGTGCCATTATGACGTCCTCGTCAACGTAGACAGCTAGGAAGAAGACTTTCCGTCGGATGCTGGCGCAAGGATCGAATTCATAAGGTGAGGTAGTCAGTGTATCCACCAGAAAAAGCGTTACCGAAGGTAAGTAACTTGTTCTTCTACGCCAGTCGATACCCACTCCCGGGGTCGATGCTCTTTTGATGAGATGATCCGGGATCTTTGCCTATGCTTTTCACCCCATCCCGTTGATCCCCAGGCTCCTCAGGAAAATGAAGTCCAAATGCTGCAACATCATTCTCATAGCCCCCAGATGGCCCAGACACTACTGGTACATGGAGCTCCTAGTCCGGTCCGTGGCCAATCCAGTCCGCCTTCCTTGCAACCACGACCTTCTCACGAAGAAAAAGGGTCTAATTCTTCATCCCGATCCAACTTCTTTTCAATTGCATGTTTGGCTCCTGCAGACTGATATTATCTAGGGCAGGAGCAGAGAGCACAAATAAGACGTACAAACTCAAGTGGAAGAGATTTTGTGTTTGGTGCTCTCAGAACAATTTCCACCCATTACAAATTAAGCCTGAACAAATTATTTCGTACCTTCTCACACTCTCTAAGGCTGGTCTTTGCCACGCATCAGTCAAGATTCACCTAGCAGCTATAAACCTCCTATAGGCGATCCGCTGAGATGCCCTCAATCAGCTCATCCAGAATCATTAAGCAGTTCATGAAAGGCCTCTTCCGCACTTTCCATCCGGTGCGGCTACCTCCGCCAGAGTGGCATCTCAATATAGTCCTTTCTCAGCTCATGAAAGCTCCTTTCGAACCTATTCACAGGGCGGAACTCAAGTACATCACATGGAAAGTGGCAACCCTGCTTGCTCTCACTTCCACCAGGAGAGTCAGTGATATACAGGCTTTTACTACTAAAGAACCTTTTCAGTTTTTTTTCTGATGACTTTGTTATGCTCAGGACCAACCCCAGATACATTCCCAAGGTGGCATCTTCATTCCATCTCAATGAGCCTGTGATACTACGAACCTTTTTTCCAAATCCAACTACAATCGCAGAAAAAACTCTACATTCTTTGGACATCAAACAATGCCTCAAATTTTACCTTCAAAGTACCAAACAAATCAGGAAATCAGATCAGCTCTTGATATCTTATTCTCTTGGACGACAAGGAACAGGGGTCACCAAGGCCACTATAGCCTGGTGGATTTTCTCTACAATTCAGTTCTGTCACACCAAAGCAGGAAAACCGTTGACTAGGCACCCCAGAGCCCACTCCACGAGAGCAGTCTCCACATTCGCTGCTTTGTTTCAGGGTATTGCCCTGGATAAGATATGTCAAGCTGCGACATGGAAGACTATGCACCCCTTTACGCAGCACTATTGTTTGGAGTCCTCGCAGAGAACTGACTCTCTAGTTGGACAAGCTGTTATACGTCATCTCTTTCATTAAGGTGAGACCTTTCCTTGGTTGTGTAGAAACTGTTTGATATGAAATTAGTCCATAATTGCTATGCAATATACTTTGACATGCTTCTATATATGTATGTATGTAGATATATATATATATATATAGATATGGATGTTCAGTATATATGTGTATATGTACATAGAATTATCTATATTTGTTTGAAGTTCATAATACAAGATTTATGAGCTAACTATTTCATACAGGTTGTAAAGGAATTCCATGCTCGCACCCTCCATCCACTGCGAGTATAATGTTTATCAACAGTACTGCTGGCTATTCAGATTCAAGCATGTGAATTTATGAAAGATCCAATACGGGATAAGAAAACAAGTTACTTACCTGTAACTACAGTTATCCAGTATTGGTATCTTTCATAAATTCACATGCGACCCACCCTCCTCCCCTTAGACGCTCGCATTTCCTCTCAGGTTATAATCTTTTCACTCTCATGCTGGAAAATCTGAGGGAAGGAGCTTCTCTGGCGAGTGTTCTAGAGGGTGCTGGTGCCTGATTGGCCAGCAGGCAAGTTTGGGTCCTTTTCACAAAAGGACCTGGATAGGCTATATGAGTGACTGGTATTTCCATTATAGCCTACGGCAAAAAAAAAAAATTGTTAATTATTGCTATTTTATGTATTCTGGGACTCCCACTTCGACGAGGGGGATGATCCAAGCATGTGAATGTATGAAAGATACCAATGCTGGATAACTGTAGTTACAGGTAAGTAACTTGTTTTCTTCTGTAGCTCTGGTGGCAACAGCCATGGCAGGGCCAAGGACCCAGTGACATGGGCTATAGCAGGCAAAATGCTGCAGCAAGGAGGGAATGGGTGTGAACCAGCCCGTGTGACTTGTGCAGTGTGTTTCCAGGTCAGAGAAGACGCTGTGGTGCCCAGTGAGCATGGGTGTAGCCCTTCCCCATCTCCCCTACACTGGCCCCTGTCAGACGCACAGGACGTGAGTCTGGCCCGATATCTTGCACGTCCTGGCTTGTTGACGGAGCAGCCTGCTCTACGGAGGATGGCTTACGCACAGCAGGCCCGGCTCCAGGAATTTTGATTTGGGGGCTCACAAGTGCATCCAGAAGCCAATTGTGGCTTCTGGAGGTAGCCTACAAGCCCTAGATTACATCATATTGACTTCAAAACATGTTTGTACCACAGTACAAAGGATACATTCTGTGTGCATACATTGCATGTAGAGTTGAAAGGTATTTTAATTGCCTGTCTGCTCCATTTGTTAAGTTTTCCCCATCCCATCCATCTACATCGGCTTCTGACATATGTCTGTCTAGTCTAGTTATCAGGCCTAAAGTCAAATTCTGGCTAGGGTGACCAGATAGTTATAGTTTTCAGAGGACCGTCCAGATGGTTTTCCTAATTTTCAACAAATGTCCCGGTTTTTGGGACAAAGATATATTCATTCTGCAAAGCAGAAATGAAATTGTGCTTTCCTTTCAAGAGACAGCTCTAAAGTAATTTAATGTAGTATATTCTTCTTTCAGACAGCACTGGAGGAGGTTGGCTGCATGCTCGCATTAGATTGAAGAAAGAGTAGGGAGGAGGTCAGTGGCTTGGGGTAGAGGTACTGCCACAGCTAATTTCACATACCGTAGACTTGTCAATTCATATATATATATATAGATATAGACATATATCTATATATATATATATATATATATATATTCCAACTGCTCCTGCTGTTCTTCCATTGATGGCCTTCCGGAGCTGGTGCACCATTGTGGGCGCAGGACCCATAAATAAATATCTCAAAGTAAATAGTAGAAAAGCGGCACCCCCAACAGTTGCTGAATAATGACAAAATTTATTTAAATCTTCAAAACCATTCCACAAGGCTTGTCAAGCCTTAATATATATATATTAAGAAGAAAAACGTTAGCCGTATGTTTATATCTGACTTTTCCTGGTTTTTGCTTCTTAAAACCTGGTAACCCTAATTCTGCCAGGAAAAATTAGTACTACCAATAATAAAAATACCTGCAGCAGGATGAATCTGCAAAGCTATAGAATCAACCATTATATAAACGAAAGTGTATCCTCATCAGAGAGGCTATCACAAGCCATGCAAGCATTGTCCAATGGGTACTGAAGTAACCATGCTGTTTTGATCAATCTCCTAAGTGTCAAGACCACCACAGAGACATCATATTGACTTCAAAACATGTTTGCACCACAGTACAAAGGATACATTCTGTGTGCATACATTGCATGTATAGTTGAAAGGTATTTTAATTGCCTGTCTACTCCATTTGTTAAGTTTTCCCCAGACCATCCATCTAAAGCAAATGTTGTGCACATTCCTCCTCTTTACCCTGAGTTTCTGGTTGACTGTCCTGGAGATGGACCATTCCAGCACCCACATGGATGTCTAGAGACAGCAGATACATATTACTGCCAACCCTTTTACTGGCCTGCACTGAAACCTGTGAATTTCTGACTAGATGACATAAAGGCTGACCCTCAACTTCTGTATGTGGTAGTGGAGTGGACTCATCATTTATCTCTTTGGTGATTTCCCCATGAAGAGTTGGGCCTTGGGCCTAGAAAGGCCTGCTTCTGAAGGGCCAGGGCTGCTTCCAGCAGGACCTCTGTGGAGGTGGGCAGGACACTGAAGGCTCCTGCAAGATGTCTGGCTCAGCTCAAGGTCCTCCCAAAATAAGCAGAACTTTAATGTGGTTTCTGCCTTTTACCTGTGGTACAACGTCATATGCCAAGAATGAAAGACAAAACCATTAATCTTTCAAGCACCACAGGAGAATGAGATACCCATCTAGTGGCTGAAGAGCACAATGTAAAACTAGAAAACCTGGGATCAATCCTGGCTTCCCTGCTTGAACAACTGTGTGAGCCTCAGTAAATATGTATTTCCCTGAGCCTCATTTTTTCATGATCACTTCAAAGGGCATCTTCAAATACATGTGTTCAGAGTGTGCATTATACAAAAAACTTTTCTGTTTGATTTAGTCGACTATAATGGTGGTCCACCTGCACTAAGAATCTAAGCCACACATAGGGCACACATAACAATTGAGGGCATGAATGATTTTGTTGATATTCAAAAACTATCACTTTTGATAAATGCCTCTCAATCCAGTGATATAATCTAATGTACTAAGGTGGTACGCTCTCACATGTCACAGAAAAGCACAATTTTAGTGCTAAAGAGATTTTGGCTTATGATTAAATGAGATTTGTTACAGAATTTACAGGGCAAATGTTTTCAGGACTCTGCTCATTCTCAGGCTCCTAGAGCCAAGACAAACACTTGGCTGTTCCACTTAATTTGTTGGCTCACCCACCTCCAGAGCTGGGCCCGTGTCTCTAGCTGGGCTTGTCTCTGGCCCTCCTTGTCTCTCCTGAGCTTTACAAGGCCTTGTAAGATACACTTCTTTCCAAGTCACTTCCAAAATGGTAACCTAAAAAAGAGATTTTTCCCTTATAATGTCAAGAGAAGATTTCAGAGGTGGGAGTATAAGGCGAGTAACACTGTTTGGGATCCCTCTGTGCCAGTCTTTAGAGAGGGATTCTCTTCATTACTTCCCCCACCTAACAACAGACTCTGCAACTCACTCCCTTCCAGCTCTGATTATCCATTTTGTTGCCATTGCTCTCCCATGTCCCTAATCTCACAGCTGATTTGTGCCCCAGCCCCTTATCAGCCACCATCCTCCTCCACTTTCATTATCCATTTAATGTTGCAATAATCACAAGGGTTGCTGTTAGGCCAAGTTGGAATTTTAATGTCCCTGTAGGAAATCACCTAAAGTCATATAGTTACAGAATTAAAACAGTAAATATAATGAGAACTCACTTTAAAATGTGTAATACATTTACCTGGTGACTCGCCTGATAATTAAAAAAGCAAAAAAACAGAAAGGCCATGTTAATGAAAACAACTATTTTACACGAATTAACCTGCTGAGTGCCTGGGACGTAATGGTTATGTCCTGGGCAGCACTGCTCGGTGCCCAGGACGTAACCGTTTTGTCCTGCACCAGGTCCTTGGGGGAAGCAGGGCCCCAGGGCAGGGCTGGAAGGGGAATCACTTTCCCTTCCACCCCGAGGCCCCAAGGTCACGTCGGATGCTGTCAACACACGATTATGCGCAGACCTCATCAGAGGTCGTCTCCCATTCTTCCATCGCGATCTGTCGTTTCTCCTTGATACAGGGGCAGGGGAAGTCAGAGAGGCATGAAAAAGGAAGGAAAGGCTTCTCCTTCCCTTTTCATGTCTCTCTGAGCATTCCTGCGGCACGATCGCATAGCGATTGTGCAGCAGGACTGCCAACATACACCAGGGATGTTTGTTTTTGGGAGGGAAATTGGCATAAGGAGAGCGACCCCTTTGGCAAGGGTCGCTCCTCAAGGGGGGGCATTTTATCCAAGGCCATTTCTGACCCCCGCTGGCCTATATTAATTAGGCCTATCTGCCCCCAGAGGGGGCAGAAGCCACTGGACACCAGGAATGTTTTTTTTTTTTTTTTTAGCTGGCATAAGAGGAGTGACTCCTTTGGCAAGGGTTGCTCCCCAAAGGGGGGGGCGTTTTTTCTAAGGCCTTTTCTGCTCCCCCGGGGGCAGATCGGCCTATATTAATTAGGCTGATCTTTCCCCGAGGGGGCAGAAACCACTAGACACAAGGGATATTTTTTTTTTGTTTACATTGATAACAGGAGCGACTCCTTAGGCAAGGGTCGCTCCCCAGGGGGAATGTTTTTTATTAGGCCTTTTCTGCCCCCAACCCCCCACCCCGCGGGGGCAGATCAGCCTATATTAACCCCTTTGCTGCCAGGCCTTTTCCCCTCCTGTGCCGAGCCTTTTTTTGGCTATATGTGGCAGTTCGCGCTTAGGCCCTCATAACTTTTGTTCACATAAGCTACCCACGCCAAATTTGCGTCGTTTTTTTCTAACATCCTAGGGATTCTAGCGGTACCCAGACTTTGTGGGTTCCCCTGAAGGAGACCAAGAAATTAGCCAAAATATAGTGAAAATGTTGTTTTTTTTCAAAAAAATTGGAAAAAAGGGCTGCAGAAGGCGGCTCGTGGTTTTTCCCCTGAAAATGGCATCAACAAAGGGTTTGCGGTGGCAGGATCACCATCTTCCCAGCTTTCAGGAACAGGCAGACTTGAATTAGAAAACCCAATTTTTCAATACAATTTTGACATTTTACTGGGACATACCCCATTTTTACTATTTTTTGTGCTTTCAGCCTCCTTCCAGCTAGAGACCGAAATGGGTGAGAAACCAATGCTGGATCCCAGAAAGCTAAACAATTCTGAAAAGTATACAAGAATCTGAATTTAGCAAGGGGTCATTTGTATAGATCCTGCAAGTGTTTCCTACAGAAAATAACAGCTGAAATAAAACAATATTGAAATTGAGGTAAAAAAAACAGCCATTTTTCTCCACGTTTTACTCTGTAACTTTTTCCTGCGATCTCAGATTTTTTAAAGCAATATACCGTTACGTCCGCTGGACTCTTCTGGTTGTGGGGATATATAGGGCTTGTAGGTTCATCAAGAACCCTAGGTACCCAGAGCCAATAAATGAGCTGCACCTTGCAATGGGTTTTTATTCTATACCGGGTATACAGCAATTCATTTGCTGAAATATAAAAAGTGAAAAATAGGTATCAAGAAAACCTTTGTATTTCCAAAATGGCCACAAAATAAGGTGTTGAGAAGCAGTGGTTATTTGCACATCTCTGAATTCCGGGGTGCCCACACTAGCATGTGAATTACAGGGCATTTCTCAAATAGACGTCTTTTTTACACACTTTCTTACATTTAGAAGGAAAAAATGTAGAGAAAGACAAGGGGCAAAAACACTTGTTTTGCTATTCTGTGTTCCCCCACATCTCCCGATAAAAATGGTACGTCACTTGCGTGGATAGGCCTAGCACCCGTGACAGGATATGCCCCAAAACACAACGTGGACACATCGCATTTTCACAAACAAAACAGAGCTGTTTTTTGCCAAGTGCCTAGCTGTGGATTTTGGCCTCTAGCTCAGCCGGCACCTAGGGAAACCTAGCAAACCTGCGCAGATTTGAAAACTAGACACCTAGGGGAATCCAAGATGGGGTCACTTGTGGGGCTCTGACCAGGTTCTGTTACCCAGATATCCTTTGCAAACCTCAAAATTTGGTCAAAAAAACACTTTTTCCTCTCGTTCAGGTGACAGAAAGTTCTGGAATCAGAGAGGAGCCACACATTTCCTTCCACCCACTGTTCCCCCAAATCTCCCAATAAAAAAGGTACCTGAGTTGTGTTGGTAGGCCTAGCGCCCACGAAAGGAAATGGCCCAAAACACAACGGGGACACATCACATTTTTTCACAGGAAACAGAGGTGTTTTTACAAAGTGCCTACCTGTGGATTGTGGCCTCTAGCTCAGCCGGCACCTGGGGAAAACTAGCAAACCAGCACATTTTTGAAAACTAGACATCTAGGGGAATCCGAAATGGGGTGACTTGTGGGGCTCTGACCAGGTTCTGTTACCCAGAATCCTTTGCAAACCTCAAAATTTGGCCAAAAAAAGGGGGCATAAAGCCCACGAGAGACAAGGGAAGATTTCTTTTTCAAAAAAAGAGGGTGGGGTTATGGCCATAACCCCACCCCCAATAAATGGGGACAAGTTATTCTGCCCACCGGTGGGCAGATGGGGCAATTACCCCCAATCCACTTCCTGGGAGGGCAGAAAGCCTACTAAATGTCAGGGAATAAAAAAAAAAAAATAGTGGGGTGGTGGCTACCAACCCATATGAGTATGGTTATGCCCCCACCCCAACTGAAGGGGGTAACAGTCTTTCATCTCTCCCCCGCACACTAAAAGATCTTATCCCAACGGCAAGCAAGAGGACATTTGATTATTTTGGGTTTTAGTTTTACATTTGGGCCATGAGAGCTTGGCTAACTCTCAAAATTGTCCCACTCGGAATGGTGAGGGCTGCCCTTTTTTGACTTTGGGACGCTGCCATGTAGAAAAATCTACGAGACCAGGACACATCTGAAAACTAAACATCTGGGTGAGTCCAGGGTGGTGTGCTTCACATGCACCCTGCAACATTTTCTTACCCACAATGCCCTGCAAACCTCCAACTTTGCTTGAAATCACAATTCCCATATTTTTGTGATGGAATCTTCCGGAATCTGCGTGAATCGCCAAAATTCCCACCACACAGCATTGCCGCATGTATACCGATAAAAATTCCACCCTACATGTTAGATTAAAAACCTTTTTTTCAAACAGCACTTTTAAACCCCCTTTGGTTCCTCCTCATTTTCAACATGTTTTTGGCTCTTCCCTGTCACAGGCACTTGGCTCACCTACCCAATGAGGAACCAGGAAAGATAGAATCCCCACCCGGGGTCTCCTTCCCACCGGTGAAGGGACACCCTAGTCCTCAGTGTCCGTTTAGCAGAGAGTACACAAATCAAGCGGAGTCACCAACTGGAGGAATAAAGAGAAGTTTATTACATGGATTATAGCTCGAGCTAATACAGAGTCCCAGGACAGTCAAGTGACTATCCTACGGAGGCTGCCCCTTCACTCTGGGGCACCCAACCTTATATACACACAAAACTGCTTAGTCAGAGGACAACTCCACCCCTAGCGTATTCAAGGTCCTCTGCGCCTTCAGAATATTTCAGGGATACACGTGTGGTGGGAGAAGGTACAGATGCAGCTGGCAGGAGGTGGCAGGAGGTGGCAACGACCTGTACGAACCTGTTCTGGCAGTTACTGATTAAGCACAAACATTCTCGGAACTACGGTTAGAACAAGTAAATTACAGCGATAAGCAGATTGCAGCCCAAGGCTGTGAACACAAGGTCAATCATCAAAGTTCAGGAGGTTTGTCGAGCACATGGCAACATAATAAAGATAAACAGATGCCTAGCAGCTATGGTGTATGATTAAGTTTATGTACATTTTCTCAATCCCGCCTTTTGCCATTTTGAAGCAAGTTTGAACGTCATTCAGTGTCTGTTAATGGACATAAGGTCTTTTATCTCCTGCTCAAGGGACAGCATAGCCGTGTGTTGAGGAGGGCGAACAGGCCAGGGGGCAAGGGATGCCATACAGCAACTGCACAAAGCAGGTAGGCACTGTACACAAAGACAACAGGTGAGGAATACAGCAGCGAGCACAAAAAGGAATATTAGTATCTTCCAGCCCCATTGGGAAATCAAACCCCAAAACCATTCGGTTAAGGACCATGTTCCTTCGTCTTGGTGTATTGTGCAAGCTATCATATGCAACCTTTGAATAGCTTTATACACTGAAGGGGCATTGTCTGGTATATAAACGCAGCAGCTCGATCCGATCAAAGTACAAACTCCACCACGGTCCGCCAAGACGATGTCAAGAACCATTCTGTTTTGAAGAGTAACAAGGCGGTCAGCAGCGAGCTCTGCAGTGATTTTACTCAGAGCTCCTGCTGTTTCATTTATTGTTGCTTCCACGACTCGTGTGAGATGTCTGATATCCCTACTGTTCATCATAGGGCCCCAAAATGGAAGGACTCCTTTAAAGTAGTCCAATGCTTCTTGTGCTGAGGTATCTTCTGCAGATATTACCCCTCTCCGAGTCCTGTGGTGTTGAGGGCCAGCTGTGTAAGTTGGTGGTAGTAACCAAGCAATGTAACACGTGCCGGTCCAGGTGGGTACCAAGGAGGTGTAGGCATTATTACCACAAACAAAATACGAGTTTCGTGATGGTATCATGGTAGGCCAATTAGTTCCATTCAATATTACTGTAGCATTACAGTTACTGGCACCTACACTTCTATTACCACTTTTCTGAAAACAAAGTGGAGCCTTGACCTGTGTTACAAAAAATCTTCGGCCAATCCGGGGTGTGGTATTAAAGGATAAAAAATATATGTCAGTAGATCTATTTCGTCGGTCAGCATATTCTGACTTTTCTTCCTTTGTTCCATAAACTCTCGTTCCAGTGGGCCAGCATAACCAGTATAGGTGGGTGACCAATAGTCCGGAATTAGTAGCATCCATTGAGGTAGCCCAAATGGCTGATAGTTCATACCAGACGCTGCAGGAGCCATCAAAAGAAAAAGGGAATGAAATAAATGGCAACCTTCTTTGCACGGAACTCGGTAGCAACCCACATATCCAACAATTTGTTCTATTTACAGCCAGCTGATGTTGATGTAACATAGATATGAAGGTATTGTTTTCATATTCCTTACGCCGTCCTTCCTCATGGGGTGGTAAGGAAACATGGCTGTGTTCTGAAGACAGTGGCGTAGTTGGTGAGAATCAGAATCATGTATTACCCACCCAATGCAGGACAGAAGTACCAAAAATAGTATTGTTATGGTGAGACAAATGATTCGTGGGCCTAATAGTCTTTTTAAATTACTTATTTTCTTCCTTTTCCTCTTGTCTTCTTGTATAACACCCATTTCTCTTTATTGCTTGTCCCACTAGCAGTTCAGTCCGACCTAAGTGCTGGCCGTGACTGGTGGTTGCTTCACTGTGGGGTGATACCAGCAGTCCTATTGACACACTCTGGTCCACCCCGACAGACAAAATCACGGCCCTGCAGCTATCGTCAGACTTAGTACAGGGGACAAGCAATCAGTTCATTGTTCATTTTCTTATTTTTGTGGGCGGAAATCGTATCTTGTGGACTGTGGTGTGGTATGGTATGGTCAGGAAACAATTATTCAGTGTAACCTAAATCTGAGGGAACATCCTGCAGCACACTGTCGTTCTGTTTTTTATCACTCCATGTAGTGTTGCTGAAATGGTCCTCAGTCGTCGGGTGGTCACCACTTTTTATTTCGTCAGAGGGTACGAGTAGGGGTACTTTCTTACAGTGGAAGGCATGTATCCAATTCTTAGCTCCCTCGACTTTAACTGCTGTTCGAGTAGCAAGAAGGACCTGTTGCGGACCTTTTCATCGAGGTTCGAGACGCTTTTTCCACTGGAAATTCTTTGTGCGAACCCAGTCGCCAGGTAGCATCTTGTGACCTGGATCAGTGGATACAGATGGGAGTGCTTCACGCACCTGTTGGTGAATAGAACGCAAAGAATTAGTGAGTTCATTTAAATAGCCCATCAAAACAGGATGTTCTAGTTCCGAGTACTTGTGAGGTCGAGGGACCCCTCCAGACATTTTCTGGCCTTCCCATCACTATCTCATGGGGTGACAACCCTGATCTAGAGTGAGGCGTCATCCTGACAGACATTAAAGCCTGGGGCAACGCGTCCGGCCACTGTATACCGCGTTCTGCGCATATCTTTGACATCTTCAGTTTAAGTGTGCCATTATATTTTTCAACTAGTCCTGCTGACTGGGGGTGGTTAGCTGCATGAAACTTCTGGCGGAGGCCCAACCCTTCACACACCCTTTTCATCACCTGCCCTACAAAACGACTCCCATTATCTGACCAGACACAGCTTGGGACCCCAAACAGTGGGAAGAACTCCTTCAGAAGTACCTTTGCGGTAGTAAGGGCAGTATTATCTTTAGTAGGGTAAGCTTCTACCCACTTACTAAACATACAGACCACAACTAGGACATATTTCAAGTTGTTACACCTTTCCATCTCAATATAATCCATTTGTAGTACTTCAAAGGGATACGTTGGTGGTGAAAAATGCCCAGCGGGGACTGAGGCACCCTTCCCTATGTTATGTTGTAAACAAATCATGCAGGATTGAACCAGTTGGTCAGCTACTCTTCTGATATTATTAGACCAAACCGGATCAAGCAAATTACGGATGCTTTTCGCACTAACGTGTGCAGGACCATGGGCCATAGTCACTACTGGTAGAACTAATGCATCGGGTAACATCTATCTTTCCCTCTGTGACAGATCTGTCCAGCACAGCGTATTTTCATCTAACTTCCCTTCTTCCCATTCCTTTCTCTCATGTTCAGTTGCCTCATCCTGTATCTTCTTGAAACTCTCTACTGTGTTCCCAAATAGTTCATGGGGACAAACCTTCTCTGTACTATCTACCACATACATGTGTCCTGTCTTTGCATACGCTGTATCTTTTGCTGTCTGATCGGCTAGAGCGTTGTCCCGTCCAGTTTCATCTGTCACCTTTTTGTGTGCACTACACTTCATGATAGCCATTGTTTTGGTCAATGCCAGGGCAGAAAGTAAGTTAGTTATAAGGGTCCCATGTTGAATACGTGTCCCATGTGAGGTGAGGAATCCTCGTTCTGCCCACAAGCGACCAAAATTGTGTGCTACGCCAAATGCATACTGGCTGTCCGTGTAAACATTCACATTAAGTCCTTTACTTAACTCACAGGCTCGTGTTAGAGCTATTAATTCTGCGGCCTGAGCAGAGTTATGTGGTATTCTAGCTGTTTCAACTACAGTGGTAGCTGTTGTAACTGCATAGGCTGCAGAGGTAGTGCCATCAGGTAGCTTGATGCATGAGCCATCTACATATAATATGCCTTCAGGGTCTTTCAGTGGAGTGTCCTGTAAGTCCACTCTCCCTGTTGTTTCATCCTCCTTCCGGAGAATGCAGTCATGTATGTCATCATAAGAATCTTCAGTTTTTTCAGTAATTGGCAATAAGGTGGCCGGATTGAGCGTGTTGCACCTTTTTAATGTTATACGACTAGCTAAAAGTGTCAGTTCATAAGTAGTTAATCGTGCATTAGTAAGATGCTGTGTTTTTGTTTTGTTTAATAGTGCGTCAACAGTGTGTGGGCCCAACAGGGTGAGGGGTGAATCCATGACTATCCCGGTCGACTGGCGCACTGCGACCGCTGCAGGAGCTACTGCCCGTAGACAACTCGGGAGTGCACGGGCCACTGGATCCAGTAGAGCTGAAAAATAAGCACAGGGGCGTTGTTTGCTGCCATGCTCTTGGGTTAACACTGATAGTGAACATCCATTTCTCTCGCTCACATATAACTGAAAATCTATACGATAATCAGGCGTACCCAGTACAGGTGCTGTGCAGAGTGTATTTTTCAATTCATCAAAACCAAACTGAAAATCGTCATTCCATTCAATTGTTTCAGGACAATCTTTGTGGGTGAGATGCAAAAACGGTTTTATCAAAAGAGAATAATTAGGAATCCATTGACGACAGAAGGAGGTAATACCTATAAAGGCCCTAACCTCTCTCTGTGTCCTTGGAACCGGTATGTCTCGTCTAGCTTGTATTCTCTCAGCCGTCAACGTATGTCCCTCCTTAGACAGGAGGAGTCCTAGGTATATAACCTCCTGTCTACAATATTGCAATTTGGAGAGGGAGACCTTATGGTGATGGTGTGCAAGATGTTTCAATAAGGCTATAGTATCTGTTTTACAATTTTGTTCTGAAGTGTATGCTATTAAAAGGTCATCCACATATTGAACCAGCGTCGAGGAGCAAGGAAAAACAAGGGTACCTAATTGACCCTTGAGGGCCTGGCTAAAAATGCTAGGCGATTCAGTATAGCTTTGTGGAGCGCGACAGATTCGGAAACTGTGACCACCCAGTGAAAACCCAAAGATGTGTCTGCTATCTGGATGAATGAGAATGCTAAAGAATGCATTCTTAAGATCGATAACAGAGGGGGGGGCATGGCCAAGATGGCGGCTGGAGCGGTAGCTTAATCTTAGAGCTCCGCTCTCGGCCCACCGTTTCTTCAAAATCCTGTGCCCTGCTGTGACCCAAAGCGCCTGGGATTACAGCGCAACCACTCCCGGGTATAATCGGAAGTTCTGGGAGTTCGGTGTTCCGGAAGGCGCGGCCATCGTGGTGGATCCAGCGATCGCGGATCGAAGTGGCCGCCATAGCGGAGGACCGCGGCCATCGCTAGAGCGCGTTGCGCGCCGAACAAAGAGGAGGTAGGGAGAGCGCCCGGCCTCCTCGCCCCTCGACGAGCTCCCTTGTCCCGACGATTGGACTGAAGAGCGGGAGGTGCTCCTCACTCCAGAGCGAGCGCCCCATCCGGGCTGGGCCCGGCCGCACGCCTCGTGGAACGATAGGGAGCGGCGGATGCTAGCACCAGACGCTCGGGCCCATCCTGCCCCCAACGCGGGACCATCACTCGTGCACATTGTGCGCCGAAACAAGAGGAGGTAGGGAGAGCGCCCGGCAGCCTCGTACCTTGACGAGCGTCCCCCGATGTGCCGCCCGGATTGGGGAACGGGAGACGCCCTTCGTCCCTGAGAGGGCGCCCCACCCGGGCTGGTCCCCGTGGGATGATCAATGGTGATTTATACCTACACTGAATGCCTGGGGCCTATTCAACTACCCACGGGGGGAGAAACATCGTCCCCCACCACGGTGCCACACGAGAGCCCCGGACCTAACGTGCATGGCCTAAATCCCCCAATGAGGGAGACCTAGGGAACGGCCTTCCACAGCCTCCAGATATCATCGTTGGAGCCCTCAATAATCATAGCTGCAGGTTTTCCCTTGGCCTCGGTTCATGAACAGCCCCCCCCGCCCTGGCGCAGGGCCCCGCATGGTGTGCCGGATCTAGCTGAGCCCCTCGTACGGGCCGTGGGGCCCGCTGCCGCATTGCCAGGGGCACTTATGAAACACACTGGGCCCCAATCCATGGAGGCGCAAACAACATCAAAATGAACACCAACAATAGCATGAGCAATGGAACCCCTTATTAATTTGGAAAGCGGCTGAAACGAATATCGTGTTGGGCAGAGACCGGAGGTATAAGCGGACCCCCAGCAAACACCTGTCCATTAATCCCAGTGGAACGCTTCTGTGCACGATTTCAAAGAACCATGGTCAAACCAAAACACCCCAAGACAGGGCCGCTAGGAGATGGTGATCCTCCCCTGCCATCTGGACATCCAGACAAGCAATCGGACACTTCCCTACAACTCAATGAAACACTCCGCACGCACTCCCTCCAATTCGATAAAATAATGCAAGCAATAATGGACACTAAGGGGGTCATTCTGACCCCGGTGGTCTAAGACCGCCGGGGCCAGGGTCGGCGGGAGCACCGCCGACAGGCCGGCGGTGCTCCGCAGGGCATTCTGACCGCGGCGGTTCGGCCGCGGTCAGAAGAGGCAAACCGGCGGTCTCCCGCCGGTTTACCGCTGCCCTTAGAATCCCCCATGGCGGCGCAGCTTGCTGCGCCGCCATGGGGGATTCTGACAACCCCTACCGCCATCCTGTTCCTGGCGGTTCGCCCGCCAGGAACAGGATGGCGGTAGGGGGTGCCTCGGGGCCCCTGGGGGCCCCTGCCGTGCCCATGCCAATGGCATGGGCATGGGCACGGCAGAGGCCCCCGTAAGAGGGCCCCGAAAAGTATTTCAGTGTCTGCTAAGCAGACACTGAAATACGCGACGGGTGCAACTGCACCCGTCGCACCCCTGCAACTACGCCGGCTCAATTCTGAGCCGGCGTCCTCGTTGCAGGGGCATTTCCTCTGGGCCGGCGGGCGCTCTTTTGGAGAGCACCCGCCGGCCCAGAGGAAATGTCTGAATGGCCGCCGCGGTGCGGTCATTCAGCGGCGGTACCCTGGCGGACGGCCTCCGCCGTCCGCCAGGGTCAGAATGAGGCCCTAAATCCTCGCTGGAAGGGAAAATTGACGCCGCAGTACTGGAAGTCTCACTGCTACGTGCCGACCACCGCAAATTAACAGAAAGGGTCCATGACACTGAAACGACCCTGAAAACCATCCAACCAGAAGTATTGGCTATGAAAACTAAAATGCAACAAATGGAACTGGACATAGCTCAATTACAACGCAGAGCGGAAGAAGCTGAAGGACGCTCCAGACGCAATAACATCAGATTCCTCGGAATCCCAGAACATATGGAATCCCCCAAGGCAGAGGTGTTTTTGGAGTCCTGGTTGAAGAACATACTTACAGAACAGTCCCCTGGTACAACACCAGTGATCGAAAGGGCGCACAGAATCCCGAACAACCCGCCCCGCCCTGGAGCTCCGCCTCGACCACTAATAGCACGCTTCATGAATTATAGGGACAGAGACCTGGTGCTCCAATGCTTCAGAACGTCAAACCAGATCCAGCTGGAAAATAGTAGGGTCACAGCTTACCCTGACTACACTATGGAGGTACAGCGCAGAAGAGGAGCGTATAACAAGGTCAAACAGTTGCTGCGTGAAAAAGGGATTACCTACTCCCTCATGTTCCCAGCGCGACTACGCATAGTAACGGACGAGACAACCCTAATGTTCCCCACACCTGAAGATGCATGGACATGGATCCACGCAAAAGGTCTGGTAGACCCAACCAAAGAAGACACACCTACCGAAGAATGGACTACCGCTTGCCCCAGAAAGAAAAGGAAAAAACCTAAAACGTCCTCTCGCCCCACAAAAGCGCAAATGGCGTTACACCAAGCACAAACACTAAAAGACACTAACTCCTTTGCCCGTGCGATGATGGACCTTAGGAGTGAATCGGACACTAACGACACTACCTCACATGGGGGCGACACAAGCCCTACTCCCTCCCCACTGCTAGTGGGCCCAGACCTTACCCCACGATCGGCAGACGAACTTTAAAAGGAAAAGATCGGTGCCCGCGGTCCCCCCCGGGCGGCGGCAACAACTGAGGTGCAGCCCGCCTTCACTATTGGGGCTCTCTCCTTGGAATCTTCTGTGGACAACAGTCCTCAACTTAAGAATCAATGACTGAATCCTTGATAAACTGTACAAATGCGCTTGGGCCAGCAGAGGCAGAGTCGTATCCTGACGGTGGGCCTCCCAAGGGCCCGACCTCGTCCATCCACGACCCCCTAAAACCTGAACGGTTTCCGAATGGACCTGACTTCCCCGGAAGTCATCTTAGGCACCGGTTGTGCCACTTTGTCTAACGAACGGACATTGTCCGTAATATCCTTTTGGTTGGAATATTCTTTTCTTTATCTTTCTCTCTTAACCCACTATGGGATTCTTTTTCCCTCCTCGACGCGCGAGAGATGGTTGGGCGTGGGATGGGGTTGGTTGGGGCGGGTGGGTGCGGGTGGGACGGGGGGGTCCTGAGGGATGGAGTGGCTCGAGCTAATACTGATTAGACAGCACCCACCAATTCCCACACAACGCAATGAACAAGGAACCTATATATAACTTAATAACCTGGAATGTGAAGGGCATGGCCGGTGCCAGTAAACGTCATAGAGTACATGCATATCTAAAGCGCCACCATACACACATAGCAATATTGCAGGAAACACACATTACAACTGCATAGGCTGCCCGGCTGGAAAAACACTGGTCGGGCTCAATATACAGCGCTGGGGACTCATCCTTTGCTAGAGGGGTGCTGGTCTGGATTGCCCCGGGGGTCCCCTTCACAGTACAACATAGCATAAAAGACAAGGACGGTAGGTTTATACAATTAAAAGGGCTACTGGACGGGGAGGAGCTCGCGATAAATGGACTATACGTCCCTAATATTAAGCAAGGTGAATTCTTACAAACAACAATATCGCAACTAACCAACGACCTAACAACATCATGCATCTGGGGAGGGGACATGAACTGCGTCCCACACGTCGATAAAGATAGATCTCATCCCCCATTAGTGGCCACCCTCCCAATGAAAAATTCCCAAGCTTTAGGTACTTGGATAGAAGAACGCCGGCTGACAGATATATGGAGGCACTTGCATCCACATAAAAGAGAATATTCTTATTATTCCCCAGTACACCAATTGTATACCCGGATAGACCTCATCCTTACCTCACGGAACATAACACACAAAATAATGAATGCAGAGTACTCTGCCAGGGTACTCTCGGATCACTGCCCACTCAAAGCACAAATCCGATGGGGCAAGCCCCGCTCATGTATACCAACTTGGCGGCGGCAAACGCAATTATTACAAGACCCGCCATTCAGGAAGGACATAGCCACGCATATATCAGCTTATTTTAGGTTGAATGCTGGGACAACTAGCTCTAGAGCTATTGAATGGGACGCACATAAGACAGTCATAAGGGGGGTATGTATCTCAACCACAGTCTGAGTACGTCAGACTTTAGTGTGCGATCTCCGAGCATTGGAACAAGAGATCCAAACCTCTGAATGCGAACTTGCTAAAGGCACCATAACCCTTGCGAAATTTACTGATCTGCGCTCTAAATGGACTGACGCAGTTAGCCGCCTTAGGCATTACGACTATCGTCACTATTTAGCTCGTACACACGCTGAAGGCGACAGATCTGGCAAATTATTAGCATGGCTCATAAACAATGAACGCCGGAATCTCCCCATTGGGGCTATTCGTCTGGAATCTGGGTCGATAGTAAACACGCAGGCAGAGATAAATAATGCTTTCAGAGAGTATATAGCTCACTGTATCAACCACGTCCACCTCCCACTAATGCTCAACTAAAAGACTTCTTCAGTGGTATCACCTTGACTCGTTTATCTGCTGCCCACGCGACAGACTTAGACAGACCAATAGAGATAGCTGAAATTCAGAGCGCACTACAACAGTTAACGCATGGCAAAGCACCTGGTAGCGATGGTATTCCCATTGAATACTACACCACGTTCCAACCCCAGATTCTGACACCATACCTAATAATGTTAAGGGAGGCTCTAGAGCGAAACCAGCTCCCCGACACATGCCGGGAAGCACTGATAGCAGTACTGCTGAAAGCGGGCTGTGACCCTCTAGATGTTCGCTCATATAGGCCATTATCACTGCTAAATACTGATTGTAAATTACTTGGTAAGATTTTAGCCAACCGCCTGCTACCGCGCATAGCTGAACTGGTCCATCAGGACCAGGCAGGCTTCATACCCGGGCGCAGCACCTTCAGCAACATCAGGAATCTGTTACGCCTGATGGGAAACTCTCCAGCGAATGATGAGCTGCAAGTTGCAGCTCACTGGACATTGAAAAGGCGTTCGATACACTGGGATGGCCTTTCTTAATAGAAACACTCAATCGAATGGGTTTTGGGCGAACATACATCGGCTGGGTGGAAACACTATACGCTGGCCCGGTGGCCAGGGTCAAGACTGGCGACACGATTTCCGAAAAATTCAACATTGGAAGAGGCACCAGGCAAGGATGTCCACTATCCCCACTCCTATTTGCACTAGCCATCGAGCCCCTGGCCGCCCGTCTCCGTGTAATGGCTCCCATATGGGGCATCCTTGATGGCCAGTCGCACCAGATAGTTTCCTTATATGCAGATGATGCCCTTATTTTTCTACGTGATTATGCTACGGCCATCCCGGGCCTGCTGGAACTCCTTAAAAAATACAGCGAGGTAGCCGGCTAACAGTTAACTGGGCAAAATCCTGTATATTCCCCTTACACCCGGTCCCCGAGACTCTCAGAACGCAATCAAGCCTGGGTGGCTTGAAATGGTGTTATATCACATTCAAATACCTAGGTGTAAATATATTTCATGACAATCAAGACCTAAGAGATGGCAACCTTGGTCAAGTGATCGGATCAACGAGGGGCTCCTTGCCCTTCTGGTGCTCACTCCCATTGTCTCCCATGGGCAGAATTGCCATTGCAAAGATGATAGTGCTCCCGCGCCTCCTCTATTATTTCAGGGCATTGCCCCTAACATTGCCGAGCTCCTTTTTTAAACAACTGAATAGCCTATTAACAGACCTAATATGGGGCAAGGGACGCAGACGCGTCGCATTAGCAAAAATAACCCAGCCACTTAAACTAGGGGGGCTGGGCGCCCCCAAGTATGAAGCGTATTATGCAGCTTCCCAGATACAATGGATAACCACCTGGTTGGGAAATCCCACCGGAGCGGAAGCACAGAAGGCGCTGGCTGATCTCGATGGAACGGAGGTTCTGCAATACCTCATGAATCGGACAAATCCTAGACACACAAGTAATATGCTACTGACCACAGCACACTGGGCCTGGGGACGCTATGTACTGCGAAACAGTAAAGACCCGCAGTACTCCCCCAGGATACCACTATTGGCACACCCATCGCTGGCAAATATTGCGGTCACGCTGGGTCTGAACGCTTGGGTCAGGAGAGGTATACACACACTTGGAGACATTTACCAAGAAGGGCAACTTCAATCATGGATCATTAGCCGATAAACACGAATTGGGTCAGGGGGGTTTCATAGCCTACGCCGCAATCAGACAGGTAATACGAGAGTCCTGGAGAAAAGGCAGCTCGGAACCAGAAGTCTCCCCCTTGCTCCATGAGCTACTGGGGAACATCAATGTTTCATCGAGCATTTCAAATATATATTGCATCCTCACCTCCCATACCGAACACAAACAGGAACAAGCGAAGAACAGATGGGATAGTGTGCTACCAGAGCCCTTAACACTTAACTTATGGGAACAGGCGATGAGAGTGATCCGAGAGGTCTCGCGCAATCCCCGCTTTCGATATACTCAGTTTAATTATGTACATCAGACTTATTTAGCACCACACCGTATTACACGCATGTTCCCCCTTTCACCCCAGACATGCCCCAGATGCAATACAGAAGAAGCCACCTTTTATCACATGACTTGGGAATGTCTCCCGGTTAGGAACACTTGGATAGCCATAACATCGTTATTGACTGAATGGACGAACATTCCAAAATCCCCCACTCCTGAAGTATGCTTATTGGGTATAACACCCCTCTCCAAGAAACACAAACGATCATATAAATGCATCGCCCTGGCCTTGGTGCTATATAGACGCCTTATTGCCATGCACTGGAAGGCCCCGGGCGCCCCTACGACCGCCCAATGGCGAGAAGAGGTAATACGCTGGGCTAAAGCAGAATCACAGACCCTACAAAATATGCTGGAGAAGGGTATTCCAGTAAAAGGCCTAAAGGTATGGAATACATTCGTGATAGCAGCAGAAAACAAGGATGACGTTCGTCCTCCCTAAAACAATACAGTAACACAACCCCCGTTACTTCTGCAGCAAATGGAATCATTACTACAAAGATTGACCGAAACGCTCGGTGAAAGAGATACACCAACACAGAATCTGAAATAAATTGCGTAAAAATCCCAGTCAGCTCTATAGAGATGCTGAAAATGAGCAGCGCTACCTCTCCCCATCCCGACATATAATTCACGCAGCTGCTGCCTCCCCCCCGCCTGCCCCCTCTCCTCCCTTCCTGACTGTACCCACCGCGCCCACTCTATCTCTCTGTTTAATTTCCTTTGCTATATTTCTCTGATTATCTACTGACGTTGCACATACTAAACTACTGAATGTCTTAAAAATATAATCTGTAATGCACAACTGTGCTGCGGTTGAACTGTGACATGTAGTGCGTGCTTATAACGACAGTCATGTACAACGCGTCTCGAATACACTGTAATCTTGGTTATTTTATTTGTAAGTTGCCACCTGGCTGATAAAACAATAAAATATATCTAAAAAAAAAAAAAGATCGATAACAGAGAACCAAGTAGCGGAGGCAGGTATCATTGTTAATAATGTCGTAATGTCAGGAACAACAGGGAACTGGGGTATTACAATCTTATTGACCGCCCGTAAATCAATAACAAATCGGAGTCCTGCAGACATGGTGCCATCAGATAATTTTTTATGAACAGGAAGGACAGGACTGTTACAATCATTACCACGCGTTTCTTCAATGACACCCAAATCAATCAACTGGGTCACAATATTTTTGAGTTGTTGTTCAATGTGTTGGGATAATTTGTATTGGGGAAGACGAGGCAATTTGGCATTGGCTTTCAAGCGTATGACATACGGTGGTATGTCCAGACATCCAACATCGTCCTTATGTGTGGCCCATAAAATGTCTGGCAAATCTCCAAGTTCGGTGGAAGTGGTTTTGACAAAAATTGTGACGGGGAAATATTTGGACCTAAAGTGACATGAACTCCATCCGGAAAGCAATAAATGGTGGCGTACAATTTCTTTAATAGGTCCAAACCCAATACATTCTCACTACAGGCCGAAGTAAGAATGAGAGGGGAGCTAATGGTGTAAGGACCTATAGCAACATGCAGCAGCTGGGAGACTGGGTTAGCCACCGGAACACCAGAAAAACCCATAGAGACGTTAATATTGCCAGACAGAGAGACCCCTTGGACCTCTTCCTGTTTAACAGAACTTTTGGTGGCCCCAGTATCTACCAAAAAATCATGTGAAGTACCGTCTAATTGTACCTCAGCGTGAGGGCCATTCTGCCTAACAGGAATAGAAACTGGTCCCACCCCCCTCTGTCGAAGGCTGTCCTAGTCCAAGTAGGACCCCTGACCTTCATACGCATCATAGTCGTCATTAAAATATTGATGCTATGATGAAGCATCAAAATAATTCGGGCGGGGGGTACTGTGGGACCGTGAAGGGGCCTGCTGGCGGGGTCTGTCTGCAGGACCAGACCTACCACGTGGTCTGTTGTCCTGTTGCGGTGGGGGCATGGGGCGGCCTGTGGAGTTGTCCTTATTGGGGGCAGTCATTCTTCCAGTGGCCCTCCTGCTTGCAATAGGGGCACTGATTGTAGGAGAGGGAAGAACGGGGAGGGCGTTGGGACTGCCTTCTCTCATTGGGAGGTCCTTGTGACCTTGATCTGGACTGCTGTTGACGGGGCTGAGGGTAGGCCTGCTGAAATAACACCTTGGTTTTCAACTCCTTCGTTTTTTTCTCATTCTTTTCTTGTTCTTCTATCTCCCTGTTCTCATAATATTGGGCCATTGTCAGTATTCCAGTGGCAGTAGAGACTGGCCACGTACTTTCACACAATTTCAATTTTCCCTTTATGTCTGGTAATAAATTGTCCACGAATTTGTCAACAAAGTCTTATCCCCCCTTCAGTAGTCATGTCTTGGCCGCTGTAATCAGAAAAGACACCCTCAAACCTTGTATAAAAGTCTGAAACACCCTTGTACTTTTTCTGTTTACAGGCGGCCAATTTATCCTGTGTGGTGCAAGTATGGTCTTCATTAAATCCAGTGGGAGAGCCAATATAAGTGGGTCTGGTTTCGCTCCCCCAACCCTGTCCCTTTCTGCTGCTTGCAATTGGTCCCATGTGCCCCCTAGTTCAGCATGGTCGTGCCTCCGTACTTTTGACCATACTTCCTGCGGCACTACTGCTGCCATTAACATGTCAATATCGGACAACGTCATAGTACAGGATGCAAGAATTTGTTGCAGTTCTTTATAATATCCTGCAGGATTCTTACGGGGGTCAGGTAAGGTGGCTTTTAGGGTATATGTTTCAGATCTTTTCCATGGGGTGTGTACCCACATTTGTTGAAAATGCCCTGCGGTAATAACTTGGCCAGCGTTATCCATCACCGGCTCTCGCCAAACCGGCTGAACCTCTCTCATGGGAAACATGGATGCCCTTATAGAAGGGCTACATGTCCACAGGCGGTCCCTATATACGAGAAGAGTAACAATATAATCATGTAGACCAGAACCAAACGGCAGTCCAGTAGAGGCGTGTTTTCGGAGGTCCACCAGTCCCGCGGGAGCTGAGGAACCATCATCCTCATATTCTTGTATTATAATGTTGCACATAAGGGTGGCTGCATGTAACTGAACTAAACTATCCCATTGTTTCATAGTGTGGACAATGTCCCTGACCCCATAGTCATTCCAATTAGTCATCCACCTCCGTGTCATTTCTTCAATGACATCTTCCTCTTGTGAATTAGAGAACAAGTGTCCGCGGAGGGTGCACTTTCACGGGGTCATGGGACGGGGGGTATGTGTGGTGTCTAAACAGGAGTCAGGGGTGGGCCAAACGGGGGCCAGTCGAGGGGTGTGTACAGTCGGGCGGGGTGTATCCTCTATAAGTCTGGTGTCAGGAGGGGTGGTGGTGGGTGTCAGAGCACTCGCCTGAGATCCAACCGGGGGTGGCACAATAGGGTCACCTGGTGCAGGTTGAGGATGTAGTGTAGGATATATTGGTGGAGTATATAACGGGGGCTTATCTAACATATCGTTTAAAAGGGGGTCTTCCTCTTGTGGCTTATCCACTACTGTCCTGGAAGGGTAACACTTATCAGTTTGTAAGTGAAGCCTTCGGTCATGTTCTAAAATTTTCTGTTGATGTTCAGCTACGTCAGAGTCATATACCTTTTCAGTCACCGTCCTGGTCTTATGTCTCTGTAATTCTTTCTCTGCCTTCCTACGTCTTTGGTCTGCTTCTTTCTGCCAAGTCCGTAGTGAATCAAACCTCCCTGGTCTACTTTTTGTCTCAAACAAACGTTCCTGTAAATAGTCTAATTTATCTTTATCAAATGTCCCGTGAATAGGCCATTGTAAATCAGAACTACCTTTGGTTCTTTTTCTCCATATATCAGACAAGATAATCGGACCTATGCCATATTTAACATATATATCATGATTCGGAGTCCTGGGAGGAGCGGGGCATGTTTCCTCCAGGCGGGAGTCCGTACTGCAAAGACAACAACACAATTTCCTGAAACAACTGAACGCTGGCATTCTTCCAGTATTTAAAAAAAAAAAAAAATCTTACACCAGTGGTTTGAATACACCAAGTGAGTGGCAAATATGCCCTTTGCTTCCTGTATACTTAAATGACAACTGAGGTCAGTCTTACCACTGACGTCGATCTTTGCAAAGAGCAATAGAAACAGTACAATACTCACAGACCTATTTTTAGACAGGAATCTTTCAACCTCCGTCCTTACCTGACACTTCTGTTATAGTCCGACAGTTGGGGACTCCAGTAGTTCACGGAAAACAGAGTCCCGAATTCAGACAGCGCCAGGAGAAGTTGAGCCATCTGGAAGACACACAGTGGAGATCCGCAGGTCCACGACAGAGAACGAAGCTCAGAATCCGGTGAGGGGCGCCTCCCTTGGAAATCCAGTCGTGAGTCCACCGTCACATGGTAGGTCCCCTGGATGCCTGACTCAGGTCCCTGTTTGGGCGCCAACTGAGGAACCAGGAAAGATAGAATCCCCACCCGGGGTCTCCTTCCCAGCGGTGGAGGGACACCCTAGTCCTCAGGGTCCGTTTAGCAGAGAGTACACAAATCAAGCGGAGTCACCAACTGGAGGAATAAAGTGAAGTTTATTACATGGATTATAGCTCGAGCTAATACAGAGTCCAAGGACAGTCAAGTGACTATCCTACGGAGGCTGCCCCTTCACTCTGGGGCACCCAACCTTATATACACACAAAACTGCTTAGTCAGAGGACAACTCCACCCCTAGCGTATTCAAGGTCCTCTGCGGCCTTCAGAATATTTCAGGGATACACGTGTGGTGGGAGAAGGTACAGATGCAGCTGGCAGGAGGTGGCAACGACCTGTACGAACCTGTTCTGGCAGTTACTGATTAAGCACAAACATTCTCGGAACTACGGTTAGAACAAGTAAATTACAGCGATAAGCAGATTGCAGCCTAAGGCTGTGAACACAAGGTCAATCATCAAAGTTCAGGAGGTTTGTCGAGCACATGGCAACATAATAAAGATAAACAGATGCCTAGCAGCTATGGTGTATGATTAAGTTTATGTACATTTTCTCACCAAGTGAGGTATCATTTTTACCGAGCGACTGAATGAAACGTTGGGTGGTAAGAAATTTGTGCTGGTCCGGTGATCCCACACAGAAATGTGGGAAAACACTGGGGGATTCACACAAGTCACACCTCCCTGGACTCCCTCGGGTGTCTAGTTTTCAGAAATGTTTGGGTTTGGTAGGGTTCCTTAGATGGCTGCTGAGCCCAGGACCAAAAATGCAGGTATCCCACACAAAAATAGGTAGTTTTGTATTTGATCATTGTGATGTGTCCATGTAGTGTTTTGGGGCATTTCCTTTCACAGCACTAGGCCTACCCTTACAAAAGAGGTACCATTTTTGTCAAGAGACTTGGGGGAATGCTGGGTGGAGGGAAATTTGTGGCTCCCCTCAGATTCCAGAACTTTCTTTCACCAAAATATGAGTATAAAGTGTTTTTTGCCAAATTTTGAGGTTTGCAAACGATTCTGGGTAACAGAACCTGGTGAGAGCTCCACAAGTCACCCCATCCTGTAGCCCCGTAGGTGTCTAGTTTTGAAAAATGCCAGGTTTGGTAGGTTTCCCTATTTACCGGCTGAGCTAGAGGCCAAAATCCACAGCTAGGCACTTCACAAAAAACACATCAGATTTCAATGTAAAAATGTGATGTGTCCATGTTGCATTTCCTGTTGTGGGCATTAGGGCTACCCACACAAGTGAGGTACCATTTTTATTGGGAGACTTGGGGGAACACAGAATAGTAGAACAAGTGTTATTGCCCTTTGTCTTTCTCCTCATTTCTTCCTTCCAAATGTAAGACAGTGTGTAAAAAAGACATCTATTTGAGAAATGCCCTGTAATTCACATGCTAGTATGGGGACCTCGAAATTCAGAGTTGTGCAAATAACCACTGCTTCTCAACACCTTATCTTGTGCCCATTTTGGAAATACAAAGGTTTCCTTGATACCCATTTTTTCAGTCTTTATATTTCACCAAAATAAATTGCTGTATACCTGGTATACAATGAAAACCTATTCCAAGGTGCAGCTCCTTTATTGGCTATATGTACCTAAGGTTCTTGATGCACCTACAAGCCCTATACATCCCTGCAACCAGAAGAATCCACCTGATGTAACAGTATATTGCTTTAGAAAATCTGGCATCGCAGGAAAAAGTTCCAGAGTAAAACGTGGAGAAAAATTGTTTTTTTCACCTCAATTTCAACATCTTTTTTTATTTCAGCTGTTATTTTCAGTAGGAAAACCTTGTAGGATCCACACAAATGACCCCTCGCTGAATTCAGCATTTTGTCTACTTTTTAGAAATGTTTAGCTGTCTGGGATACAGCATTGGTTTCACACTCATTTCTGTCACTAACTGGAAGGAGGCTAAAAGAAAATAAATGTAAAAATGGGGTATGAACCAGTAAAATGCCAAACTTGTGTTGAAAAATGTGGTTTTCTGATTCAGGTCTGCCTGTTCCTGAAAGCTGGGAAGATGGTGATTTTAGCACCTCAAACCCTTTGTTGATGCAATTTTCAGGGACAACACACAAGCTTTCTTCTGCGGGCCTTTTCCCCCATTTTTATTTTTAGAAAAAAAACTAAAGTTTTGCTGTATTTTGGCTAATTTCTTGATCCACTCCAGGGGAACCCACAAACTCTGGGGACCTCTATAATCCCTAGGATATTGGGAAAAAAGGACGCAAATTTGGCTTTGGTAGCTTATGTGGACAAAAAGTTATGAGGGCATATGAGCGAACTGCCCCCAAATAGCCAAAAAAGGCCTGTCACCTGAGGGGGAAAAGGCCTGGCAGACAATGGGTTAAGTATTATGGCTGTGCCTTTGCAGATTCTTAAAGCCTTAACAAATGGCCGGGCGCTCAAACTTTAAAGTCGATCTCTGCCTTGCTGCACGATCTAATAAAGCTGCAGCTGCCGGTTCAAGAAAGGTCGGTAAAGGTGTCACTGCTTACCTTCTTTCCTGTAGTGTTGAAGAGTAATAGGAGGTAGGAAAACAATCTACGCCTGTAAACACAGAGGAACGTTTCATTTAGTGTGTTCATTTTTAATTGACTTTGATGTTATCAGAGGGAAGGCCGAGGGCCATGTTTGGGTGGGCCTGGCCCTCCCGCTAGAACCCGGCCTTACACCCAGTCAAATGAATGAGGGTCAATTAGGGCACGTGATTTTCGGGGGGGGGGGGGGGGGGGGCGAGGGGGGAGGGCGGAGGTGGCAGCAAATGTGATTTTGAGAGTGCCTGGTCCCTCCTACCAACCGTGGCTACGGCCCTGGATTAATTCACGTGCTACCGAGTTCTATGTGTGATCTTTTCACTTCTTCCAATCATCTTGACTAGTTTAGTGGGTTAAATGTTCTACTGCAGAACATTGTGAGCGATATAGGAGCACGTTTGTATTTTGAATAAAACTTTGGTGGGTTAATACTTTTCTTGCACAGATCCTTTTGTATCGTGCAGCTCACAAGTTCCAGGCCTAGCAACAACTTAGTGAGATATGAACCCACTGCCGAACGCTATATGTAACCTTCTAGGGCTAGTTTATGTCGTTTCTCAGTCATAAATAATAACAACATTAATAATAGTAATAATAATATAAACTAATACATATAATCATAGTCATCACAAATAAATAATAGTAAATAAATAATAAACAATAGTCATAATTTATAAATAATAAATAATAAAATAAATAATAAAATAAGTTCAGCTGGGTGATAAGAAAAACATAACTGAGGAGAGTGGACAAAATAATACTCAGATCAACGAACCTTGCCAGACGTATAAAGTACCTTATAGTAAATGCAAATGAACATCCAGCAAAAGGCTTTAGGCCTACAAGTGGTATTGAAAGCACAATATTCATCCATGTGCAATAAAGCACAATTCCTGCAACTGGCCATTGAGCTGTTCTGATTGCATCACTCTGCCTGCAATGATGGCTTTAAAAACATTAGACATTGTCTTGGTTTTCCTTGTACAAACCTGAACCACAAAGCCTGGAGGCTCTTGGCTTAGGTTTTTACATTTCAGAATGTTAGAGTAATGAGGAGCATTTTTACCCAAAGCAAAGGTACTAATTTTGCCTTGACAGAAGGAACACCTAAGTTGGGCCTGCCAAGATTCGAACCATTGAGATGCAGCATACTCAAATGTCCGTCAGTGCAGCTACACTTAAGTTATTTGGTTGCATTCTTGGCCCCAGCACAAATGTAAACTTTTGATTTTACATATAAATAATTTTATTGAAATAAAGAATCAACATGTCTCAACAATGCCAAAACTGCATACGAAATGTCAATGGTTAAGTTAGGCATCACTTAACTATGAATAAACTGTGCTCCATACTTTTAATTTTAGAAAGTCCCAACACTTGGCAAGTGCTGTATAAAATATACTGCAAGGATCACAATGGGAAGGAAAGATACGCACAAGGGACAGAAGAAGATATAGGAGGGACTTGATGACGCAGGAATGAAGGTTTTACATTTATTAGCGCATAAACGTAGTGCCGCAATAATCAAGTGTGACTTTAACCGAACTAATAAAGATTGTACGGGGACAAAATGTGCCCTCAGAGTAGTTTGCCAACATTTATAAGCGTGCTTTATATAACGTGATGTATTAGAATTGTACTAATCTGACATAACCGTAAACATGTGCCATGATTTGCTTGTTTGAAATGTTTTAACTTAGCATAACTTTAGTGGAGGCTTCGGCCTAGTTGCCTTGTCTCACGATTTAGATGCTCGTGTTTTTCTAACGTGCTAATAAACGTGTATTTCAGCTTGAAGCAGTACTTTTCCAGTGAGATCGGTTCACATGCTTATCTTTAAGGTTTCGTGCCAGCCTGGCATCTTCTTCTTTGCTCCAAGGTCAATCTGCAGGTGCAGACAATGGAAGCTCTGAAAGTGAGTTAATTGGTATAATATGTTGCAACTTACGTACCCGTCTCCAAGGATAATGTATGCCTAGGTAAAAGCTTGAGAACTGTTATTTTTGATTGGACAATTTGAAGCCAACCTATGAACCCTCCAATGGAAGACCCTACTGGATTTGAACTGTTGTTTATTTAAACCTGGTGCACAAGGAGAAAGCGTCCATTACCTATCAGCCATTAGACATTAGACATTGGACATTAGCCATTTGCAGGACATTGCAGCCATTATGGCCCATCTTGCTGACTTCGTCATTTAGCCATCTTCTACGATGCCAATTGATGTTCGACGCCATTTTGAATGAGACTTTGATGCTTTCTCTAATCGAGAGAAAGAGACTTTAAATAATTCTCGCCTTAGAGACTTTAACTTTGATCTGCCCTTTTGCATGAAGTAGTCGTCCTTTATCTTGCCGCTGTGAGGCAATTGCCCCGTCCACCCTGCCCCTTTGCCCCGTCCCATGCTGATCGAGAAACGGTACCTGTGAGACGAAGACTTCCTTGAATGCTGATTGAAATTGGTAAATATGAAAGGAAATTGTACAATTGCATTGTGTTTCTTTTTAGGTAACCAACTGCTGATTTTTGATAAGAGCCCTAGTTAGGAGTTTTCCAAATTAATGTTGCTAAATTGTTTTTGCATGAAGTCCCACATGCCGATGCTAATTTGAGGTTAGATGAGGATTTCTTTTGTTGCACGATGCAATTTGAGACCTTGTTATGCTGACTAATGTATGCAATTAGCTCATTACAGATTATAGTTTTAGTGATTTGCGTTGCTATTATCGAATGCATAGTTATTCAAATGCTGCATAGATTGCATCTTTTTCGCCGTTATGGACAGCTATTAATGTTCATTTACATATATCATTTGGTGTTGAGACACATATATATTGTGCTAGCTTTGTTAATATAGGGAAATAAATTCATTAACTTTGAATAAACTGGTGTGGTTATTCATGGCCGAAAGGTCATGGTTCGCCGAAATGTTTTCTGGATTAATTGTTAAGTGTTATGTTGATCAGGGCATTGCTTATGTTCGTTATTGATTATTGATTTGATTAAATTGATTGATCTCGGGTGAAGAGAGTCCCACTTGGTCAAAAGATTCATCGACCCAAGAGCGTCCAAATACAGGTAATTTATTAGGGAGGAACGCTCTATCAGCAGATGGTAGCAGAGGACGGTTTAGACTTTTGAGACCCCACTCGAGAGGTATATGGTGTTGAATTAGATTTTTCTTGGGTAAAACAGATTGAGAGAATGATGATGCCCTAAGTCCCCCGCGACTTTCCCGGGATCTCGGAGCTTGCGAATGGAGAGAATGGAGGTGTGAAATCGGCGTTGGCGGTACTAGTGACGGTATGAGTGAAGTCAGGGTTTTGCGCTTGCACAGCTTATTGCCGCAGATTGTTTGAAAAGGTTGCGAGGATTTTAGAGAATAGCGGAGGTGCGACTCCGAGTGTGAGAGTAGGGAAGTCGTCGAACTTCATGTGCATGTGGCGCTTTCTGCAGAAAAAGGTCCACGTGGTTGTTGTTGTTGAGACGGGCCCTGCGAGGTCAAGAGACTCCGGAGTATGTTGAAAAGTGTATGAGACACTTGTTTTATGTTGTGGTCTGGTCGGTTTAGTAGGTTGACCGGGCGTGGTCAACGAGTCGGTACGTGTGTTAAGGGAGTGAAAGAAAACTTCGACTTCGGGCTTTGACAAATTCTAAGTGCACTAGAATAGATCATTGACAAGTTGAGAGCAGAGTCTGCGGGTCAGATTTGCTTGCGAAAGTGGGGACCGAGAAAGATGGAATAACTGCTGAGGCTAGTGAAAAATCCCTAAGGTCCTGAAGCGATTGTGTTACCCTTCCTGTAGTAAACCGACAGATCTGTTTTATTATTATTTGGTTGCTCGCGATACATGCCAGAAGTTGTTACGAGAGGAGCTGAGTGAAGGAGGACTAGCCGCGAGGCTTTGTCAGCCGCAGTGTGTGTGAGTGTGACGTCACTAGGAGCCGCGCTGGGATAGGTTGGTTGCAAAGAAGGGCCGCGCACGGATTGGACGCAGTCCGTGGGGCTCGATTGGAAGGGGAAAGGCAAGTGAAGAGTATTCCGGGAATTAAAGTCACTTATTGATTACAAACTTTGTGAAATAAAAGACGAGAAAATGACATTTTTTAAAGCATTAAAGAGTGCGATGAAGGGGGAGTCTTACATTAAAGCGAGCGTAGGAGAGGAGACGCCACCCGAAGGTACACCAGCTTACATTGTAATGGAGGAAAAGGGGGTAGCTCCGTGCCTTTGGCTAAAGCAATGGCACAAGCTGACAGAGAAACATGGGAGCGTAGCGTTCCCGATCCATGGGACATTCAATATAAGGATCCTAGAGAATTTGAGATTCGCGATGTACGACATGAAGGTACCTCCAAGGCCAGCACAGTTTGAGGCTCTAGCGATTTGGGAACTAATGGCTAGACAGCAACAGCAAAATAAGTTCGAGACCAGGATAAGAAAGGTAGAAAAGACACTAGCGGACGCTAGGTGGGATAATGCACAGAAGGTGTGGAGGTCAGATATATTGCAGGGGATAAAATTGTTTCCCGCAATTGCTAAGGAAGAAGAGGCGACAGGCAAGAAAGTTACCTGTAAGACAAACAGGAGGTGTTCCAAAGATAGAGAGGACGAGGAAAAGTTAAGGAGAGAAGAGGAGTTAGAGGATGAGGAGTTAATCATGCAATTGCTGAACGACCGTCCACCACCTTATGCAGAGAGTGGACAAGGTCCAAGTACCAGTTCTGCCCCTCAGGCACCGGTACAGAATAACGAAACTCCGAGTTCAGGAACGCCATCGGGATCTAAGGACCCGAGTTTACTGTTCACCCCGCAGATACCGCAGGTTAGGAGAATATATCCAGATGTGCCTATATTGAAAACAGCAGAAAATTATCAGCCGCAGGTCCCAAGGTACTACAGCAGTGACAACAGTACGGGAATGATTCTAGATCCAACCGTAATGGGAGTACAGAATGGTCGCAACCCAACATTGGCACAAGCTGAATCAACCCAGTTTTTGATGCCTCAAAAGCAGATGCAGGGGGGAACCGCACATGCTCAGATGACGGGGAGTCAGACGGGCATGCCGGCAATGATGACCCATAGTGTGGGAATGAACATGCCTCAGAACATGGGGAATGGACAGAACGCAGATGCGATATCCCTACCCATTACTGTAGGTCCACCGGTACCTTTGTACATTCAGCCTAACTCAGGTATGAGCAGTCAAGGATCCATGGTGCAGAGTGGGATGGAAAGGAGGTGCATTCAAAACACTCCAGAGACAACTCCGATAGCGGCTCTGCCAACTGGATCTGGGTCCTTGATGGAGTTTAGTCCCATATGTGCTCAGTCAACAGTGGTGAGGTCGAGTCCCCCACTGATGATACTGCTATCATCGAACACTGAAAAGTTGCCGCAACCATCAATGGCGGTCGATGTGAATGCTACACTGATGGGGTTGAATGCGCAACAGCTGACACAGTGGTTCAACAGTCTGAATTCCACACAAAGCTCAGCCAGTGGGAAGGGAGAAGACTATCTGAATAGGGTCAGGTTGAACATGGAAGCACAAGAATTGGTGGAAGGGACTATGGGGGTGAATAGGTTAGATTCCTACTCGGAAGAAGAGCTGAGGTATCTATGTCCCAGGATTACGAGAGAAGTGAACAAGGTACATAGAAGGTTGCAAGAAATAGCTGACAAAAACGGGGTTGAGATAGACAAGACAAAACACTTGAGCAGGAGCTATAGATTGGATTTCGGGACCACAGACTTTGAACACATGAGGTCAGCAGGCATGAAAACGCACCTTAGAGAATTGCTGCAGAGTGCACAAGTGTGGAGGTGCTTAGACAAATGGGAAAGCAGATGGGTAAAGAAAAAGGAAAAGAAGAAAGACAGTGCCCCAGAGCACAATGAGAAAAGGCCACAGAGTAGTGATGCAATAACCATGTTACCAATGAGGGAGACAGCAGGGGGAAAATTAATACATGTACCGTGGCACAGAAGCGACATTCAGTCTTTTACGGATGATTTTCCCAAACTGAGAGAGAAACCGATTGAATGGTATCAACAGACTGATAGGTTTGTGAAGCTTGCAAAATGTCTTTGGGAAGACCTGAACACCCTCTTTGAGATTGTGGTTCCGGCAGATTTGTGGGAGGATTGCAAAAGGGCTGTAGGTTGGCCGACAAGTGAACCAGAGAGAGACAGGGATACGGGTGCACCATCACCTATGGTGATGAGCTTGTACTATAAGGTGATTGAGCATTTGAAGACGAAGGTTGCCGCGAAAAATGTGGATTGGCAGAAGATTGATCGAACTGCCCAAGAGGCTAAAGAGTCGATTCATGGTTACTATGAGAGGTTGTTGAAGGCGTTCAAGAACTACAGTGGCACGGAAACAATAGAGGCGAAAGACATGCTTCATTTTGTGTTTAGATTTGTGGAAGGGCTGAGACCAGAGATAAGTCAGATGATAAAGACGCATTTGATTTGTTGGCATTCGAAACCTATTGATGAGGTGTTGAATTATGCGAAATACTGTAGCGACGAAATTGAAGTGAAACAGAAAAGGTTGAAAGAGAAAGTGATGGTGATGCAACTTAAAGCAGCTCAGACAGGTCTGCAAGGGTTGCAAGGGTTCCAACAGCAGATACCGCAGCCGCAGCCGCAGGGAAATATGGTGTTTCAGCCACAGGCGAGAGGCAGAGGCAGAGGAGGTTTTGGGAATAATGGTCCGGATTTGAACACTGTTGTGATTCCGAATGGTGTGCAGGCAATGAAAAAGGTGATGCCGTGTCACGTGTGCGGAATCGTCGGTCATTGGAAACGCGAGTGCTCGATGGTGGTGCAGGAAGGTGCAGGTGTTGGTCAGCAAAACAATGATGTCAATGCATTCCAGACAATGAGGGGACCGAAAATGAGGGGTCCAAACCCAAATTTTCAGACCATAAATCAGCTGCAGGGATTACAGCCCATGCAGCCGCAGCAGATGCAGATGCCCCGTATGCAGATGACGCAAATGCAGCCAATGCAACAGCAGTTTCCCATGGTACCTAATCAGCAAATGCAAATACCTTTGGCACCAGTGAGTCAGCAGCAAGTGATGGTTCCTCCACAGGTCTCGGGCCAGGTGATGAATACAAATGGCACCGTACAACAGTTCCCATTACACAGTGAGAATGGAATAAACAATGTATGGGAGAGTGAAAGTTCAGATGAGGAGGGAAATTGTGTGCTTGCAGCATCCTTGGAAGTTGATCAAAAGGGTCCATATGTGGAGGGAAGAGTTATGGGTCATAGTGTTTCATTCTTGGTTGACACAGGAGCCACACGTTCCACTGTTAGGAGCATTGAAGTACCAAATTTGCCACTCTCAGGGAGAACAGTTCAAGTAGTGGGAGTAGCAAACAGGCACCTGACGAATCCAATCACAGATCCAGTACCAGTCAGAATTGGTAACTATCAAGGGTCACATAAATTTGTGGTATGTGACTCAAGCCCGATAGCACTGTTAGGGAGAGACCTGTTGTGCAAATTGGGATGTTCGATTATGTGTTCGAACGATGGAATTAGAATTCAGACGAGCAGTGATGGGGAAGAAGAGGACAGTGTAGAAGGGGATGAGATGGAAACTGTCGATGAAGAATATCCTCTGATTAACCTTTTTCCGATGATAACTGAAGAAGATATTCCAGCTGAATTACGGGAAACAGTCGGAAAGGAAGTGTGGGATATGACAGGAAAAGAGGTGGGATTGATGAAAGGAGTGGAACCAGTGAAAGTGACCGTAAAACCCAATGTAATCTTTCCCCTGGCCCCACAATACCACATGGCACAAGACACCCTCATGAAAGTCGCCCAACTCATTGACGAATTTGTAAAGCAGGGAGTACTGAAAGAAGTGTTAAGCAGTCCATGTAATTCACCAATCATGGGACTAATAAAGCCGAGTGGAAAGGTCCGAATCGTGCAGGACTTGAGGAAAATAAATGACATCATAATTAAATGCTGCCCTGTAGTACCGAATCCAGCTGTGATAATGTTTCAAGTCCCTTGCGATGCCGAGTGGTTCTCAGTCATTGACTTGTCACAAGCATTCTTTTCGGTGCCTCTTCATGAGGACAGCCAATTTCTCTTTTGTTTCAAATTCTTAGACAGAGTTTACAGTCGGTGTCGAATTCCTCAAGGGTTTTCTGAGTCACCGTCAATTTTCAATCAGATTCTAAAGAAAGACTTGGAAGTGTTAGAATTGCCATTCGAGTCAACCCTAGTACAGTACATCGATGACTTACTGATTGCATCTAAGACAGAAAGTGGCTGCACAGCCGACACCATTGCCCTACTGAACCATTTGGGAAGGAATGGACACAAGGTGTCTCCTTCAAAGTTGCAGTTCTGTCAGAAGAAAGTAAAATACTTGGGTCATCAAATAGAGAAAGGGTCACGGAGAATAATGAAAGAAAGAATAACAAGTGTGCTTCAAATGAGTCCACCAAAGATGAGGAGGGAGGTGAGGAAGTTTTTGGGGATGGTGAGCTACTGTCGCCAGTGGATTCCCAACTTTTCAACTCTAGCAAAGCCTTTACTGAAACTGACCCAGAAGGATGCCTTGGATCAAATTGAGCTGAAAGGAGATGAGATGGATGCTTTTATTGAATTGAAAGAATGCATGTGCAGGGCTCCAGCTTTAGGTATGCCTGATTACACAAAGCCTTTCACATTGTTTTGTCATGAACGCGATGCATGTTCTTTGTCTGTCTTGACTCAAGCCCATGGTGGCATAAACAGACCAGTAGCGTATTTTTCAGCTACTTTGGATCCGGTCGCAGCAGCACTTCCAGGGTGTTTGCGCGCCGTAGCAGCAGTTGGTATCAGCCTCACTCAGAGTGAAGGAATAGTGATGGGACACCCATTAACAGTCATGGTCCCTCACTCAGTTGAGATACTTTTGACCCGCTCCCGAACGCAACACATGACTGGAGCAAGACTCACAAGGTATGAAACAATAATTCTGGGCTCACCGAATGTGCAGCTGAAAAGGTGCACTACGTTGAATCCAGCAACCTTGCTTCCCGGTGAAAATGCTGAAATTGAGAACGCTGAAGACGTCGAGCATGACTGCCTTCAAGTGACTGAATTTTGCACAAAACCTCGACCTGACATTAAGGATACTAAGCTTGATGAAAATGACCAAATTGTTTTTGTTGATGGGTCATGTTTAAGAGATGCATTGGGAATTTTGAAAGCAGGATATGCTGTATGTACTGTAACAGGTGTCTTGGAAGCATCCTGGCTTCAAGGAGTATATTCCGCACAAGTAGCAGAGCTTGTAGCCCTTACAAGAGCATGCCAACTGTCTGCATTGATGAAGGTTACCATTTACACTGACAGTCAGTACGGGTTTGGAATTGTGCACGATTTTGGGCAACTATGGTCACAGAGAGGTTTCCTGACCTCTTCAGGGTCCCCAGTGAAAAACGGGGAGAGAATAAGGGAATTGTTACACGCCATCCAAATGCCAGCCGAAATTGCAGTGGTAAAGTGTAGTGCTCATACAAAAGGACAGGACTATGTTTCTCTGGGAAATGCATATGCGGATCAAGTCGCAAGATTTTGTGCCTTGAACTGTATATTGCTCAGGGATGAATGGAATTTGATAAGTGAACCAGAACTCGAACCAGCTGAAGCATTTGCCTTGAAGGTCATAGATACAATGGATGAACTAAAAGCATTACAGAATAGCGTCAGGGAAGATTAAAGAGTTTCCTGGATTAAGTCACAATGTACTAAGAGACCAGATGAGTTATGGGTTTCAAATGAAGGAAAATTTGTTTTACCAAGTAGTCTCTTATCGCAGCTAGCGTGGTTCTATCATGGGCAGGCTCACCTAGGGAGAGATGCCATGATAAGATTGTTCAAAACTGATTGGTTTAACCCCAGATTCCGTCAAGCTGCAGAAGCAGTTTGCCATCGATGTGTCATTTGCCAGCAGATGAACCCAGGAAAGGGAACGGTTGTGAACATGAGCCACATTGGCAGGGCGAGTGGCCCGTTCAGCAGAATGCAGATGGACTTTATTGAGATGCCTGTGCATGGAAGTCTGAAGTATGTGTTGGTGATTGTGTGCATTTTTAGTCACTGGATTGAAGCATACCCCACACGTGGAAATGACAGCCTTACAGTTGCAAAACTATTGTTGAGGGAGTTGATACCACGTTTCGGATTCCCGATCTCTTTAGAATCAGATAGAGGAAGTCACTTCAATAACGAGGTGATAAAGTTACTTTGTGCAGCGCTGAACATTGAGCAAAAACTGCATTGTAGCTATCGCCCTGAAGCCTCAGGACTGGTGGAACAGATGAATGGTACACTGAAATCAAGAATGGCGAAAATATGTGCATCGACAAATTTGAAATGGCCTGACGCATTGCCTTTGGTGTTAATGTCAATGAGAAACACCCCTGACAGAAAGACTGGATTGTCCCCGCACGAAATTCTCATGGGCAGGGCTATGAGACTTCCTGCAGTTCCCGCAAACGCGCTTTTGAATATTACAGATGATATGGTGTTAGACTACTGCAAAGGTCTGGCTGACGTGGTTCGCTCTTTCTCTCACCAGGTGGAAGCAACCACCTTGTCACCGATCCAAGGTCCAGGACACACACTGAAAGCAGGTGACTGGGTCGTGATAAAGAAGCACGTGAGGAAGTCGTGTCTGGAACCCCGTTGGAAAGGCCCTTTCCAAGTGATCCTGACGACCACTACCGCTGTGAAGTGTGCGGGAGTTCCCAACTGGATTCACGCCAGTCATACAAAGAAAGTGTTGTGTCCCACAGATGAGGAAGTTGAAGCGCTGAAACTGCCAGTACCTGATAACAAAGTGCCGAGCGCTGAGACAGAGCAAAACAGAACTAAAAGCGAACAGGCAGGAACAGGAGAGAGAGAAATATTCTCTGAGGACGAAACAACCGATTCACTTGGGGAAGACCAAGGAGAAACCTCAGACAGCGACGAAGCAGCTGAGGGTAACAAAGAGCCTGAAGCAGCTGAGGGTAACAAAGAGCCTGAAGCAGCTGAGGGTGACAAAGAGCCTGAAGCAGCTGAAAGTGATAAAGAGCCTGAAGAAAGTAACAGTGACGAAGGGCTCGAAAGAGGTGAAGAAGCAGGAGAGCCTGATCAGAGGAGGGCTTTCCCAGAAGCAGACGGTACAGAAAAAGAAAAGAAAAACCTGATTGACTCCCCAGAAGAAGGGGACAAGGCAGAACAGAACGAAACTGTTCAAACCTCCACAGAAGAAATCGCAGGTCCATCAAGTGGACACAGTGCAAAGAGGAGACTAAGTATATCACCAGTAAAACTAAGAACTAGAGAAAATTTGAAAGACAGAGAAAGGCCAAAAGTGAAAGAGAAAAGAAAGGAAGTGTCTGTCGTGGTACCAACATCAAGTGAAGAAAAGGACTTGGCCAAAGAGGAAAGTACCAGTGAGGCAGAATCAAAGAGAGATGCAAAATTGAAAAGGAAAAGGATACCAAACAGGAGATATTCCGGTCCAGAATGGGCACATGCAGTCAATGACGATTGGACTGACGAATTTGTATCTCTAAGCCTCGAGAACGAAGAAGAAGAGATACCAATAGAAAAGAAAAGTTTTATGGACACTGTTGATTGAAAAGGTGATAAATGACATTGCTTGCTATAATCTAACGTGATACAACCAGCTGAGACATTGCTAAACCGGATGAGACATTTGCTAATTTGATAAGACTTTGATAACTTGATTGACTCTTAAACACGATTTGAGACAACGTTGCTAACTTGAAAAAAAAAAAAAAAAAAAAAAAGACTGAGTTATTGCCGAATTGAGACAAACGCTGCTAACCGATAAGTGACTGGGCTCCTGAAGAAAACTGTGGGAACATTGCGCTCGTTCAGCTTTGTAACTAATTGCTAAATTGTTTCTTTATAGGTGCTTCTAGCTCTCTGATTCTATACGGATCATGGCTACACAAAACAGTAGAGTGAAATATTGTAAATATGCGTGTATAGGCTTGATAACTGCATGTGTACTAATAATAATGGCAATAGTGCTTGCAACGCGTGGTAAGAGTGAGAATGAGAACATTGATGCTTCTACTTCTGCTCCTGTTATTGTCACTGAACTAACCGCATTGAAAAGATTAGAATTAGATGAAAGACACTTGCATGATAAGAAGGAACTTTCGTATAATGTTTTCTATCGCCTACTAACAGAATATGTTGAGACTATGGATGCGAAAGATTGTTATGTGTGTACACAGATACCGACATCGGTAAAGGAAGGGGTGACTTATCACCACATGCCTCTTACATATGGGATTACATGTAGTATAGTAACTTCTAGATTTTATGGTCAAACTAACATACAGTATTTTTATTCAAATTATGATGTAACCTTTGCATATGTTCCTATAATAACGCAACTAAGCCAGATTGCTAAAGATTGGGATGCTAAGTTAATGAGGGAATTTTTCGAGCCAATGCAACCTTTTGAAACGGCTCACGCTCATAGGGAAAACCTTACATGCTCACTCACTGCAGTAGAAATAAGCTTTTTAGATCGCACAGATGATAGAAGGGCACAAATGAATGCGAAATTAGAAAAAGAGCTAAGTAAGAGGACTTCAGTAGATAATTATGCTTTTGCTGCAATAAAGACACAAGGGAGAATAGCTTTAGACGCTTGGCATGTAGGGAAATTTTGTATATATCATGGTGAATCTTATTATGACAACATTTTCGTAGGAGCGAGTGAATGTAAACATACGTTTATCTTTAAAGCCAAATGGACATTCATGTTGAACGGACTTGACCCTGTCATACCTGGTGTATATTACATTTGTGGGCATAATGCCTATTATCGTCTCCCAAAAGGGTGGTGGGGGAGATGTTATTTGGGTATAGTGTTCCCAAAGGTTTATCAACTGGATGACCTATCGATGATTCCAAAGACGTCTGGATCTCATCGTATCCAGAAAAGAGAGACTGCAGCTGCTGTGGTAGGAGATATATTTGGAGCCATGATTCCTTCACTAGGAGTTGTGTTGAATTCCATCAAAATAAGAAAGTTGTCTACTATAGTGGATAACATGTTGACAAAGTTTTCAGGTGCTATGATCCTGATGGATGCTGAACTTGCAGCAGAAAGAGCTATGACTCTTCAAAACAGGCTTGCCTTAGACATTCTTTTAGCAAAGGATGGCGGCGTTTGCAAAATGCTTGGTGCGCGTCACTGTTGCACGTATATACCAGACAACAGTGTGAAGATTAAAACAATGCTTGCTAATCTAACAAAAGAGAGTGCAGACTTGAAGGAATTGAAAGAACCAGGAGTTTGGGAGAAGGTTGGAAAGGGAATTGCTTCAGTGGGAAATTGGCTTGGTGGCATTTGGAATGGAATATTACTAAAAATAATACAGGGAATACTAATAGTACTAATTTGCATCTTTGGAATTTGGGGAATAAAAAGGGGAATACTAATGATAATGGCAAGAATTAAGAGAAGGAAGGAAGAGAAAATGATGAAAAGAATGGCAGAAGAATATAAAGCAAGAACAAGGGGAACTAAAAGGAAAAGAGAACTGACAGAATTTTAGTGGAATAAAATTTTTGGGAATAGTTTTGTGTGATGACAAGTAGTCATCAGAGGAGGGATTGATGACGCAGGAATGAAGGTTTTACATTTATTAGTGCATAAACGTAGTGCCGCAATAATCAAGTGTGACTTTAACCGAACTAATAAAGATTGTACGGGGACAAAATGTGCCCTCAGAGTAGTTTGCCAACATTTATAAGCGTGCTTTATATAACGTGATGTATTAGAATTGTACTAATCTGACATAACCGTAAACATGTGCCATGATTTGCTTGTTTGAAATGTTTTAACTTAGCATAACTTTAGTGGAGGCTTCGGCCTAGTTGCCTTGTCTCACGATTTAGATGCTCGTGTTTTTCTAACGTGCTAATAAACGTGTATTTCTGCTTGAAGCAGTACTTTTCCAGTGAGATCGGTTCACATGCTTATCTTTAAGGTTTCGTGCCAGCCTGGCATCTTCTTCTTTGCTCCAAGGTCAATCTGCAGGTGCAGACAATGGAAGCTCTGAAAGTGAGTTAATTGGTATAATATGTTGCAACTTACGTACCCGTCTCCAAGGATAATGTATGCCTAGGTAAAAGCTTGAGAACTGTTATTTTTGATTGGACAATTTGAAGCCAACCTATGAACCCTCCAATGGAAGACCCTACTGGATTTGAACTGTTGTTTATTTAAACCTGGTGCACAAGGAGAAAGCGTCCATTACCTATCAGCCATTAGACATTAGACATTGGACATTAGCCATTTGCAGGACATTGCAGCCATTATGGCCCATCTTGCTGACTTCGTCATTTAGCCATCTTCTACGATGCCAATTGATGTTCGACGCCATTTTGAATGAGACTTTGATGCTTTCTCTAATCGAGAGAAAGAGACTTTAAATAATTCTCGCCTTAGAGACTTTAACTTTGATCTGCCCTTTTGCATGAAGTAGTCGTCCTTTATCTTGCCGCTGTGAGGCAATTGCCCCGTCCACCCTGCCCCTTTGCCCCGTCCCATGCTGATCGAGAAACGGTACCTGTGAGACGAAGACTTCCTTGAATGCTGATTGAAATTGGTAAATATGAAAGGAAATTGTACAATTGCATTGTGTTTCTTTTTAGGTAACCAACTGCTGATTTTTGATAAGAGCCCTAGTTAGGAGTTTTCCAAATTAATGTTGCTAAATTGTTTTTGCATGAAGTCCCACATGCCGATGCTAATTTGAGGTTAGATGAGGATTTCTTTTGTTGCACGATGCAATTTGAGACCTTGTTATGCTGACTAATGTATGCAATTAGCTCATTACAGATTATAGTTTTAGTGATTTGCGTTGCTATTATCGAATGCATAGTTATTCAAATGCTGCATAGATTGCATCTTTTTCGCCGTTATGGACAGCTATTAATGTTCATTTACATATATCATTTGGTGTTGAGACACATATATATTGTGCTAGCTTTGTTAATATAGGGAAATAAATTCATTAACTTTGAATAAACTGGTGTGGTTATTCATGGCCGAAAGGTCATGGTTCGCCGAAATGTTTTCTGGATTAATTGTTAAGTGTTATGTTGATCAGGGCATTGCTTATGTTCGTTATTGATTATTGATTTGATTAAATTGATTGATCTCGGGTGAAGAGAGTCCCACTTGGTCAAAAGATTCATCGACCCAAGAGCGTCCAAATACAGGTAATTTATTAGGGAGGAACGCTCTATCAGCAGATGGTAGCAGAGGACGGTTTAGACTTTTGAGACCCCACTCGAGAGGTATATGGTGTTGAATTAGATTTTTCTTGGGTAAAACAGATTGAGAGAATGATGATGCCCTAAGTCCCCCGCGACTTTCCCGGGATCTCGGAGCTTGCGAATGGAGAGAATGGAGGTGTGAAATCGGCGTTGGCGGTACTAGTGACGGTATGAGTGAAGTCAGGGTTTTGCGCTTGCACAGCTTATTGCCGCAGATTGTTTGAAAAGGTTGCGAGGATTTTAGAGAATAGCGGAGGTGCGACTCCGAGTGTGAGAGTAGGGAAGTCGTCGAACTTCATGTGCATGTGGCGCTTTCTGCAGAAAAAGGTCCACGTGGTTGTTGTTGTTGAGACGGGCCCTGCGAGGTCAAGAGACTCCGGAGTATGTTGAAAAGTGTATGAGACACTTGTTTTATGTTGTGGTCTGGTCGGTTTAGTAGGTTGACCGGGCGTGGTCAACGAGTCGGTATGTGTGTTAAGGGAGTGAAAGAAAACTTCGACTTCGGGCTTTGACAAATTCTAAGTGCACTAGAATAGATCATTGACAAGTTGAGAGCAGAGTCTGCGGGTCAGATTTGCTTGCGAAAGTGGGGACCGAGAAAGATGGAATAACTGCTGAGGCTAGTGAAAAATCCCTAAGGTCCTGAAGCGATTGTGTTACCCTTCCTGTAGTAAACCGACAGATCTGTTTTATTATTATTTGGTTGCTCGCGATACATGCCAGAAGTTGTTACGAGAGGAGCTGAGTGAAGGAGGACTAGCCGCGAGGCTTTGTCAGCCGCAGTGTGTGTGAGTGTGACGTCACTAGGAGCCGCGCTGGGATAGGTTGGTTGCAAAGAAGGGCCGCGCACGGATTGGACGCAGTCCGTGGGGCTCGATTGGAAGGGGAAAGGCAAGCGAAGAGTATTCCGGGAATTAAAGTCACTTATTGATTACAAACTTTGTGAAATAAAAGACGAGAAAATGACATTTTTTAAAGCATTAAAGAGTGCGATGAAGGGGGAGTCTTACATTAAAGCGAGCGTAGGAGAGGAGACGCCACCCGAAGGTACACCAGCTTACATTGTAATGGAGGAAAAGGGGGTAGCTCCGTGCCTTTGGCTAAAGCAATGGCACAAGCTGACAGAGAAACATGGGAGCGTAGCGTTCCCGATCCATGGGACATTCAATATAAGGATCCTAGAGAATTTGAGATTCGCGATGTACGACATGAAGGTACCTCCAAGGCCAGCACAGTTTGAGGCTCTAGCGATTTGGGAACTAATGGCTAGACAGCAACAGCAAAATAAGTTCGAGACCAGGATAAGAAAGGTAGAAAAGACACTAGCGGACGCTAGGTGGGATAATGCACAGAAGGTGTGGAGGTCAGATATATTGCAGGGGATAAAATTGTTTCCCGCAATTGCTAAGGAAGAAGAGGCGACAGGCAAGAAAGTTACCTGTAAGACAAACAGGAGGTGTTCCAAAGATAGAGAGGACGAGGAAAAGTTAAGGAGAGAAGAGGAGTTAGAGGATGAGGAGTTAATCATGCAATTGCTGAACGACCGTCCACCACCTTATGCAGAGAGTGGACAAGGTCCAAGTACCAGTTCTGCCCCTCAGGCACCGGTACAGAATAACGAAACTCCGAGTTCAGGAACGCCATCGGGATCTAAGGACCCGAGTTTACTGTTCACCCCGCAGATACCGCAGGTTAGGAGAATATATCCAGATGTGCCTATATTGAAAACAGCAGAAAATTATCAGCCGCAGGTCCCAAGGTACTACAGCAGTGACAACAGTACGGGAATGATTCTAGATCCAACCGTAATGGGAGTACAGAATGGTCGCAACCCAACATTGGCACAAGCTGAATCAACCCAGTTTTTGATGCCTCAAAAGCAGATGCAGGGGGGAACCGCACATGCTCAGATGACGGGGAGTCAGACGGGCATGCCGGCAATGATGACCCATAGTGTGGTAATGAACATGCCTCAGAACATGGGGAATGGACAGAACGCAGATGCGATATCCCTACCCATTACTGTAGGTCCACCGGTACCTTTGTACATTCAGCCTAACTCAGGTATGAGCAGTCAAGGATCCATGGTGCAGAGTGGGATGGAAAGGAGGTGCATTCAAAACACTCCAGAGACAACTCCGATAGCGGCTCTGCCAACTGGATCTGGGTCCTTGATGGAGTTTAGTCCCATATGTGCTCAGTCAACAGTGGTGAGGTCGAGTCCCCCACTGATGATACTGCTATCATCGAACACTGAAAAGTTGCCGCAACCATCAATGGCGGTCGATGTGAATGCTACACTGATGGGGTTGAATGCGCAACAGCTGACACAGTGGTTCAACAGTCTGAATTCCACACAAAGCTCAGCCAGTGGGAAGGGAGAAGACTATCTGAATAGGGTCAGGTTGAACATGGAAGCACAAGAATTGGTGGAAGGGACTATGGGGGTGAATAGGTTAGAGTCCTACTCGGAAGAAGAGCTGAGGTATCTATGTCCCAGGATTACGAGAGAAGTGAACAAGGTACATAGAAGGTTGCAAGAAATAGCTGACAAAAACGGGGTTGAGATAGACAAGACAAAACACTTGAGCAGGAGCTATAGATTGGATTTCGGGACCACAGACTTTGAACACATGAGGTCAGCAGGCATGAAAACGCACCTTAGAGAATTGCTGCAGAGTGCACAAGTGTGGAGGTGCTTAGACAAATGGGAAAGCAGATGGGTAAAGAAAAAGGAAAAGAAGAAAGACAGTGCCCCAGAGCACAATGAGAAAAGGCCACAGAGTAGTGATGCAATAACCATGTTACCAATGAGGGAGACAGCAGGGGGAAAATTAATACATGTACCGTGGCACAGAAGCGACATTCAGTCTTTTACGGATGATTTTCCCAAACTGAGAGAGAAACCGATTGAATGGTATCAACAGACTGATAGGTTTGTGAAGCTTGCAAAATGTCTTTGGGAAGACCTGAACACCCTCTTTGAGATTGTGGTTCCGGCAGATTTGTGGGAGGATTGCAAAAGGGCTGTAGGTTGGCCGACAAGTGAACCAGAGAGAGACAGGGATACGGGTGCACCATCACCTATGGTGATGAGCTTGTACTATAAGGTGATTGAGCATTTGAAGACGAAGGTTGCCGCGAAAAATGTGGATTGGCAGAAGATTGATCGAACTGCCCAAGAGGCTAAAGAGTCGATTCATGGTTACTATGAGAGGTTGTTGAAGGCGTTCAAGAACTACAGTGGCACGGAAACAATAGAGGCGAAAGACATGCTTCATTTTGTGTTTAGATTTGTGGAAGGGCTGAGACCAGAGATAAGTCAGATGATAAAGACGCATTTGATTTGTTGGCATTCGAAACCTATTGATGAGGTGTTGAATTATGCGAAATACTGTAGCGACGAAATTGAAGTGAAACAGAAAAGGTTGAAAGAGAAAGTGATGGTGATGCAACTTAAAGCAGCTCAGACAGGTCTGCAAGGGTTGCAAGGGTTCCAACAGCAGATACCGCAGCCGCAGCCGCAGGGAAATATGGTGTTTCAGCCACAGGCGAGAGGCAGAGGCAGAGGAGGTTTTGGGAATAATGGTCCGGATTTGAACACTGTTGTGATTCCGAATGGTGTGCAGGCAATGAAAAAGGTGATGCCGTGTCACGTGTGCGGAATCGTCGGTCATTGGAAACGCGAGTGCTCGATGGTGGTGCAGGAAGGTGCAGGTGTTGGTCAGCAAAACAATGATGTCAATGCATTCCAGACAATGAGGGGACCGAAAATGAGGGGTCCAAACCCAAATTTTCAGACCATAAATCAGCTGCAGGGATTACAGCCCATGCAGCCGCAGCAGATGCAGATGCCCCGTATGCAGATGACGCAAATGCAGCCAATGCAACAGCAGTTTCCCATGGTACCTAATCAGCAAATGCAAATACCTTTGGCACCAGTGAGTCAGCAGCAAGTGATGGTTCCTCCACAGGTCTCGGGCCAGGTGATGAATACAAATGGCACCGTACAACAGTTCCCATTACACAGTGAGAATGGAATAAACAATGTATGGGAGAGTGAAAGTTCAGATGAGGAGGGAAATTGTGTGCTTGCAGCATCCTTGGAAGTTGATCAAAAGGGTCCATATGTGGAGGGAAGAGTTATGGGTCATAGTGTTTCATTCTTGGTTGACACAGGAGCCACACGTTCCACTGTTAGGAGCATTGAAGTACCAAATTTGCCACTCTCAGGGAGAACAGTTCAAGTAGTGGGAGTAGCAAACAGGCACCTGACGAATCCAATCACAGATCCAGTACCAGTCAGAATTGGTAACTATCAAGGGTCACATAAATTTGTGGTATGTGACTCAAGCCCGATAGCACTGTTAGGGAGAGACCTGTTGTGCAAATTGGGATGTTCGATTATGTGTTCGAACGATGGAATTAGAATTCAGACGAGCAGTGATGGGGAAGAAGAGGACAGTGTAGAAGGGGATGAGATGGAAACTGTCGATGAAGAATATCCTCTGATTAACCGTTTTCCGATGATAACTGAAGAAGATATTCCAGCTGAATTACGGGAAACAGTCGGAAAGGAAGTGTGGGATATGACAGGAAAAGAGGTGGGATTGATGAAAGGAGTGGAACCAGTGAAAGTGACCGTAAAACCCAATGTAATCTTTCCCCTGGCCCCACAATACCACATGGCACAAGACACCCTCATGAAAGTCGCCCAACTCATTGACGAATTTGTAAAGCAGGGAGTACTGAAAGAAGTGTTAAGCAGTCCATGTAATTCACCAATCATGGGACTAATAAAGCCGAGTGGAAAGGTCCGAATCGTGCAGGACTTGAGGAAAATAAATGACATCAGAATTAAATGCTGCCCTGTAGTACCGAATCCAGCTGTGATAATGTTTCAAGTCCCTTGCGATGCCGAGTGGTTCTCAGTCATTGACTTGTCACAAGCATTCTTTTCGGTGCCTCTTCATGAGGACAGCCAATTTCTCTTTTGTTTCAAATTCTTAGACAGAGTTTACAGTCGGTGTCGAATTCCTCAAGGGTTTTCTGAGTCACCGTCAATTTTCAATCAGATTCTAAAGAAAGACTTGGAAGTGTTAGAATTGCCATTCGAGTCAACCCTAGTACAGTACATCGATGACTTACTGATTGCATCTAAGACAGAAAGTGGCTGCACAGCCGACACCATTGCCCTACTGAACCATTTGGGAAGGAATGGACACAAGGTGTCTCCTTCAAAGTTGCAGTTCTGTCAGAAGAAAGTAAAATACTTGGGTCATCAAATAGAGAAAGGGTCACGGAGAATAATGAAAGAAAGAATAACAAGTGTGCTTCAAATGAGTCCACCAAAGATGAGGAGGGAGGTGAGGAAGTTTTTGGGGATGGTGAGCTACTGTCGCCAGTGGATTCCCAACTTTTCAACTCTAGCAAAGCCTTTACTGAAACTGACCCAGAAGGATGCCTTGGATCAAATTGAGCTGAAAGGAGATGAGATGGATGCTTTTATTGAATTGAAAGAATGCATGTGCAGGGCTCCAGCTTTAGGTATGCCTGATTACACAAAGCCTTTCACATTGTTTTGTCATGAACGCGATGCATGTTCTTTGTCTGTCTTGACTCAAGCCCATGGTGGCATAAACAGACCAGTAGCGTATTTTTCAGCTACTTTGGATCCGGTCGCAGCAGCACTTCCAGGGTGTTTGCGCGCCGTAGCAGCAGTTGGTATCAGCCTCACTCAGAGTGAAGGAATAGTGATGGGACACCCATTAACAGTCATGGTCCCTCACTCAGTTGAGATACTTTTGACCCGCTCCCGAACGCAACACATGACTGGAGCAAGACTCACAAGGTATGAAACAATAATTCTGGGCTCACCGAATGTGCAGCTGAAAAGGTGCACTACGTTGAATCCAGCAACCTTGCTTCCCGGTGAAAATGCTGAAATTGAGAACGCTGAAGACGTCGAGCATGACTGCCTTCAAGTGACTGAATTTTGCACAAAACCTCGACCTGACATTAAGGATACTAAGCTTGATGAAAATGACCAAATTGTTTTTGTTGATGGGTCATGTTTAAGAGATGCATTGGGAATTTTGAAAGCAGGATATGCTGTATGTACTGTAACAGGTGTCTTGGAAGCATCCTGGCTTCAAGGAGTATATTCCGCACAAGTAGCAGAGCTTGTAGCCCTTACAAGAGCATGCCAACTGTCTGCATTGATGAAGGTTACCATTTACACTGACAGTCAGTACGGGTTTGGAATTGTGCACGATTTTGGGCAACTATGGTCACAGAGAGGTTTCCTGACCTCTTCAGGGTCCCCAGTGAAAAACGGGGAGAGAATAAGGGAATTGTTACACGCCATCCAAATGCCAGCCGAAATTGCAGTGGTAAAGTGTAGTGCTCATACAAAAGGACAGGACTATGTTTCTCTGGGAAATGCATATGCGGATCAAGTCGCAAGATTTTGTGCCTTGAACTGTATATTGCTCAGGGATGAATGGAATTTGATAAGTGAACCAGAACTCGAACCAGCTGAAGCATTTGCCTTGAAGGTCATAGATACAATGGATGAACTAAAAGCATTACAGAATAGCGTCAGGGAAGATTAAAGAGTTTCCTGGATTAAGTCACAATGTACTAAGAGACCAGATGAGTTATGGGTTTCAAATGAAGGAAAATTTGTTTTACCAAGTAGTCTCTTATCGCAGCTAGCGCGGTTCTATCATGGGCAGGCTCACCTAGGGAGAGATGCCATGATAAGATTGTTCAAAACTGATTGGTTTAACCCCAGATTCCGTCAAGCTGCAGAAGCAGTTTGCCATCGATGTGTCATTTGCCAGCAGATGAACCCAGGAAAGGGAACGGTTGTGAACATGAGCCACATTGGCAGGGCGAGTGGCCCGTTCAGCAGAATGCAGATGGACTTTATTGAGATGCCTGTGCATGGAAGTCTGAAGTATGTGTTGGTGATTGTGTGCATTTTTAGTCACTGGATTGAAGCATACCCCACACGTGGAAATGACAGCCTTACAGTTGCAAAACTATTGTTGAGGGAGTTGATACCACGTTTCGGATTCCCGATCTCTTTAGAATCAGATAGAGGAAGTCACTTCAATAACGAGGTGATAAAGTTACTTTGTGCAGCGCTGAACATTGAGCAAAAACTGCATTGTAGCTATCGCCCTGAAGCCTCAGGACTGGTGGAACAGATGAATGGTACACTGAAATCAAGAATGGCGAAAATATGTGCATCGACAAATTTGAAATGGCCTGACGCATTGCCTTTGGTGTTAATGTCAATGAGAAACACCCCTGACAGAAAGACTGGATTGTCCCCGCACGAAATTCTCATGGGCAGGGCTATGAGACTTCCTGCAGTTCCCGCAAACGCGCTTTTGAATATTACAGATGATATGGTGTTAGACTACTGCAAAGGTCTGGCTGACGTGGTTCGCTCTTTCTCTCACCAGGTGGAAGCAACCACCTTGTCACCGATCCAAGGTCCAGGACACACACTGAAAGCAGGTGACTGGGTCGTGATAAAGAAGCACGTGAGGAAGTCGTGTCTGGAACCCCGTTGGAAAGGCCCTTTCCAAGTGATCCTGACGACCACTACCGCTGTGAAGTGTGCGGGAGTTCCCAACTGGATTCACGCCAGTCATACAAAGAAAGTGTTGTGTCCCACAGATGAGGAAGTTGAAGCGCTGAAACTGCCAGTACCTGATAACAAAGTGCCGAGCGCTGAGACAGAGCAAAACAGAACTAAAAGCGAACAGGCAGGAACAGGAGAGAGAGAAATATTCTCTGAGGACGAAACAACCGATTCACTTGGGGAAGACCAAGGAGAAACCTCAGACAGCGACGAAGCAGCTGAGGGTAACAAAGAGCCTGAAGCAGCTGAGGGTAACAAAGAGCCTGAAGCAGCTGAGGGTGACAAAGAGCCTGAAGCAGCTGAAAGTGATAAAGAGCCTGAAGAAAGTAACAGTGACAAAGGGCTCGAAAGAGGTGAAGAAGCAGGAGAGCCTGATCAGAGGAGGGCTTTCCCAGAAGCAGACGGTACAGAAAAAGAAAAGAAAAACCTGATTGACTCCCCAGAAGAAGGGGACAAGGCAGAACAGAACGAAACTGTTCAAACCTCCACAGAAGAAATCGCAGGTCCATCAAGTGGACACAGTGCAAAGAGGAGACTAAGTATATCACCAGTAAAACTAAGAACTAGAGAAAATTTGAAAGACAGAGAAAGGCCAAAAGTGAAAGAGAAAAGAAAGGAAGTGTCTGTCGTGGTACCAACATCAAGTGAAGAAAAGGACTTGGCCAAAGAGGAAAGTACCAGTGAGGCAGAATCAAAGAGAGATGCAAAATTGAAAAGGAAAAGGATACCAAACAGGAGATATTCCGGTCCAGAATGGGCATATGCAGTCAATGACGATTGGACTGACGAATTTGTATCTCTAAGCCTCGAGAACGAAGAAGAAGAGATACCAATAGAAAAGAAAAGTTTTATGGACACTGTTGATTGAAAAGGTGATAATTGACATTGCTTGCTATAATCTAACGTGATACAACCAGCTGAGACATTGCTAAACCGGATGAGACATTTGCTAATTTGATAAGACTTTGATAACTTGATTGACTCTTAAACACGATTTGAGACAACGTTGCTAACTTGAAAAAAAAAAAAAAAAAAAAAAAAGACTGAGTTATTGCCGAATTGAGACAAACGCTGCTAACCGATAAGTGACTGGGCTCCTGAAGAAAACTGTGGGAACATTGCGCTCGTTCAGCTTTGTAACTAATTGCTAAATTGTTTCTTTATAGGTGCTTCTAGCTCTCTGATTCTATACGGATCATGGCTACACAAAACAGTAGAGTGAAATATTGTAAATATGCGTGTATAGGCTTGATAACTGCATGTGTACTAATAATAATGGCAATAGTGCTTGCAACGCGTGGTAAGAGTGAGAATGAGAACATTGATGCTTCTACTTCTGCTCCTGTTATTGTCACTGAACTAACCGCATTGAAAAGATTAGAATTAGATGAAAGACACTTGCATGATAAGAAGGAACTTTCGTATAATGTTTTCTATCGCCTACTAACAGAATATGTTGAGACTATGGATGCGAAAGATTGTTATGTGTGTACACAGATACCGACATCGGTAAAGGAAGGGGTGACTTATCACCACATGCCTCTTACATATGGGATTACATGTAGTATAGTAACTTCTAGATTTTATGGTCAAACTAACATACAGTATTTTTATTCAAATTATGATGTAACCTTTGCATATGTTCCTATAATAACGCAACTAAGACAGATTGCTAAAGATTGGGATGCTAAGTTAATGAGGGAATTTTTCGAGCCAATGCAACCTTTTGAAACGGCTCACGCTCATAGGGAAAACCTTACATGCTCACTCACTGCAGTAGAAATAAGCTTTTTAGATCGCACAGATGATAGAAGGGCACAAATGAATGCGAAATTAGAAAAAGAGCTAAGTAAGAGGACTTCAGTAGATAATTATGCTTTTGCTGCAATAAAGACACAAGGGAGAATAGCTTTAGACGCTTGGCATGTAGGGAAATTTTGTATATATCATGGTGAATCTTATTATGACAACATTTTCGTAGGAGCGAGTGAATGTAAACATACGTTTATCTTTAAAGCCAAATGGACATTCATGTTGAACGGACTTGACCCTGTCATACCTGGTGTATATTACATTTGTGGGCATAATGCCTATTATCGTCTCCCAAAAGGGTGGTGGGGGAGATGTTATTTGGGTATAGTGTTCCCAAAGGTTTATCAACTGGATGACCTATCGATGATTCCAAAGACGTCTGGATCTCATCGTATCCAGAAAAGAGAGACTGCAGCTGCTGTGGTAGGAGATATATTTGGAGCCATGATTCCTTCACTAGGAGTTGTGTTGAATTCCATCAAAATAAGAAAGTTGTCTACTATAGTGGATAACATGTTGACAAAGTTTTCAGGTGCTATGATCCTGATGGATGCTGAACTTGCAGCAGAAAGAGCTATGACTCTTCAAAACAGGCTTGCCTTAGACATTCTTTTAGCAAAGGATGGCGGCGTTTGCAAAATGCTTGGTGCGCGTCACTGTTGCACGTATATACCAGACAACAGTGTGAAGATTAAAACAATGCTTGCTAATCTAACAAAAGAGAGTGCAGACTTGAAGGAATTGAAAGAACCAGGAGTTTGGGAGAAGGTTGGAAAGGGAATTGCTTCAGTGGGAAATTGGCTTGGTGGCATTTGGAATGGAATATTACTAAAAATAATACAGGGAATACTAATAGTACTAATTTGCATCTTTGGAATTTGGGGAATAAAAAGGGGAATACTAATGATAATGGCAAGAATTAAGAGAAGGAAGGAAGAGAAAATGATGAAAAGAATGGCAGAAGAATATAAAGCAAGAACAAGGGGAACTAAAAGGAAAAGAGAACTGACAGAATTTTAGTGGAATAAAATTTTTGGGAATAGTTTTGTGTGATGACAAGTAGTCATCAGAGGAGGGATTGATGACGCAGGAATGAAGGTTTTACATTTATTAGTGCATAAACGTAGTGCCGCAATAATCAAGTGTGACTTTAACCGAACTAATAAAGATTGTACGGGGACAAAATGTGCCCTCAGAGTAGTTTGCCAACATTTATAAGCGTGCTTTATATAACGTGATGTATTAGAATTGTACTAATCTGACATAACCGTAAACATGTGCCATGATTTGCTTGTTTGAAATGTTTTAACTTAGCATAACTTTAGTGGAGGCTTCGGCCTAGTTGCCTTGTCTCACGATTTAGATGCTCGTGTTTTTCTAACGTGCTAATAAACGTGTATTTCTGCTTGAAGCAGTACTTTTCCAGTGAGATCGGTTCACATGCTTATCTTTAAGGTTTCGTGCCAGCCTGGCATCTTCTTCTTTGCTCCAAGGTCAATCTGCAGGTGCAGACAATGGAAGCTCTGAAAGTGAGTTAATTGGTATAATATGTTGCAACTTACGTACCCGTCTCCAAGGATAATGTATGCCTAGGTAAAAGCTTGAGAACTGTTATTTTTGATTGGACAATTTGAAGCCAACCTATGAACCCTCCAATGGAAGACCCTACTGGATTTGAACTGTTGTTTATTTAAACCTGGTGCACAAGGAGAAAGCGTCCATTACCTATCAGCCATTAGACATTAGACATTGGACATTAGCCATTTGCAGGACATTGCAGCCATTATGGCCCATCTTGCTGACTTCGTCATTTAGCCATCTTCTACGATGCCAATTGATGTTCGACGCCATTTTGAATGAGACTTTGATGCTTTCTCTAATCGAGAGAAAGAGACTTTAAATAATTCTCGCCTTAGAGACTTTAACTTTGATCTGCCCTTTTGCATGAAGTAGTCGTCCTTTATCTTGCCGCTGTGAGGCAATTGCCCCGTCCACCCTGCCCCTTTGCCCCGTCCCATGCTGATCGAGAAACGGTACCTGTGAGACGAAGACTTCCTTGAATGCTGATTGAAATTGGTAAATATGAAAGGAAATTGTACAATTGCATTGTGTTTCTTTTTAGGTAACCAACTGCTGATTTTTGATAAGAGCCCTAGTTAGGAGTTTTCCAAATTAATGTTGCTAAATTGTTTTTGCATGAAGTCCCACATGCCGATGCTAATTTGAGGTTAGATGAGGATTTCTTTTGTTGCACGATGCAATTTGAGACCTTGTTATGCTGACTAATGTATGCAATTAGCTCATTACAGATTATAGTTTTAGTGATTTGCGTTGCTATTATCGAATGCATAGTTATTCAAATGCTGCATAGATTGCATCTTTTTCGCCGTTATGGACAGCTATTAATGTTCATTTACATATATCATTTGGTGTTGAGACACATATATATTGTGCTAGCTTTGTTAATATAGGGAAATAAATTCATTAACTTTGAATAAACTGGTGTGGTTATTCATGGCCGAAAGGTCATGGTTCGCCGAAATGTTTTCTGGATTAATTGTTAAGTGTTATGTTGATCAGGGCATTGCTTATGTTCGTTATTGATTATTGATTTGATTAAATTGATTGATCTCGGGTGAAGAGAGTCCCACTTGGTCAAAAGATTCATCGACCCAAGAGCGTCCAAATACAGGTAATTTATTAGGGAGGAACGCTCTATCAGCAGATGGTAGCAGAGGACGGTTTAGACTTTTGAGACCCCACTCGAGAGGTATATGGTGTTGAATTAGATTTTTCTTGGGTAAAACAGATTGAGAGAATGATGATGCCCTAAGTCCCCCGCGACTTTCCCGGGATCTCGGAGCTTGCGAATGGAGAGAATGGAGGTGTGAAATCGGCGTTGGCGGTACTAGTGACGGTATGAGTGAAGTCAGGGTTTTGCGCTTGCACAGCTTATTGCCGCAGATTGTTTGAAAAGGTTGCGAGGATTTTAGAGAATAGCGGAGGTGCGACTCCGAGTGTGAGAGTAGGGAAGTCGTCGAACTTCATGTGCATGTGGCGCTTTCTGCAGAAAAAGGTCCACGTGGTTGTTGTTGTTGAGACGGGCCCTGCGAGGTCAAGAGACTCCGGAGTATGTTGAAAAGTGTATGAGACACTTGTTTTATGTTGTGGTCTGGTCGGTTTAGTAGGTTGACCGGGCGTGGTCAACGAGTCGGTACGTGTGTTAAGGGAGTGAAAGAAAACTTCGACTTCGGGCTTTGACAAATTCTAAGTGCACTAGAATAGATCATTGACAAGTTGAGAGCAGAGTCTGCGGGTCAGATTTGCTTGCGAAAGTGGGGACCGAGAAAGATGGAATAACTGCTGAGGCTAGTGAAAAATCCCTAAGGTCCTGAAGCGATTGTGTTACCCTTCCTGTAGTAAACCGACAGATCTGTTTTATTATTATTTGGTTGCTCGCGATACATGCCAGAAGTTGTTACGAGAGGAGCTGAGTGAAGGAGGACTAGCCGCGAGGCTTTGTCAGCCGCAGTGTGTGTGAGTGTGACGTCACTAGGAGCCGCGCTGGGATAGGTTGGTTGCAAAGAAGGGCCGCGCACGGATTGGACGCAGTCCGTGGGGCTCGATTGGAAGGGGAAAGGCAAGCGAAGAGTATTCCGGGAATTAAAGTCACTTATTGATTACAAACTTTGTGAAATAAAAGACGAGAAAATGACATTTTTTAAAGCATTAAAGAGTGCGATGAAGGGGGAGTCTTACATTAAAGCGAGCGTAGGAGAGGAGACGCCACCCGAAGGTACACCAGCTTACATTGTAATGGAGGAAAAGGGGGTAGCTCCGTGCCTTTGGCTAAAGCAATGGCACAAGCTGACAGAGAAACATGGGAGCGTAGCGTTCCCGATCCATGGGACATTCAATATAAGGATCCTAGAGAATTTGAGATTCGCGATGTACGACATGAAGGTACCTCCAAGGCCAGCACAGTTTGAGGCTCTAGCGATTTGGGAACTAATGGCTAGACAGCAACAGCAAAATAAGTTCGAGACCAGGATAAGAAAGGTAGAAAAGACACTAGCGGACGCTAGGTGGGATAATGCACAGAAGGTGTGGAGGTCAGATATATTGCAGGGGATAAAATTGTTTCCCGCAATTGCTAAGGAAGAAGAGGCGACAGGCAAGAAAGTTACCTGTAAGACAAACAGGAGGTGTTCCAAAGATAGAGAGGACGAGGAAAAGTTAAGGAGAGAAGAGGAGTTAGAGGATGAGGAGTTAATCATGCAATTGCTGAACGACCGTCCACCACCTTATGCAGAGAGTGGACAAGGTCCAAGTACCAGTTCTGCCCCTCAGGCACCGGTACAGAATAACGAAACTCCGAGTTCAGGAACGCCATCGGGATCTAAGGACCCGAGTTTACTGTTCACCCCGCAGATACCGCAGGTTAGGAGAATATATCCAGATGTGCCTATATTGAAAACAGCAGAAAATTATCAGCCGCAGGTCCCAAGGTACTACAGCAGTGACAACAGTACGGGAATGATTCTAGATCCAACCGTAATGGGAGTACAGAATGGTCGCAACCCAACATTGGCACAAGCTGAATCAACCCAGTTTTTGATGCCTCAAAAGCAGATGCAGGGGGGAACCGCACATGCTCAGATGACGGGGAGTCAGACGGGCATGCCGGCAATGATGACCCATAGTGTGGGAATGAACATGCCTCAGAACATGGGGAATGGACAGAACGCAGATGCGATATCCCTACCCATTACTGTAGGTCCACCGGTACCTTTGTACATTCAGCCTAACTCAGGTATGAGCAGTCAAGGATCCATGGTGCAGAGTGGGATGGAAAGGAGGTGCATTCAAAACACTCCAGAGACAACTCCGATAGCGGCTCTGCCAACTGGATCTGGGTCCTTGATGGAGTTTAGTCCCATATGTGCTCAGTCAACAGTGGTGAGGTCGAGTCCCCCACTGATGATACTGCTATCATCGAACACTGAAAAGTTGCCGCAACCATCAATGGCGGTCGATGTGAATGCTACACTGATGGGGTTGAATGCGCAACAGCTGACACAGTGGTTCAACAGTCTGAATTCCACACAAAGCTCAGCCAGTGGGAAGGGAGAAGACTATCTGAATAGGGTCAGGTTGAACATGGAAGCACAAGAATTGGTGGAAGGGACTATGGGGGTGAATAGGTTAGAGTCCTACTCGGAAGAAGAGCTGAGGTATCTATGTCCCAGGATTACGAGAGAAGTGAACAAGGTACATAGAAGGTTGCAAGAAATAGCTGACAAAAACGGGGTTGAGATAGACAAGACAAAACACTTGAGCAGGAGCTAGAGATTGGATTTCGGGACCACAGACTTTGAACACATGAGGTCAGCAGGCATGAAAACGCACCTTAGAGAATTGCTGCAGAGTGCACAAGTGTGGAGGTGCTTAGACAAATGGGAAAGCAGATGGGTAAAGAAAAAGGAAAAGAAGAAAGACAGTGCCCCAGAGCACAATGAGAAAAGGCCACAGAGTAGTGATGCAATAACCATGTTACCAATGAGGGAGACAGCAGGGGGAAAATTAATACATGTACCGTGGCACAGAAGCGACATTCAGTCTTTTACGGATGATTTTCCCAAACTGAGAGAGAAACCGATTGAATGGTATCAACAGACTGATAGGTTTGTGAAGCTTGCAAAATGTCTTTGGGAAGACCTGAACACCCTCTTTGAGATTGTGGTTCCGGCAGATTTGTGGGAGGATTGCAAAAGGGCTGTAGGTTGGCCGACAAGTGAACCAGAGAGAGACAGGGATACGGGTGCACCATCACCTATGGTGATGAGCTTGTACTATAAGGTGATTGAGCATTTGAAGACGAAGGTTGCCGCGAAAAATGTGGATTGGCAGAAGATTGATCGAACTGCCCAAGAGGCTAAAGAGTCGATTCATGGTTACTATGAGAGGTTGTTGAAGGCGTTCAAGAACTACAGTGGCACGGAAACAATAGAGGCGAAAGACATGCTTCATTTTGTGTTTAGATTTGTGGAAGGGCTGAGACCAGAGATAAGTCAGATGATAAAGACGCATTTGATTTGTTGGCATTCGAAACCTATTGATGAGGTGTTGAATTATGCGAAATACTGTAGCGACGAAATTGAAGTGAAACAGAAAAGGTTGAAAGAGAAAGTGATGGTGATGCAACTTAAAGCAGCTCAGACAGGTCTGCAAGGGTTGCAAGGGTTCCAACAGCAGATACCGCAGCCGCAGCCGCAGGGAAATATGGTGTTTCAGCCACAGGCGAGAGGCAGAGGCAGAGGAGGTTTTGGGAATAATGGTCCGGATTTGAACACTGTTGTGATTCCGAATGGTGTGCAGGCAATGAAAAAGGTGATGCCGTGTCACGTGTGCGGAATCGTCGGTCATTGGAAACGCGAGTGCTCGATGGTGGTGCAGGAAGGTGCAGGTGTTGGTCAGCAAAACAATGATGTCAATGCATTCCAGACAATGAGGGGACCGAAAATGAGGGGTCCAAACCCAAATTTTCAGACCATAAATCGGCTGCAGGGATTACAGCCCATGCAGCCGCAGCAGATGCAGATGCCCCGTATGCAGATGACGCAAATGCAGCCAATGCAACAGCAGTTTCCCATGGTACCTAAACAGCAAATGCAAATACCTTTGGCACCAGTGAGTCAGCAGCAAGTGATGGTTCCTCCACAGGTCTCGGGCCAGGTGATGAATACAAATGGCACCGTACAACAGTTCCCATTACACAGTGAGAATGGAATAAACAATGTATGGGAGAGTGAAAGTTCAGATGAGGAGGGAAATTGTGTGCTTGCAGCATCCTTGGAAGTTGATCAAAAGGGTCAATATGTGGAGGGAAGAGTTATGGGTCATAGTGTTTCATTCTTGGTTGACACAGGAGCCACACGTTCCACTGTTAGGAGCATTGAAGTACCAAATTTGCCACTCTCAGGGAGAACAGTTCAAGTAGTGGGAGTAGCAAACAGGCACCTGACGAATCCAATCACAGATCCAGTACCAGTCAGAATTGGTAACTATCAAGGGTCACATAAATTTGTGGTATGTGACTCAAGCCCGATAGCACTGTTAGGGAGAGACCTGTTGTGCAAATTGGGATGTTCGATTATGTGTTCGAACGATGGAATTAGAATTCAGACGAGCAGTGATGGGGAAGAAGAGGACAGTGTAGAAGGGGATGAGATGGAAACTGTCGATGAAGAATATCCTCTGATTAACCTTTTTCCGATGATAACTGAAGAAGATATTCCAGCTGAATTACGGGAAACAGTCGGAAAGGAAGTGTGGGATATGACAGGAAAAGAGGTGGGATTGATGAAAGGAGTGGAACCAGTGAAAGTGACCGTAAAACCCAATGTAATCTTTCCCCTGGCCCCACAATACCACATGGCACAAGACACCCTCATGAAAGTCGCCCAACTCATTGACGAATTTGTAAAGCAGGGAGTACTGAAAGAAGTGTTAAGCAGTCCATGTAATTCACCAATCATGGGACTAATAAAGCCGAGTGGAAAGGTCCGAATCGTGCAGGACTTGAGGAAAATAAATGACATCATAATTAAATGCTGCCCTGTAGTACCGAATCCAGCTGTGATAATGTTTCAAGTCCCTTGCGATGCCGAGTGGTTCTCAGTCATTGACTTGTCACAAGCATTCTTTTCGGTGCCTCTTCATGAGGACAGCCAATTTCTCTTTTGTTTCAAATTCTTAGACAGAGTTTACAGTCGGTGTCGAATTCCTCAAGGGTTTTCTGAGTCACCGTCAATTTTCAATCAGATTCTAAAGAAAGACTTGGAAGTGTTAGAATTGCCATTCGAGTCAACCCTAGTACAGTACATCGATGACTTACTGATTGCATCTAAGACAGAAAGTGGCTGCACAGCCGACACCATTGCCCTACTGAACCATTTGGGAAGGAATGGACACAAGGTGTCTCCTTCAAAGTTGCAGTTCTGTCAGAAGAAAGTAAAATACTTGGGTCATCAAATAGAGAAAGGGTCACGGAGAATAATGAAAGAAAGAATAACAAGTGTGCTTCAAATGAGTCCACCAAAGATGAGGAGGGAGGTGAGGAAGTTTTTGGGGATGGTGAGCTACTGTCGCCAGTGGATTCCCAACTTTTCAACTCTAGCAAAGCCTTTACTGAAACTGACCCAGAAGGATGCCTTGGATCAAATTGAGCTGAAAGGAGATGAGATGGATGCTTTTATTGAATTGAAAGAATGCATGTGCAGGGCTCCAGCTTTAGGTATGCCTGATTACACAAAGCCTTTCACATTGTTTTGTCATGAACGCGATGCATGTTCTTTGTCTGTCTTGACTCAAGCCCATGGTGGCATAAACAGACCAGTAGCGTATTTTTCAGCTACTTTGGATCCGGTCGCAGCAGCACTTCCAGGGTGTTTGCGCGCCGTAGCAGCAGTTGGTATCAGCCTCACTCAGAGTGAAGGAATAGTGATGGGACACCCATTAACAGTCATGGTCCCTCACTCAGTTGAGATACTTTTGACCCGCTCCTGAACGCAACACATGACTGGAGCAAGACTCACAAGGTATGAAACAATAATTCTGGGCTCACCGAATGTGCAGCTGAAAAGGTGCACTACGTTGAATCCAGCAACCTTGCTTCCCGGTGAAAATGCTGAAATTGAGAACGCTGAAGACGTCGAGCATGACTGCCTTCAAGTGACTGAATTTTGCACAAAACCTCGACCTGACATTAAGGATACTAAGCTTGATGAAAATGACCAAATTGTTTTTGTTGATGGGTCATGTTTAAGAGATGCATTGGGAATTTTGAAAGCAGGATATGCTGTATGTACTGTAACAGGTGTCTTGGAAGCATCCTGGCTTCAAGGAGTATATTCCGCACAAGTAGCAGAGCTTGTAGCCCTTACAAGAGCATGCCAACTGTCTGCATTGATGAAGGTTACCATTTACACTGACAGTCAGTACGGGTTTGGAATTGTGCACGATTTTGGGCAACTATGGTCACAGAGAGGTTTCCTGACCTCTTCAGGGTCCCCAGTGAAAAACGGGGAGAGAATAAGGGAATTGTTACACGCCATCCAAATGCCAGCCGAAATTGCAGTGGTAAAGTGTAGTGCTCATACAAAAGGACAGGACTATGTTTCTCTGGGAAATGCATATGCGGATCAAGTCGCAAGATTTTGTGCCTTGAACTGTATATTGCTCAGGGATGAATGGAATTTGATAAGTGAACCAGAACTCGAACCAGCTGAAGCATTTGCCTTGAAGGTCATAGATACAATGGATGAACTAAAAGCATTACAGAATAGCGTCAGGGAAGATTAAAGAGTTTCCTGGATTAAGTCACAATGTACTAAGAGACCAGATGAGTTATGGGTTTCAAATGAAGGAAAATTTGTTTTACCAAGTAGTCTCTTATCGCAGCTAGCGCGGTTCTATCATGGGCAGGCTCACCTAGGGAGAGATGCCATGATAAGATTGTTCAAAACTGATTGGTTTAACCCCAGATTCCGTCAAGCTGCAGAAGCAGTTTGCCATCGATGTGTCATTTGCCAGCAGAGGGTAGGTCGCTCCCCCTGCCGCTGCAGCTCCTCCAAGTTCCCGAGTTCCTGTGTTCCTGAGACCCACCTAACTGTAAGTACCCCCCTCCTCCCAGCCCCTCGCCCTGCCCCGCGCCACTCACCTTCTCTCCTGCTCCTGCTTCTTTTCCTCCTCTCTGTCTCTTCCTCCTCGCTCCCCCTCTGCAATCTTCTTCTGTGTTCTTCTGTTCTTCTCTTCTGTTCTTCTGTTCTTCCCTTCTGTTCTTCTGTGTTCTTCCGGTCTTCTGTGTTCTTCTTCTGTGTTCTTCTGTGTTGTTCTTCTGTGTTGTTCTTCTGTGTTCTTCTCTGTTCTTCTGTGTTCTTCTCTGTTCTTCTGTGTTCTTCTCTGTTCTTCTCTGTTCTTCTGCTCTTCCGATCTTCTGTGCTTCTGTCTTCTGTTCTTCTGTTCTTCTGTCTTCTGCTCTTCCGGTCTTCTGTTCTTCTGTCTTCTGTTCTTCTGTCTTCTGTTCTCCTGTCTTCGGCTCTTCTACCTCCTCCGTCTTCTTCCCCCGAGCCTGCCCTCCTGCTCCTTCCTCATCCCCCTCCCTCACTCGCCTCCCCCTCTCTCACCCCTAGCTAACCCGTTCGCTATCTACCTCCCTCACTCTTCCTATCTTCCTATCTCTCTAGCTCCCTATCTCACTATCTAACTCCCCCACTCTCCACCTCCTCCTACCTACCTATCTGTCTATCTATCTATTTCCCTATCTATCGACTTCTCTATCTATTTTCTCTATCTATTTCTCTATCTCTCCCCCCCTCCCGCCACCCCCTCTACTACCTATCTCCCTATCCTCTCACTCTACCTCTCTCCCTCACCCACCTCTACAACCCCCCCTCCCCTATCTTCACAACCCTACTCCTATCTCTCTCCCTAATCTCCAAACCTCCTAACACTCACCCTCCTCCACCCTAAACCCCCTCCCCCAGCTCCTCTCACTCTACCTGTCCCCCCCCCTCCCTCGCGCTTTCCCGCCGCGACCTCCTGCACGCCCCCGCCCCCCAGCTCCCATTCGCCCCCAGCTGACCCCTCCCCCCCCTCCTACCTCTTATGGCGGCCGCTGCGCGACAGTGGTAGCGACCCTTGACCCAAGGGTAGGTCGCTCCCCCTGCCGCTGCAGCTCCTCCAAGTTCCCGAGTTCCTGTGTTCCTGAGACCCACCTAACTGTAAGTACCCCCCTCCTCCCAGCCCCTCGCCCTGCCCCGCGCCACTCACCTTCTCTCCTGCTCCTGCTTCTTTTCCTCCTCTCTGTCTCTTCCTCCTCGCTCCCCCTCTGCAATCTTCTTCTGTGTTCTTCTGTTCTTCTCTTCTGTTCTTCTGTTCTTCCCTTCTGTTCTTCTGTGTTCTTCCGGTCTTCTGTGTTCTTCTTCTCTGTTCTTCTGTGTTGTTCTTCTGTGTTGTTCTTCTGTGTTCTTCTCTGTTCTTCTGTGTTCTTCTCTGTTCTTCTGTGTTCTTCTCTGTTCTTCTGCTCTTCCGATCTTCTGTGCTTCTGTCTTCTGTTCTTCTGTTCTTCTGTCTTCTGCTCTTCCGGTCTTCTGTTCTTCTGTCTTCTGTTCTTCTGTCTTCTGTTCTCCTGTCTTCGGCTCTTCTACCTCCTCCGTCTTCTTCCCCCGAGCCTGCCCTCCTGCTCCTTCCTCATCCCCCTCCCTCACTCGCCTCCCCCTCTCTCACCCCTAGCTAACCCGTTCGCTATCTACCTCCCTCACTCCTCCTATCTTCCTATCTCTCTAGCTCCCTATCTCACTATCTAACTCCCCCACTCTCCACCTCCTCCTACCTACCTATCTGTCTATCTATCTGTTTCCCTATCTATCGACTTCTCTATCTATTTTCTCTATCTATTTCTCTATCTCTCCCCCCCTCCCGCCACCCCCTCTACTACCTATCTCCCTATCCTCTCACTCTACCTCTCTCCCTCACCCACCTCTACAACCCCCCCTCCCCTATCTTCACAACCCTACTCCTATCTCTCTCCCTAATCTCCAAACCTCCTAACACTCACCCTCCTCCACCCTAAACCCCCTCCCCCAGCTCCTCTCACTCTACCTGTCCCCCCCCCTCCCTCGCGCTTTCCCGCCGCGACCTCCTGCACGCCCCCGCCCCCCAGCTCCCATTCGCCCCCAGCTGGCCCCTCCCCCCCCCTCCTACCTCTTATGGCGGCCGCTGCGCGACAGTGGTAGCGACCCTTGACCCAAGGGTAGGTCGCTCCCCCTGCCGCTGCAGCTCCTCCAAGTTCCCGAGTTCCTGTGTTCCTGAGACCCACCTAACTGTAAGTACCCCCCTCCTCCCAGCCCCTCGCCCTGCCCCGCGCCACTCACCTTCTCTCCTGCTCCTGCTTCTTTTCCTCCTCTCTGTCTCTTCCTCCTCGCTCCCCCTCTGCAATCTTCTTCTGTGTTCTTCTGTTCTTCTCTTCTGTTATTCTGTTCTTCCCTTCTGTTCTTCTGTGTTCTTCCGGTCTTCTGTGTTCTTCTTCTCTGTTCTTCTGTGTTCTTCTGTGTTGTTCTTCTGTGTTCTTCTCTGTTCTTCTGTGTTCTTCTCTGTTCTTCTGTGTTCTTCTCTGTTCTTCTGCTCTTCCGATCTTCTGTGCTTCTGTCTTCTGTTCTTCTGTTCTTCTGTCTTCTGCTCTTCCGGTCTTCTGTTCTTCTGTCTTCTGTTCTTCTGTCTTCTGTTCTCCTGTCTTCGGCTCTTCTACCTCCTCCGTCTTCTTCCCCCGAGCCTGCCCTCCTGCTCCTTCCTCATCCCCCTCCCTCACTCGCCTCCCCCTCTCTCACCCCTAGCTAACCCGTTCGCTATCTACCTCCCTCGCTCCTCCTATCTTCCTATCTCTCTAGCTCCCTATCTCACTATCTAACTCCCCCACTCTCCACCTCCTCCTACCTACCTATCTGTCTATCTATCTATTTCCCTATCTATCGACTTCTCTATCTATTTTCTCTATCTATTTCTCTATCTCTCCCCCCCTCCCGCCACCCCCTCTACTACCTATCTCCCTATCCTCTCACTCTACCTCTCTCCCTCACCCACCTCTACAACCCCCCCTCCCCTATCTTCACAACCCTACTCCTATCTCTCTCCCTAATCTCCAAACCTCCTAACACTCACCCTCCTCCACCCTAAACCCCCTCCCCCAGCTCCTCTCACTCTACCTGTCCCCCCCGCTCCCTCGCGCTTTCCCGCCGCGACCTCCTGCACGCCCCCGCCCCCCAGCTCCCATTCGCCCCCAGCTGACCCCTCCCCCCCCCTCCTACCTCTTATGGCGGCCGCTGCGCGACAGTGGTAGCGACCCTTGACCCAAGGGTAGGTCGCTCCCCCTGCCGCTGCAGCTCCTCCAAGTTCCCGAGTTCCTGTGTTCCTGAGACCCACCTAACTGTAAGTACCCCCCTCCTCCCAGCCCCTCGCCCTGCCCCGCGCCACTCACCTTCTCTCCTGCTCCTGCTTCTTTTCCTCCTCTCTGTCTCTTCCTCCTCGCTCCCCCTCTGCAATCTTCTTCTGTGTTCTTCTGTTCTTCTCTTCTGTTCTTCTGTTCTTCCCTTCTGTTCTTCTGTGTTCTTCCGGTCTTCTGTGTTCTTCTTCTGTGTTCTTCTGTGTTGTTCTTCTGTGTTGTTCTTCTGTGTTCTTCTCTGTTCTTCTGTGTTCTTCTCTGTTCTTCTGTGTTCTTCTCTGTTCTTCTCTGTTCTTCTGCTCTTCCGATCTTCTGTGCTTCTGTCTTCTGTTCTTCTGTTCTTCTGTCTTCTGCTCTTCCGGTCTTCTGTTCTTCTGTCTTCTGTTCTTCTGTCTTCTGTTCTCCTGTCTTCGGCTCTTCTACCTCCTCCGTCTTCTTCCCCCGAGCCTGCCCTCCTGCTCCTTCCTCATCCCCCTCCCTCACTCGCCTCCCCCTCTCTCACCCCTAGCTAACCCGTTCGCTATCTACCTCCCTCACTCTTCCTATCTTCCTATCTCTCTAGCTCCCTATCTCACTATCTAACTCCCCCACTCTCCACCTCCTCCTACCTACCTATCTGTCTATCTATCTATTTCCCTATCTATCGACTTCTCTATCTATTTTCTCTATCTATTTCTCTATCTCTCCCCCCCTCCCGCCACCCCCTCTACTACCTATCTCCCTATCCTCTCACTCTACCTCTCTCCCTCACCCACCTCTACAACCCCCCCTCCCCTATCTTCACAACCCTACTCCTATCTCTCTCCCTAATCTCCAAACCTCCTAACACTCACCCTCCTCCACCCTAAACCCCCTCCCCCAGCTCCTCTCACTCTACCTGTCCCCCCCCCTCCCTCGCGCTTTCCCGCCGCGACCTCCTGCACGCCCCCGCCCCCCAGCTCCCATTCGCCCCCAGCTGACCCCTCCCCCCCCTCCTACCTCTTATGGCGGCCGCTGCGCGACAGTGGTAGCGACCCTTGACCCAAGGGTAGGTCGCTCCCCCTGCCGCTGCAGCTCCTCCAAGTTCCCGAGTTCCTGTGTTCCTGAGACCCACCTAACTGTAAGTACCCCCCTCCTCCCAGCCCCTCGCCCTGCCCCGCGCCACTCACCTTCTCTCCTGCTCCTGCTTCTTTTCCTCCTCTCTGTCTCTTCCTCCTCGCTCCCCCTCTGCAATCTTCTTCTGTGTTCTTCTGTTCTTCTCTTCTGTTCTTCTGTTCTTCCCTTCTGTTCTTCTGTGTTCTTCCGGTCTTCTGTGTTCTTCTTCTCTGTTCTTCTGTGTTGTTCTTCTGTGTTGTTCTTCTGTGTTCTTCTCTGTTCTTCTGTGTTCTTCTCTGTTCTTCTGTGTTCTTCTCTGTTCTTCTGCTCTTCCGATCTTCTGTGCTTCTGTCTTCTGTTCTTCTGTTCTTCTGTCTTCTGCTCTTCCGGTCTTCTGTTCTTCTGTCTTCTGTTCTTCTGTCTTCTGTTCTCCTGTCTTCGGCTCTTCTACCTCCTCCGTCTTCTTCCCCCGAGCCTGCCCTCCTGCTCCTTCCTCATCCCCCTCCCTCACTCGCCTCCCCCTCTCTCACCCCTAGCTAACCCGTTCGCTATCTACCTCCCTCACTCCTCCTATCTTCCTATCTCTCTAGCTCCCTATCTCACTATCTAACTCCCCCACTCTCCACCTCCTCCTACCTACCTATCTGTCTATCTATCTGTTTCCCTATCTATCGACTTCTCTATCTATTTTCTCTATCTATTTCTCTATCTCTCCCCCCCTCCCGCCACCCCCTCTACTACCTATCTCCCTATCCTCTCACTCTACCTCTCTCCCTCACCCACCTCTACAACCCCCCCTCCCCTATCTTCACAACCCTACTCCTATCTCTCTCCCTAATCTCCAAACCTCCTAACACTCACCCTCCTCCACCCTAAACCCCCTCCCCCAGCTCCTCTCACTCTACCTGTCCCCCCCCCTCCCTCGCGCTTTCCCGCCGCGACCTCCTGCACGCCCCCGCCCCCCAGCTCCCATTCGCCCCCAGCTGGCCCCTCCCCCCCCCTCCTACCTCTTATGGCGGCCGCTGCGCGACAGTGGTAGCGACCCTTGACCCAAGGGTAGGTCGCTCCCCCTGCCGCTGCAGCTCCTCCAAGTTCCCGAGTTCCTGTGTTCCTGAGACCCACCTAACTGTAAGTACCCCCCTCCTCCCAGCCCCTCGCCCTGCCCCGCGCCACTCACCTTCTCTCCTGCTCCTGCTTCTTTTCCTCCTCTCTGTCTCTTCCTCCTCGCTCCCCCTCTGCAATCTTCTTCTGTGTTCTTCTGTTCTTCTCTTCTGTTATTCTGTTCTTCCCTTCTGTTCTTCTGTGTTCTTCCGGTCTTCTGTGTTCTTCTTCTCTGTTCTTCTGTGTTCTTCTGTGTTGTTCTTCTGTGTTCTTCTCTGTTCTTCTGTGTTCTTCTCTGTTCTTCTGTGTTCTTCTCTGTTCTTCTGCTCTTCCGATCTTCTGTGCTTCTGTCTTCTGTTCTTCTGTTCTTCTGTCTTCTGCTCTTCCGGTCTTCTGTTCTTCTGTCTTCTGTTCTTCTGTCTTCTGTTCTCCTGTCTTCGGCTCTTCTACCTCCTCCGTCTTCTTCCCCCGAGCCTGCCCTCCTGCTCCTTCCTCATCCCCCTCCCTCACTCGCCTCCCCCTCTCTCACCCCTAGCTAACCCGTTCGCTATCTACCTCCCTCGCTCCTCCTATCTTCCTATCTCTCTAGCTCCCTATCTCACTATCTAACTCCCCCACTCTCCACCTCCTCCTACCTACCTATCTGTCTATCTATCTATTTCCCTATCTATCGACTTCTCTATCTATTTTCTCTATCTATTTCTCTATCTCTCCCCCCCTCCCGCCACCCCCTCTACTACCTATCTCCCTATCCTCTCACTCTACCTCTCTCCCTCACCCACCTCTACAACCCCCCCTCCCCTATCTTCACAACCCTACTCCTATCTCTCTCCCTAATCTCCAAACCTCCTAACACTCACCCTCCTCCACCCTAAACCCCCTCCCCCAGCTCCTCTCACTCTACCTGTCCCCCCCGCTCCCTCGCGCTTTCCCGCCGCGACCTCCTGCACGCCCCCGCCCCCCAGCTCCCATTCGCCCCCAGCTGACCCCTCCCCCCCCTCCTACCTCTTATGGCGGCCGCTGCGCGACAGTGGTAGCGACCCTTGACCCAAGGGTAGGTCGCTCCCCCTGCCGCTGCAGCTCCTCCAAGTTCCCGAGTTCCTGTGTTCCTGAGACCCACCTAACTGTAAGTACCCCCCTCCTCCCAGCCCCTCGCCCTGCCCCGCGCCACTCACCTTCTCTCCTGCTCCTGCTTCTTTTCCTCCTCTCTGTCTCTTCCTCCTCGCTCCCCCTCTGCAATCTTCTTCTGTGTTCTTCTGTTCTTCTCTTCTGTTCTTCTGTTCTTCCCTTCTGTTCTTCTGTGTTCTTCCGGTCTTCTGTGTTCTTCTTCTCTGTTCTTCTGTGTTCTTCTGTGTTGTTCTTCTCTGTTCTTCTGTGTTCTTCTCTATTCTTCTCTGTTCTTCTGCTCTTCCGATCTTCTGTGCTTCTGTCTTCTGTTCTTCTGTTCTTCTGTCTTCTGCTCTTCCGGTCTTCTGTTCTTCTGTCTTCTGTTCTTCTGTCTTCTGTTCTCCTGTCTTCGGCTCTTCTACCTCCTCCGTCTTCTTCCCCCGAGCCTGCCCTCCTGCTCCTTCCTCATCCCCCTCCCTCACTCGCCTCCCCCTCTCTCACCCCTAGCTAACCCGTTCGCTATCTACCTCCCTCACTCCTCCTATCTTCCTATCTCTCTAGCTCCCTATCTCACTATCTAACTCCCCCACTCTCCACCTCCTCCTACCTACCTATCTGTCTATCTATCTATTTCCCTATCTATCGACTTCTCTATCTATTTTCTCTATCTATTTCTCTATCTCTCCCCCCCTCCCGCCACCCCCTCTACTACCTATCTCCCTATCCTCTCACTCTACCTCTCTCCCTCACCCACCTCTACAACCCCCCCTCCCCTATCTTCACAACCCTACTCCTATCTCTCTCCCTAATCTCCAAACCTCCTAACACTCACCCTCCTCCACCCTAAACCCCCTCCCCCAGCTCCTCTCACTCTACCTGTCCCCCCCCCCCCTCGCGCTTTCCCGCCGCGACCTCCTGCACGCCCCCGCCCCCCAGCTCCCATTCGCCCCCAGCTGACCCCCCCTCCTACCTCTTATGGCGGCCGCTGCGCGACAGTGGTAGTGACCCTTGACCCAAGGGTAGGTCGCTCCCCCTGCCGCTGCAGCTCCTCCAAGTTCCCGAGTTCCTGTGTTCCTGAGACCCACCTAACTGTAAGTACCCCCCTCCTCCCAGCCCCTCGCCCTGCCCCGCGCCACTCACCTTCTCTCCTGCTCCTGCTTCTTTTCCTCCTCTCTGTCTCTTCCTCCTCGCTCCCCCTCTGCAATCTTCTTCTGTGTTCTTCTGTTCTTCTCTTCTGTTCTTCTGTTCTTCCCTTCTGTTCTTCTGTGTTCTTCCGGTCTTCTGTGTTCTTCTTCTCTGTTCTTCTGTGTTCTTCTGTGTTGTTCTTCTGTGTTCTTCTCTGTTCTTCTGTGTTCTTCTCTGTTCTTCTGTGTTCTTCTCTGTTCTTCTCTGTTCTTCTGCTCTTCCGATCTTCTGTGCTTCTGTCTTCTGTTCTTCTGTTCTTCTGTTCTTCTGTCTTCTGCTCTTCCGGTCTTCTGTTCTTCTGTCTTCTGTTCTTCTGTCTTCTGTTCTCCTGTCTTCGGCTCTTCTACCTCCTCCGTCTTCTTCCCCCGAGCCTGCCCTCCTGCTCCTTCCTCATCCCCCTCCCTCACTCGCCTCCCCCTCTCTCACCCCTAGCCAACCCGTTCGCTATCTACCTCCCTCACTCCTCCTATCTTCCTATCTCTCTAGCTCCCTATCTCACTATCTAACTCCCCCACTCTCCACCTCCTCCTACCTACCTATCTGTCTATCTATCTATTTCCCTATCTATCGACTTCTCTATCTATTTTCTCTATCTATTTCTCTATCTCTCCCCCCCTCCCGCCACCCCCTCTACTACCTATCTCCCTATCCTCTCACTCTACCTCTCTCCCTCACCCACCTCTACAACCCCCCCTCCCCTATCTTCACAACCCTACTCCTATCTCTCTCCCTAATCTCCAAACCTCCTAACACTCACCCTCCTCCACCCTAAACCCCCTCCCCCAGCTCCTCTCACTCTACCTGTCCCCCCCCCTCCCTCGCGCTTTCCCGCCGCGACCTCCTGCACGCCCCCGCCCCCCAGCTCCCATTCGCCCCCAGCTGACCCCTCCCCCCCCCTCCTACCTCTTATGGCGGCCGCTGCGCGACAGTGGTAGCGACCCTTGACCCAAGGGTAGGTCGCTCCCCCTGCCGCTGCAGCTCCTCCAAGTTCCCGAGTTCCTGTGTTCCTGAGACCCACCTAACTGTAAGTACCCCCCTCCTCCCAGCCCCTCGCCCTGCCCCGCGCCACTCACCTTCTCTCCTGCTCCTGCTTCTTTTCCTCCTCTCTGTCTCTTCCTCCTCGCTCCCCCTCTGCAATCTTCTTCTGTGTTCTTCTGTTCTTCTCTTCTGTTCTTCTGTTCTTCCCTTCTGTTCTTCTGTGTTCTTCCGGTCTTCTGTGTTCTTCTTCTCTGTTCTTCTGTGTTCTTCTGTGTTCTTCTTCTCTGTTCTTCTCTGTTCTTCTGTGTTCTTCTCTGTTCTTCTGTGTTCTTCTCTGTTCTTCTCTGTTCTTCTGCTCTTCCGATCTTCTGTGCTTCTGTCTTCTGTTCTTCTGTTCTTCTGTCTTCTGCTCTTCCGGTCTTCTGTTCTTCTGTCTTCTGTTCTTCTGTCTTCTGTTCTCCTGTCTTCGGCTCTTCTACCTCCTCCGTCTTCTTCCCCCGAGCCTGCCCTCCTGCTCCTTCCTCATCCCCCTCCCTCACTCGCCTCCCCCTCTCTCACCCCTAGCTAACCCGTTCGCTATCTACCTCCCTCACTCCTCCTATCTTCCTATCTCTCTAGCTCCCTATCTCACTATCTAACTCCCCCACTCTCCACCTCCTCCTACCTACCTATCTGTCTATCTATCTATTTCCCTATCTATCGACTTCTCTATCTATTTTCTCTATCTATTTCTCTATCTCTCCCCCCCTCCCGCCACCCCCTCTACTACCTATCTCCCTATCCTCTCACTCTACCTCTCTCCCTCACCCACCTCTACAACCCCCCCTACCCTATCTTCACAACCCTACTCCTATCTCTCTCCCTAATCTCCAAACCTCCTAACACTCACCCTCCTCCACCCTAAACCCCCTCCCCCAGCTCCTCTCACTCTACCTGTCCCCCCCTCCCTCGCGCTTTCCCGCCGCGACCTCCTGCACGCCCCCGCCCCCCAGCTCCCATTCGCCCCCAGCTGACCCCTCCCCCCCCCTCCTACCTCTTATGGCGGCCGCTGCGCGACAGTGGTAGCGACCCTTGACCCAAGGGTAGGTCGCTCCCCCTGCCGCTGCAGCTCCTCCAAGTTCCCGAGTTCCTGTGTTCCTGAGACCCACCTAACTGTAAGTACCCCCCTCCTCCCAGCCCCTCGCCCTGCCCCGCGCCACTCACCTTCTCTCCTGCTCCTGCTTCTTTTCCTCCTCTCTGTCTCTTCCTCCTCGCTCCCCCTCTGCAATCTTCTTCTGTGTTCTTCTGTTCTTCTTTTCTGTTCTTCTGTTCTTCCCTTCTGTTCTTCTGTGTTCTTCCGGTCTTCTGTGTTCTTCTTCTCTGTTCTTCTGTGTTCTTCTGTGTTGTTCTTCTCTGTTCTTCTGTGTTCTTCTCTGTTCTTCTCTGTTCTTCTGCTCTTCCGATCTTCTGTGCTTCTGTCTTCTGTTCTTCTGTCTTCTGCTCTTCCGGTCTTCTGTTCTTCTGTCTTCTGTTCTTCTGTCTTCTGTTCTCCTGTCTTCGGCTCTTCTACCTCCTCCGTCTTCTTCCCCCGAGCCTGCCCTCCTGCTCCTTCCTCATCCCCCTCCCTCACTCGCCTCCCCCTCTCTCACCCCTAGCTAACCCGTTCGCTATCTACCTCCCTCACTCCTCCTATCTTCCTATCTCTCTAGCTCCCTATCTCACTATCTAACTCCCCCACTCTCCACCTCCTCCTACCTACCTATCTGTCTATCTATCTATTTCCCTATCTATCGACTTCTCTATCTATTTTCTCTATCTATTTCTCTATCTCTCCCCCCCTCCCGCCACCCCCTCTACTACCTATCTCCCTATCCTCTCACTCTACCTCTCTCCCTCACCCACCTCTACAACCCCCCCTCCCCTATCTTCACAACCCTACTCCTATCTCTCTCCCTAATCTCCAAACCTCCTAACACTCACCCTCCTCCACCCTAAACCCCCTCCCCCAGCTCCTCTCACTCTACCTGTCCCCCCCCCCTCCCTCGCGCTTTCCCGCCGCGACCTCCTGCACGCCCCCGCCCCCCAGCTCCCATTCGCCCCCAGCTGACCCCTCCCCCCCCCTCCTACCTCTTATGGCGGCCGCTGCGCGACAGTGGTAGCGACCCTTGACCCAAGGGTAGGTCGCTCCCCCTGCCGCTGCAGCTCCTCCAAGTTCCCGAGTTCCTGTGTTCCTGAGACCCACCTAACTGTAAGTACCCCCCTCCTCCCAGCCCCTCGCCCTGCCCCGCGCCACTCACCTTCTCTCCTGCTCCTGCTTCTTTTCCTCCTCTCTGTCTCTTCCTCCTCGCTCCCCCTCTGCAATCTTCTTCTGTGTTCTTCTGTTCTTCTCTTCTGTTCTTCTGTTCTTCCCTTCTGTTCTTCTGTGTTCTTCCGGTCTTCTGTGTTCTTCTTCTCTGTTCTTCTGTGTTCTTCTGTGTTGTTCTTCTGTGTTCTTCTCTGTTCTTCTGTGTTCTTCTCTGTTCTTCTGTGTTCTTCTCTGTTCTTCTCTGTTCTTCTGCTCTTCCGATCTTCTGTGCTTCTGTCTTCTGTTCTTCTGTTCTTCTGTCTTCTGCTCTTCCGGTCTTCTGTTCTTCTGTCTTCTGTTCTTCTGTCTTCTGTTCTCCTGTCTTCGGCTCTTCTACCTCCTCCGTCTTCTTCCCCCGAGCCTGCCCTCCTGCTCCTTCCTCATCCCCCTCCCTCACTCGCCTCCCCCTCTCTCACCCCTAGCTAACCCGTTCGCTATCTACCTCCCTCACTCCTCCTATCTTCCTATCTCTCTAGCTCCCTATCTCACTATCTAACTCCCCCACTCTCCACCTCCTCCTACCTACCTATCTGTCTATCTATCTATTTCCCTATCTATCGACTTCTCTATCTATTTTCTCTATCTATTTCTCTATCTCCCCCCCCCTCCCGCCACCCCCTCTACTACCTATCTCCCTATCCTCTCACTCTACCTCTCTCCCTCACCCACCTCTACAACCCCCCCTCCCCTATCTTCACAACCCTACTCCTATCTCTCTCCCTAATCTCCAAACCTCCTAACACTCACCCTCCTCCACCCTAAACCCCCTCCCCCAGCTCCTCTCACTCTACCTGTCCCCCCCCCTCCCTCGCGCTTTCCCGCCGCGACCTCCTGCACGCCCCCGCCCCCCAGCTCCCATTCGCCCCCAGCTGACCCCTCCCCCCCCTCCTACCTCTTATGGCGCCCGTCCGCGCCTGGCCCGCGCCCAGCGCCACGACCCCTGGTCCCCAGCTCCCCCAAGCCCCGCTGATCCGCTACGACCCCACCACCCTCCATGCCCTCAACCCAGGGCGCTCCAAAACCTGCTTCCTAGCTCACCCCAAACGCACCCATGGACCCTTCGCCTGCAACTCCTGCAAACGCATCTTCCACCACGCAACTACCACGACCACAAGCCCACGCGCCATCAACCACCTCAAGTGCATCCTGGTCAACGCTCGTTCCGTCCACAAGCACGCCGTTGAACTTTGGGACCTCCTGGACTCCACAGCCCCGGACGTCGCCTTCATCACGGAGACATGGATGAACGCCTCCTCTGCTCCAGACATCGCTACCGCCATCCCCGAAGGCTACAAGATCTCCAGAAAAGACCGCACCAACCAAGTAGGAGGAGGTGTCGCCATCATCTTCAAAGACTCCATCAGCGTCACCACCTCCACCGAAGAACCCCCCCTCGCCGCTGAACACCTGCATTTTCAGATTCGCACCGACCCAAGGACCACCCTCAGAGGATCCCTCGTCTACCGTCCTCCCGGACCTCGCGCCTCTTTCAGCAACGCCATCGCCGACTTCATCTCCCCGCACGCCCTCGCCTCACCGGACTACATCCTCCTAGGCGACCTCAACTTCCATCTGGAACAAAACAACGACCCCAACACCACCACCCTGCTCGACAACCTCGGCAACCTCGGCCTCAAACAACTGGTGAACACCGCCACCCACATCGCCGGACACACGCTCGACCCTATCTTCTCCGCCAGCAAACACGTCTTCTTCAGCCACACCTCTGCCCTACACTGGACCGACCACAGCTGCGTCCACTTCACATTCCGACGCGAGACCTCCCACCTCCGCACTCAACCCATCCCTCGTCGACAGTGGAACAAGATCCCTGAAGAGCAACTCTTCTCCGCTCTCGCCGCCAACCAACCCACCCTCACCACCGACCCCAACGACGCAGCTCTCAACCTCACAAACTGGATCTCCAACTGCGCTGACAACCTTGCTCCCCTCAAACGCACGCATCGACAGACCAACACCAAAAAACCTCTCTGGTTCTCTGACACCCTCAAAGAATCAAAGAAAACTTGTCGTGCCCTTGAGAAGGCCTGGCGCAAGGACCACACCGCTGACAACATGACCGCCCTCAAGAACGCTACACGCGAACACCACCACCTGATCCGCACTGCCAAAAGGAACTTTTTCACCGACAGACTAGACAAAAACAGCCACAACAGCAGAGAACTCTTCAGCATCGTCAAAGAGTTCTCCAACCCCAGCGCCAGCGCCAACGCCGTCACGCCCTCACAGGATTTGTGCGAATCCCTCGCCACTTTCTTCCATCGCAAGATCAGCGACCTCCACGACAGCTTCGGACACCAGACCCAACCATACACCACTGAACCCGCTTCCCCGGACATCACCCTCAACAACTGGACCCACATCAACACGGAAGAAACCAAATCCATCATGAACTCTATCCACTCCGGCGCCCCTTCGGACCCCTGCCCGCACTTCATCTTTAACAAAGCCGACGACATCATCGCCCCGCACCTCCAGACCGTCATCAACTCTTCTTTTTCTTCTGCTACCTTCCCCGAATGCTGGAAGCACGCTGAAGTCAACGCCCTACTAAAGAAACCTACGGCTGACCCAAGCGACCTGAAAAACTTCCGCCCCATCTCTCTTCTACCTTTCCCAGCCAAGGTAATAGAAAAGACCGTCAACAAACAGCTGACCACCTTCCTGGAAGACAACAACCTGCTCGACCCTTCACAAACCGGATTCCGAACCAACCACAGCACGGAAACCGCCCTCATCTCAGTCACAGACGACATCAGAACCCTGATGGACAACGGTGAAACAGTCGCCCTCATTCTCCTCGACCTCTCGGCTGCCTTTGACACCGTCTGTCACCGCACCCTAATCACCCGCCTACGCTCCACCGGGATCCAAGGCCAGGCCCTGGACTGGATCGCCTCCTTCCTCGCTAACCGCTCCCAAAGAGTTTACCTCCCTCCGTTTCGCTCAGAACCCACCAAGATCATCTGCGGCGTACCTCAAGGCTCATCGCTCAGCCCGACACTCTTCAATGTCTACATTGCCCCCCTCGCCGACATCGTACGCAAGCACGACATCATCATCACCTCCTACGCCGACGACACCCAACTTGTACTCTCCCTCACCAAGGACCCCGCCAGCGCCAAGACCAACCTACAAGAGGGTATGAAGGACGTTGCAGATTGGATGAGGCTCAGCCGCCTAAAGCTGAACTCTGAAAAAACGGAAGTCCTCATCCTCGGCAACACCCCGTCCGCCTGGGACGACTCCTGGTGGCCCACGGCCCTCGGCACCGCACCGACCCCCGCAGACCACGCCCGCAACCTCGGCTTCATCTTGGACCCTCTTCTCACCATGACCAAGCAAGTCAACGCCGTGTCCTCCGCCTGCTTCCTCACTCTCCGCATGCTCCGCAAGATCTTCCGCTGGATCCCTGCCGACACCAGAAAAACCGTGACCCACGCCCTTGTCACGAGTCGCCTGGACTACGGCAACACCCTCTACGCCGGGACCACCGCCAAACTCCAAAACCGCCTGCAACGCATCCAAAACGCCTCGGCCCGCCTCATCCTCGACGTACTCCGCAACAGCCACATCTCCGCACACCTGAGACACCTGCATTGGCTCCCAGTCAGCAAAAGGATCACCTTCCGTCTTCTCACCCACGCACACAAAGCCCTCCACAACAAGGGACCGGAATACCTCAACAGACGCCTCAGCTTCTACGTCCCCACCCGCCCCCTCCGCTCCGCTGGCCTCGCACTTGCTGCCGTCCCTCGCACCCGCCGCTCCACGGCGGGTGGGAGATCTTTCTCCTTCCTGGCGGCCAAGACCTGGAACTCCCTCCCCACCAGCCTCAGGACCACCCAGGACCACTCCGCTTTCCGGAGACTCCTAAAGACTTGGCTGTTCGAGCAGCGATAACCCCCCCTTTCCCCCCTAGCGCCTTGAGACCCGCACGGGTGAGTAGCGCGCTTTATAAATGTTAATGATTTGATTTGATTTGATGAACCCAGGAAAGGGAACGGTTGTGAACATGAGCCACATTGGCAGGGCGAGTGGCCCGTTCAGCAGAATGCAGATGGACTTTATTGAGATGCCTGTGCATGGAAGTCTGAAGTATGTGTTGGTGATTGTGTGCATTTTTAGTCACTGGATTGAAGCATACCCCACACGTGGAAATGACAGCCTTACAGTTGCAAAACTATTGTTGAGGGAGTTGATACCACGTTTCGGATTCCCGATCTCTTTAGAATCAGATAGAGGAAGTCACTTCAATAACGAGGTGATAAAGTTACTTTGCGCAGCGCTGAACATTGAGCAAAAACTGCATTGTAGCTATCGCCCTGAAGCCTCAGGACTGGTGGAACAGATGAATGGTACACTGAAATCAAGAATGGCGAAAATATGTGCATCGACAAATTTGAAATGGCCTGACGCATTGCCTTTGGTGTTAATGTCAATGAGAAACACCCCTGACAGAAAGACTGGATTGTCCCCGCACGAAATTCTCATGGGCAGGGCTATGAGACTTCCTGCAGTTCCCGCAAACGCGCTTTTGAATATTACAGATGATATGGTGTTAGACTACTGCAAAGGTCTGGCTGACGTGGTTCGCTCTTTCTCTCACCAGGTGGAAGCAACCACCTTGTCACCGATCCAAGGTCCAGGACACACACTGAAAGCGGGTGACTGGGTCGTGATAAAGAAGCACGTGAGGAAGTCGTGTCTGGAACCCCGTTGGAAAGGCCCTTTCCAAGTGATCCTGACGACCACTACCGCTGTGAAGTGTGCGGGAGTTCCCAACTGGATTCACGCCAGTCATACAAAGAAAGTGTTGTGTCCCACAGATGAGGAAGTTGAAGCGCTGAAACTGCCAGTACCTGATAACAAAGTGCCGAGCGCTGAGACAGAGCAAAACAGAACTAAAAGCGAACAGGCAGGAACAGGAGAGAGATAAATATTCTCTGAGGACGAAACAACCGATTCACTTGGGGAAGACCAAGGAGAAACCTCAGACAGCGACGAAGCAGCTGAGGGTAACAAAGAGCCTGAAGCAGCTGAGGGTAACAAAGAGCCTGAAGCAGCTGAGGGTGACAAAGAGCCTGAAGCAGCTGAAAGTGATAAAGAGCCTGAAGAAAGTAACAGTGACGAAGGGCTCGAAAGAGGTGAAGAAGCAGGAGAGCCTGATCAGAGGAGGGCTTTCCCAGAAGCAGACGGTACAGAAAAAGAAAAGAAAGACCTGATTGACTCCCCAGAAGAAGGGGACAAGGCAGAACAGAACGAAACTGTTCAAACCTCCACAGAAGAAATCGCAGGTCCATCAAGTGGACACAGTGCAAAGAGGAGACTAAGTATATCACCAGTAAAACTAAGAACTAGAGAAAATTTGAAAGACAGAGAAAGGCCAAAAGTGAAAGAGAAAAGAAAGGAAGTGTCTGTCGTGGTACCAACATCAAGTGAAGAAAAGGACTTGGCCAAAGAGGAAAGTACCAGTGAGGCAGAATCAAAGAGAGATGCAAAATTGAAAAGGAAAAGGATACCAAACAGGAGATATTCCGGTCCAGAATGGGCATATGCAGTCAATGACGATTGGACTGACGAATTTGTATCTCTAAGCCTCGAGAACGAAGAAGAAGAGATACCAATAGAAAAGAAAAGTTTTATGGACACTGTTGATTGAAAAGGTGATAAATGACATTGCTTGCTATAATCTAACGTGATACAACCAGCTGAGACATTGCTAAACCGGATGAGACATTTGCTAATTTGATAAGACTTTGATAACTTGATTGACTCTTAAACACGATTTGAGACAACGTTGCTAACTTGAAAAAAAAAAAAAAAAAAAAAAAGACTGAGTTATTGCCGAATTGAGACAAACGCTGCTAACCGATAAGTGACTGGGCTCCTGAAGAAAACTGTGTGAACATTGCGCTCGTTCAGCTTTGTAACTAATTGCTAAATTGTTTCTTTATAGGTGCTTCTAGCTCTCTGATTCTATACGGATCATGGCTACACAAAACAGTAGAGTGAAATATTGTAAATATGCGTGTATAGGCTTGATAACTGCATGTGTACTAATAATAATGGCAATAGTGCTTGCAACGCGTGGTAAGGGTGAGAATGAGAACATTGATGCTTCTACTTCTGCTCCTGTTATTGTCACTGAACTAACCGCATTGAAAAGATTAGAATTAGATGAAAGACACTTGCATGATAAGAAGGAACTTTCGTATAATGTTTTCTATCGCCTACTAACAGAATATGTTGAGACTATGGATGCGAAAGATTGTTATGTGTGTACACAGATACCGACATCGGTAAAGGAAGGGGTGACTTATCACCACATGCCTCTTACATATGGGATTACATGTAGTATAGTAACTTCTAGATTTTATGGTCAAACTAACATACAGTATTTTTATTCAAATTATGATGTAACCTTTGCATATGTTCCTATAATAACGCAACTAAGCCAGATTGCTAAAGATTGGGATGCTAAGTTAATGAGGGAATTTTTCGAGCCAATGCAACCTTTTGAAACGGCTCACGCTCATAGGGAAAACCTTACATGCTCACTCACTGCAGTAGAAATAAGCTTTTTAGATCGCACAGATGATAGAAGGGCACAAATGAATGCGAAATTAGAAAAAGAGCTAAGTAAGAGGACTTCAGTAGATAATTATGCTTTTGCTGCAATAAAGACACAAGGGAGAATAGCTTTAGACGCTTGGCATGTAGGGAAATTTTGTATATATCGTGGTGAATCTTATTACGACAACATTTTCGTAGGAGCGAGTGAATGTAAACATACGTTTATCTTTAAAGCCAAATGGACATTCATGTTGAACGGACTTGACCCTGTCATACCTGGTGTATATTACATTTGTGGGCATAATGCCTATTATCGTCTCCCAAAAGGGTGGTGGGGGAGATGTTATTTGGGTATAGTGTTCCCAAAGGTTTATCAACTGGATGACCTATCGATGATTCCAAAGACGTCTGGATCTCATCGTATCCAGAAAAGAGAGACTGCAGCTGCTGTGGTAGGAGATATATTTGGAGCCATGATTCCTTCACTAGGAGTTGTGTTGAATTCCTTCAAAATAAGAAAGTTGTCTACTATAGTGGATAACATGTTGACAAAGTTTTCAGGTGCTATGATCCTGATGGATGCTGAACTTGCAGCAGAAAGAGCTATGACTCTTCAAAACAGGCTTGCCTTAGACATTCTTTTAGCAAAGGATGGCGGCGTTTGCAAAATGCTTGGTGCGCGTCACTGTTGCACGTATATACCAGACAACAGTGTGAAGATTAAAACAATGCTTGCTAATCTAACAAAAGAGAGTGCAGACTTGAAGGAATTGAAAGAACCAGGAGTTTGGGAGAAGGTTGGAAAGGGAATTGCTTCAGTGGGAAATTGGCTTGGTGGCATTTGGAATGGAATATTACTAAAAATAATACAGGGAATACTAATAGTACTAATTTGCATCTTTGGAATTTGGGGAATAAAAAGGGGAATACTAATGATAATGGCAAGAATTAAGAGAAGGAAGGAAGAGAAAATGATGAAAAGAATGGCAGAAGAATATAAAGCAAGAACAAGGGGAACTAAAAGGAAAAGAGAACTGACAGAATTTTAGTGGAATAAAATTTTTGGGAATAGTTTTGTGTGATGACAAGTAGTCATCAGAGGAGGGATTGATGACGCAGGAATGAAGGTTTTACATTTATTAGTGCATAAACGTAGTGCCGCAATAATCAAGTGTGACTTTAACCGAACTAATAAAGATTGTACGGGGACAAAATGTGCCCTCAGAGTAGTTTGCCAACATTTATAAGCGTGCTTTATATAACGTGATGTATTAGAATTGTACTAATCTGACATAACCGTAAACATGTGCCATGATTTGCTTGTTTGAAATGGTTTAACTTAGCATAACTTTAGTGGAGGCTTCGGCCTAGTTGCCTTGTCTCACGATTTAGATGCTCGTGTTTTTCTAACGTGCTAATAAACGTGTATTTCTGCTTGAAGCAGTACTTTTCCAGTGAGATCGGTTCACATGCTTATCTTTAAGGTTTCGTGCCAGCCTGGCATCTTCTTCTTTGCTCCAAGGTCAATCTGCAGGTGCAGACAATGGAAGCTCTGAAAGTGAGTTAATTGGTATAATATGTTGCAACTTACGTACCCGTCTCCAAGGATAATGTATGCCTAGGTAAAAGCTTGAGAACTGTTATTTTTGATTGGACAATTTGAAGCCAACCTATGAACCCTCCAATGGAAGACCCTACTGGATTTGAACTGTTGTTTATTTAAACCTGGTGCACAAGGAGAAAGCGTCCATTACCTATCAGCCATTAGACATTAGACATTGGACATTAGCCATTTGCAGGACATTGCAGCCATTATGGCCCATCTTGCTGACTTCGTCATTTAGCCATCTTCTACGATGCCAATTGATGTTCGACGCCATTTTGAATGAGACTTTGATGCTTTCTCTAATCGAGAGAAAGAGACTTTAAATAATTCTCGCCTTAGAGACTTTAACTTTGATCTGCCCTTTTGCATGAAGTAGTCGTCCTTTATCTTGCCGCTGTGAGGCAATTGCCCCGTCCACCCTGCCCCTTTGCCCCGTCCCATGCTGATCGAGAAACGGTACCTGTGAGACGAAGACTTCCTTGAATGCTGATTGAAATTGGTAAATATGAAAGGAAATTGTACAATTGCATTGTGTTTCTTTTTAGGTAACCAACTGCTGATTTTTGATAAGAGCCCTAGTTAGGAGTTTTCCAAATTAATGTTGCTAAATTGTTTTTGCATGAAGTCCCACATGCTGATGCTAATTTGAGGTTAGATGAGGATTTCTTTTGTTGCACGATGCAATTTGAGACCTTGTTATGCTGACTAATGTATGCAATTAGCTCATTACAGATTATAGTTTTAGTGATTTGCGTTGCTATTATCGAATGCATAGTTATTCAAATGCTGCATAGATTGCATCTTTTTCGCCGTTATGGACAGCTATTAATGTTCATTTACATATATCATTTGGTGTTGAGACACATATATATTGTGCTAGCTTTGTTAATATAGGGAAATAAATTCATTAACTTTGAATAAACTGGTGTGGTTATTCATGGCCGAAAGGTCATGGTTCGCCGAAATGTTTTCTGGATTAATTGTTAAGTGTTATGTTGATCAGGGCATTGCTTATGTTCGTTATTGATTATTGATTTGATTAAATTGATTGATCTCGGGTGAAGAGAGTCCCACTTGGTCAAAAGATTCATCGACCCAAGAGCGTCCAAATACAGGTAATTTATTAGGGAGGAACGCTCTATCAGTAGATGGTAGCAGAGGACGGTTTAGACTTTTGAGACCCCACTCGAGAGGTATATGGTGTTGAATTAGATTTTTCTTGGGTAAAACAGATTGAGAAAACTGGGAGGCTACAGGAATCAGACAGCGGAGAGAGAGATGCACGATAATTCACAAATTTCCACTTTAGAAAATAAGACTGCAAGTGTACACTCGCACAAGATTTTCAGCATAATGCCTTTGCCTTCTCTCTACCTTCAGTCTTAATGCTTACTTCTATCGGCTGGACATAATCCTGTTTCTTCTTTTGTTGTGTTTTCCATCATAATAAAGCGCATTGCTAGCGGTCCTTTAATCACTCTGCAACAAGGCTTCTCCAAAGCTAAGTGGAATCCATTTCACCTCTATAGGAGCATTTCCTCACCAAACCACTTCTCTGCTGCTGAAGGCAGTTTGACCCACGGGATTACAATCGGCCCTTGTTATGTGAATGACTGTCAACTGTAATCAAAAGACCTTTGGTTTGCACCAGATGTCTTTTGCAGGGATACAGCCACATGCAAGAACAGCCAGACCTTCTCACCAAGGGTTCCTCCACTCTATGTGATCGGATGCCATCTTGAAAAGCCACAGCTCATTGAAGTACTTACATCTCTGTGCTCTCATCCATGAAGGCTTGCCAGATTTTCAGAGACTGGCATTGGCCACCACCGCCCTTCATCTCACCATCACCTCAACCTGTGGAATATCTGAGTAGAGCCTTGCTTGCCTGTGCTACAGCAATAGGCACCCGGAAACACTAAGGGGCATATTTAAGAGCCCCTAGTGTCACCTTTTTGACGTCATAGAGTCAATTTTTTTAATGCTAAGTCAGCCCTAAAGTGTCTTTTTCCACACACCATATTTACAAAGCGGCTCAATGCATGCATTGTAACACTTTGTAATCTCTTGCGCCACATTATGCCTGCTCCAGGCATAATGTATGCAAGGGGGGCACTAGGACGTCCGCAAAAATTGTGCAGTGAAATTTAGCAGATTTCACTGCGCCATTTTGGGGGTCATTTTTAACACCTGCTCAGAGCAGGTGTTAAAATGGTGCTTCGATAGAAACTTATGGGCCTCCTTGCACTTTGCTACACTAGCATCAACATTTTTTAAGCTAATGTAGCAAAGAGCCACCAGAGCATCAAAAATGTTGACACTAGTGTGCTTACGACCGCCATCGTGTGCCATATTATAAATACGGCATAATCATAGTGTTGTTATGTGCCGGTAGCGGGGTGCAGAAAAAGTGGCGCATCAGCTCTGATGCGCCACTTTTTCCTAAATATGGGCCTAAGTGTCAAATTCTCCCCTACGTTCTGTGACAGGTTACGCCATTCCTGCATCTTCAGCTAATAGGTTGTTGCGCTTTGAACAAAGTGATGTTGATTAAAAAAACAGGACTGACTAAGCTGTGTAACATGAAATGGGGTGATTTGGAAGTTATGACAGAGTATGTTCTTCACCATGTGTCATGCCTCTGTGTCAATGAGGGATGAAAAGCGCTATTATTACCTTGTTAAATTGTTCGAATTCAACTCTTTTCAGACTATCACATGGCAGAGACTTATCTTGTCTACTCCTCTATGGTAGTTCTGTGTTACCCATTTGTTGAAGTCAGTCATATACTGACGTACAGTAGATGCTGTAACGCAATTTTCTGTGTTGTCAGTGTTGTGGTCAGATCTCTGTCATTGTAAAATGTGCATTTATGTATATAAAACGTGCAGCATTTATTTATATAGGCGTATTTGTTATTGTATGTAAGTGTTATTCCTTGAACGAAGAATAAAGTAGCACACAATATTTATAAAAATAATAGTTTGGGCAGTTCTACTCACTGATACTTTCGTGCAAGATGTACATTTTGAAGAGCAAAGGTGGCTGATAGCAAAGGTGTAGGTGTAAAATAAAGATAATGATCTAAACCCTGAAGGGCACGTTGTCTGGTCCTGGGCACATCGCACTCGTTGCTATGCAACAGTTACTGTATTTGCCTAAAATTATAGCAGCTGGATAGAGGCAAGTGGATGTGCAGTGTGTGCTAAGAAGATAAATTCATGTCATGTCTCATCTTCAGCATGTCCAGTGTTTTTTTTTTTTAATCCAACAACATTCTACTTACTGTATATAGCGAAATCTCTGCTCTACCGGTCCCATAACTATGATTGCCTGCACTGCTGCAGGTTATTCTTTCCCCATCTATGCTCCTAAGTAAGCCTTCCAATCAGATTGTGCCTAATCATATAGAGATGTGGATGGCATTGAGAGTTGTAATTGGCCATTGTGGATTGTAAATGGGCAGCATAGCATGGTCTTTTGGCAAATAATGATTTCCAAGAGTGTGTGATGTGTGCATTCTTGTAGACATGTTAGGAGACCTATTGGGATATGTGTACTTACTAAAAAAGACTTGCACCTCCTATACAGATTTATTAAGTTTGAAAAACTCCTTTTTTCCCTTTGGTAATGTTTTTTGTGATGCCATCAGGGTCGAATGTGGCATAACTTCACTTCATATCATTCTCCTAGAGGTGCGGTTATGTGATGTCACTTCTTCTGATGTCATCACAGGTCAGAGGGCACGTTACATCACTTCCGCTACCCTGGCATTTTGGTGATTCGATGTCCTTGTCTCAAGTTATTAGCTGTCTCATTGCAGCCACACTATATACAGTATAATCATTTGCTTCACATAGTTTACCCCTAGAAAGCTGGGGGAAGCTGTCCGGGTCAGAAATCCCAAGTATTTTTAATATGTCAAGCAAAATAGTGAGTTTTTCCATATGGCATAGCATCGCAGACCCGTCCAAGATTATTGCTAACACCTCAGACCGATTCTGGCATCTTGGAGGATCTTGGTGGATATGTTGGAGGACATTAAGGTGGTCATTATGACCCTGGCGGTCTTCTGACCGCTAGGGCAAAGGTGGCGATTTCATCGCCAACAGGCTGGTGGTGAAGACTGCCAAATTATGAGTGTGGTGGGTTGGCCTCTGCCAACCCGCCACATCTCCATTCATACCGCCGGGCGGTCGGACCCGCTGGCCCGGAGATGAGCATCTCAGACCCCACGGCCCACAGAAGACCGCCGGCGATATTAGGAGCTGCCTTTCCAGCAGGGTTTCCACAGCTGTAGCACTGCTATGAAAACCCTGTCAGAAATGCTACCAGTGACAGGGAATTTCTTCCCTTTCATCGGTAGACGACTCCTCTACAACCCCCCCTAGCAAGCACAACCTCTCCCACCCCCACATACATGCACACGCACACAGACACCCACCCACACCATGCATACATTCACCTACACTTACATACACTCATTCACTCAGACACATCCATACCTCAGCACTCATACATGCATTCAACCACGCATGCACACACCCATCCAAACACGCATACAAACACCCACTCACACATGCACACCCTCCCAGCCCTCATCCCCTGTCTGATGATCGACTTACTTGGTCCATGGAGGAGGTCGTCCGGAAGGGAACGGGAAGAGGCGCTTCGACCTCCGGCAGCACCCCACCATCAGGACACCGCCACGCCGTATTACTACACATAATACAGTGGGTGATGTTCTCCTGGCGGCGCAGGGCCGGTGGTGGAACTGCCCATGCGCCTTCACCCGCCAGCAAAACTGCTGCTGGATTTCCACCCAAAGTGTGGTGGAAATCTAGCAGTACCCGTAATATGTTGGGCGGGAGATCAACAGCACTGGCGGACTTCTGGCGCCTGCGGCTTTGGTGGTCTTCAAGGAAGACCGCCAAAGTCAAAACGAGGGCCTAAGTCTGTAAAACAGGATATCTCCCAGAACAGGAGTTCACTGAGCAACCCACCTTCCACCCTGTCTTTCCGCAATCGACGCCTGGAGATTACGGATAGATGTGGGAATCTAGAGAGACCTATCTGCTCAGACAGAGGCTACCCCGGAAGTACTGTCAGATTTGAAGGAAATTAGATTACTTTGGATTAAAAGACTTCTGGTGCCAGGGCCGGATCTAGGATTTCTGGGGCCCTGGCTGTAATAGGAACATGCAGGTCCCCTATAATTTGCTCAAGATTTAACCTTAAAGGAAGTGACCTCACAGGAAGTAATATCAATTGACCATTATTTATCTGACATTGTTGAAGCTGCTTTGCAAGAAGCTACTTACCTAGTTTGGAAATCAGTAAAAGGGTTACATATATAACTAATTATCCTGATTAAATATGTATATATTTTTTAAATCTCTATTAAGTGGAAATATATTAAATTAATTAAACTTAGTTATTGTTCTATGAATGGGATGAATGAAAATGATACGCTAACCGGGCATCCTGGCACTAAGGAATTTTCAAAGGAGAGGTGCAGACTTTGAAATTTTGAAGAAAGGAAAATTTTAAGTGTATTTTCCAAAAGATTGGAGTTACACCATAGCTCAAGAGGGAGAGAGTTCAAGTCCTGCACAACCAGGAAGGAGAAGGCTCTGCCTCCTATCAGCCCCATCTAAATTTTAGGATGGCCCAGGAGTTTGGCTGGCACAGACTTCAGGATTCTCGAATGAATGTAAGGAGTGCTGTAGAAAAAGAGAATCTTTATAATGCAGTGCACAATGACAATTGGATAGTGCCTTACAGATAGAGGGGTTCGAACCATAAACCCAGAAGACAAAAGAAAGCTGAGAACAAATGGTATAGTGAAACAGCAATCTCAGATGATGAGCGTAGCACTGTTCTGAATGATTTGAAGGGTGCCAAATACAAAAAGGCAGTAAGTGATGGTGGAGGGTATTTGCATAATCTAATGAGAAGACAATAGACTTTACAACAGCCTCACAGTAGTGAGAGGGGACAAAAGGGATGTGTATGCATTGCTTATGGTTGTAGTAAAAGCAAATGGATCAAACATGGTTAATATTTTCTGAAAAAAGAGAAGATGCTGGAAAATGAATCCAAGATTTTTTTTTGCTGACTCCGCCAATGTAGGCAACTGACCCACTCACCAAAGAGAACACCATATTGTATGACATCCTTTAAAAATGAGGACCCTTGATTTGTCACTATATGGTTTTGATTAATTTGTCTTCATTCAGGTATCAACTCCTTGCATGCAATCCCAACCATATTGATGGACAGAGACTAGCGGAAACGATGATTTAGGTATCAATATGTGCATGATATCAGCAATAAACCAAAGGACTGTATTAGTAAGGCTAATTGTAATGATATAACTAAACAGCGGAGATCCAATAAATTCCACGTCAGTGTTTTAGTACATAACAGAAATAGGCGGTGAGTGGATTGTTTCAGATTTCCCAAATAGGATAGAGGTAATCCACACCATGAGAATTCCTTAAATTCCAGGCACCGGCTAGTAAACTGTGGCACTTAAGTTTAGTAATATTAAGGCTCTTCTAATTCCTTGATCATGAGTCAGCCACAAGTCATCTGACACAGCAAGAAATGCTACTTCAAACTCTTATAAGTTGTCATAAGCCAGCTGGCATTTTGTCAATAGAGTAAATTACTTTTTGTAGTATTTTTGAGAAAGGGCAACAAAGAGATGCTCGAAAATGATGGTACGTTTTGAGCCTGCTGAAGGTTTTTAGAGCATTTTTAACCCCACCCAAGACTCTGACTTTTTTGCTTCATCTTTCTCTTACCGGTTCTGCCCATCTAACTTTAACCTCTCCCCTCCTTTCTCTCTCCACCCAACCTCTTACCATCTTTCGGTGGTTATGCTTTCTTCTATATACCTCTCACCATTACTCCTCTCTCCACTCTGCTTATGTTCCCTTGCAGGTTCTGTGTCTCTTATATCTACATGCTCCCCTTCAACTCTCATCTCTCCTCCAGCTTCATAACTTCTTTCCTTGTTCTACTTCATTTACATCCACCTCTCCCCTGCCATCCTCCCAAAGCATCTTATCTATTTTGTTGATTCTGACCCTCTTAAATCCACCTCCCCCTTCACGCTCTACTCTTTTTCTCATCTTTCCTTCAGACTCTTACCTTGTGTATTCTGTCCCTCTAACATGCACCTTTCCTATGCCCCTAGGTTCGTACTGTTTCTTACTGGTTCTCTCTCTTGTATTCAGCTCTCGCTTCAATGCTTTGCACTTCACTTCACCTCTCTGCCTGGCTCTTGTAGAACCCATTGATTCTGCCCCTCTTACATCCAAATCCCACTAGTCCCTCTCTCTCCCCCCTATACTTAAGTTTTCCACTGGTTCTGCCTCGTTTGTCATCTCCCATCGATGTGCTACCCTTCACCTCTCATCTCTATCTCTCCAGTCTTCTACCTTTTTTTGCTGGTCTTTCCCCTTTAAATCTACCTCTCCCCTTTTTACCTCCAGCCTCCTATCTTGTCTCACTGCTTCTGAATCTTTTACATCCATCTCCCTCTTTCTTGTCCTACGTTTCACCTCATTTCTCCTTCTGCCTCTTATTTTTTCACTGATTATGCTCCTCTTTTATCCTCCTCTTCCTCCCTGCTGCGCACTTCATGTCTCATCTGTCCCCAGCCTCTAATCTTTTCTCACTGATTCTGTCCCTGTAACAGCTACTTCTACGCTGCCTTCCTACCCAGCCTCTTACCTGCTCTTGGTGATCCTGCCCTCTTACATCCACCTCTCACCCTTTCCTTATTCTGCCACTTACGTTCTCAATGATTCTGCTTATTTTATACTTACTGCTCGCATTCATACACTACCTTGCACCTTTTCTTTTTCCCTCCAGCTTATACGTTTTTTTCTGGTTCTGCATCCTTTAGAGCCATCTCCTACCTCTATGTTCTACTCTTCATGTTTCATCTTTCCCACACCTCTAATCTCATTTTGCAGATTCTGACCCTATAACATGTACCTCTCCTCTCCATGTGCTGATCTTCACCACTCTTACTCCCAATCTCTTATTGTGTTTTGCTTATTCTCATCCTTTATATCCACCTCTACCCTTTCACTGTCCCACTGTCCCCAATCTTTTTACCAGTGGCGGCTGGTCCCTGAGGGTACCGAAGCACCGTTGCCCAGTATCAGCAGACACAAAAAGAAGCTGCCTTGAACAGCTTTGAAGGGCAAAAAGTATAAACAACCAAACTAACAGTAAATTTCGGTGTTTACTTTAATCAGTGCTATGTGCCTGCACACACCCTTTGCACATTCACAAGCCATAGAGAAGATGTGCATGCACTCTGAAACACATGCCTGTGAAACATATGAGCATGCTTGAGCGGTGTTGCATTAGTAGCAGTGTCACTCCCAAGCTCTGTGAGAAGCCATTATAGAGTGTGGCTGTAGAAGGGTCAGTCCCTGTTCCTATCCTGTCTTCTGATAGGGCTGTCAGCAGACTCATGTGCAGAGACACAGGCACAAGGACTGAGTGCACCAGCAGAGAGGAACTGGTACGTAGAAACCTGCCTCAGTACAAGTTGGTAATTTGGATTGTGTACTCTTCTCGTGGTTTCTCCTGTACGTTTTGCTTACCACTGGCCAGTTGTTTTTCACAGCTAAGGCCTTGGCATGCTGTGCAGGTGGTCATCCAGTGTGTCAGTTTTCTTAGCCTATGATCACACTGTATGAAAAATCTTTGAGTCACGAATCACGTAGGATCATACGATGTCACATTCCAGAGAAGTCTGTCACATGTTGGATTTTTGAGTGTCCAATAACATAGCCTTATTGCATGTGTAAATGCTTATTCTCTAGGTAGTAACCATGATTGTACATTGAGTTTATTTTAAAGGTAGGACAATGGATCAGTGTGGTGTGCTGGCACTGTTTTCCCATGTACCTCCTTTGCTGCAGTACTTCCTATATCTGAGTTTGAACATAAACATATATTGCACAAAAGTGTGAGCTCTCAGTGTAAATCAGACATATTAATTTGATTGAACTATTTCGGACTGCCAATGTCTACCCTTGAGTAGGAACACACTTCAAGGGTTAGGAATGCTTCAATTCAAAGAAAAGGAAATGGAACAATATTTTTTTTAATATATCGCATAATATCACACATTTGCTGGTATTAAGCGCTTTATTTATGTTTTATTGATAGTCAATTAAAACTTGTGATCCGCTGACCATTGCAACTTAAATGTAAATATATTTCATTCCCAACACAAACCTGCGCTCTGACGTAAGTTGAAATGTCACATTTCTGGATAATTCCCCTGTCTACCATAGACAATATACCGTGAGTCCAGACAGAGGTCTCTGTGAATAAGGGAGAAGGGTAAACACATAATGTAAATTTCTGGCTTCCCATAGTGTTCCATCTGACGGGTACTTTGGTTTCTTCTATGACTGAATCCAGAAATATAACATAACTGACATACACCTAAAAACAGCCAGGAGTATTGGTTTTGTCAATGGTTGTCAGCTGTTTAACATGTATTAGTAGCAACAATAAATTATTTTACTTTCACCTTGTCACTATTTTGACCAATGAGTACCTCATTTACACACATATTTGCACAGAACCACAACTTCAACTGGAATACGGGACTGTTGCTCTGTAGAGAGGCAATGTATTGAATGATCATGTATTCTGTACACCTTTTTGCCCCACAGACACAACAAGAAAGTCATACTGGCTTCATCCTCAACTCCAAAGCACTCACCTGTAGCCTGTTATAAACACCTAGAGGCAAATGAGCACTACAATCATATGAAATATACACAGAAACGAAATCGCTGCCATGGATTACCCTAACATGCAGCGCCAGACTGGGACAAAAAGTAGGCCCCAGCACCAAAATAAAAGTGTCCCCCATTAGTGAATTAGGTAGCTAGATAAGTGCCCCATGTTAGCAAATTGGGCAGCTTTTAACATGTAAAGACATGCTGTGTACGTAAGGTTTAGAAGACTGCATAGATCTGAGTTTGCTGTACACAATGTTTTTTTTAATAACATGAAAATCAACAGTAAAAACCGGCTCACATGACCATAAAGCAGGCCAACAAACAGACAATAAACTGACAAACACACTGACCTGCCAGATTAGCCTGTCGGACACTGCCTGATTACCATATAGGCCAGTCCGACTCTTGTAATGTTTTATAAATTCATTGTTTAGCCATTGGATCATTGTTTTTGTAGGTGAAGTTAAGTACTTAAATATAAGGCCACTTCAATGTCAGTTTTAAATGTATACTGGGTGTAAGACACAAGGCCCCCAGCCCACTTAAAGCCCTGCTACAGCCACTTTTACATGCTGATTCTGCTCCTCTATGTGTACCTTTTGTCTCACACCTATCTGCTCTCGTCCCTCTCACTTTATTCCTTTTGTCTTGCCACTTTTATTCACCTCTCTGATTCCTTTTCCCTCATCCTAGGTAAACACTTTCCATTGTAATGCAATGTCACTCTGTCTTTCAATCAATCAATCAATCAATCAATTGTTTTTTGATAAAGCACAACTACTCACCCGTGAGTGTCTCAAGGCGCTGGTGGTGGGTCTGGGCCTCATTTGAAGAGCCATGTCTTGAAGTTTTTCTTGAAGATGGTGAGTGATGGGCTTTGTCTGAGGTGTGTGGGCAGGTTGTTCCAGCTCTTAGCTGCGAGGTAGGTGAAAGATCTTTCTCCGGCGGTGGTTTTCCAGATCCGTGGGATGGTGGCTAGCTCCTGCTGGGTGGAGCGGAGGGGCCTGGAGGGGTTATGGAAAGAGATGCCATGATTCAGGTAGGCTGGTCCGATGTTGTGAAGGGCCTTGTAGGTGTGGGTGAGTAGTTTGAAGTTGATTTGCTTCTCCACTGGGAGTCAATGGAGGATTCTCAGGTGTTGGGAGATATGTTCCTGGTGGGGGAGGTTCAGGATGGCGTTTTGGCAGAGTTGTAGTTTCCTGATGTTCTTTGTTGTGTTGCAGGTGTAGAGTGCGTTGCCCTAGTCGAGCTTGCTAGTGACTACGGCGTGGGTGATTGTCTTGCAGCAGTTGACCTGGATCCATTTGAAGATTTGGCGGAGGGTGCGCCAGCAGGAAGAGGTGACTGTGTTTACCTGTCGGGTCATTGATAGGGAAGAGTCGAGGATGATTCCTAGGTTGCGGGCGTGTGGTCAGTCAGAGTAGGCAGGGTGCTGACCAATGAGGGCCACCAATAGTTGTCCCAGGCTGAAGTGGAGTTTCCAAAGATGATGAGCTCGGTCTTGTCTGAGGTGAGCTTGAGGCAGCTCTCCCTAATCCAGGCGGCGATAGCTTTCATTCCGGTGTGAAAGTTCCTCTTAGCTTTATCCGGGTCTTAAGTGAGGGATATGATGAGTTGTGTGTCATCTGCGTATGACACGATGTTCATTCTGTGGCTTCTGATGATGGCTACAAGCGGGGCCGTGTAGATGTTGAAGAGCATTGGGCTCACAGAGGATCCCTGAAGTACTCCGCAGCTGACTTCTGTTGGTTTGGATTTGAAGGGTGTGAGCCTGACTCTCTATGTTCTTCCGGAGAGGAAGGAGTGAATCCATTGCAGGGCTTTTCCACAGATTCCTGCGTCGTGAAGTCTGGTGCATAAGGTGCTGCGGGAGACCGAGTCGAAGGCTGCTGAGAGGTGGAGGAGACTGAGCATTGCGGTGTGGCCGTGGTCGAGGAGTGTGCAGATGTCATTGGTGGCTGCAAGAAGAGCTGTCTACGTGCTGTGGTTGCTGCGGAAGCCAGACTGAGAGGTATCCAGAGAGTTGTTGTCTTCGATGTACTGTCGCAGCTGTGAGTTGATGGCATTTTCCAGTATTTTGGCCGGATAGGGTAGTAGCGAGATGGGCCGGAAATTCATTAGCTCTGATGGGTCGCTGTGGGTTTCTTCCGGAAAGGGGGCAGACTTCATCGTATTTCCAATCTTCAGGGAAGGTGGCTGTGTTGAGGATTTCGGGGGCGATTGATGTGCTGGCTCTGTTGTAGATGTGGTGAGGACAGGGTTCTGTGGGAGCTCCAGAGTGGATGCTATTCATGATGCTTTCATTCTCTTCTGTGGTGAGAGTGGAGCAGCAGTGGATGGTTGGGGGGGTTCTGGGGAGCTGGGGCGGTCGTATGGTCTGATGCTGGGCGGATTCTGCGGTAGGAAGCCATCATAAATGTCCTTAATCTTGCGGTGGAAGAAAGAGGCCAATTTGTCACAGAGGTAGGATGTAGGTGGCTTTGAGGGGGTATTGGTGAATTAGTTGATTACCATAAAGAGTTTTCTCATGTTGTGAGGGGAGGTATGGATGCGTTCACAGAGTACAGCTTTTTTTGTGATCTTGATGCATTGGTGGTGGGTGGCAGTGGCGGCTCTGAAGGAAGTGAGGTCTTCGCTAGTTTTGCTGTTTCTCCATTTCTTCTCTTAGCGCCTGTAGGTGCACTTGGATTCTTGGAGTTCGGTGGTGGACCCGCTGGCAGTTTTTGGGATGCACTTGACCGAAGTTGATCAGAGGGGGGCTAAGGAGTTGGTGCATTCGGTGATCCAGGAGTTGAAGTTGTGTGCTGCGGTGTTGGCATGGTCAGTGGGAGGCCGGGGTGATTTGGCAAGGGTCGTGGTGAGTTGCTCATCAGTGATTTCATTCCATTTCCTGTGGGGTCCCTGGGGAACGGAGGCGGCTGTTGGGTGTGGTGATGGTGAAGTGTAGGCAGTGATGGTCAGTCCAGTCTGGGGTGGAGATGTTCTTGATGGTAATCCGGTTGCTTGAGGTGAAAATGGGGTCTAGTGTGTGTCCTGCAGCGTGCTTGGGCACAGTGATCTGTTGTCTGAGGCTGAGGGTGGTGAGATTGTCGAGTAGGGAAGTGGTGTTTTGGTCGCTGCAGTCCTTGAAGTGGAAATTCAAGTCGCTGAGGAGGAGGTAGGCGGTGGATGCCAGGGAATGGGGTGTGGTGATCTCTACAATGGTGTTGATGAATGCTGGGTAGGGGCTGGGCGGTCTGTAGATCAGGGTGCAGCGGAGGGAGGAGTTTTGAGTGGCTTGGAACAGGAAGTGAAGGTGTTCCATTGTGGTGCAGTATTTTTCAGTGTTGACCAGTGATGGGGAGTGTGGACTTGTGTAGGATGGCCCGCCCTCCGACTGCACCCTCTTTTGTTGTGCGCCCTTTAGGCTATCCTGCTCTTCATTCATACAGGGGCAGGGCACACTTTACACTAAGGGCACTTTAAGTTCCTGTCTAAATGTTGTCATCATCATGCAGATGCAGCGATTAGGCCCAGAGAGGGGCCAAAAGGAGAAATTATAAACTCTGAGGGGAGGAGGACTTCAAGCAGCCCAACTCTAGGGCTGGCCCTGGCTGGTGTGCATTAATGTGCTTGCTATCAGTAGACAATAACTGCGTGAATCTAATTGCACTGAGTCATATCTTCGTTTATGCTTTGGAGTCTCTGTTACAAAAAAATCAATACAGTTTGATTTATAAAAAAAAATACTGTTTTAGAAAAACTGTTGAACTAGTTTAGAAAACCGTTTTTCGTGCCACTGCATAACGGGTTCATGTGCTCTAAACATTTTGCTGGATACAGTAGTTGTAGAAAAGTATGGTTTACACAAACATGTTTCCAAATGTATACTAGTCGTGGCCACCACTTAGAAATTAAGTAATACTTTAATTACACTGATAAGATTTATCTGAGTACATTTACGATTGATGTTAGTATACGGCCTGTGATTTTACAACTGAAATATGTGAATGGAAGCTGACAAATCTCTGGTGCCACAAGGAGGCAGCATTTTCCTTTTTTAAGATGCTATGATGTTTTACTTCAAATAAAACGTCTTGTTTGTATAAAGGATTATGCGAATATTTATTTCAGTGAACATTCCTTTAGCCAAAAGAAAGATTGCCAAAATCAACATTAGCCTTATATTTTGCTACGAGCCATTACCAATGTGATTTGGGTCTGAACGGAGCCTAGTTCAAGAAATATGTTTTCAATTTGAAACTAGTGTTTTGACCTTTGGGCATTTGTAGCCCCGTGGATTAATTTTTCTCAATAAACACTCATCGTGCCTGTATATAATTGATAGCTCCCAGATAATAATAAATCTGGCGGTACTTCTCAAAAACAGAGGTTGGGAGAAATATGCTGACAAGTCTGATATTAAGTATGTGAATTTGATCTTGACATATACAGCAGTGAAGTATATGCTGAGTGTCTCCGAAACGCATAGCTTTAGATAGGCAGGGATTTGCAGTAGTGTTTTAGTTTTAAATTGGGGCAGTCGAAAATGCTTAATACATCTTTGTCCGAGACCCTGTTTAAAAATTACTATTTTATTGAGGTAGATGAAATATAAAACCTTGTGGAAGCAAGCCCTAGTATTGAATTCCATTTCTTAAAATTCTATTTGTGTGCTAGTTTCCACTTTCAATAATAAAACTGTAAATCCAAAGTATGGAGGTCTGTCTCTTGGTCCCATAGTGTCTGCCTTTAATACAGTGGTGTGGCCTCCTCAATTTCAATATGGGATGGAAGTTGTAACTTTCGCTGGGAAGTCGAATTGGGATGTGGAAGAGGACAAATGTGTGAAACGACTGCTTGCACTCCCCCCCTCAAGTATGATCCACGCTATGAGGGCCGAGTGCCAAATGATGGTGTGGAGTTACTTGGGAATGCAAGCCGCATTGAAATTTTAGTTGAGTCTGTCAGATGAGGGTATCCCGTGCTATGTGGATATGAAAACAAGAGCCATAATGAGGGATGATCTGTGCCTATGTACATTTGGCCTCAAAGTAAAATATAAAGGCCAACATATTTTATTGGATTGCTTGTGGTTCTCAGATGAACGGAAAACGTTTTTAAAGTCAATTTTTAGGGAATATAATGTTATGAACTGGGATCAAGCTCTAGACCTGTTGGTAGATATGAGATTCTTGAACCTGACATGTACCTTAAGCTGATTTTTAAATAAAATACTGGGTTCCTTAATGGGGCTCTCGGAAGTGTTGTAAGGGGTGAGAGAGCTGGTATGTGATGTTTAATTAAGTGTTAGTTTTATAAGGATTAAATTGTTTTAATTACTGATTATATGGTAAGGAATATGCAAGTGTTATTTAATATGTAAAGCATCTGCAGGTCAGAGCACATTGTACTTTTTGTTATCTTGCACATTTTATGTTGCTCAAAGAAAATGGTTTCTGTATTCAATACTACAGCCGTTAGGAATTAGATCATATGTAGCTGCTTTTGCTCACTTGCTTCAGTTGGGGGATGAAATTGTAATCTATGCTGTTTTAAACTATATTTTAAGTGCTTTGAAGATATGAAAAAGATATTGAGGTTTTATCTTCATTGATCTATGTTTATTCTTTTACTGCTGATTTTGTATTTATGTATATTTTGTGTGACTTTTAAGGCTCAAGTGAGCCGAATAAAGTATTTTGATGACAGTGATAAAACTGTAAGCGAATATTTGAACTATCGTACTATCGTACACATGTTGATGTTTTTTTTCCTCTGAGTATTTCAAAAGATATCCTGTTTTACTTGAATAAAAGGCATGACTTCAGATTATGCCTGAAATCTGCTCTCTCTAATGGCAATTAAAACTTATTTTTGAGTTTTCTTAACGTTTCTCCATGTTTATGTGTTTAAAAAAGTCAAAGATAATTTGCAGTGGGTTGGGTGTAGTAATAATATTTACTATTGGTCAATTTAAATTTAAATTTTCCTACCTTGGAAGGATGGAAGGTTGACTTGATGTTCCATAAATTGGAATTCAAGCCCTACAGATCGCATGTCTAAGATCGCACATGCCCAGATGAACGTTCAACTCCGCCATCTTGTATACTATTTAACATGCTACTTAATATGAAAAAAACATTACAAGATGTTGGGGAGGGTAGGTCTTCTGCATGGTAAAATATGTGTGCCCCTGTCCTGGACGCAGTGGTAGCAGTTTACCATGTAGTGATCAATAGGAGTGAACAGGTCCTTTATACCATGTGTCATTGGAGAGAGGCCTGTAGGCTTACTCACCTTTTTTAAAGTTCTGCTGATGTGTGCTTAATTTACCCTTGGCCTACATCAGTTGGACGTGAAGTGATGTGCAGCGCAGGAATAGTGACTCTGAACTGGATGTATGTGTGCCTGGAAAGGGTATAGTACACCGATAGAGCAATGCTGTGCAGTACAAGCCTGGTTAGTGCATATACTAAGTGTATAAATGCCTACGAGGAATAAATTACATGAGAGATGTAGTTTTGTGTAGTGCCTGTACAATTAAAACATGTGCTGGCTGTATATGTGCTTGCGAGAAGTACAATACACGAAGGGTACAGGGTTGTGCAGTGTGGACAAAGTGGTTTTATCCTGGATGTAGATGCAACCGGCATGGCACAATACATGGATGCAACAGTACTGGGCAGTATGTGTGCTGTGTATCTACTCTGAGCGCAAGTGTGCCTGCAATGGCACTTTACATGGAGGACTCTGTGATCAATTTTGGGAAATCCAGGCTTGGTAAACACATGAGGAGTAGAGGAATCCCACTAGACAGAGTTGTGTATCGCCTTGTTCCTGTGAGCTGGATGGGACACACTAGAGAAAGGGAGAGTCCATCTGTACACTTCAAAAGGGTGCTCTTTGAGTCAGTGAGAGATCACAAGGAAGGGGCATGGACACATCTCATGAAAGAGTCAGGGGTGATAAGGGAATCCCAGAATTAATGCACATATCACTGCGGCTGACATCCAGGTCTCAACTCGCATGGCCTGTGTTGTGGGTTTATCAGCTTCAGAGACTCTCCTTCTGTGACATTCAGCCATTCAAGAGGAATTAGAGAGAGAAAAGTGTACACTTCAAAAGATTCAGAACCCCGAACATAAAACTTTAAAAAGACCCAGACCCTAAACCACATTTGGTGTCTGGAAATGGACTATAAAAAGGGGAGGTTGAGACCCCAAAATCTGTCACCTGCCAAGCAGCCGGTCGGGCTGTGTGAGAAGGGGAAGCTCTGCAAGACATCTGCCTGTAAGGAGACATGACCCAAGTTAACCAGGACCACCTGCTCTGGATCCTAGAGCACCAGTCCAAGGTCAGTGTTCCCTCTGAGGAAGAGGAGAGTATTGGAGGAAGTGAGGTGCAGTAGAGAGACTTACCAAAAGGACTTCAGGAATGAGGTGTGAGGAGATGGCTGTGAACTGATAGGGCTGTTACCTGTGTGCAAGAGTGATTCGGCAACCACCGTATGCCAGGAGAGGGCCACCATAGACTGAGCCGTGCATTGAGTGCTATGCGGTGAGTGCCCTGTTGAGGTGACCCTGTATGCCAAAGGAGGGCCAGTGTAGAAGTCACTGTATGATAGAGTGTTAGAAATGGTGTCTCTAGTTGGCAGTCGGTTTGCACCCTGTCCAAGTAGGGACCCTCACTCTAGCCAGGATAAGGGAGATACCCACTCAGATAACCCCTGCTCACCCCCTTGGTAGCTTGGCACGAGCAGACAGGCTTACCTCAGAAGCAATGTGTGAAGCATTTGCACATAACACACAGTAACACAGTGAAAACACTACAAAAGGACACCACACCATTTTTAGCAAAATAGCCAATATTTATCTATTTAAACAAGACCAAATACGATAAAAATCCAACATAAAGCAATATAAATATTAATTCTGCAAGATTTACTCAAAAATACATTTCCTTAAAGTCAATAGCTCCTCCTGGGGCTATCACGGCATTGTGAGCAACAAAACAAACAGTTCATGCCGGCCGTGGCGTCACGAGCCAGCTACAGTGTGGGGAAGGCCCGCAAACAGTACCTTGGATTTGTAGGTCATCGTGATCCTTATGGTAGGCTCCGGAGAGTGGTGGCGCAGATGTCGCTGTGTCAGTTCCAGCATTGGTGCAGGAATCGTCGGGCCCTTGAAGTCACACGACTTGCGGATCAAACTCTGGGCTGATGAAGTCAGGTGCGCCGGCGTTGATGGCGTCGGGGCTGCAGTGCGAAGCGGGACGATGCAACGTGCAGTGCTCACAGGTCACAGTGCAGGCAGCGGCTCGGTGACGGCGTCCAGCGGCGTCAGTGAGACCCGGGCTGCTTTGTGAAGTGGGGTGGTGCAACGTGTGGTGTCCACAGGTCACAGTGCAGGCAGCGGCATCATCATTGTGGAAGCGCTATTGTCGATAGGCCTAAGCCAGTGGTGCGGGATGGGACGATGTTTTGTGAACCTCATGAGCGGTGTCCACTAGCCACGGTGCAGGCAGGGATGCCTAGTGACGACACTGGAGTCGATGGTGCTGGCGTCGGTGGACGGGGGCTGAGGTGTAGGACGGGCCGGTGTTTTGTGCTCCTCACAAGCGGTGTCTACAGGCCACGGTGCAGGCAGCAGCACCGGTGCCAGCAGGAGCGTCGTCGTTGGGGAGGCCCAGGCTGTGGTGTGAGCAGGCAATGCCGGAGTGTGGGCCCACAAGTCCCAGTGCGAGCAGCGGCTCAGTGAAGTCATCTGATGATGGCGTCGGTGAGACCAGTGTCACGGTGCAAAGTGGGGCAATGCGTTTGCGGTGTCGCAGTGGTTTTTCTTCTTGTACAACACAGAACACACAGTTCCCTGTGCTGCAGGTCGAGGAAACTGAAGTCTTTGGTGTCCCTGAGACTTCCAACAGGAGGCAAGCTCTACTCCAAGCCCTTGGAGAACTTTCTCAAGCAGGACACAGAGCAAAGTTCAATCTTTGCACTTTTTGTAGGCAGAAGCAGCAACTGCAGGCCAGTCCAGCAAAGCAAAACAGCAAAGGGACAGTACTCCTCCTCCAGCTCTTCTCCTTGGCAGAGGTTCCTCTTGATTCCAGAAAGATTCTAAAAGTCTGTGGTTTTGGGTCTTCTTCTTATACCCTGTTCTGCCTTTGAAGTTGGCAAACTTCAAAACAAAGTCTCAAGTGTTTGCAAGATCCTTCCATGTCTAGGCCACGCCCCAGAGGCACACCAGGGGGTCGGAGACTGCATTGTGTGAGGGCAGGCAAAATCCTTTCAGATGTGAACGACCACTCCTCCCTCACTCCCTCACCTCTAGCTCAGATGGCTCATCAGGATATGCAGGCTACACCCCACCCCCTTTTGTGTCACTGTCTAGAGAGGTGCAAAACAGCCCAGCGGTCAAACTGACCCTGACAGACAATCCCCAAACAGGCAGAGTCACAGAATGGTTCAAGCAAGAAAATGCTCACTTGCTAAAAGTGGCATTTTCAAACAGACAATTTAAAAAACAACTTCACTAAAAGATGTATTTTTAACTCGTGAGTTCAGAGACCCTAAACTTCAAATTTTTATCTGCTCTCAAAGGGAATCTGGGCTTTAAGGATATTTGAAGGCAGCCCCCATGTTAACATATGAGAGAAATAGGCCTTGCACAGTAAAAACCAAATTTGGCAGCACTGTTAGGACATATAAAACACACTAGTATATGTCCTACCTTAAACATACACTGCACCCTGCCCCTGGGGCTACTTAGGGCCTACTTAAGGGGTGCCTGACATGTAGTAAAAGGGAAGGTTTAGGCCTGGCAAGTGGGTACACTTGCCAAATAGAACTAGCATATTAAAACTGCACACACAGACACTGCAGTGGCAGGCCTGAGCCATGTTTAGAGGGCTACTAATATGGGTGGCACAACCACTGCTTCAGGCCCACTAGTAGCATTTGATTTACAGGCCCTGGACACCTCCAGTGCACTTTACTCTGGATTTATTAGTAAATCAAATGTGCCAATCATGGATAAACCAATCCACAGTACAATATATATGGGGAGCACTTGCACTTTAGCACTGATTAGCAGTGGCAACGTGCACAGACCCAAAAAAATAGGAGGAAGAAGGTGAAATGTTTGGGGATAACCCTGCAAAAAGGACCATTTCCAACACAGAGTGTCACTGCTTGTGTGAGCCTTGGTTGCAGCTCCATATGCCAGTAAGAGCTGCCGTGGTGTCGGTGATTGCACCAGAGAGGTCCACACCTTGCCCAAAAGTTCTTTGGCAACCCCATAAGCCAGGACTGTTGCCTGGAAAAATTGAAGCTGCATTTTGTCATCATTATCTTCCACCTGACTGACCCAAAGGAAGTTGGAGGATGCCATGAGGACTTTGCTTTATCACTGGGCTCCGGTCGGGAGCACAGAGATCAACCCCATCCCCTGTTCAGGAGAATTGAACTTGCTGTGCCAACAGAAGCTGGGAGCACATCCAACTACTGTTGAGGGCAGCAGTGCCACTCGGGAGAAAGAGCCTGCGGCTGCCGGGTGCTGCCATATGTACCATGAGCAGCCGGACTCCTCTGAACAGGACCAGAGTTGGAGGTGCCCTCGGTTGGGTCCCCAGCTAAAAAGTTGAATGCTTCCATGCTGCTAGAGGGAGTAAGACTTGAACCGGGCCTCTTAGGCCCCCCACCCTTTCCCAGACTCAGTGCTGAAGCTGTGCCACCATAGACATTTATGACTATTTCCTAAGGAGTCAAAGGGAACAATTGAGTAAGGGCTACTAGTTCAAATTCCATGGATGCGCAAACCAGTGATTGGGGAACAAAACTGATCACATTACTGTTGTATTGTTATGCATACGAGGTATAAAATGTTCTTATGTGGGGAAGGAATCCGGCTGTCTCCCGGCAACAAGAAGGGGTTCTGGAATGCAGTGGAGGAGAGAAACGGTTGGTGTGGATGACAGCCGGGCCAAGGCCGCTCTGTTTAATAAAACTAATGTTTAAACAAAAGAAGCTTCTCACCGTGTGTCCATCGTCCCGACTTATTAATTACATGGACAAGGATGGGACAGGGATTTGCCAGATAAACACTAGAGCCCCGACCTCAAGAAGACTGTGTTGTTGCTTAAGCTTGGCATTATTTTTTTTAATGTGCAGAGTTAGAAATTATAAACAACTTTATATGTCTAAAAGTGTGTGTTTGAGTGGACATTGATTTATTGACATTACTGAATGTGGTTTTAGTTCTGAGTCATCTTCATAACTCTATATCTATACTCCCCCAACGAGAGAGCCTTTGACTGCTCATTGTAGTAGTTTATCCCAGATAAACTCAGTCGAGAAAAGTGTTGAAATGCTATGTTCTTTATTTGAAGAGGAAAAGTATACGTCTTGAGCCTCCATCGCCTCCAAATCAATGCCCACATTCCTTCATCCTAGCAACCACAGAACACGGAATTATGGATAGGAATACATAACAAGCAAATAACTTCTAGGATTCTACTTACTTACAATACTAAACCCCCCTCTTAAAAAAAAAATCTATTTACAATAAAATAAAATTCATTTACAAATAAACATTTCTAATTTTTTAGGCTTCTTAATAATTCTTCCTTTTGAGGTTTCACAATTTTCTGCCTCCTGAGTAAGGTTTTCGTTATCAGGAGAGTTGTGTTCCCTTCCACAACTATGATCTGAAACAGAATTTCCATCAACACTGACATTGGTTGGATGAAACCTTTCTCGATCCAACCACAAATAATAAAAAAATACCCTGTGTACATCATCAGTTCTTGTATTCTCTGTAGCCAACGAAAAGCAACTTAAATGCCATAATTCACCATTGTCTAATACAGCAGTGTTATTCTTAACTTTCACAACTTTTTTAGGTTCACTGAATTTACTTTCTCCTTTTGCACATTTTTTTGCATATTTTACACGCACCCATTGACCAGGTTCTAATCTCACTTGTTTAACTCCATGTTTACGATCATAATACAGTCTATTTTTCCTTTGTGAATACTTGGTACTCTCTAAAACTTGTTGAAAATCACAACTCACTATTACACTTTTCTTCATCAATGGGGGATTTATTTTGGAATATGGTATTCTTCCCCTCATTACAGATAATTGTTGTTCTATAGGCCCATATAATTTTCTTTATTTTACTTACCCATGATAGATTACTTTCATTAGAAAGTTGCAAAATACCTTTAATGCATCTGTTTATTCTTTCCAATATACCATTACCACTAGGATAATAAAGAGCTGTAAATCTTTGCTTGAATTTCTGTTGATTTAAATTGCACACCATTATCAGTTAGTATTACTGCAGGGAAACCTTCCAGTAAGAATATATCATCTAACCTTCCTGTATGAACATATAATCTAAAAACTTTATTACTGTCTTACTATTGACTTTGTCCATGATTCCCACCTCCAACCAATGGGAAAACATACCTACTAAAACCAAAATATTCTCGCATGATCCATCTTGCCAAATGATGGGTCCTATGATATACAAAGCTCCTTCTTCCTACTGTAAGTTCGGACAACCTAGAGAACTTAAAGGTGGATTCAAAGTTTTTTAACTGTATCAGACATTTCACAGCTATTACAACACCTAACAAATCTTTCTATCTCAATATCCACTTTAGGCCACCAATATAACTCTTTCAACCTTCTTTTGGAATGTGTAATACCAGGATGACCCTCATGGCACAGTTTGATTATTTGTTCACGTAAACCCTTTGGTGGAAATACTTGTTCACCACATAATACTAAAATGTCACTTACACTCAGCTCATCTCTTACTTCACAAAATCCTCTAATTTCATCCTTTATACTTTTTTATTACATCACTCCATCCATTAACAATTGTCTTCTTGATTTCTTTCAAAACTTCATCTTTGCTTTCAGCACCCAACCATTAATTTCTATCAAAAGTGTTTTGAGGTCTGAGAACTTGTGATAAATTGGCAACAGAAAGTTTGTTCTAGGGGTTTTCATAAATTTCTGTTAAGGGTAGCAACAGTCTGCTTAACAAATCTGCAGTGTAATTGTTTGCTCCAGGTATATATAGAATCTTATACCTAAAGTCCTGTAGTCTCATAGACAATCTTGCTATTCTTGCAGTAGCTCGTAAAAGTCCCTCAGTTGTTAATAGTTTAATCAAGGGTTCTCTTCCCCACAAGAACCTTCTAAAATATTCTGATGCCCACAGACATGCTAGTGTTTCTCCTACATGACTGAATATTTATTTTTCAGTGGGGGTAAGTGAACGTGATGGGAAAACAATTTCTACCTCTCTACCATTTGTATCAATTTGTGTTAACATAGCTCCAAGCCCTTAAGCACTAGCACCAGTGGTGACAACTGTGAAAGCTTTTTGGTATTCCTTGCTCCATTCAAAATGTACATTATTTTTTAGTAAGACTTTCATGGCATGAGTTTGTTCTGAAAATTTGTTTACGAATTTAGAACAAAATTCTGCAAGACCCAAAAATGACCTGAGATCAAATTTAGACTGCAGTGAAGGAGCATCAACAATAGCTTTCACTAATTTTACTTTGGGTCTAATGCCATTGGATTTCACTTTGTGACCTACATACATGACTCTTTTCCCAGCAAACCTGCACTTCGAAATTTCAGCAGTGAACCCTTTGCTAGATAGTACTTCCATTGCTTTCTTAAGTCTGACATCATGTTTCTTCTTATTGCTGCCCATAATTAGGATATTATCTTGAAAAGATATCACCCCTGGCATATCATGTTCCCTTATAAGCCTTTGAAACACAGCAGCAGCGGACGCTAGTCCATAAGGCATACACAGGAACTAAAAACAACCAAATGTTGTGCAGAATGCAGTTATATTTCTGCTGGAATGATGCAAGGAAATCTGGTGATATGCAGAGGAGGTATCTATAGTGGAAGACCATTGACATTCCTAGTTGCTGAGAGCGTTTCAACAATTCTTGGCAGAGGAAATTGATCAACTCTAACATAGTCATTAACATATCTAAGATCCACACAGAGTCTGATTTTGCCATTGGCTCGTCTTGTAATGACCACTCGAGAAATCCACTCCGAGGCTCAAATTGACTCTATAATGCCAGCATCCTCTAGTTTCTTGAGTTCACTCTTAACCTCATTTGTAACAATTAGGGGTATATTTTGTGCTTTATGAATTTTAAGAGAGGCAGGCAGTTTTATCTTAAATTTATGAGTGAAACCTTCCTGTTTACCCACTTTGCCATTAAATACATTGGGATATTCATTCAGGACCCAATTCTTTGTTTCCTCACCTTCAGAAACCACTAGAACTTGTTCTGGGCTATTAGGATCTAGTAGTATGTGTAATGCTTTTTGGTCTTTCCACCCTAAAACTGATGGACGATCGATTGCCACATTCAATGTATAAGCAGCCCTTCTACCTTTAAATTCAAATTCCAGTCAACATAATTCTCATATGTTGATTTTTTTTCACCAGTAATGCTTTCAGGGTTCATGTCTGGTGGTTCCAAATGTGAACCAATAACATTTAAGAAATTTTCATCCCAAACTGAACGGGAAATGATTGTAAAAGGAGATCCTGAATTTACTACAACCTGTATAGGAATACCACCAAATTTGATTACACATAAAGGTTTGTTACACCCACGACTTTTGACATTCAATACAACCTTCTTATTACTACTATTTTTCTTATAATATGACATTTTTGTTCCATCATCAGAATCATTATCTGAGGATTCTGAGCCACTTTCGGTGAGGCAAGCCACTCGATTTTTTTCTTATCTTTCTTGCTACACATTCTAGCAAAATGTCCCAATATTCCACATATTGTGCAGGACATTTGTCAAATATGGCCATACGTGCAGTATTGCTGCAACTGAAACACTTAATTTCAAATGAATTTCCTTGGTTGGGTTTACTTTCACTTATTGTACTTGGCACCAATTTTGTTGTAGGGTAATTTGACTTTTCTGCTCTCTTCAGAGATTTTATTCACCGATAAATTTACTGTTGAAGGAGTTATGGCTTTAGCACATCTTTCTGAGAGCTCAGCTATTTTTAACTAAAATCTTGATGTCTTTTAGACTGGATTCACCTTCAATCCATAGTCTCTCTTGGATGTTTTTGTTCCTAGAGGACATTATAACTTGGTCTCTAAGCAGCTCATCATGTAAATTGCCAAATTGGCATTTTACTGCCAGGTTTTTATAATGCAGAGACATAGGCCCTCATTATGACTTTGGCGGTCTATACCGAAGACTGCCATGGTGATGGCTGCCAAAAGACGCCACGGAGGCGGCAATACACCCACTGTATCATGAGTCGCAAAAACAAAACTGCCAGAAAGCAGCCATAATTTCAACATCGCCAGAGCCAATGAAGACGGGAGAGAGTCAGTCCTACCACCCTCACCACCTTGCCAACAACAAACCGCCCTCCAAATAATGACCCACAACTCACCACAGTGGTCCATCAACGGTGGTAACCCATTGGCGGTGCAGAACGCCTCGGTCGATTTTGCCACTCTACAACAACAGAAGCCAACATTGGCCAAACTGAATTACCCACACCTGATACGCATATACACGCATATACACACTGTACACTCCCAACAACAGCACTATAAAACACACCCCCACACAACCCACAATTCTTAGCAAAATCCAAAAATCTACTACACGGTGCCAGCCCACATATCTCCAGAGCTGCACACACAAACCACAGCCACCTATACACCCTTCACTTATCACACACCACACATCATACCTCCACACCAAACACACACAACAACACTGCACTCAGTCACTACTTCACAGCATCCCACATACTCACCAAACATTCCACCCTCTGCACAACACACACACACTACACCCACTACACAATCGGCATGTCCCCACAAAAGAACCCCAGTTTCACTGATGAAGAGTTGCGGGTCATGGTCGACGAAATCACCAGGGTAGAGCCACAGCTGTTTGGTGCACAGGTCCAGAAGAATATGGAACTATGGTGGAGAATTGTGGACAAGGTGAACTCTGTGGGATCCTATCCACCCACAAGGGATGACATAAGGAAGAAGTGGAACAACCTACGGTGGAAGATGTGTGCAGTGGCATCCAGGCACCACATTGCCGTCATGAAGACTGGCGGTGGACCCCCACCTCCTCCCCCACAGTTGACAACATGGGAGGAGAAGAACTTGACTATCTTGTCTTCCGAGGGCCTCACTGGAATCCCTTCTGGTAAGTCACCATTACTTCTCTACCACCAAATACACCTGCATGGCATTTCTCCCTGTCACCCTATCGCCCTTCAACCCACTCCATACCAAACTCAGAACCACCCCAAAACCGCCCTCAACAATTTTCCCCTACATGCCCAACCCACTTAAATCACACCTCTCCAAGGTCATCATTCACACACATAAGTAATAAATGATCAGCATGAAGGACTACCAATCCCACAATGCATCACCATACACAAACCAAAGGTGGAAAAACGACACTCATCCCATAGGGAAACCCATAAATGATGAACATGTATCTGAGGACTATAATACATGTCCACAGGTACCCCAGCCAATGTCAGCCGGCAGCATGTGCCAGTCTACCCAGTCTTCCACAAGAAGAAGGCCCCACTGATGAAAGCTATTCTGGATGTCTGGTTCTGGAAGATCTCCCTGGCCCATAGGGTACCACTGGTCAGTCAGACACCACAAGCAACACCGAGTCCACCTCAGAGCACCCCACATCGGACTCCACAACAACAGGAGCCACCAAACGTCCCCAAACCTCTGTCCCCAGGACACGTTAATCAACAGTGGCCCACCTGTACAGGGTCCGGAGTCAACACCGCTCAGGCAAGACGAAAAAGGTCCTGGTCTCCGTGGGAGTGGACACACAGTTCAGGGGACATAGGCACAGGAGGCCAGGGTCAGTCGGAGGATATCTGTGCGCCAAGGGGTGGCCCAGCCTAGGCAACCGACTGCCCAGGAGGCACTGTCACATGTCCTGGGAGCATAAAAGAAATCCCAGGACGGGTTGGGCCAGGTACTTACTATCTTGCAGGAGAACCAAAGGCTGCAGAGGAAACACTACCAGAAGGTCATGCATAAGTTGCAGGCCCACCATGACAACATGGCCTCCATTGCAGGGGTGCTCAGTGAAATTGTCGCCATTGCGTGAGTCCACAACACATCATTGGGCCCCTTCTACTAGCCAGAGTACTGACCAGCCCTCTACATCTGCTGCAGCTAGTGGACTGGAGGACCTGCCACAGGACTCACAGACCACCAGCACCCCTCCCTCTGTAGCAGAGGAACCACCTCGCAAACATTCCCTGCAAGCCAGACATCCTCCAGAGACTGTAGCCAAGACCAAAACCACTGCCAGGAAGTGAGCCTCACCAACATGTCTCCCTTGTGTGCCAATGAGACACCTTGTCCCCTTTGGACTGCCATTGCTCCTCTGTAATATGGCCCCATGGACACTAGACTTGTGCTACAAAATAACTGGACCACTACACTGAAGATTTCATCCAACATCTCCTCACTCAATTGCACTATCCCTTCCTTTTTGTAATTGTAATAAACACACTTAAACACAACAGAAGGATTTGTGCATCTCTTGAATGCCTATGCAATGTCTTGACATTTATCCATGTGCAAATATCATGTGAAGTGTGAATCCATCCAATGTACAGACAGCGTGAGGTACACATACCCAGGGTGAGTGCTTTCCACAAGTCACCATCCACCAAACTGTGTGAACCCAGTCTTTAGGCATTCCATGAGTACAAAGTAGTGACCACACCAACATCTGAAAAAGGGAAACCTTTAGTGACATTCAAATTGGCAGTAAAGGGAAGTAAAGCAACATGAGCCCCTGTAACATGTGGACCATGACCCCCCAATGGCCCGCATACTGGCAGTGGCCAACCCAGAGTTGGATGGGCGCTTGAGGGCAGCACAGCAGCGACAAGGGGGTTGAGTACTCACTGTGTACATTTGTTTCCTAATTCCTGGCATGGTCTTTGGATGCCAAGGTAATAGTCATTGTATGCCTCAGTATGCCCTTGTAGGTAATGCTGTATAGTTCTGCATTGCTCTGGGGAGTGGTATGTGCAATTGGTATCAATCATTTGCTGAGATTTCTGCTTCAGTAAGGGCCTACATCCTGACTCACCAGTGTTGGAGTGATGCTCTGATATCCACTGCCTAGGTGGGGAGACCTGGCAATTGCACGTTGTCCAGTCACTGTAACAGAGTAAGTGTTGCTGTGCCTTTGTCAACAGGAAGACATGGATTAGTGAGTCTCATTAGGTGTGCAGATGGTTGTTTCTTCATAGTTCATTTCAGCTGTTGTTCCCAGGCCATGGTGTGTTATTGTGGTTGTCACTGCATAGTGTACATTACCAGTGAGTCATTGTGATGTGTATGCCATATGTGCTGTTCTTGCTGTTCTTGACCATGTGCTCCATTTCTTTCTCCCCCACCCTCCCTCCGTTTCTTCTCTTGTCCTTGTGTGCATTAGCATCGTCTGGCGAAGGAACATGGGCACCAGTGAGTGGAGGAGCTGCAGTCCACGGGACCCAGGAGGCAGTGTCCACCGACGCCGAGGGGACCAGTGGGTTGGAGGGGAGGGGAGCACCACAAGGGAGACAGGAGCTGATACTACTGACTCTTATTCCTCCTCTGATGGGAGCTCTCTGGTGGTGGCAGGCCCCTCTGGGACTACCCCAGACTCATCATCTTCCACCATCCCCTGTTCCAGCACCGCCGTCCCAGTAGTCCCCTCACCCAGCTGGCTGTGCCCGCTCATCTAGGAGAGCAGCGCGTCTCCTCTGTCGCATGCACCTCAGCCCCTGCCCAGTCATCCCTGCTGCCCTCACTGAGGAGGCTAATGACCTCCTGAGATACATCTCTTTAGGGCAGTCAACAGTAGTGAATGCCATCCAGGGGCTGGCATCCCAGATGCAGCAATGTACTGCCTACCTTGAGGGCATTCACGTTGGCTTGGCTGGCCTACAGAGACTGTTTCAGGCTCTGGCCTCCTCTTTGACAGCAGCCAGTGTCCCCAGTTTTTCCATCCCCCTCCAACTACCTGTACCCAGTCCCAGAGCCCTCTCCACACCACTCATCCCAAGCACACAATCAGGTGAGCATGCACCCAAGTCAACAGACAGGATTCGCAAAGATAAGAACAAGCACCACAGATCACACCACAAGCATACACACAGCGAACTCGCAGAAGCACACACAAACGCCACTGCCTCCACAGTCTCCCCCTCCACTTTCTCCCTCACAGTCACATCAGTACTCACACCTGCAAGCACTGCATCCTCAACCCCAGATCCTGCCACCTGTTCAGCCTTGCCCACAGTCACCACAACAGCAGATACGCAGACTAGCACCCCATTCACCACATGTGCAGTCACCACCATCACAAACCACTTGCAGCACACACACCTCACTTGCAGACACCACCCCAACATTCATGCACACAACCTGTTTGTCCTCTTCCTCCCTCTCTTCCTTCCTCCTCCCAAAACAGATATACGCTCCCACTCAAACACTCAACAGTCATCCACCTCACACATGCACACTTCGCATGCACCTACAACCCAGTCCAGCACACCTACACGTCCTACTACCAGTCCCTCTACCTCCACTCCCAAACCTGCTCCCACAGTCCACCCCACTGTACCTAAGAAACGTTTCCTTGCCAGCCTTGACCTCTTCCCTCCTCCTGACACACCCCATGTTGTCCCTAATCATAAGGTCCCACTCGCCCACCCAGTACCTCCAGCTCCCAATCCTCCCATGGCCCCCCTAGTGTTTCCAATGTCCCTCCCCCTGCTAAGAAGGCTTCCACTCTAGTACACAAGACAGCCATTCCCTCCCCCTGCTCCAGACCCACTCCCTGCCCCCATCAGAGAAGCACCCCCCTTCCAAGAAGAAACATCCCCCACGCCCTACTCCCCACTGAAGTGCTGCCTTTCACATTGATGCCCCTACCCAGTGGAGTCACTTGGGCTGTCAGAAGTCAGGTTGGGCCTATTTCATTGCCCTGTGGGATGTCATGGAAAATTGGACTGGCCAATGGCCCTTTGAATATAGTTCCTGGTTTATGGGCGCTATTCCCACCGGAATACAGTGGTTGAATCACAGGTATTTGCCCTGGCTTTCTTTTCTTCTGGCTTATGCAATTGTTGCATGTGTATGGTGTGTGTTGTGCGTGTGGGTGTCTTTGTCGATATTGCTGCTCCTAGACTCCCATCGCGTAATACAGCATCGGCAGGGCTTCCAGTTTGGGTTCCATGTGTCCCTCGAGGCGAGTGTCTTCTTTTATATAGGTTGTTTCCCCCAGGCTTTTCGTGGTGGTTGTCCTGCCCCGGAAATCCTGGCATTCTGCTATATAGTAATATGGTGGGTGGTGAATGGTGTTCTGTCAGGCTGCAGATGGCAACCGTTGTGGTCAGTGTCTGGACCGGACTGGCGGTTCAAGCAGTGCATTGGCTGTATGTGGAAGGGATCACAACCGTGGTCATAATATGGCAGCCTTCACTGCCAGCCTGGCAGTGGTACTACCGCCATCACCGGAGTGGCAGTCAACTGACCCCCCAAGTTGTAATGAGGGCCAAAGTCTTCAACAGATTCATTACATTCCTGTTTGCGTTGAAAGAAAGCACACTTAGTGACAGCAACGCACACAACTGGTGAATAATGTTCATTCAAGTCTAAAATAGCTGATTTAAATATATCAGAATCACCTTGTCCCTGAGGCTTCTGCATTTGATTTTAACTCTAAGACCTTCTGGTCCCAAACAATGTAAAAGTATTATTTTCTTTCTCTCTGCTGGTAGAACATAACCATTATCTTCTAACGTTGCAATGTAATTTAAAAAATACTCTTTCCATTCTTGCCATTTAACATTTGGTTCTCTGGGGTTAGTTAAAAATTCCTTAGGCATATTTAGCATTATTCCCACATTCATTTTGCTGTTTGACCTTTCTTCCATGAGTATACAATAGTGTTTAGTTTAGGAATAATGCTTACTGTATTCCTCACTGTTCCACCAGCGCATCCTCACTGTTAGTAAAGCATAAACGATCTGCAAACTGGCTTGTTGAAGCTAGAAATGACAAATAAATGTCACTGTGACCTTATGCGTGGGTGCGTCCAGATTGACATGCAAGAATAAGAAAGAAGCGTTGGCAACTTGAATAGCACAACACGCAATGACGGAGACACGAGCGGTACAATAAGACTGCGTAAGCGCGCGAAGGAACAGTGCGCTCGAGATGGATGGCGTGTAGAACAATGGCCCAAGTCTGAAGGTAAACAGACCATTTGCATAACGGTTGCGATAATGCTAGCACATTAAAGATAATAATTAAATGAATGGTACATCACTGCACACGTACTAATGTAGTCAACGTCAAATCGATGTAGTTTTCCAAGTTAAAGTTGATAGAAAATCCAATCCAATTTCTCCTTAAAATGCTTAGCACAGAGCAAACAAAGGCAGATTTCCTTAAAAGACGTAGGAACTAATCCAGTCGTTGCCAATTCTGTAGTAGTTCATCTCATACAAATTCAGTTGAGAAAAGTGTTGAAATGCTGTGTTCTTTATTTGAAGAGGAAAAGTACAGGTCTTGAGCTTCCGCCGGCCTCCCAATCAATGCCCACATTCCTTCATCCAAGCAACCGCTCTAGAACATGGAATTATGGAATGGAATACATAACAAGCAAATAGCTTCTAGGATTCTACTTACTTACAATATTACACACATCCATAGCTACCACTGAGAGTCATGTGTAGAAGGGGTACTTTGCCCAGTTCAGCAGGATCCATAGTAGGTCAAGCCCCAAGAAACTAGAAGTAAAAGGACTCAACCAACACTTTTGGGCCCAGTAGCCCCTGCGTGTCCTGTGGTCCTCTGAAAGGGGTTAGTTATTCTGACAGCTGCCACACATGCAAAGGAATGATCTTGGAATGGCTTTTCTTCATTTCAGATCATCAGACTATGTAATTGGCTTTGTTAGGGTTTGTGATGTAATTCAACAGGCATTAGCAAAGTCAAAAGTATGTGTTGCGGCCAGGAGCAGGTGACAGCAGGGCCAAATCCTGCATTGAGGATGATAGAGAAATCAGTGAGGTATGGAGGACAAAATAACTTGGGAAACAGTGGCGAGCCTACCTCATGAGACTACCTAAGGTACAAAATAATCTTCAATGAAATGACATGGCTTTAAGGACAGGCCGTCCAGCTAAAGGCCAATTGCAAAACAAAATTAGTTGAAGTGGCTGACCAAACGCCTTTCTTTTCTGTACTATAACTAATTAGATACTGTATCAGTAACATGAGGTCTCTACGGCTGTTTGAAGGTGAAACCTATAATATGTCAACAGTTGAAGAAGGCTGACCAAAAGACCTCTATCAGTACAGTATTGGTAACAAGAGGTCTCTGTCAGACATCGACAGCTATCTGAAAGCAGGACCTAAAACTGTAATGGTCTATTCTGTCCACATTTATGTATATGAATCCCCAGATAGAAGACACTGTTAGATATTTGTCAAACTGAGTTATTTGGCCTGTTGAAGACCCACTGAAAGTTCTCAGCTAAAGCAGGCAAAAACTCACCGCTTTGGGACAGCAGAACTAAACTATGGAGAAAAACTGTTCTCAATAATTTTGATCTGTTGTAAAGTACTTCAAATTAATAAATATAGGTTAGTTTTGGAAGTAATACTTCACTAGCTTATGTCTGTTAAAAAGTACTGCCCTTTTTTATAGCCCAGTTTCATGAGATTAGCTATGTTAGCTGTCCTTTAGCACACTAAGGCACATGCTGCCCTTGAGATGCTCTACAATGAAGTACCAACTTCAATCTTTCCCCTAATATGTCATTGGGCTTAATTTAGTGAATTATGTTGTCTAGTGGCTATTTATTTGACCTGGACTTAACAAATATTGTGTATATTTCTAGTTTCAACTATCTGTAATAGTTGTACAGTCATGTTATCTACTCATACCACTCTGTTCTGTGTAGAACGCCTCACATCTGGGATGACCCTGCTGCAATAAAAATGTTTTCTGTAGGAGCTCCACTGCTCTTGTGTGGGAGACTGGTATTATATCAAATTCGTAAACTCAGATATGAAGGTCCTTGATGGAGTCTGAATGCTGCTGGCATCTCCATATATCTGCCAAAGAGCATAATCTTAGTACAAATACCACAAACAAAGATGTGTAGGGGCATGTGACATGAATGTCTCCATATTATTTTGGTAGCGATAACTTGTACCATAATACACATTTTATTATAGATAATTATCTTCACAATTTTGTAAACAGTCTGCACATTGAATGATTCTCAATGTATCAGATTGGTAAGATGCAATGAAATAAACGCACGTTAGAATAAAACATACTCTTAATACAATAAACAGATCCTTTTCAGCCTGTATCATAATGTTAGTACCATATGTGATGCAACAGAAAGAAAAACAGAATCTGTCATAGTGAGGGTGCTATTCATTGCTCTTGTGGGTTCACAAGTGCAAAGAGAGTTCATAATACTTGGAAGCGTGACTCCCGAAATAGTACGTAAATAGCAAGATTAAAACCTCGATCTTGAGTATGGTTCTAGAAAATCTCTCTGAATCCTGAATGTAGTCTTTGTTAACTCTATGCAATGATTTTTTACCTTCCAATATCTGGTGACAAGGGTCTAGCAGCAGCAACTATGCATCTTGATTGCCTAGTAGGGCACAATTTGAAACATGAGTAAGTTATTCCCCATTCATCCAAGATGGCCGCTACCATTGCAAGACTTGCAGAGTTCTGTGGAGTTCTGGAACATGTCTGTGAGAGAGCGTAGCACTTATACTCAAAATTAACATGAAATGTTAATGAACTAATGCATAATAATGCAGCATAGAAAATGTATTAATGTACTTTTGCTAAATGTGCACTTGAAATGTGCCCACGGGGAGTGGCCATCAATGTATACAGTGACTAATGAAACTGACTAATAATAATGAAAATTAGATGTTAAAGTATGATTTTGTACTAATATTAATAATTATATATTAAGGTGTTGCTAATAAATCATTAGGCTTTGTTAGCATGAGTCGAGGCCTAGCTGCCCGGTTTTCATATTAAATGTGGGTTTTTTTAACATGCAGTGTGGTGACTTGCTGAAGGACATGTACCCGTACTTTTCCAAAGCTAAAGGATGAAGTGTAACCGTAGTAGATCCATTCTCATGAAATTTGACTTGCTAGAAGAAACATTTTTGCTGAATGCAACACTGTAGACTAATAACAGGTACAAGGTCGCCTGAACCGGTACAGAAAATGGACCTACTGACTGAAGATGCGAGAGGACCACAAGAGTATGAAATCATACCGGACATTCTGCCCCCCTGGAGACGTCAATCATAAGAACCAATAAAATACGTGAGAACTGTTATGGGGTGACAATTTTGATGAAATAATTCAAAACCTATTGGATGGAGATAGTGGGGTGCCAACCCCAACCAATCAAGAATTAGGGGACTGTACAACAGAAAAGGGATAAAATCCTTTAACACAAGGAACCATTAGGAGAGGGAGATGTTGTTGCGAACTTTGCTATGACCCAGACACTTTGTCACTCTGCATAGAGACTTTGCTGTTTAGTTTTTCAAACCATCCTTGCCCTTGCCTTGCCCATTATATACTTTTCCTCCTTATGAGGGAAGTGTCCCTTTTACCCGTTCTTGCTGAATTCCCTGGCCAATGGCGAATCAACTGATGTCCTGAGGACAAAGACTGAATCTGTATGCTGACCCAATACGGAGGGTAACTATATGATGATGAAACTGTAATTGTCTGATTGCCTTTTCTTTCTAGGTACCAACTGCTTCTTTTGACAGAGACCGTAGTTAGATGTTTTCCAAATTCGTGTTACCAAATTGTTTTGCATGAAGCCCAACATGCCAATGCTGATTCGAGGTTAGTTAAGAGGATCACTGAAGCGGACACAATTAGACAAATGACTGGTTCAATGCTTTGTTGAATGATGCGCCAATGATACTCTGCTAAGGTTAATCTATGTTGACGTCTTGTTATGTACTAATGTTTGTGATCCTTGCCTTATTGAAATCTTATTCGAGTTGCCATATTATGACAATGCTAATGTGTTTCATGGTTTTGAGACTAATAAACTTGCTAGTAGAATTGTAATCAATAGGGAATAAACTTCATATAATCATACTAAACTGGTGTGGTTAATCATGACTGCAAGGTCATGGTGGTTTCTGAGTCTTTTTGATAACGTTATTGACTTGTTGATTGACATGTTGATTAGTTATCTCGCCCTAAGGTGTCTTCAATCAGGGTCAAAAGATTCATTGGCCTAAAACGAGTCCCAGAGTGAATAAATTATCCAGAAAGGGACGCGTTAGCATCTGCCTTCATTCCACTTGTGTGTTTCATGTAGTGCAAGTGTCACAGATGCAAAGCCTACCACCAAGCGGTGCCCCCACACTGCACATACCATTGATCTCTCCTGCTGTAGAAGAATCACATGACCAAGAATTTGCAAGGAGGGCCTCTCTGCACCTCCCTATCATATACAGGTAGGCACGGGCTGCATATTATGACACATAGGCCTTGATATATATTAACATTGTGAAGGTATCAAGTATTGTTTTTTAGGTGGAACACAGCCTCCTTGCTATGCAATCAAGATACTTTGTTGTTGACGCCAGGAACCTTGCTATCAGATATCAGTGAAAAACCTTCCCAGACTGTTTTTCTTGAAAGCATGATTGAAATTTGAAGCGTTATTCAAAGAGGTATTCCACGAAGTATTTCGAAAACAAATTTGAGTTAGTAGAGATTATTTTGAGTATAAATTCTACATATAGGTTGCTCATTGGATGATTACAATGTGCAAGAAATGGAAAGGATTCTCAATGCTTTTAGAGACTGGTTCTATTTCATGATGTACATACCTGAGGTTAAGAAACAACTCAAATATATATCAGAACTAGAGAGCATGTACTCAAGAAATATGAGTTCGAGGAATGCCAGATTTACACCAATATCCCATTCAAGCCTGTTGTTTACAACTGTTCTAGAGATTTTCCACTAAGACCCAAGTAGACCACAGCGCCCAGAAGAGGGATGAGTCAGAAGTGTGCTTTCCAGTGTCCCTCGCCTCTCATGTTCCATTCTTCTTCCTGCGGGTCTTCTGCTTACCACAGTATTATTGCTGTAAATGGTTGGTCATGGGTACGGGGAAGTGTGGAACATTACATTGCTCGCAGGTTAGCACATTCTGACAATTCCACTACTCGAATTGCAATAGCCAGAGAAGGATCTTTCCGTTCTTATGTTTATGATAACTGGAAATGTGCTTTCAGGTTACCATATTCAAGTTCCATTCGAGTAAAACTAAAAAGATACAATAAAGCAGATTTTGTATGCTTTCTGATAACAGGTGCATAGTCTTTTTTTGTCCAGATTCGCGATAAAGATGGCACCCACTTGATCCACAGACTTTAATGCATGCAAGATTATAAAAGATCGTAGCAACTAGATGCTGAAAATCAAAACTTTGATTTCAGGCCCACTGCAAACAGTTTTGAGATTGGACTTTACATGACTCAGCAACTATCATAGTTTAATACACGAAGCAGTGTGCCACTGAAATATGATACATTTAAGGATTCATACTAATAAGTTAGGGATGTGTGATGAAAAATGTTCGGTGTGTATCTTTTATCATTATCTCATGTTTGATGATTTTTTTTATTAAAATTGTAATTCTTAGTCAGCTAATTAATATAGGAATAGCACTAATACATTCTAATCCGTTCTTAAATACCTACATTTTTCAATCTGCGATTCGCAATAGGCCTACATTGTATTATCCGCAGGAACTGACGCTGGTTTATCTGACTCCTAACAATCTCACCCATCACCTGAGCATAACATAATGGAAAAAGTGAAAGACATTTTCCTTTTCTCTGAAAAGGTCATAGTTTCCTTTTGGGTCTCAGAACATCTAGTGAAGCTTAAAAAACAGAGTAATACAACCTGGTGCCCAGTGTGTGACCCACCTCCTTGAGAGCCCCTGGGGGACATGGACAATTAAGGACACCAAGGGTCGTAGCTTGCGAGGCAATGCCCTGGAAGGCCATCATCCATCCCCACAAGGTTACATCCTGCTGGGCAAATATTGAAATGGCATATCACTGTTTCAAAAGTTGAATGCAGCCTGTTTTTAAATTTTTGTGTCAGCTGTCTTCAAAGAGTATGTGCTTTAAAACTGGCTACACTATTGCTGCTTTCCTATTTCACAATTGATAATGGCATTCACACTTATAACAATCATTGACAAGGGCATGGCCAAGCAACATGGCTGATTGGGAGCGCCTCTGAGGAGTTCTCCACACTCCCCATGCAAATCCTTCATAATCCTGCCTATAATGCCATAAATTTGTCACAGGACTCCCAGAAGAACACCGAGGGGTGGTCAGTGTCCCCCCTCTGGAATTCTGAAATTCAGGAAGTGTTCCTGCAGCTTGCTGTTGTGAGTGGAGATCACTGAAGCCAGGCTTGCTGCAGGTGTGGCATCTCTCTGAGCTTGCATCAGCAGGGAAAGGCTGCAAGAGTTTGGTGCATCAGGCCACACTTGCTCATCAGCAACAGACTGGTTAGACGAGCCTGCTCCATGGATGAGGACTGCTGATGGATGGAGGTGTCGTGGGCTGTCAGTGTGTCCTGGCGGCATTGAAGGCACTGCTTCTGACCGAGCGAGACCCTATGGGAGCCAGAGGACTGAGTGCAAGGTCGCATTTCAAGTGATTGTCTCTGACGAACGGGGGTGCTGTGGGTCATTGCTGCAGGCCAGCAGCATCTGCAGTTTTGAAAGACATAGGCGGTCATTCTGACCACGGCGGGCGGCAGTCGCCGCCCGCCATGCGGTCACCGCCAAATGGCCGCTCCGCGGTCAGGAGACCGCGGATCCCATTCTGGCTTTCCCGCTGGGCCGGCGGGCGACCGCCAAAAGGCCGCCCGCCGGCCCAGCGGGAAAGACCCTGCAACAAGGAAGCTGGCTCCGAATGGAGCCGGCGGAGTTGCAGGGGTGCGACGGTTGCAGTGGCACCCATCGCGATTTTCACTGTCTGCAAAGCAGAGAGTGAAAATCTTCATGGGGCCCTGTTAGGGGGCCCCACGACACCCGTTCCCGCCATCCTGGTTCTGGCGGTGAAAACCGCCAGAAACAGGCTGGCGGGAAGGGGGTCGGAATCCTCATGGCGGCGCTGCTGGATTCCCTGGGCCAGGGGAAAACCGGCGGGAAACCGCCGGTTCCCCTTTTCTGAGCCGCGGTCAGAATAGCCCTGGAAGCACCGCCAGCCTGTTGGCGGTGCTTCCGCTGCCCTCCGCCCTGGCGGTCAGAGACCGCCAGGGTTGGAATGAGGGCCATAGTTTGGCCATTGCGAACAAACCGTGTCTCGCACAGAAGGGGATATAATAGACCTTGCTTCCCATAAACCAAGATTAGCCTTAAGGGGAAGGGCAAAACCTAGGGCCCTCAGCACGGTAACAGAATTGACCACTATACGACTGCCTGGGTGGACACCCTCAGACAGACATGTGGGGGCCCACACCAAGACCCCAGTCCTGTGGCAGAGATCGGGGAACCCTCAAGGATGGAGTTAATAGCAGCCATTCAATGTTCAATGGTAGCACTGGAGGGCAAAATTGAAACTGTCTCTTTCGAGGATACTCTCCTCCAGACAGCTCAGAAGAGTGCATAGACACTCTCAAGATGGAAGTGGATTCCCCTAAGAAACAAATTGAGTGGGGGATCATTGCCAATACAAAGACATTGGAAATTTGGCAGAGGAAATGGAGAGAAGCTCTTGACTCACTAATGGTCATGTTCCTGGGCTTCCCCGAGTACGCAGAGAGGAGACAAACAGAGCATTTTATAGAACAATGGGTGCAAGATGTGCTAACCCCATGGACATGTCCAGCTTTTTTGTCATCCAACAAGCACATAGGGCACTGGTCCCCTATCTACTGCCAGGGACTCCTCCGTGGGCGATTATAGCCCTAGTGCTGAACTATAAAGACAGGGGCAGTATCCTGCAAGCTGCTCATGAGACGGACGCTGCACAATTTGAAAACCATAAGATCTTTATTTACCCAGATTACACGTAGAGAGTTCAGGGGGACAGGAAGTCCTTATTGGAAGTAGAAAGACATTTGCGGGGCATGGGTCTAAAATATATGCTGCTATAGCCAGCTAGGCTGTGGGTGATAGCAGAGGGACAATCACATTTCTTCGACTGTCCTGAGGATGTGTGACGGTGGTTACAGATGTGGACAGTACTGTGCGAGCTGCTCGTGAGACAGACACCACGCAATTTGCAAACCGTTAAGATCTCCATTTACCCAGATTACTCGCAGCAAGTGCAGGGGTACAGGAAGTCTTTCTTGGAAGTAAAAAGACACTTGCAAGGCATTGGTCTGAAATATATGCTCATGTAGGCAGGTAGGCTTTGGTTGATCACAGCGGGACAATCACATTTCTTTGACTAGTACCATGGCTCTGGACTCCAATGACACTGGATCTGGCGCAGAGAGCATGGCTTTTTCTGTCAAAGAGGACCCAAAGACACACATGCTGCAAGAGTGAGGTAGTACATTGAACAGAGGGGGTGTAATTGATCACTACTACCTTGGTGAACATGGCAACCAATCTGAGGGGGAACTTTAAACTGACACTGGGTGGGGCGTAGCAGGGCTAAGGACCCCCCAGTGCTGGCCCCAGTAGGTGGGGGCTTGAGGGAAGAAGGATAAGTTGAAAAATATGCTTCACATTTGGCCTATTGACTGAGGATCCAGAGGGGGGATAAGAATTTTCCTTTAATTGCTGAAGTATATAATTGTAATTTACTACAGGGGATCCTGCTCCCACATCAGTGGTAGGCTCTGTTTTTCCTTTTTTTTGCTTATTATGGGTGAAGATTGTGCTGCTGGTCCTGTCAGCTGTGTGTGGGAGGGCAAACATGAGAGTTTGTTGTTTGCTTGTTTGCCTGCGCTGGGGACGGAGGGGTTTGTTGGCATGTCTTAATTTTTTGAGTCTTGTATGGGAGAGTTCACCATGGTTAAGCTGCTGTGAATTACCCACTATTGCACTACGGGGGGCACTATGGGGCAGGTACACCCTCCATTGTACCACTGAGGAGATAGAGGTATTGGAGGGGAAGATAGTACGCCTAAGAATACTAGATGGAAACCAGTAACGTTTTCTCCTGGAATGTCAGGGGGTTAGGTACTTATACCAAACGCTATAGAGTCCACTTGTTCTTAAAATGTACAAAGGTCCATATTGCATGCCTGCAAGAGACACATGTTATACCAGATGACGTCCAAAAATTGGCAAAAAAATGGAGGGGGCAAATATTCTTCCCCACCTACTGCTCTTAGGCTAGGGGAAGTACTTATATGGATATCACCTGGAGTGCTATTTCACCACACCTACTCGGAAGCAGATGAGGAGGGGTGTATATATCCTGGTAGAGAGCACATCAGATGGGAAGAACATCCCTCTCCTTTGAACAGTTATGCACCCAACACAATGATCGGACCTTCTTCCCGCAGGTACAAGATGTGCTTCAGGACAGCAATGACTCCCTGATAATATGGGCCGGATTTTTCAACTGCGTATTAGATGGGAAGAATGATTTACATCCACCCTGGGTGGGCACCAAACCATTGATAACTAGGTCTCTGTCCGAGGTCATGGGTAATCTGGGCCTCTTAGATAGAGAGTGCTTCAACCACAAAACAAGGAAATCATGTGTTATCCCCTGAGGCATCACTCCTTAAGTTGACTGGATCGTATATTGGTGTCGGGGGTCCCCACTGATTATTTTGAGGCTGGTAGCACACCAGTGGTGATACTTGTCGGATCATGCTCTGGTCTTATGCAGATGTCTGTGGCAAGAGGATGAAAAAGGAGGGAGGCAATAGTGTCTATACCTGTACATTTTCATGGAGGACCCCATGCTGGGAGTCATTAGCTGACACACTAATGGAATATATGGAACATAATTGGGGTATTACAGTGTGATAGGGTTTAGCCATGAAGGATGCAGTTCTTTAGGGTTTTAACATAGAGTCAGACCAGACAGGGTGGTACTCCACCACCGATTATCTATTTATTCTGTTGTTTTCAAATATTTTTTGAGCATAAATGGCTGGGCTCTGTCCAGTTTATAGTTTTTTACTTGGTTTTGCGTTTTCAATCTATGGCCCTCATTCCAACCCTGGCGGTCTCTGACCGCCAGGGTGGAGGGCAGCGGAAGCACCGCCAACAGGCTGGCGGTGCTTCCAGGGCTATTCTGACCGCGGCGGTAAAGCCGCGGTCAGAAAAGGGGAACCGGCGGTTTCCCGCCGGTTTTCCCCTGGCCCAGGGAATCCTCCATGGCGGCGCTGCTTGCAGCTCCGCCATGGGGATTCCGACCCCCTTCCCACCAGCCTGTTTCTGGCAGTTGTCACCGCCAGAACCAGGATGGCGGGAACGGGTGTTGTGGGGCCCCTGGGGGCCCCTGCACTGCCCATGCCACTGGCATGGGCAGTGCAGGGGCCCCCTAACAGGGCCCCATAAAGATTTTCACTCTCTGCTTTGCAGACAGTGAAAATCGCGATGGGTGCCACTGCACCCGTCGCACCCCTGCAACTCCGCCGGTTCCATTCGGAGCCGGCCTCCTTGTTGCAGGGTCTTTCCCGCTGGGCCGGCGGGCGGCCTTTTGGCGGTCGCCCGCCGGCCCAGCGGGAAAGCCAGAATGGCATCCGCTGTCTCCTGACCGCGGAGCGGCCATTTGGCGGTGACCACATGGCGGACGGCGACTGCCGCCCGCCGCGGTCAGAATGACCGCCTATGTGTCTTTTCTTCTCCTAAGTCTTCTGGTTCGCTCAGTTATCACCAATACGTGGGCTCCGGGAGTAAGAAAAAGACAAGAAGGAAGGGGTCAGGTAAGTGTTTCTTCTTTATATATTTAGTTATGCATGCAAAGAGGGAGGGGTATTTGTGATTGAGGGGTTCTTTATGTGCCACCAGCCATACTCTATTGTCACCCAGTTTGTGTCCAATACTTATAGCCTGCTGTCTTCACCCCAATGGAGACCTCTGTGAAAGGGCTTCCTGTGAGTTAGTAGGTACGAGGAGGTTTGACTAAACCTCCTTACCTAATCTGGCATGCCCTTTTCCCTCCACCCCTTCCCTCCTCCAATCCCCACCCTCCTTACACTGGAGCTAGTTGACTGCGCAAGTGGTTCCGTACCTGGACAAGCCACATCCCTCCTGGGATGCGACGGGCCCCTCACATCTCCTGGGTCTCTCCTTCTTGGTCTGTTCCTCTCCTTCCACTCCGTTGTTTCCTGGGCTCGTCTCTTTCGTTGAGCCTGCCTCTGGACTCGTTGCCTCTGTCTAGCTTGTTTCTTCTTTTGCCGTCCCGTCGTTCTCTCTCTATCTCTGAGTCCACATCCTCTCTGAACTCCTCTCCCTCGTCCGTCCTCTCTTTTATGTCTTAAACGTCGGCACGCTCCTTGATGCGTACCAACGTGATTCCCTTGTTTGTTTCCCTGTGGCACTGGAGGGACGGCTTGGGGCTCTTCTGCCTGTTTCCATCCCGCACCAAAGGAGGCTCCCTTTCACATACAGCCAACAGGGTGAACAAGTGGGAGGCAATGAAGGCAGTCATGAGGGAAGCGTGTCTGGGGGAGGTACATAGGATACAGAAGCAGTTGGAGATGGAGGTGGTGCATTGTGAGGAGCAACTTTCAGAGCAACAGTGTGGAGAGACAGATACGCTGGTTGCCAGGCAGGGGTTAGTTGTGACACAAAGGGAACTGCATGGACTCTGGGACAGCTTAGACAAATACACATTAACACAATATAGACATTGCCTACACAGGGGAGGGGGCAAATCAGGTAAACATTTAGTGTGGATACTGAGAACAGACCAAGAAATATCACCTGTGTAGCATTTTTGGGGCCAGGGAGGACAACTGGTCACAGCCCATCGGGACATATTGGCAGTGTTTTAGACTCACCTCCAACAGGTATACTTAGATGGGGTAGCGAGGGCTGAGGAGGATATGCTGGAGGAGTTGAGGGGTGCCCTTTGGGAGTTAAACTAGGCCACGGCACCAAAATGCATTGCTTCCCAGTTGAATTTTATCAGACATACTCGGGACACTTGATGGAGCGACTACTGGAAGTGTTGAGGGGGCATAGATGATGGGGACCCCCCCACAAAGTGCAAGGGTGTTATATGGCTATTAGTAAAACCTGAGGGGATCTTGAGGTTGATCCAGCCTCCGACATGCCGCTCACCATGATAATTTCTGGTGTTAAGGTACTCTGTAAGCACTTAGCAACCTTACTCTAGAGTGTGATCTGAGAATTGGTGCATGAGTATCAGTGCATGCATGAGGGTCAGTGTGGCTTCATCCCGGGTCGCAGCTCAGCCCTTAACATATGTAGACTGACACATATGTTGCATGAAGTTGCCAACGAGGACCAGGAAATGGCACTGGTAGCCATATGACGTAGAGAAAGCATTTGACACAGTTGATTGGTCATACTTGCTGGCAGTATTTGAGGCGATGGAGTTCTGGCCCACATTTCATGATTGGGTGCAGATACTGTATATGGCACCAATGGCTCGAGTATGGCTGGGTGGAACGCTATGTGATGCATGGTTTGCAGGCTCTAGACAGGGCTGGCCCGTTTGGCCTCTGTTGTTTGCCTTGGTCCTGGAGCCCTCGGCTATTCTGTTGCTGCACAAAATTAACAATTGGGGTATAACAGCCGGGTATTCAGTTTGTCATTACCCTATATGAGGACAACACACTAGTGTACCTTCTCTCCCTTAAGGAGGAGGTTCTGATATTGGTGCAACATGTGACAGCTTTCAGAGAGGTCTTCGGACTACTGGTCAATAACAACAAGACCCTCTTATTTCCGCTCAGGGGACTGGTGAGAATGCCACAGGAACATCTACCAGAGCTGGGCTTTCGATGGGAAACAGATCGTTTTCTGTATTTTGGGATCAGGGTGGCACACACTGAGGAGAGGCAGACTCATAATAATATTAGAAGGGTACTACAGGGGCTTCAGAGATCTGTGCCGTTTTCGAGCACTCTTTGCCCTTTGGTCATGGGCAGTGTGGCCGTTGGTAAGGTGTTTTTCCTCCATCGATGTCAATACACCGTGCAGAACTCCATGTTTCCTATTAGGCCGGGGATATTCTGACAGTTGGACAGTTTACTGACCTCCCTGGTGTGGGTGGGTTGCCATAGTAGAGTAGCCTTGATGGTCCTCAAGAGGGATAGGGACAAAGGGGGAGTAGCCTTACCAGATATGCAGCATTACTATTACACAGCTCATTTGCAATATGCAGCAAAATGGCTTACACACTTGGACAAGTGGGAGAAGAGATTATTACAGGGTACCACTAATGAGGTATCACTGGCAGGCTGCTTATGATTGAGGGCTGTGCCACATTGCTGTAGTGTCATGTGAGTTATCAATGATGGAACCCTTTTCACTCCTGATGGACTCCGTAGAACTGTGACGTAAGTGTTAGAGCGTAATGAAGTGAAAAAAGGTTTAAAATGTTGAGTTTGCGGTTTCACACAGACAAAGGTGTGTAAAACAGCTTTGTGTGTGGCATGGTCATTGGCAGGTTCTTATGCTGAGGAAGACACAACACTTGTGATGACATATGGGATAGGTAATCCAAAGTTCGACAGTGAGTTTGCCGTGGTGCAGGCAAACTGCTGGTGAGTGCCTTGTGTACCTTCACTTAAGTGTGGAATCAACGTTTGGCATATGTGGAGTCAAAGTGTAACTCCAGCCGATGTGAACCATGTCAAGATAAAGCTTCACTGAGAAGTCTACACCTCATGGGCCAAGAACCTGCTGATAAGGTTGCAATGAGAGGTACTGCACACTACGCAACATAAAACTATACATCATATGGAGGAACACATATTAGTCTGTTTCGATAAAAAAGACTAAGGCCCTCATTTTGAAGCCGCCAGCCGGCATGATGGGCCGAACCGCCATATAATGAACATGGTGACGCCCGTCAGCGGCAGCCGTCACCCACCGCCAGGCTCCCGCCATCAGGCAGTCTGGCGGCGGGATGAAACACCATCCGTCAAGGTAGCGGTGCTACCCTGCAGATAATGTTTAATTTCCTTCCAGCCTTTTCCTGGCGGGATATCCCGCCAGGAAAAGGCTGGCGGAGGGGGTGCCCCGGGGCACCCCTGGGGGCCCCTGCACTGCCTATGCACTTTGCATGGGCAGTGCAGGGGCCCCGGTGAGGAGCCCCGTCGCGCAGGCCACTGCCCGATTTTTGGTTCATAATCTGGCCGGCGGGGTTCCGGGGTCGCTGGCGGTCAGTCGTTGTTTCCACCGTGTTCATAATGACCCCCTAAGTTTTGGTGTGTCATCAGCTGTAAAGCTTGTTCAGAATGTCATTCGACATATCATACAGCCTGTCATGAATGCTGCCGACTATACTGATGGCATTAGTTTTCGGAGCTACGCAGAAGGAGCATGACAAAGCTCTCAAGCAAATGTGTCATTGACTTATGGATGCAGGTTTCATTTTAAACGCTGAGAAATGCAAATTCAATGACAAATCTAAATTCCTTGGATCATATCTTTTCCCACTGGGGGTATGACACCTGATCCAGCTAATGTGCAAGTGTTGGTATCTGCCAGCCCTACCCCCACACAAGATGTTTTCATGTTTCTTTTACTCCAGAGACTTTGCCACTGTGAGTTCATTTCATTGGTCACATGAATGTGAGCAAAGCTTTCAGAGAATCAAACAAGCTATTGAGAATGCTACTAAAATGCCATATTTTAATCCAAAGCTCCATTGAGAAGTTGTTGACGCTTGCCCAGTCGGGTTAGGTGCCATTCTTGCACAGCGGACATCCAAATGCTTCAAGACATATTGTAGCATTTGTAAGCAAAAGTTTGTTCCAAGCTGAGCATGCTTATTCACATCCTGAGAAAGAAACATTAGCAATGGTGTGGGCTTATGAACATTTCCATGAGTTCTTATATGGATAGCCTGTGACAGATCATCAAGCATTGTTGATCACCATTGGCAACCCAATGGCCAAGATGCCTCCTTGCATGGAACATTGGGGTCTATGATTACAAGCATACAACTACACAGTTGTGCACCATCCAGGGAAGTATCAAAACCCTGCCAACTACTTCTCCAGAGTATTTATACAGCGTTATAATACCCATCCAAGACTGCTGAAGCCTACATTTATTTCATTGTGAAATCAAACAATCCAGCTACCATTCTGTTTGGAGCAAATTGTCCCTGCCACGAGTCAAGATAATAACATGTTGAAACTGAAAGACATTATTACACTTCAGTCTTGGAACCAGCACACTTGACCTCTTGCCACTGACAGTGAATACCTGAAGTTTAAAAATATCAAGGATGAACTGTCCATGACTCAAGAAGGCATCAACCTGAGAGGTGTGAGAGTTGTTATTTTAGAGAGCTTGTGACAACAAATAATTGAAGTGGTCCATTAAGGACATTTTGGGATTGTTGCCACAAAACAAGCTCTTTGAGACCGAGTCTGGTTTCTTCATCTTGATGGAAGAGTTAAAAGAGAGTTAAAGGTCTGCCATCTATGTAACTGCCTGTCATCAAAAACTACTGAACACACATTGAGTATGTCAGTGTTGCCAAAGCATGTATGGGAAAGAACTGCTGTTAATATTTTCGGTCCTCTTGAAAATGGACATCATCTGATGGTGGTTGTTGATGAATACTCCAGTTTTCCATTGATAGAATATCTCTTGTCTATCACTCAAGAGAGAATCATTGTGAGATTAGAAGACTTCTTTGCGACATGGGATATTCCTGTGATCTTATAAACTGACAATGAGCCACTTTTCAACAGTTGAGAATTCAAAGATTTTCATCTTAATGTGAAGCATCAGAAGAGTGCACCTTTTTTGGCCACAAACCAATTGCTGTGTCAAATGGTTCATGAGTACTTTGAAAAAAGCTGTTCAGTGTGCTGTATTAAAAAAACTCATCTTTAAAACTGTCCTGAACTCTACCCTCTGAGCTTACTGTTGGACCCCTCACTCAACCACAGGTGAAAGCCCTGCAACTTTGATGTTCGGGAGAGCAGTGATGACCAGGTTATCTCAGTGGACACACAAAAGATCACATACTGAGGAAGAAACCCATATTAAGAACTTGGATAAGAGGAAGATGAAGGCTTATGCCTACAAGTGACGACATAGAAAAACATTGTTTTCACTTGAGAAGATCAAGTGCTTGTCCGTCAGTCAAGAAGATGTAAGCCTGATACTCCATTAGATGCTGAACCATTCTATGTCATAATCAGCAAGGGACTCATGGTGACTGCCCCACGTCCTAGGAAATCCATTCCGGATTCCTCACATTTCCGACATAAAGCTCACCACACGTCAGATGCTGATGTCAATGTAAAGACTAGCTCCAAAATGACAAGTGAAAAACCCTTGACTGCTGTTGCTGCTGCATTGCCAACACAATTGCTAGTTCCCAGTGTCCAAGGGTAAGATTGGTACGAGTAATCTGAGCACAGAGAAGGCTCATTAAATTGTATATATGTTTGTAATTTCTTTTATTTTTTAATATAACAGAGGGGGAGATGTAGTGCTGTGTAAGTTATGAATGACAGAACCCTTTTGGCTCCTCATGGACTTCATAGACGTAAGTGTTAGAGTGTAGTGAAGTGAAGACAGGTTTCAAATATAGAGCTTGCAGTTACACATAGATGGATAAAGACATGTAAAACATACGTATGTGTGTGGCATAGTCATTGGCGGGTACCCAGGCTGAGGAAGATACTACAATTACCAGTCTCATATCTGATATAGCAGACAACGGCTATATGGGAAAGAGTGGTCACCAGGGTACTCCGACAGGTGTCCTTTGACAGAGAACCTTTCCTCTTTGAAGCAACCAAGACCATCTGCGGTGTTCCCGAAGGATCCTCGCTCAGCTCTACCCTTTTTAACATCTACATGGCACCGCTCGCCAACATCGTCCGATCCCACAACCTGAACATCATTTCCTACGCCGCCGACACCCAGCTGATTCTCTCTCTCACCAAGGACCCCGCCACCGCCAAAACCAACCTCCACGACGGAATAAAGACCATCTCCAACTGGATGGAGAGGAGCCGCCTGAAACTGACTCAGACAAAACAGAGATCCTCATCCTTGGCTCCAACCGCTCCGCATGGGATGACTCCTGGTGGTCAGCCGCCCTTGGAACCGCACCAACGCCCACCAACCATGCACACAACTTAGGTTTCATCCTAGACTCAGTGCTCATCCAGCATGTCAACGCCGTCTCTTCCTTCTGCTTTAACACCCTCCGCATGATCTTCAGATGGATCCCCACTGAAACAAGAATGACGATCACCCACGCCCTCGTCAGCAGCAGACTGGACTATGGCAACACACTCTACGCGGGAACCACATCCAAGCTCCTAAAAAACTGCAGCGTATACAGAATGCCTCCGCATGCCTCATCCTCGACATCCCGCGCCGCAACCACATCTCAGCCCACCTGAGAGACCTACACTGGCTCCCCGTCAACAAGACGATCACCTTTAAACTCCTCATCAACGCTCACAAAGGATTCCACAAAGCTGGCCCTGCCTACCTCTACGAGGGACTCGCCTTCCACACTCCCAACCATCAACTCCACTCTTCCAACCTTGCTCTCGCCACCGTCCCTCGCATCTACTGAACTACAGCTGGTGGCAGATCTTTCTCCTACCTCGCCGCCAAAACCTGGAACTCCTGTCCACCTACAACAAACCTGGGACCTGCTGACCTTCAGGAAACACCTTAGGACCGGGCTGTTTGAGCAGTAGCACTCCTCCCCCCCTCTCAGCACCTTGAGACCCTAGCGGGTGAGTAGCGCGCTTTACAAATGACTGATTGATTGATTGATTGAACTACGGTTATGGGATCTCCCTCCCTTTTACACTATCAATGAGGAAAATGTCCATGGACTAGTGGAGGGACAGTAGGTGTCTGCTGGCTGGGAATCTCTACCCAGGGCAGACTTGTATCTCTTTTCAGGAGGTCAGGGATACATTTCAATTGGGAGCTGGGCAGCTCTTACACCACGCGAGACTGGAAAACACAGCTCGTGAAGTATGGCGCATGCTCCCGGCAGCTCTGGCACAATTGCAGGTGTTGGGCGGGCTCCTTCGATGGGGTGAGGGAAAACACTTAATCACACTTTTGTATAAGGCCATTAGAGGGGACCTCACCATTCCCAGATGAGAGCTTGACAGGCACAGGAGAAGAAACTAGCTGAAACTTTTGTAGATGCGGACTGGAACAGAACCTGTGTGTTGGTCCGCAAGTTATCATGCAACAACTGATCCAAGCCCATACACTTTAAATACCTTCATCGCATGTACATCACCCCATATGCTGTCAGTAAGATAGACTGCAAAAGGTATCCAGGAACCCTAGGTGCAGTGAAGCAGGGCTACCTTCCTACATTTAGCTTGGAGGTGTTGGATGGTGGGTGCATTTTGAGCTGAGGTGGTTTCCTGGATCAAAGGGGCCTCTGGGCTGCAGATCCAGTTCACACCACAGACATGTTTGTTGGGCATAGTACCTTTGCCCGGAGGCAAGAAAATGCCCTATGAGTTTATGCAACTTACCCAGCTCTTGGCCAAAAGGCAAATTGTGATTGACTAGATGAGCACATGGGTGAGGCAGGGCTGTATGTGGATGAATGATGTCCTTGAATGGGTAGGGGCTGGAGAACAACATATCAGAATATGTCTAGAAGTTACAAGAGGGCTCAGGATAATATTGCGGCTTGGACCGCAGTACTCGAGCAGTTTCAGACCTATACTGATAACCCCGAAAGGTCAGTGGTAGAAATTTGAATTGATGAAGAGATGTAAAACTACCTGAACTGGTGTGATTGGAAAGAACCAAACTTCTGTTTACAAAGTACTGCATGATTTGTCTTAGTTAACGCCTGATTTGTTATGCACTTAGGAACTCTCTAGACCCCATCTCATCTGTGGTGGAAACAAGTATATGCTTTGGTGAGACTGATACAGTGAACTTCGTTGTTTTTTTTTCAGGGAGCAAGTTGTTATTACTTGGCTTTATTTATGGCAAAATGTAAAGAATTCATGATGCCAAAAAAATGGCAAAATAAAGATGTTTTACAAAAAGCAAGCATTGGCAATGCCAATAGGTCCGGCTTTAAAGGAATATTATATGGTAATGTGAAGCATTATAAGTAAAGAACATTGGAATGGATATGTATTTGAGTGGCAGCAAAGAACTATACCATAATATTGTGTCAGGAGACAGTTGAAGTGTTAAGCCAGACATAAAAATCCATATAGGTTAATGACTGCCCTCTTCCCATGTGTGCTGCTGTCGGAGAATAACACCATACATGATCTAGTTATCTAAGACACTTTAATGGCTTCATAATGTGGTGAGTGCCCCTGAATGTTCAAGCTCAGGCAGCTAGACCAAAAAAACCATAATGATACCAGCTGTGCGTGGAGGGCACTTTTTTTGTGGAAGCACACAACTTCTGCCCAATCAAAACATACTCCTTGCTCCCAACATGTGGGCAGAGCCCAAGCCCCTCTTTAGTAATGCTCACATAATTATCTGGCAGCAGCTGCCCTGTAAAGCCGGAACATGAAAAGCGTTGATTTCAGTGAGGTTGCATGTTAACAGCATGTTCGGGACCTGGACCTTGCCTGGTTGCTGACTGATGCCAAGAGCATTGATATTCATAGAACTGTAAGATGGACCCCTGCAAGGGATTGAGACAGCTTACATTGATTTAGTTTATATAAGAACCTTAATCAGCCTCAGTCACAAACAGAAACAAACTGCTGCCACTAGTCCGACAGCATATTAATACATGACAACTATATTTTTATAGGCCCTTTAAATTGCCTGAAAAGTGACACTCATGTTTCCATAGCACTGAATACAGTCGTTGTCCTTTTCATTTATTTGTATTTTTGTGTACATGTTGTTAGAAATGGGGTCTGTGGTTGGCAGTCAGGTTACCCCCTGTCCAAGCAAGGACCTCATTCTAGTCAGGGTAAAAGAGAATCACCCTCAGCTAAACCCCACTCACCCCCTTGGTGGCTTGGCACGAGCAGGCAGGCTTAACTTCAAAGTGCTAGGTGTGAAGTATTTGTACCAACACACACAGTAATTCAATGAAAACACTACAAAATGCACAACAGAGGTTTAGAAAAATAGAAAATATTTATCTAAACAGAACAAGACCAAAACGACAAAAATCCAACATACACAAGTCAAGTTATTAATTAAAATGCAAAAAAAGAGTCCTCATGTTCTTTTAAACACAACACTAATGCTGTTAGTGTAAAAATGTACCTGGGTTGCGTCAAAATAACCCGCACGGGCAAGTGTGTGTCGGAAAAGGTAAGCAGTGCGTCAATTTCTCACCCGCAAGCAAGGTCGTGAGTCGTTTCTCCTTCTCCGGTCCAATCAGCGTGTGTTGCTTTTTCCCAGCAGGAGAGGGATGCGTCGATCCGGACAAAACACCTCGGGTCTGGGCAGGCTTGCATTGTTTTTCCGCACCCAGTGATGTTGTGTCATTGCAGCCTCCGTCAACGATGCCGAGCATCATTTCACCAGCCGCATGCGTTGAATTCACAGCTGCACTGCAAGCGCTGCGTCGATTTCAACCGCTGAGCCGGCGGCGCATCATTTCTTCATACGCTCTCAGACGTTGAGTTGGAAATTTCCCCGCACGGTGACCTGTGCGGGGATTTCTAACCTTGGCCCACCAGCTTCACCTGTCAAGGCCCTGTGAGCACGATAGGGCGCCACTTGGCAGGGCAGGAGTCTCAGCAGAGGCTCCAGGTGCTGGCAGAGAGAAGTCTTTGCTGTCTCTGAGACTCCAACAACAGGAGGCAAGCTCAGTTTCAAGCCCTTGGAGAGTTCTTCACAAGCAGAAAGGCACACAAAGTCCAGTCTTTGTCCTCTTGCACAGGCAGAAGCAGCAACTGTAGGATAGCTCCACAAAGCACAGTCACAGGCAGGGCAGCTCTTCTTTCTCAGCTCTTCAGCTCTTCTCCAGGCAGAGGTTCCTCTTGGTTTCCAGAAGTGATCTAAAGTCTGTGGTTTTGGGCACACTTCTTAAAGCCCTTACTTCAAAGAAAAGCCTCCCTTGTTTATTAAATCCTGCCTTGCCCAGGCCAGGCTGCAGACACAAACTAGGGGGTTGGAGACTGCATTGTGTGAGGGCAGGCACAGCACTTTCAGGTGTGAGTGACCACTCCTTACCTCCCTCCTAGCACAGATGGCTCATCAGGATATGAAGGCTACACCTCAGCTCCCTTTGTGTCACTGTCTAGAGAGAGGTGCAAACAGCCCAACTGTCAAACTAATCCAGACAGGGAATCCACAAACAGGCAGAGTCACAAAATAGTTTAAGCAAGAAAATGCTCACTTTCTAAAAGTGGCATTTTCAAATACACAATCTTAAAATCAACTTCCCTAAAAGATGTATTTTTAAATTGTGACCTGGGAGACCCCAAACTCCACATGTCTATCCGCTCCCAAAGGGAATCCACACTTTAATCATATTTAAAGGCAGCCCCCATGTTAACCTATGAGAGGGATAGGCCTTGCAACAGTGAAAAACGAATTTAGCAGTATTTCACTGTTAGGACATATAAAACACATTAGTATATGTCCTGCCTTAAACCTACACTGCACCCTGCCCATGGGGCTACCTAGGGCATACCTTAGGGGTGCCTTACATATAAGAAAAAGGAAGGTTTAGGCCTGGCAAGTGGGTATGCTTGCCAAGTCGAATTGGCAGTTTAAAACTGCACACACAGACACTGCTTTGGCAGGTCTGAGCCATGTTTCCAGAGCTACTATAGTGGGATGCACAACCAGTGCTTAAGGCCCACTAGTAGCATTTGATTTACAGGCCCTGGGCACCTCTAGTGCACTGTACTAGGGACTTACCAGTAAATCAAATATGGAAATCATGGGTGAGCCAATTACATACACATTTTGTATAGGAACACTTGCACTTAGCACTTGTTAGCAGTGGTAAAGTACCCAGAGTAACAAAAGCAGCACAAACAGAGTCCAGCACACATCAACAACCTGGGAAACAGAGGCAAAAAGTTAAGGGAGACCATGCCAAGAATGAAAAGTCTAACACGTGTCCTTCCCAGCTGAAAGTGGGGAGCAACTACACAACCTCATGGGAGTTCTCATCACAAAGGCGGAAGAATCTGGACAGACTATCAGCATTGGCGCGTTCTGTAGCCGGGCGGTGTTCCACTGTAAAGTCCATCCCCCGTAGGGAAATGGACCACCTCAACAGTTTTGGATTCTCACCCCTAATCTGCATTAACCATCTGAGGGGCCTGTGGTCGGTCTGAACCCGGAAGTGAGCCCCAAACAAGTAGGGTCTTAGCTTCTTCAGTGCCCAAACCACAGCAAACGCTTCACATCTATGGCATTACACCTACATTCCTTGGGAAGTAACCTCCTGCTAATGAAGGCTGCGGGTTGATCTAGGCCCTCTTCATTAAGCTGTGAGAGTACTGCTCCAATACCATGTTCTGAGGCGTCTGTCTGCACAACAAACTCCTTGGAGTAGTCAGGTGCCTCCAGCACAGGTGCTGTGCACATGGCAGCCTTCAGGGCATCAAAAGTGGTCTGGCAAGCCTCTATCCAGATCACCTTCTTGGGTTGCTTCTTAGAAGTCAACTCAGTCAAGGGGTAACAATGGTACCATATCCCTTGACAAACCTGCTGTAGTAGCCACTGACACCTAAAAAGGCTCTCACCTCAGTCTGGGTTTTGGGAGGCTCCCAAGGCAGAATGGTGTCAATTTTTGGGTGTAGGGGTGGCACCTGGCCACTCCCTACCTGGTGTACCAAGTACACCACAGAACCCTGCCCTATTTGTCACTTGCTGGCCTTAATAGTGAGGGCTGCCTTTTGGAGGACCTCCAACACTCTGCAGCGGTGTTGCAGATGTTCCTCCCAGGAGGAACTAAAAACAGCAATGTCATCCAGGTAGGCGGCACTAAACTCATCCAGCCCAGCCAACACCTGGTTGACCAACCTCTGAAAGGTGGCAGGGGCATTCTCCATCCCAAAGGGCATCACTTTAAATTGAAAGTGCCCATCTGGGGTAGAGAATGCAGACCTCTCCTTGGCCCCCTCAGTCACGGCAATCTGCCAATACCCAGACATTAAGTCAAACGTGCTAAGGTAGGTGGCAGCTCCTAACCGATCAATGAGCTCATCTGCTTGGGGGATGGGGTGTGCGTCTGTCTTGCTGACCACATTGAGTCTCCAGTAGTCCACACAGAACCTGAGTTCTGGGGTGGCACCAGGGGCAGCAGCCTTTGGTGACCAATACCACTGGGCGCCCAAGGACTGCTGGAATACTCAATAACCCCTAGGGTTAACATTTTGGATACCTCATCCTTTATGCTAGCCCTGACCCTCTCAGTCACCCTGTAAGCTTTCTGTTTAATGGGTGGGCGGTCCCCAGTGTCCACATCATGTGTGCACACGTGTATGACCCCTGGGATCAGGGAAAACAGTGAGGCAAACTGTCCTAACACCTGGCGACAGTCCCTCTGCTGCTCTGCAGTCAGGGAGGGGGAGAGGATCACAGACCCATCTTTTTCTCCTGCAGACAGGAGATCAGTAAGAGGCTCACTCCCCTCCTCCACCCCATCATCTGTTGCAAGGAGCATGGACAGTTCAGTACTCTCAAAGTGTGGTTTGAGGCGGTTAACATGCAGGACCCTTAAAGGGTTCCTGGGAGTCTGCAAGTCCACCAGATCGGTGACTTCATTCTTGCGTTCCACCACCTCAAAAGGCCCAGTCCACTTGTCTTGGAGCGCCCTAGGCTTCACTGCTGCCATCACCCTCACTTTATAACCAGGTTGAAACTCGACCAGAGTGGCATTCCGGTCATACCACCGTTTCATATCCTCTTAGATTGCTTCCAGGTTCTCCTGTGCGAAACTCCTGAAGCGGGCAGTCTGGTTTCTCAGAGCCAGCATGTAGCTAATTACATCCTGGGGGGGTTTACTAGGAGCTTTTTCCAAAGCCTCCTTTACCAGACTTAAAGGTCCCCTCACAGGGTGGCCATAGATCAGCTCAAAGGGACTAAACCCAAGTCCTTTTGAGGCACCTTCCTGTAAGTGAACAGAGGGCATGGCAAGAGGATGTCTTACTTCCGCCTCAAGGGCTCTGACAGGCCCCTGATCATGCCTTTCAAGGTGCAGTTGAATCTCTCAACCAGACCATTACTTTTGGGGTGGTAAGAGGTGGTGAACTTGTAGGTTACCCCACACTCCTTCCCCAGAGACTTCATATATGTGGATATGAAGTTGGTACCCCTATCAGATACCACTTCCTTGGGGAACCCATGCGGGTAAAAACCCCCATCAAAGCATGACCCACAACAGGGGAAGTGATTGACCTCAGAGGAATGGCTTCTGGGTACCGGGTAGCATGGTCCACCTAGACCAGGATGAACCTTTTGCCCATGGCTGTCTTGGGAACCAGAGGCCCCACAATGTCAATACCAAACCTTTCAAAGGGGGTACTAACAACAGGAAAAGGTTGGAGGGGAGCCTTACATTTCCCCCCACTCTTGCAACTTTCCTGACAAGTTTTGCAAGACCTGCAATGTGCATCTGAGTGCCTGTGCATTAGGGGCCAGTGAAAGTGGGTGACAAGCCTCTCAAAGGTCTTGTCCCACCTCAAATGTCCAGCTAAAGGCACATCATGAGCCAATCCCTGTAGGAAGGCCCTGAAGCACTGGGGTACCACCAGCACACAGGCTGACCCAGGCTCAGGAACCTTAGGCTCACTATGCAGGAGGCCGTACTCAAAATAGGTCAGATGAGATCCTGGCTCCTTGCCAGCTGCCTGGTCTGCAGCCTGCTGCCACAAACCCTCGAGAGTAGGGCATGTTTTCTGTGCTGCACAGAATGCTTCCCTGGTGGGACCCCCTTCCTGCTGCCACTGCGACAGCTCAGGGACCTCCCCCAGTTCAGCTACCTATTCCCCTGTAGGCTCCGGGGTGTCACCCTCAGGCTCCTCCTCCTCCCAGACTGTGGGAACTTCTGAGGCCGGTTTCCTGCACCCCCTGCCCTTCCTCTTTTTGGAGGTCTCCTGGGCCACTGTTTCAGGCTCCAGAGGCTCGAGCCCGACGGGCTGCCATTGACCTGGTAGATATGCATACCCACCCAGGAAGTCCCAACATCTCCTAGTCTGACCTGTGTTCCACCTCCTTCCAAGGGGAATCCTCCATTGCCAAGCAAACGATCTACAGGCATGGTTGGGCTCACAGCTATCTTCAAGGAACCTGAGACCCCTCCCCATTAAAAGGGAACCTGCCCCACTCTGCACAGGCACTCTGAGTTGTCCACATCAACTACTTGGTGAAGTTCCCGGGGATCAATCTGCTCTTCAGACACCAGGTGACTCCTCATTGTAGTCACACTGGCTCCTGTGTCTCTCAGAGCCTCCACCCTCTGTCTATTAATGGTCACCCATTGCCTGTACTTTTTAGTGTTCTCAGGCATGAGAGTTCTCTGAACCATCTCACTGCCCCTAGTGAGACAAGGGTCATTTCAGCTGGCTGCCACCCACCTGGAACCAACTCCTCCAAAATGCTACACTAGCCAAACCCTGTGACTGCGCACCAGTGGGTGCTGGTGTACTCTTGGGGCATTTTGGGTCCCCCCTCACATGACCCACTTGGTCACATGCATAACACTTACGTGGGGGGGCCCTGCCACTGGCTTCCCTTTGGAGAACCATGGCTTCTTCTAACTGGGGGGCTGGGAATCTTTACCCTGGGAATCAGTTTGGGGCTCTTTAGAGAACTTCCCCTGTTTACCCTTACCCCCCTTTCTTCTGAGAGGGACCCTGCCCACCCTTGGTGTGGTCTCCCATATACCTCTTGAGGACCCTGGTGCTCTCCCAGGGATCAGTCAGCTTGCTGTCAATTAGGTACTGGTGCAGCTCTGGAAAAAATAAACTGTATAAGTGTTCCCAAGCAAACAGAATGTAAAGCCCTTCATACGTTGTTACCTTACTGCCCTTCACCCAACCATCTAGTGACCTGCAGTATGAATCAACACACTCCAACCATGTTTGGGATTCCTTCTTCTTATAGGACCTAAACTTGTCCTTATACTGCTCAGGGGTGAGACCATATCTTGTGAGTAGGGCATATTTCATGATAGAGTATGTGAGCCCCTGAGAATCCCCTAAGGATGTCTGGATATACCTCCCCTCTACCTCAAAGTGCTTCCACAGACCCGCCTCCCAATGAGCTTCAGGGACCAGATTCATGTGGAGAGCAGACTCATACCCCTTGAACCACAAGTATATGTCATCCTCCCTCTTGTAATCCTTCACTAGGCCTTTTGGAATGTGTATACTTCTCTCAGGCTGCACTGTGCTGTTGCTGCCACCATCTCTACTGGACTGGCACCTCTGATCTAACTCCTTCAAGCTAACCATGAGCCAGCAGCATCTTCCTTTCCTCAATGGCCATCCTTCTCTCTTCCATCTCTAGACTGAGCTTCTTCAGCTCCAATTGGTATTCTCTCTCTGCCCTGTCTGTCCTGTAACTCTTCAGGTGTCAGACCCTTAGAGGACACACTGCTACCTGCCCTGGAAACTATCCTGGACACAACAGGCCCACCCACTACATCATTGTGAGTGTCTTGCACCCCTTCCTCCCCTTCCTGCTCCTCATCTGTGTGCCCCTCAGCTTTCTTGGCTGTCACCCAGGCCCTCAGCACCTTTTGCTGCTCCTCCTTCTTGGATGAGCTCTTAATGGGACAGGCAAAATCTTTACAGAACTGCTTCAACTGAGCCACTGTGTAGCTCTCCAATTTCTCTATGTCAAAAGAAGCTCCAGCTGATGCATCTCCAGATTGAGACATGATGAAGAGTTAAAAAAGTGCAAAGTTCCAAAGGCAGAAAAACAAGTTCCCAAATGAAGTTTCAAAAAAGTCAAGCAAGAAATAGAACAAAAAGAAGTCCCAAAGATAAAAAAAAAAATCATAAGACAAGTAGTATGTGGTCACGTAGTGGTCTGAACTCAGAACAGTAGTGTACACTTAATCACTGTATGTCAAGTACAAATACAAATACAAGTCCAATCCCAACCGCTGATCACCAATGTTAGAAATGGGGTCCTTGGTTGGCAGTCACGTTACCCCCTGCCCAAGCAAGGACCCTCACTCTAGTCAGGGTAAAACAGAATCACCCTCAGCTAACCACTACTCACCCCCTTGGTAGCTTGGCATGAGCAGACAGGCTTAACTTCAGAGTGCTAGGTGTAAAGTATTTGTACCAACACACACAGTAATTAAATTAAAAAATTAAGTGTGCGTCGAAAAAGGTAAGCAGTTTGTCGATTTCTCACCCGCAAGCAAGGTTGTGTGTCGTTTCTCCTTCTCCAGTCCGATTGGTGTGCGTCGTTTCTTTTCCCGTAGGAGAGAGATGTGTTGATCCGGACAAAACACCTCGGGTCCGGGCAGGCTTGCGATGTTTTTCCACACCCAGCGATTTTGTGTTGTTGCCGCCTCTGTCAGCTATGCCGAGCATCGTTTCTCCAGCCGCGTACGTCGATTTCACAGCCGCGCTGCAAGTGCTGGGTCGATTTCAGCCGCGGAGCCGGCGGTGCATCGTTTCTTCAGCCGCTCTCAGAGATTGCGGCAGAAATTTTCCTGCACAGTGATCTGTGCGTGGATTTCCAACCTTGGCCCACCAGCTTCACCAGTCAAGACCCCAGGAACTGGATAGGGCACCATTTGGCAGGGCAGGAGTCTCAGTAGAGGCTCCAGGTGTTGGCAGAGAGAAGTCTTTGCTGTCCCTGAGACTTCAACAACAGGAGGCAAGCTCAGTTTCAAGCCCATGGTGAGTTCTTCACAAGCAGGAAGGCACACAAAGTCCAGTCTTTGTCCTCTTGCACAGGTAGAAGCAGCAAGTGTAGGATAGCTCCACAAAGCAGAGTCACAGGCTTGGCAGCTCTTCTTTCTCAGCTCTTCTCCAGGCAGAGGTTCCTCTTGGTTTCCAGAATTGATCTAAAGTCTGTGGTTTTGGGCACCCTTCTTATACCCATTTTGCCCTTTGAAGTAGGCTTACTTCAAAGAAAAGTCTCTCTTGTTTGTGAAATCCTGCCTTGCCTAGGCCAGGCTCCAGACACACACCAGGGAGTTGGAGACTGCATTGTGTGAGGGCAGACACAGCCCTTTCAGGTGTCAGTGAATACTCCTCCCCTCCCTACTAGCACAGATGGCTCATCAGGATATGCAGGCTACACCCCAGCTCCCTTTGTGTCACTGTCTAGAAAGAGGTGCAAAAATCCCAATTGCCAACCAAAGACCCCATTTCTAACACATGTGATAACCTTTGATACTTGGGTGTAGTGTCAAAATGATAGCCATGTTTAAATTGCTGTTATAATCCCCGTGGGCAAATTCTGCATTAATTATAATTTGGAGGAAATTATTATCAGTTTGTCAATAGTGTGGTGAACAGTGAAGATTGTTTGGGGGGGAGGTGATGCATCCTGTCACAAATGTGCTCTTTGGACTGCCAAGATATAACTGTAAGTTACTATCTTGCGCTGTGCTGGGTGAATACTTACTGTACTAACTCACGCTGAATGCCCGAAATCGGGTACCTTTTTGTTAGCAATATGTAATACAATGTTTATTAGCAAGCAATAATTGTTTGCAAGCAAGAGTAGGAAATAAGCGTGCTTTTAAAATCAACTGATGCAAAAATCAAGCAAACAATAGCAATCATAGGACAAAAGAAATTTCGGTCTTGTCTTGTTGATCGAGCTGGCAGTCCTGCACTATGTTTACAGCCGGAGCGCATATGGAATTAAGGTCAAATCTGCTCTGCAGACCACCTCAATGTTTGTTGCTAAAAAGTTAAAATAATTGTTCATTTGTTGTTAGGAAGCCTACTGATTGAAAAGCATATGGGACACATTTGGAAGTCACCAAATGTTTGCACTTCTTTTAATTTGAATCGATATCCTAACTAAGGTTACCGCATAATTCCACCATGGGTACAATGTTCCAGACCTGTTCTAAAAGTTTAGTTGACATCTTAATCCATTGTGGAAGTTTTGTTCTTTAAATTTCGGAAAAATGCACTGTCTCAACGTAAAGGCCACGATAGGGGAACGTGATTGTTAAATAAAATCCGGTTTTGGGAATAACAAATAAGGAGAGTTGTTCTCTTTGGGGCAAAAGGACTATATTACATGCAGCTATGGATGAACAGGATCTTGGTGTCTCATAACAAGTGGTACCAGTATGAGGCCCAGCTCAGGTTGTCTTCCTGGGTACATCGAGATTCCAATATGACTGCAATCAGGTAGTTGCTGCTTGCCAAGTACTTACTCCACTGCTAGGTCAATGATACATTTTGTGTTGCATTTACTTTCCCCTAAAACATCAATGGCCTGCCATTGTCACAGAAACATAACATATGCCTAAGCTCTCCCCTCTGCTTCCACATCTAACTCACCAAACCTCACTCTGCTACTGTGACCTCCCACACAACCCTACTAAATTCTCCTGCATTTATCTCACCCTGCTACTATGCCCTCCCTAACCCTTCCACATACTCTTCCCCCCTCTACCCCCCTTTACTCACTCCAAGCCTTTGGCTTGAGTAAATGAAGGATATACTCCCAATTAACACTTCTGGATTTCTTTCCTCCTCCACCCCTCCATTACTCCAGTCAATCTAACTAACAAACTCCCATATCCGCGGCTCAAATTAACTCATAATAATACTAAAACTGTACTCATTATTTTACGATACTAATCCATCACTAATTCTTGTTGGGTTCCAGAGTACCGTGCTACTCATCGAAACGCGCTTTGACGCCTCGTCAGGGGTAGTAAGCACTATATAAATACGATTACAATACAATACAATACAATACAATGTTCTTGTCAGGCACAAACATGCACATGACTTGCTGCTGGTTTGGATTGGTGCTGATGTAGAAAGACTATTTAATTAATTCCAGTTCAGGCATGCCTTCAGATTCTATCAGATAACAGCTAGTATTTTTGAAAACGTCTAAGGAAAAATATGCCTTTATTTTTTTCCAAAATTGTGTTGGGGGAGACACTCCTCAGCCCAAGAAACGTCATTTATACTTGCTCACGGCTCACCGATGTGCCTCAAAGACGCAGAGCTGGCTCGAATGAAGAGGCTGGTTTGCTGAATGTTGCCACGGCTGCTTTCAAATCTCAGCCTTGCAACGGGCTTCAAAATGGAAATCAGATTATATTTGTTTTATTTTAAAACGTATGTTTTATTGATTTACCTTTAACAATGTAAACATCATACAAAGGCTTGATATAAACATGTTCACGTTTTAATCGTCTTTGTTGCCACTTCATACCTTTTCCTCAGAGACCTTCCAGCGCTGAAGTTGTAATACACTCTCATTCATCTTTGCAGCATATTGATTTATGGTATCAACTATAAAATGTTCAAGAATGAAAAATAAACAACATTCAACTGTAAAAAAAACATACACACAACTTCAGTACCTAATTATATTTTTATGACATTCTTGTCGTACTTATGAACCGGGGACCAACTCACCTGTTCCGCAAGGGTATACCTGAGTTGGAGAGACAACATTTCGAGGTGGAGGGGGGGCATGGACAGCCCTGGGGACTTTTGATTGACCCTATAGAAGGTGCCCTCTTTCTCAATGCAGCAGGCTTCGATAAATCTATACCGTCACGTAGTTATGAAATGCAATAGCAAGAAAGGAGGGCATGTCATCACAGTCTGTATGTAAGTATGCTTTATTGTTAATTGCATTTTGGAAAGCAAGTAGAAAATATGTGAAAAAAATATCATCTTTGCTTCTTTATGAACCAAGCAACAAGGGTAGGAGAGAAAAAAAGGAAGAATGAACAACATTTTCTTAGCGACATGCAAAAACCTAAAAATGCAATTGGATTAATCAGAAACCATTCTTTCTGCTGCTGGCAGTTATACTAATATACTGAACTTATGTTTGAAAAAGCAAATATTTTCTCATGCCATTCAGTGTGAAAGACAAATTATTTTGCTATTGTCTGTATGTCAAATGATTCAATCATCTGTTTATTTATGTTGCATATGGCATTGGGCAGTCTTTTCTGTGGCATAATTGACTTTAACAAAGGTTTTCATTGATGGAGTACAATGAAGTTTCTCTTAGCCTAAAAGAAGATAGTGGAATGACTGAGATGACCTGTTGTAGGCCCTCAACCTAAGTTTAAAAAGCTCTCTCTCTTGGAAGCATTTTTTCAAAGTATGACTACAAGATCTGGCCTTGAAGAGTACTTAAACATACTTGATAATACAGTTAACTGAGCTGAGGGTAGCAAATGGTCAGTTTCTTGGTAGCAAGCAATGGTGTCTTGTGTGTGTGTGTCTCTGTGCCCATTTTTGAGGTTTCAATCAATGGCGTCTTTCTCTACAATAAGCCCTTAGTCTTTTGAAAGACAAAGCTGTAATCACCAATTAAATTTTAAAGTGTATGATTAATGTATCATGCTGCAAAGAAGTCACCATCCCTCTATTACCTCAACTAAACCTTGACTGCCCACAGTTGCTACTCTTTAATAATGAGCTGTATAAAGGCTTATTGGATTTGAGTTTAGGAGTATCTTAGGCAATGGTACACTAATAAGTATCTGTTGTACTTGGCCCTCAATGATGGGTCACTTCGAAACCTTTTGCCTTCACCCCTCCTGTTTTCCGAACCTGTTTTTATTGGCCATTAGGACACTGTGCACTTTACTACTGAGAACCAGTGGTAAAGTGTGTGTGCTTTCTTCTTTGCACATGTCCCTAGTAAAGTGGTACTGCATGGCCCCAGGGCTTGTAAAATAAATGCCACTAGTGGGCCTGCAGCACTTTTGTGCCACCCACATAAGTAGCCCTTTCCAACATGTGTAGTTTTGAGCTGGCATTTCAACCTGGCAAAATAAACCTGTTGCCAGGCCTAAACCTTCATTTTTAATAATTATGTCATCCCTAGGGTAGGCCCTAAACAGCCCATAGGGTGGGGTGAAATATATTAAAAATATTGGCCATGTGGTTTTAAGTTTTAGATGTCCTGGTAGTGAAAAACCCTTACATTTGTTTTCACTACTGCAAGACTTACCTCTCCAATCGGGCAACTTTGGGTTACCTTATTACTTTTGATATGTGATAGCTTCAATTGGGAACAGGTAGGAAGGTCACGTTTGGTGTCTAAAGAATTGTAATTAAAACCCATTTTTTATATTAAAGTTGGATTTTAAGCTTCAATTCTGAAAATACCACTTTTAGTAAGTTGGCATTTTCTTGTCCTAACCATTTAGTGCCTGCAGCCTGTGTCCTGGGTCACATTGTTGTAGTTTAGCAGCGATTAGATTAAGCATTAGCAGAAGACATCTTGTATTTAGTAACTATTGTGAACATTTCGCGGAATTCATTTTGTATTCATGGCAGCCATTTTCTCTGCCACATGCTGCCATGTGCTCACCATGTGCTCTGTCCTACCTTTCTGTTAACTACTCTTGAAAATCTGCCTAGTGACAAGTTATATTTAGCATCTCCCACTTTCGCACATGCTCAGTAAGGTCTGCAGCTGTTAGTCCTTGAAAACTGTTAGCCCCTCCTACCTGTTGACTGTGCATTTCCACATGACCTTACATGTATGCAAGTCTTGCTTCTATAATTGTACCACCTCCTTTTAGCCCCTGCGTGGGTATAAAAGGACCATGCTCTCTCAGTTCAGTGTGCTACATCAAACATTACCGAAGGGTGCTGTTTGAACTGTAGTACTACCTCATGAGGTTAATAAACTTTGTCTTTTATTTCAGTTTCTGTGCCAACTTCTTCCTACATGGTCTGATGACTTTGTGCAGAGAAAGGTGAACCCCTTGCACTAGTAGGCCTTGCTGAGGCTTACTTCAACAACATGACTGGATGTAGTTGGCAGTTGGCCTTTGTGTATTCCTCCCAGACAATAAGACAAAGGGAGGTTAGGTGTTGGCAGGATGGGAGGGACGTTGTTGTTCCCTGGCCCAATTACATTTCAAAAGGGCTGCCTCAACACACTTACAAATAATTTGAGTGCTTTGTAGCCTATGTTTAGACTATTTTTATATGAGTTGAAGGGTACCAACCTTCAGAGGTGCAAAAGCAGTATTTCATGCAGTTAAAACACTCATAAGTTCATCCAATCCCTCTCAAAGAATCTTCCAGATATGGAAAATATGACATGCAGTTTAGTGTGCAACAGGGCCTGTAGCACTCATAATATACTTTGCTAAATGCAACAATTACCTGGAAAGACAAGAGTGTACTGACGTGGAGGGCTGTTAAATAAAATCAGTTATTGAACCTGATGACTGAATATAACTTCTTTCATTAAAGATTCTGATTAATTAGTGTCTCACATTATTAATGGTTTTAAGGCAATAAAAATAAAACAAGCATTTGCAGTGCAATGGGTCTCGTGTTTACTCAAGTTAAAGATATTAGCGTTGTAAACTCCTTACCGGACTTTTCTTACCACAGAAGTTTGCTCATAGTGAAATGTATTGGGCAAAAGTGCAATTATGCATGTAACCGGCGAAAGTGCAAATATCCACGTAAAAGGGTCGATGTCATGCAAAGCATTCTACTACAGCCTACAAAATAAAAAGAAAAAATAGTGCTGAAACCATACTGAAAACATGGAGCCTCGTATGTTTTCAGTAGTTGGCCGGTGCACTCGCGGCGGGCTAAACACCGGAAAAGGTATGACTTATGCATGCCTTTCATTAATTAAATCAAGCAAATTTAACCCCTTCTGTGCCGAGGACGTGGTGGTTACGTCCTTCGGCACAGTGCTGCTGTGCCGAGGACGTAACCACTACGTCCTCGGCACACAGCCCAGAGGGAGCGCTCTCGCTCCCTCTGTGTGCTTCCCCCCACCCCCCAAAGTCAGGGATGGAAGGGGAAGCCCTTCCCCTTCCACCCCGACCCCCCCAACCCCCCATAATGACGTCAGCGCGCGATCGCGCGCTGACTTCATTATGGGGATCTCGCCGCACAGGAAGCCATTTGCTTCCTGTGCGGCGAGCGGAGAAGAGGTGAGTTCCTCTTCCCGTGGGTGGGGGGTTTGGGCTAAAGAGGCACCGGGGGAAAGGAAAGGCTTTTCCTTTCCCCCGGTGTCTCTTTGAGCATTCCTGCTGCCCGATCGCATTGCGATCGGGCAGCAGGAATGCCCACTAGACACCAGGGATTTTATTTTTCTGTAGTTATGTACTGTTTCTGGCACGCGGGGAGCGGCCCCTTGAGCAAGGGTCGCTCCCCTTTAGGGGACAATCATTTACGGTCATTTCAGCCCCCCTTGGGGGCAGATTGGCTACTATTTAGCCAGATCTGCCCCCAAGGGGGGCAGAAAACACTAGATCACCAGGGTTTTGTATTTTTATGTGTATTTATGTGGGGGGCAGAGAACTGTTGGCCTTTTCTGCCAACCTTGGGGACAGATCGGTCTATTTTTTTAGGTCCATCTGCCCCCAAGGGGGGCAGAAGCCACTTAGGCACCAGGGATTGTGTGTGTAGTGGAAGGGGGGGCGCCCCCTT